>NC_134355.1:688026357-688626357 GCF_048569485.1 Anomaloglossus baeobatrachus | reverse complement strand
AGGGGGCAAAGCCTATACCTCCACTGGAATAGTGGCAGGGGGTTAAAAAGCCTCCATCTCCTCTCAAGGGGTGTGGTGGAGAGTCTGGTTGCTAGGTGGCGTAGGCAAGAACAGGAGAGGAGGAGCAGTGAGTCAGTTAGAGCAGAGAACTCCAGAGGGCTCAGTGAGGAGCAGACCTGTGGGGCTGATGCTGTCTAACAGCGCCCGCGCAGTGACTACAGACGGGGGAGAACGGTCAACTAGAAGTGCTGCCTGAAAGCCAGCTTCAGCTAGAGAGTGCACGGAGTGAGAAGTAAGGAGACTTCTAGAGAGCACCAGGCCCAACCGGGCGGCAGATCCCGAAGCGAGGATAGATTCACCTTTCCCTGCTAAACCTGCCGGTGTGGGGCTCTTACAGCCCACACCACAACAACCAAAAGCCGCAGCCACGTAACCGCAAGTAGGGCCCATAGGTCACAGGAGGCAAGAGGCTGGAGTGGCCTGGCCCGGGGAACAAGCACACGGCACAACAAGAAGGGGAGAGAGGCTTGGAGCATCTTCCCTGGGTGACCCCCATAGGGACTCAAAGTCGGGGTCACCCCAAACCACCAAGGGCTAAGGAAGGCGAGTTTGTAGTCACCCTCATACAGTCAGCCGGAAGGATACCTGGTTCCCACCTGGTTCATCCCAGCTACGCCCGGGTTACTCACCCTGCCACCTGAAGTGAGTAAAAACCCTGAAAGACACTCTGCCTGTGTGGTCATTCTGCGACTTGTGGTACTACAGCTTTACAAAGGGCCCTGGGGCTTGCCTCACTCTCAGGAGGCTACTACACCCGACTGCACCCACCATCAGCCCCAGGTGCCTCCTAATCTGCAGTGGCGGTCCCCTCTGGCCGCAAATCTGAGAGTGGCGTCACGATCAAAACTGAAGATTCCCTACCTGTGACCAGCACCAGCTACGTGGAGTCCCTGAAGGTATGCACTGATACAACACCTGCGGGGCTTCACATCTGGCGTCACGAACAGGATAAGGACTAGACCTGTTCAGACAGGTGACCATGTGCCTAGGCGGTCCGCTTGAAAAATTGGAAGCGCCGCCATATTGCCACCATGAAAAGCGCGCTGAAAAACAACAGCAGCCCGCGCTGGAAGAAGTTACCGCCCACGAAGAGGTGTGGCTACCCAGAGATCCCCTGCAGAGTTCTGACCTTGCCAGCTATGAGAGTGGAAGCGTCGAGAGACGTCGGGACAGAAAGGGAGCCAGAAGCCTGCTGCTGGGAGAGGAGCTGCTGAAAGAAGCAGAGCAGAAACTGGACAGCTTGTTACAGGAGGCAGCGAAGAGTCCACTGCTGGGAGACCGTGCAGAAGACGGCGCAGAAGAAATGGCGTCTGACCGCAGGAACCCAGAACCAGGCTCCGCTGCCTGGTGGTACCGAGAGCTGGCCCAGTTTTGCAACCGGCTGGAGACCCGGGTCGTGGAGCAGATTCGGGAGGAACGGATGGAACTGCAGGAGATGACCGCGGCGGTTCGGGCCTATGAAGGGAGAGCTGCGCGCCGGGTGTCAGGCGGGACGGCGACGACGCAGACCCCAGTGCTACCAACAACGGGTGAGTCGAATGATGCCCCGGCCCGCGCGAGTGCCCCGACCCCTGCTGCCACGTCCGCGGTCCCTGAAGAGGCGTCCGGTGCGGCGACGCTGAAGCAGGCCGCAGCCACGCCAGGTGCGGCCCTCCAAGCCCCAGCGGCTGCAGCGATGCCCTGCTCGGCCCACCAAGACCCAGTCCCTGCAGCGATGCCCTGCCCGGCCCGCCAGGACCAGGCCGCCGCCATCCTGGGCGCGGCCCGCCAAGACCAGGCCGCCGCCATACAGGGCGCGGCCTGCCAAGCCCAGACTGCTGCAGCGACGTCCAGCCAAGCCTGCACAGAGCCTCCTGCAACAGCGACACTGATCCAGGCCGCCGCCATCCCGGGCGCGGCCCGCCAAGACCAGGCCGCCGCCATACAGGGCGCGGCCCGCCAAGACCAGGCCGCCGCCATGCCAGGCGCGGCCCGCCAAGAAAAGGCTACCTCAGCATTTACCCCGGCCTGTAAGGCCAGAGCAGACACCGCTCCCCGGTCCACAGAGGTTCCTGATAGGCAGCCCACGGTGGGTGAAGACCCTGCATATTGGCAGATGAGGGCTGACCTGGAGGCCAAATTTCCACAATGGTTGGTGAGCCAGTACATACCCCCTCCGCATACCCCAAAGAGTCTCCTGCTAACTCCTGCAGCAGCTACACCAAGGAGTCCCTCACCTGGGCCGGCCGAAGAGCAGCCATCCCCGGCACTGCCACAGCTGGAGTGCCAGGAAGAACTAAGGGGGAGAGGAGGCCAGGGAGCAGAAGGGTTGACTCCGACTCCAGTGCCACCAGTAGCAGATGTGTATTCAGAGCCGGAAATGCTGCCATACTCCCGCTGGGACGAGGAGGACCTGACCCCCTCTGCAGAAGAAGAGCTGCCTAAGAGCTTCACCTGGGAGCCCACAGGCATGGACCCAGCCCGCAAGACACGGCGCCACAGAACACAGTGTGCTCCAGCCCCACAGTCTCCAGAGCAGAAGGAAGTCACCGCCAGAGACCTACAGGAGAAACGGTCCCTGAGAAGGGCCAAAAGCCAGGCTAGAGGACCCCTGTGTTATGGCGTAGTGGAAGACTTTAATCTGAGAAGCGGCTATGGATTTATTGTAGCACCTGGCATCAAAAAGGGAATATTTGTTAACAGGAGAGATGTCAGCGCACACCTGCCTAGAGGACACCCTGGCAGAAATCTGAAAATGGGAGATTCGGTACAGTATACCATGCACCAAGGTGAAAGGGGATTGTATGCCCTGGACGTAGCGTTATGTCCCAGCAAACCCTACAGCCATCCCATGCCACAAGAAAGACAAGAAAGACAAGAAAGACAAGAAAGACAAGAAAGACAAGACAGAGATAAAGAAACAGATACAGAAAAGGAATCAGATGCAGAACAAGAAAGGAAAGACACAGAACCTATAGATGAGGCAACCACAGATGAAGACAGAGACAAAGAGCAAGAAAGTCACAGGTGCCAGTGCCCAACGTGCCCTCGCCCTAGTGAAAAAGAGGAGTAAAAAGTAAAGTAAAGTAAAGTAAGAAGTTACTGTTTTGACCAGTTTTGAAAAGTTTTGTTTGCAACGTTAAAGAAATGCGCCCACAAAAACTATTGTGAGAAATAAACTTAAGGCTATGAACTTGCTATAGCCACAAACTCTCGCAGTGTAAATAGTTACACCAGTGGCACCACCACCAGGGCCAGCCTGTTTAGGGGCTTGGCTCGTCTGCAACCAGGGGGGCCCGTCCGTAGAAAAGGGCCTTGGCTCACCTGCGACCAGAGAGCACGCCTGTTTATGGGGCCTTGGCTCACCACCACAAAGAGGGTACCTGGTCAGCACCAACTGTGGAGGCCGCCTCTGCATCCTGCCAGAAGAGGCTGAAGGCGCGGATCCACCAGGCCAGGTATACCCTGAAACCACCAGCCCATGAAAGCCGCCTCTACATCCTGCCAGAAGTGGCTGAAGCCGCGGCCAACGGGAGAGGAAGATTGGAGGAAAGGTCTGGAGAAACGGATGGCCCAGACCTGGTTACCAACAGGACCGGTGACCTGCCTCCTGAGAGGGTTTTGGGTGGGTTAACGGACTTGTGGGTGGAGGGTGGTGATGTCTGATACCTGGTGCTTTTAAATGTTTTACATGTTTTAATGTTTTATGCATTTTAAAATGTTGTCTTGCAGCCCGAGGACGTGCTGGTGATAACTAAGGGGGAATGTGGCGCCCCTGACCTGGTCAGGCACCACTGAGTACTGCACCCATGCTGGGGACAGTACAATACAGGTAATCCAGAAGGCTGACAGGGGTGTGGAACACAGGCGCATAGTGATCAGGTCTCACACATGTACCCATGAGAGGACCCCTGGGGATCCCAGGAGGGGGCAAAGCCTATACCTCCACTGGAATAGTGGCAGGGGGTTAAAAAGCCTCCATCTCCTCTCAAGGGGTGTGGTGGAGAGTCTGGTTGCTAGGTGGCGTAGGCAAGAACAGGAGAGGAGGAGCAGTGAGTCAGTTAGAGCAGAGAACTCCAGAGGGCTCAGTGAGGAGCAGACCTGTGGGGCTGATGCTGTCTAACAGCGCCCGCGCAGTGACTACAGACGGGGGAGAACGGTCAACTAGAAGTGCTGCCTGAAAGCCAGCTTCCGCTAGAGAGTGCACGGAGTGGGAAGTAAGGAGACTTCTAGAGAGCACCAGGCCCAACCGGGCGGCAGATCCCGAAGCGAGGATAGATTCACCTTTCCCTGCTAAACCTGCCGGTGTGGGGCTCTTACAGCCCACACCACAACAACCAAAAGCCGCAGCCACGTAACCGCAAGTAGGGCCCATAGGTCACAGGAGGCAAGAGGCTGGAGTGGCCTGGCCCGGGGAACAAGCACACGGCACAACAAGAAGGGGAGAGAGGCTTGGAGCATCTTCCCTGGGTGACCCCCATAGGGACTCAAAGTCGGGGTCACCCCAAACCACCAAGGGCTAAGGAAGGCGAGTTTGTAGTCACCCTCATACAGTCAGCCGGAAGGATACCTGGTTCCCACCTGGTTCATCCCAGCTACGCCCGGGTTACTCACCCTGCCACCTGAAGTGAGTAAAAACCCTGAAAGACACTCTGCCTGTGTGTGGTCATTCTGCGACTTGTGGTACTACAGCTTTACAAAGGGCCCTGGGGCTTGCCTCACTCTCAGGAGGCTACTACACCCGACTGCACCCACCATCAGCCCCAGGTGCCTCCTAATCTGCAGTGGCGGTCCCCTCTGGCCGCAAATCTGAGAGTGGCGTCACGATCAAAACTGAAGATTCCCTACCTGTGACCAGCACCAGCTACGTGGAGTCCCTGAAGGTATGCACTGATACAACACCTGCGGGGCTTCACACAACCATCCTCCAGTGGTGCCCTCTACGGCTACTCATTGTTCGCATTGGAAGTGGATTGGAACCTTGCACTGTCTGTTTTACCTGTGTGGTGACAGTTTGCCAAGGAAATTCCTCCGGTGCGTGGATACAGTCAGCTTACACTGGACACAGATCGGACTGCCCGCTGGAGAGGTTGAGTAAAACCGCTGATCTTACACTCTATTTGCAGCAAACAATCGGTGCTTCCAGCGGCTGTGTCTAGCTGCTGGTTAACTGGGACAATACGGGACCGCCTGACTGTGGCACCGTAAAGTGGTCTAGAGACTCTAACTAAGTGGGATGTTGGTAACCTGACATCTCCTCCACAACCTGTATTGTTCACGGCCACTTGCCTCCAAGTAGGTGCTTGGGAAATCTAACAGGTTAATCCTGCATTCACAACGACTTCAGTTTATTTAACGGAGGAATCCGGTCTATTTTCTGCAGACCAAAATCTGCTGGCAAATCCCACTGATCTCACATTGTGGATTAGGGGTATTTTGTTTTCTACAACAGATTGTTGAGGCTAATTCCCCATCTAGGGGTAACTGTAACGTTGCAAAGCTTGATGTGTGCAAAATAGGCTTCCAAATTAGTCAGAGGTGGTGTGGTACACCTTTATGCTATCAGTCTTAATATTTTACCAAATCAAGTATATGCCACCGGCCGGGGCATTACGATAGCTGAGTTAGAAATAAATTATTGTGAATATTGGATCACCTCTGAGGTAACGGGTTTATACCAAAACCTTTTGTGTGGTTTTTTGATTTATTTTTATTTTTATTTTTCATTTTCATTTTTATTTTTATTTTTATTTTTATTTTCATTTTTAGTTTTATTCAATTTATGTTTTTTCTGGTATATGTGGTTCTTGGATTTAATATTTAGTGTATTGTGTACTATTAAATACTCTGCCTTGGAACAAGGATAGCAAAATTTTCTTAATAAAAATATATATAAAAAAACCCATTTAGCGCTGGTTCTTTGTGGATTTTTGCATAAAATCCCCTATATAATTTATATATATATAGTTGTGTAGTGGGATTAGGGAGGAACTCATGCCATCCGTTCCCTATATATGGTCCAGCAGTAGGGATACCTAGGGTCAGGTATCCGGCTCGGCACATAGGTGCGGACCCTATCTAGGGTGGTGAGGGACCCCAGGGGCCAGCAGTAGGTTTGGTCAGGGGTCACCATCTTACCCTTCCCTAGACACAGAGTTTCCCCTTCCCTTCCCTTTTGCCATGTGCTTGGTACTTCCCTTTACCAAGACTCCGCTAAGCTCTGCCCTTCCTCCTTAAAAGATTTGATCTCCTCCCCGAGGTATGGAAAAAGTTTTACAAAAGTGTAATTATTCTTCAACCCTACTGTTCCCTGAACCTTTGCTTCTTTGCTCTTTTCTCCTTTCAAGGATCCTCGGTTTGATTCCATACACCCTTGTTTCTTCTTCTCCGGAGACTGATGGAGAGGTCATCCATATGTGATGCCCTGGACTAGTCAGGTCGTCCCAGGTAGTCCCATGCACACACACACCCTCCCTAAAAAGGTAACAGCAGCCAAACTTAAAAACCTTGTCACCACCCTCCAGGTTTGATGTCCACACCAAGGGGGTGGAGCCAGGTGGTTGGCTCCGCCCACCGAGGAGTTCACAGGCCTGGAGCCGGGAAAAAGACACAAGTTCAGTGTGTAGTAGTCTAGTCTTGACAGTGGAGGAGAGAGGTTGAGTTCAAGGGAAGACCTGTGACCAGGCCTGCCAATAGTCTACTCAGGTGGCTGGGTTGGAGCCCAGTCACCTCTGGCAAGGAGGCAGACTGTGGTGGCCGCCTGCAGGAGCTGGGATTACAGCCGGTGGAACCGGGGTCGGGTGGTGGCCCGCCGGTACCGTACCGGGGTACCGATTGGAAACCGGAGCACCAGGAGGGGTACTCAGACCCAGTACGAAGCCCTGAACCAACCGGGCCGAGTCTGTGACGAGGTATGTGACAGAGCAGTAAGGGACACCAGACCGATGAACAATAAAGCACCATCCCAAGTGGCCACTGATCTCCAGTCTGTAACAGTCCATACACAGGCTCTAGGATCCAGCCGAGATCCAACTAACCTAACATGGGTCTCAATGTTCTTCTCTCTTAGGATTAGCCCCTTAGGTGGGCACACCTCCCCCTAGACATCTGATACATGAATGGACTTTAGACTCCTGGCTCTGTTCTGTTTACCAAGTTGTGGTTGGAGATGTCCCATGCTGAGAAGAACAAACAATCCCCCAGCAGAAGCAGCACAAAGGAGGGACAGACTATAAAGCTGGGTTCACACATAGTGACAGTGACAACGACGTCGCTGTTACGTCACCATTTTATGTGACGCAACTGTGGCGCCCTGGACAAGCCAGGGGCCACAGAGCACAACACCAACACACCCCACACTCCCAGCAGGCACACCGAAGTCAGACACAAACCCTTGTTGCCTTCCTCCAGGGGCTGATGTTCACACCAGGGGGTGGAGCCAGGCGGTTGGCCCCACCCACCGAGGAGTTCACAGTGCTGGAGGCAGGAAAAGTAGACAGATCAGTTTGAGAGGTGAAAGAGAGATGAAGGAAAGTGGTAGTGGAGCAACTAACTGACAGCGTCCGGGTGTGTGGCCCGGGCGGTACAGCAAGGTTGGCAGACGGTGGTGACCGTCTGCAGGAGTGGCCTATCGGAGTCTACCGTAAGGACCGTGGACGGGCGGTGGCCTGGCGGTACCGGACCGGTACGCAAAGAGAAGTCAGCACCATCTGGCAGGGGCTTACGGACCCCAGCAAGGCTAGGAATCGCCGTGAATTTGCCAAATCCATCAGCGAAGGGAACCTCCTGGCTTTCCCAGCAGCCAAGTCCCGACAGAAGGCAACAGTCCAACCGTGAGAGGGAAACACAGCCACCGCCAAGGCTACCGTTCCCAGGGCCAGAGCCTGCGGGCACAAGGGGCTCCTCCGGCTCATATCCAAGCTGGGGAGCGGGTTACCGGTGGGAACCCATTGGAACCGTTTACAGTACACAGGTGCAGGGAAAGGCAGTCACCATCAACCTGCCGGGAGAAAGAACACCGCAGCCGTCTGTGGGACCCGTCCATCCAGCCGTGTGTTTTACCGAGAACTGTGTCCTCATCATTGGCTGAGTGAGTACCACCGTGCCGTGTGGCACAGCGCTGCCCCCGCGACCCTGCACCTCACCAGGCCCCGTAACCCGCCTGCCATCCATCCCTACCCCATCACCGGGCCCCGGGACAACCAACCCCCTACCCACGGAGGGGGAGAACTAACAACAAAGCTGCTCCCTGTCACCGCTCCCGGGATCCCCGTCTAGAGCAGCGGTGGTGTCACCAATATCACCACAACCGTGGGTGGCATCACGGACAATTACCAAATCCCCCCCACCATCCAAACAATCTCCCTTTTCACTCACGGGCGAGGAATGCCGCTCGAGTCCCCGGGATCCGGCCCACCGCTCAAGCCACCACCGAGCAGCGGCAGCCGCAGCAGCGGCCGCACCCGAGCAGTGGGAGAGCGCAGCGTCCCCTCCTCCACCCGCAACAACTTGGCGTCACGAACAGGGTCTTACCGCTCTGCCGTCTGGTAGAGGTGCGCCTTGTTACCCCTGGAGGTGTCCGGCCGAAAAATTTGTGAAGCCGCCATCTTGGGCGCGAAGAATTCCCGCTCGAGCATCTCCTCGAGTAGTGGAGGCGCGAAGGCCAAAACCCCGCCCCTGTAGAGGAGGAGCCGAAAAGAGACTAAGGGGGACTGATGGCGTCTGGCCGCATGTAGCACGCGGCTATAAAAGCAGGGACACCAAGACCCTGCGGCCATCTTGTTCCTGGAAGAGGCCGCCAGCAAGATGAATATGCCGTCCCGTAGCACCGTAGCCCCCGCACCTGGAACCGCGGCGTGGGTGGAGATCCGGACAGCGCAGCTCCAACAACGGCTGCAGGTCAAGATGCAGCTCCTCTTGGAGGAGTGGGAGGCCGACATGGCTGAGGTTATAGCGACAGTACGGAGACGCGAAGAGGAGGGAGCTTTGGAAGGGAGGGTGAGTGACCCACGTCCCGGTACCCCTAGTGGGTCGGTCATCGTGGCTGCGGGACCCAGTCTGAACCTTCTCGCCCTGCTACCTCCCTCGTTACCCGTATCGGCTGCCGTGACCCCGCCACTAGGCCCGCTACCCCCGCAACCGGTAGCGGTACCCTGCATGTCCGCCCAGGCGGATCGACCTGTAGCCGGAGCACGTGACCGACCGGAAGTGCTGCCCTGGAAAGTACAGAAGCCCGAGCTGGAGGCATTTACAGAGACTCCCCCCGAGCCAGAGCCGACAGGCCGCTCCGTGCAGAAGGCCCAGCGGAGGAAAGCCTCTGTGCCCATCCCCCACACCTCAGCTGAGGTTGCGCCGGGTTGCCGCTGCAAAGCAGCACCCCAGGCCAAGTCACCACGGGACCTTCCACCCAGATTGCCAGTGGTGGGCAGTGTCCAGAAGGTCTTGCCCGACCCGTGCGTCGGAGCTCGCAGCAGCCCCGTATTGGGACAGGGAGCCGACACCGCTGGGCCCGGAGATCGCGGAAAGGGAAAGGAAGAAGGCAGAGATGGTAGCCCGTACGATCCGGGAGAAGGAGAGCCTCCGCCAAGCGACCTTCCGTGTCCGGGGCCCCCTGTATGAAGGGCAGGTGAGGCGGTTCGATGTCCGCTGGGGCTATGGCTTTATATACGAACCGGGCCTGGAGGCCGAAGTCTTCATAGCCCAGCGGGATGTTAATGCCCACCTGCCGGAGGAGCACCCAGGCCGTAACCTGATGCCGGACGACCTGGTACAGTACACCCGGCACTGTGGGGAGAGGGGGTGGTTTGCACTGGATACCAAGCTGAGGGGCAGCTAGGAGGCCCGGGTGACCACCGCGTCCCCTCCCCCAGCCGACACCGAAGAGTCGGAGTAAGGGCAACGGAGTCCCATTGCAGTTGTCCCCCGTTGGGACCACAAAAGTACCGTTTAAAGTTTTGGAAAATGAATGATAAGTGAATGATTTACCGCAGAGTCACCTGATTGCAACCTGATTAGAACCGATCGTTGCCGGCAACTGGTCCCCGTTGGGACCCCTTTTTCAAATTATGCATAGAAACTGCTACGGACAGGCCCGAGAACTAGCAGGGCAACCACAAACTTGTGGCATGTAAATAATGTTGTTGTGGCTTTCACCATTACGGCCTCCGGAGAGGCAGATTGGAGGAAGGGCCCGCAGTGGAGCAGGCTGGGGCCCAGCCACCACCGTAACCGGTGGCGAACCTCTGGGGGTTTCAGGGGTTCCCCATGGACGTGGGTCCCCTGAAAAGGACAGAACCCGCTCGGGTAACTTGTGCTGGACTTGGGTCAAGGGGTGCTGCCTGTTTGCTTAGGGGCAGCATCAGGGCCAGGTTGCTTGGGTGGGAGAAAGCGGAAGCCGTAACCGTTACGCAACGTTTAAGTAAGAGTACTTCCCGATGTGGGAAGATGTTATTTTACTTGTAATGTGTTACCGTTTTTCTATCTTTCAGTTGTGAAAATAAAACCGGTGATGGACAGGCAGCCCGCGGACGGTCTGCATTTTACTAAGGGGGAATGTGGCACCCTGGACAAGCCAGGGGCCACAGAGAACAACACAAACACACCCCACACTCCCGGTCAGGCACACCGAAGTCAGACACAAACCCTTGTTGCCTTCCTCCAGGGGCTGATGTCCACACCAGGGGGGTGGGCCAAGCGATTGTCCCCGCCCACCAAGGAGTTCACAGTCCTGGAGGCGGGAAAAGTAGACAGATCAGTTTGAGAGGTGAAAGAGAGAGGAAGGAAAGTGGTAGTGGAGCAACTAACTGACAGCGTCCGGGTGTGTGGCCCAGGCGGTACAGCAAGGTTGGCAGACGGTGGTGACCGTCTGCAGGAGTGGCCTATCGGAGTCTACCGTAAGGACCGTGGACAGGCGGTGGCCCGGCGGTACCGGACCGGTACGCAAAGAGAAGTCAGCACCATCTGGCAGGGGCTTACGGACCCCGGCAAGGCTAGGAGTCGCCGTGAATTTGCCAAATCCGTCAGCGAAGGGAACCTCCTGGGTTTCCCAGCAGCTAAGTCCCGACAGAAGGCAACAGTCCAACCGTGAGAGGGAAACACAGCCACCGCCAAGGCTACCGTTCCCAGGGCCAGAGCCTGCGGGCAAAAGGGGCTCCTCCGGCCCATATCCAAGCTGGGGAGCGGGTTACCGGTGGGAACCCATTGAAACCGTTTACAGTACACAGGTGCAGGGAAAGGCAGTCACCATCAACCTGCCAGGAGAAACAACACCGCAGCCGTCAGTGGGACCTGTCCATCCAGCCGTGTGTTTTACCGAGAACTGTGTCCTCATCATTAGCTGAGTGAGTACCACCGTGCCGTGTGGCACAGCGCTGCCCCCGCGACCCTGCACCTCACCAGGCCCCGTAACCCGCCTGCCATCCATCCCTACCCCATCACCAGGCCCCGGGACAACCAACCCCCTACCCACGGAGGGGAGAACTAACAACAAAGCTGCTCCCTGTCACCGCTCCCGGGATCCCCGTCTAGAGCAGCGGTGGTGTCACCAATATCACCACAACCGTGGGTGGCGTCACGGACAATCACCAAATCCCCCCCACCATCCAAACAATCTCCCTTTTCACTCACGGGCGAGGAACGCCGCTCGAGTCCCCGGGATCCGGCCCACCGCTCGAGCCACCACCGAGTAGCGGCAGCCGCAGCAGCAGCAGCGGCCGGACCCGAGCAGTGGGAGAGTGCAGCGTCCCCTCCTCCGCCCGCGACACAACAGCGACCTTGTAAGTCGCTGTTATGATCGCTGCTTAGCTGTCAAACACAGCAGAAGCAGCAGCGATCATCACGACACACGTCGCTGTGCTACATGTGCAGAGAGCAGGGAGCCATGCACACTGCTTAGCGCTGGCTCCCTGCATTCCTAGCTACAGTACACATGGGGTTAATTACCCGATGTGTACTGCAGCTACATGTGCAGAGAGCAGGGAGCCGGCACTGACAGCTAGAGCGGCGGATGCTGGTAACGAAGGTAAATATCGGGTAACCAGGGAAAGGTCTTTCCTTGGTTACCCGATGTTTACCCTGGTTACAGCTTACCGCAGCTACCAGTGCCGGCTCCTGCTCGCTTCATTTCGTCGCTCTCTCGCTGTCACACACAGCGATGTGTGCTTCACAGCGGGAGAGCGATGACCAAAAAATGAAGCTGGACATTCAGCAACGACCGGTGACCTCACAGCAGGGGCCAGCTCGTTGCTGGATGTCACATACAGCGACAGCGACGGGACATCGCTGCAGCGTCACAGAAAATGGTGACGTAGCAGCGACGTCGTTGTCGTCGTCGCTGTGTGTGACATCACCCTTACACCATGAGCACAGGCGGGGAGGGACACGCTGTTACAGAGTCAAATCAACTGATTGAGGACTGGACTTAAGGACCTACCCCACACAAGTCCCGTTAGAAGACAACAGCCCAACCATACAGGGTAAAGCCACCGCCAAGGCATAGAGACCCAAGGGGCCAGCGTCTGTGGGCAAACAGGGCTATTCCGACACCCAGCAAGCCAGGGAGCGGATTACCGTTGCTTAGGCATAAGAGTCAAACATTCTTACAAAGAGGTGGAGGAGAAAGGCGGAAACCACCAACCCGGTCAGGGAGAAGCTGCAGCCGGCTGCGGGCCCCGTTCATCACTCCGTTTGGTTTACCAGAGACTCCAGTGTATTGTGTCATAGTGAGTGCCTTCGGGCCGCGCACCGCGCCGCACCGCACCAGCATAAGCCCACACCCGCTTCCCCGCCTCAGCGTCTCCCTCGGGCCCCCGGGACCATTACTCCCCTACCCACGGAGGGGTCAACACCAAGCTGCGCAACACCGTCCCCGGGAGGCCTAGTTAACGGCAGCAGTGGTGTCCAATCCATCTACTCACCACAACCCGTGGGTGGCGTCACGAACTTACACCCCTTCCAAACAACCACGGCCCCGGCCGTGGAACTCCCCACCGAAGTCCCTGCGTGTAGCGCTAACCCCCTTGCAGAGCGACGTGACCCCCGGGTCCGTGAGGAGCTCAAGCCACCCACCGTACGAGCACGAATCCGAGCAGCTCGGCGGTCACAGCTGAGCCCGCGGGGCGATACACATCGACTCTTCTGGCGTCACGAACAGGATAGAACCGTCCACTTACCTGTGGAAGTGCACCTTGAAATTGTCGTTAGCGGCGTCCCGCTGAAAAATTGCAGAATCCGCCATCTTGGGCGCGAAAAGTTCCCACCCGAGCCGTCTTCTCTGAGCAGAAAGGGCACGAAAAGCGAAGAGCGGAGAGCAGAGCGGTGCAGAAAGCAAGTGGAGTGCCCCGAAAAGACCAAGGGGGGGCGGGTGAAGATCCAGCCTCATGTGACTGAGGAGATAAAAGGCAGGGACTCCAGGACTCTGCCACCCGTCTGGTTCCTGGACAAACAAGTTGCAACATGTGCGCACCGTCTGAGAAGCACGAATTCCCGGAGCCTGCGCCCGGAACAGCGGCGTGGGTGGAAGCCCGGACGGCCATGATGTGCTGCCATCTCCAGGCCCAGGTACGCTACCTTATGGAGCAATGGGCGGCCGAGATGGAGGGGATAGCCGCCACCGTGCGGGCATGTGAAGTGGCGACAGTGTTGGAGGAAAGGGTACGCGACCCACGCCCCTATGTCCGAGAGGGACCGGCCGCTGCGGCTGAGGGACCCGGCATGCTCCTGCCCTCCATACTGCCTCCCCCACTGCCCGTATTGGTCGCCGCTACCTCTCCGCCCGGATCCCCACCCCCGTAACCAGTGGCGGAGCCCGTCCCAGACACCCAGGAAGAGCCACCTGTGGCCGCAGCACGCGGACAGCAACCCGATCAGCCTGCACTACCTCCGCTCCTGTGGAAAACCAAGTCCTGGAAGGTGCCCGCGCCTGATGTGATCCCGGCCCCGGCAGTCCGCCCGGCCGAGGAGGAGAGCGCTACCCGGAAGAAGGCCCAGGCGGTGAGGAAGGCCGTTTCCGGGTCTTGGGCCTCGACTGAGGTCCCGCAGGGAGGCTGCTGCAAGGCAGCAGAGCTGGCCGAGACACTGCGGGGTTCCCCCCGGAGGGTGACGGTCGTGGCCGCCACCGGGGAACTCCAGCTGGGCCAGACCCCCACCCATAGAGACCCCGGGCACGCAGACGTCCCGTATTGGGAGCGGCAGCCAAGCCAGATGGGCCGGGAGATTGAAGCCCGGGAAAAGCGGAAAGCAGAAATCCTGGCCCGCACAATCCAGGAGAAGGAGAACCTGAGGAGTGCCACCTACCGGGTGCGAGGCCAAAAGTACCAGGGCCAGGTCCGGAGGTTTGACCGTGACCGCGGATGGGGGTTCATGTATGAGCCCGGCCTAAAGGCCGAAGTGTTCTTCTCCTGCAGAGATGTGAACCCGCACCTACCCTATGGTCACCCGGACCGTGACCTGCTAACCGGCGACTTGGTCCAGTATACCCGGCATTGTGGGGAGAGGGGCTGGTTTGCCCTGGATGTCCACCTGAGAGAAGGTCGCAGCGCCCCAGAGCGGCCCCAGTCCCCTCCCCCACCATACAGCCCTGAGTTTGCCATCAAGGAGGAATATGAAGAGGAGGATCAAGAGTAAAGGCAGCGGAACCCGGCTGCCAAGTTGAACAGTCCCCGTTGGGACCATACTGCCCGTTGGGACTCTGTTTTTGCCCCATTTCATAAAGACAAGGCAGAGAACTGGCAGGCCACCCAAGAACTATTGGGCTTGTAAATAACACCTTCCCTTAACCGGCCTTCCAGTTTCACAGCCTCCGGAGAGGCAGACTGGAGGATGGGCCTGCGGGAAATAGATGGCCGAGGCCCGCCACCACTTCCACCGGTGGCCATCCTCCAAGTCAGGGGTCCCCTTGGACGTGGGGCCTCTGAAAAGACAGGCAGATGTGAAACCCTGCACCCATCCTGTTGGATAACGCCTGGGCCCGTTACTGGACTGGGGAAAAGGGGTGCTGCCCACTTCTTAGGGGCAGCATCAAGGCTCAGGTTGTTTGGGTGGGTGATTGAAGGACCCGGACCCTTTCCCGTTATTAATAAAAGTTTACCGTTTGCAACGTTCAAGTATGTGCCTCCCGTAAGGGAAGATTTAAAAAGCTAATATTCAGAGTTTATGCAACTGTTAGTATACTTGTACTGAGTTCACGTTTTTTATCTTTCAGAAACAAAATAAACCAGTGATGGACGGGCAGCCCGCAGACGGTCTGCATTAAACCAAGGGGGAATGTGACGCCCTGGACTAGTCAGGTCGTCCCAGGTAGTCCCATGCACATACACCCCCTCCCTAAAAAGGTGACAGCAGCCAAACTTAAAAACCTTGTCACCACCCTCCAGGTTTGATGTCCACACCAGGGGGGCAGAGCCAGGCTGTTGGCTCCACCCACCAAGGAGTTCACAGGCCTGGAGGCGGGAAAAAGACACAAGTTCAGTGTGTAGTAGTCTAGTCTTGACAGTGAAGGAGAGAGGTTGAGTTCAAGGGCAGACCTGTGACCAGGCCTACCAATAGTCTACTCAGGTGGCTGGGTTGGAGCCCAGTCACCTCTGGCAAGGAGGCAGACGGTGGTGGCCGCCTGCAGGAGCTGGGATTACAGCCGGTGGAACCATAGGGACCGAGGTCGGGTGGTGGCCTGCCGGTACCGAACCGGGGAACCGATTGGAAACCGGAGCACCAGGAGGGGTACTCAGACCCAGTACAAAGCCCCGAACCGACAGGGCCAAGTCAAATCAGCTGATTGAGGACTGGACTTAAGGACCTTTCCCACACAAGACCCGTTAGAAGACAACAGCCCAACCATACAGGGTAAAGCCACCGCCAAGGCATAGAGACCCAAGGGGCCAGCGTCTGCGGGCAAATGGGGCTCTTTCGGCACCCAGCAAGCCGGGGAGCGGACTACTGTTGCTTAGGCATAGGAGTCAAATATTCACACAAAGAGGTGCAGGAGAAAGGCGGAAACCACCAACCTGATAAGGGAAGGGGGAAGCTGCAGCCGGCTGCAGGCACCGTCCATCATCCCGTTTGGTTTACCAGAGACTCCAGTGTATTGTGTCATAGTGAGTACACCAGTGCCTTCGGGCTGCGCATCGCGCCGCACCGCACCAGCATCCAGCACGCACCTGTCCCCACTCCTCGGCACCTCCCTCGGGCCCCCGGGACCATCACTCCCCTACCCACGGAGGGGTCAACACCAAGCTGCGCAACACCGTCCCCGGGAGGCCTAGTTAACGGCAGCGGTGGTGTCCATCTACTCACCACAACCCGTGGGTGGTGTCATGAACTTACACCCCTTCCAAACCACCGCGGTCCCGGACGTGGAACTCCCCACCGAAGTCCCTGCGTGTAGCGCCAACCCCCTTGCAGAGCGACGTGACCCCCGAGTCCATGAAGAGCTCGAGCCACCCACCATACGAGCACGGATCCGAGCGGCTCGGCTGTCACAGCCGAGCCCGCAGGGCGGTACACATACACACGCTGCCTACTTGGCCTTCAGACCATGGTTACGTGATCTCTAAAGCAGATATAAGATGTGTCTGTATGAAATCTGAGGAATCTTAGATATTTTCCTTCAAGTAGTCTAGATGATATCAGAAAAAGTAGTCCATGATGGGTCGGAGATGCCGCATGACCAAACAATGGAGTGTAGTGGACAAACAGGAGCAAGTCAAGACAACATAGTCAAGTTCATTTATAGGAGCCAAGTCAAGATGAAAAGGAAGAACATAACCAAGAAGAGAAATGCAGTGGTGGGGCTAGTGTGGCACCCTGGACTAGCCAGGTCGTCACAGGTACTACAACACGACACCCCCACCCCGAGATAGGCACATCAGTCAGACACAAAATCCTTGTTGCCTCCCTCCAGGGGCTGATGTCCACACCAGGTGGGGTGGAGCCAGGTGGTTGGCCCCACCCACTGAGGAGTTCACAGTCCTGGAGGCGGGAAAGGGAAGTCAGGAGAGAACAGTTAGAGTAGTGAGAAGATAATTGAGTGAGGAAAGTGAAGGAGTGAAGGAGTAGTGGAGGAGAAAACTGACAGTGTCCGGGTACGTGGCCCGGGCACTTAGAGCAAGGTTGGCAGCCGGTGGTGGCGGTCTGCAGGAGAGGCAGATCAACGCGGAACCATAGGACCGAGGACGGGCGGTGGCCTGCCGGTACCGAACCGGGGAGCGAAGAGAAGCCAGCACAAACCGGCAGAGCCTGCGGACCCCGACCAGGCTTGGAGTCGCCGTTAATAAGGTCAAATCCGTCAGTGCCTGGAACCCCAGGGGTTTCCTAGCAGCCAAGACCCGATTGAAGGCAACCGTCCGACCAACAAAAGGAAATACAGCTACCGCCACAGCTAGAGTTCCAAGGGCCAGAGCCTGCGGGCAAAAGGGCTCCTCCGGCACATACACACGCTGGGGAGCGGGTTACCGGTGGGAAGCCATCGGGACCGAACATCCACAAAAGGTGCAGGGAAAGGCAGCCACCACCAACCGTCCGGGAGAAACCACAGCAGCCGGCTGCGGGACCCGTTCATCCAGCCGTTTGGTTTACCAGAGACTTTGCGTACATTTGTGGCTGAGTACAACCGTGCCTTCCAGCACCGCGCTGCGCAGTCCCCGCGACCCTGCACCTTGCCAGCCCTGCCTCCCTGTCACCTCACCGCGCCCCGGGACCTCCAACCCCTACCCACGGAGGGGGAAAACAACATCTCAGCTGCTCCCTACCATCGCTCCCGGGATCCCCGTCAATAGCAGCGGTGGTGCCCAACCTCACCACAACCCATGGGTGGCGTCACGGACCAAATCCCCAAACCAAACTACCCCCTTTCACTCACGGGCGAGGAGCACCGCTAGAGTCCCCGGATCCGGCCCACCGCTCGAGCCACCGAGCAGCAGCGCCGGACCCGAGCATGGCGAGCGCAGCGTCCCACCGCCCGCGACACTAGCATTCCTCACCTGCCAGCTCACTAGCCAGGACTATTACAGGGTCTACCAGGGTCTCAGACATCCTGTTCAGCGACAGGTGCAGAACCTGCATAAGGGCTGACTAAGAATGTAGCGTAGAGCTGCAGGTGAGTGCTGGAGGTATCCCATCTTCCCCCTTATTAGCGCTAGGGCCCACTGTTTTAAAGTGCCCCGGTGTACCCCTTGTGTTGTGTTGTTCGTCATGTCATGCACCATACTTCCCTGTCACTCGCGTGACACCAATACCTTTCCATTGAAATAAATGGAAATAGCCAAAATCTCTAACCTTTAACTCACTGACTTTCGAGCATTGGATCCAAAATCAACCCATGTTATGGAATTACCAGGGGCCCAATGTTCTGTTTTTTGGGGCCCATAGTCACTGCATGATGAGGAGCCCTGCCATATGACGTGGTGTAAGAGTTCTTTCTATTTCTTTAGTTTTTCTTTTGGTTTTAGCTTTTCTTCTTCTTGACATTCAGTCATTGTCTCGGTTTTCCACGGGGAACCATTTATGATGATGGAGCCTCATATTACCTGTCTTATATCTTATCCTATTAAAATGCACCAGCTTTCCCCGGCCGCTCGAAAGACCGACCATTTTCCCACCTCCTCCCGCGCTCGCTAATGTTATAGACAACATTATATTACTTTATTACAAAGCCGGAGAGCGAAATCTGCGCGTAGGGAAATAAAAGTGACTGAGATTGAAAACTTGGGTCTTTCCTGGCTCGTCCGAAACTGACTGATAGTGGAGTCTTTCTTCTAGGGGTAAGAATATATCAGCGAAGTCTGGGGATGAGGAGACTCTCCTGAACATGGATCAGATATTAGACATTTTCATGGTTTGCAGACGTTTTATTTCCCACAGTTTCTTTCGAAAGTTATGAGGAAAATATAATAATAAAATTAATATTTCATATTGAGCTCCCTATACAAGGGAATAGGTAACTCATGACATGGACACCTTGACTCGATGGCCAGGCACGATTCTTGGGTTACCTAGGGAGGCACATGCCCCTCTAAAACTGTGCCTATTCAATAGCACTGTAGCTCTTGGGCTGGACATTAGAGGGAGGGCGTGGCTACCAAATGCCCGCCCCCGAGGAATCATTTAAATTTCAGAAATTACTACATATACAAGATGTATTCATCCATTGACTCCCATTCTCTTGGGCCAGAGTTCCTTTGGGACCTGCTAAACATAGTGACTTGTTTAAAGCCTGTCCATGCAAACCCTGAAAAGAACTCCATACTTCCACTTACAGTGTGCTTTTACGCATGGTGACGGGGTTCCCGGGAGCGATGGCGGGACGCAGCTAGATGTTGACCCCTCCGTGGGTAGGGGCTGTTGGTCCCGGGGCCCGGTGGCTGGTTGGATTCCCGTAGGATGGGGCTTGCAGGGTGCATGGTCGCGGTGCAGCGCGGCGTGGTGCCGGATGGCACTGGAGTACTTACTCAGACACAGATGGACAGAGTCTCTGGTAAACCAAATGGCTGGATTGACCGGGCCCGCGGCCGGCTGCAGTGTTTCCCTGGATGGGTTGATGGTGGCTGTCGGTTCCCTGCACCTGTGTTTGTATGTTGACTCCGATGCCTGGGCACCAGTAGTCCGCTCCCCGACGTATATGTGCCAGAGGAGCCCTTTGCCCGCAGACGCTGGCCCTTTGGATCTCTGGCCCTTGGCGGTGGCGCTTATCCGAAATGGGGACTTGGTTGGGAATGAACCCCTGAGGTCCAGACCGCAATCAGAGAATTTGACTAGAGCATGGCTTTAAGCCTAGTCGGGGTCTGAGTACCCTGCTTGGTGCTTGGCTCCAATCGGCTCCCCGGTTCGGTACCAGCGGGCCACCGCCCGACCCCGGTCCTAGGGTTCCGCTGACCTTCGCCAACTCCTGCAGATGGCCACCACCATCTGCTGACCTTGCTGGAAGTGCCCGGGCTCTGACCCGGACACACACACAGTTCTTACTCCTCACTCCTGCCCAGGACTGGACTCTTTGACCACCACTGGACTAACTGACTATGTTTTTCCCGACTCCAGGCTGTAAACTCCTCAGTGGGTGGGGCCACCTGTGTGGACATCAACCCTGGAGGGTGACAACAAGGATTTACTGTTTGACTGGTGTGACCTGTCCAGGGAAGGGGGTGTATGGTGTTGTGTAGTGAAATGTGACCCCTGGGGTCCAGGGCATCACATAAGTTTCACGGGTGTGTCACGGGTGACAGACAGTCCTGTGGTGTAGAAGGTCACAGCATTTGGCTCCACAAACTGCTCCCTGACCTATTATTCCTGCTTAGTGTATTTGGTATCCTAGGGATCTCCTCTGTTTGGTTTTCATCCCTTTACCTTTAGGACCCTGCGGAGTTCCTCACCCTTTCAGCTGTTCTTTATCGGAAATTCCCTTGATGTCTTTATATACCCTCATTTGGTGATACATCTATTACCCTTAACAAGTCTTCAGTGCAACCAGTCAGCTTGTATTCATCTGGAGAAACAACTCTGTTGTTGTTTGCAGTTCTTCTCCCTGAGTCATCTGGAGATAAGTTCTTTGCTTACTTTTCCCCTGTTTGTGATCCCTATGTCTTTTTTAGCACTCAGTGGTTTTGACCAAGAGCTCATTCGATTCACTCCCTACCCAGGACCTATTTCTGTGTCAGCCAGGGTCAGGTATACTGCTCGGCGCATAGATGCTGAACCTATCTAGGGTGGTGAGGGAAGCCTGGGCCAGGTACACGGCTCAGCGCATAGATGCTGAACCTATCTAGGGTGGTGAGGGAAGCCTGGGCCAGGTATCCGGCTCAGCGCATAGATGCTGAACCTATCTAGGGTGGTGAGGGAAGCCTGGGCCAGGTATTCTACTCGGCGCACAGATGCTGAACTTATCTAGGGTGATGAGAGAAGCCTGGGCCAGGTATCCTGCTCGGCGCATAGATGCTGAACCTATCTAGGTTTGGCAAGGGAAGCCTGGGCCAGGTATCCTGCTCGGCGCATATGTGGCGCCCCTGACCTGGTCAGGCACCACTGAGTACTGCACCCATGCTGGGGACAGTACAATACAGGTAATCCAGAAGGCTGACCGAGGTGTGACTACACAGGCGCATAGTGATCAGGTCTCACACATGTACCTTTGAGAGGACCCCTGGGGATCCCAGGAGGGGGAAAAGCCTTCACCTCCACTGGAATAGTGGAGGGGGCCAAAAGCCTCCATCTCCTCTCAAGGGGTGTGGTAAGAGAGTCTGGTTGCTAGGTGGCGTAGGCAGGCACAAAAGGGAAAAGAGAAGGAGGAGTAAAGAGTCTGCAGCAGAGTGTGGAGGAGTGAGGAGCAGGAAAGTGAAGCTCTGACAGGAGCAGCAGTGAAGGTCCCAGATGTGAGCCGGTTCAGAGCAGAGTCCAGGGAGCTCCGAGGAGAGCTGACCCCTTCCCCTGGGCTGCTGTAGTCTGACAGCGTCCGCGCAGTGGCTACCGACGGGGGAGAACGGTCACCTAGGAGGGCTACCCGAAACCCATCTCCAGCTAGAGAGAGAGCACAGAGTGGGAAGTAAGGAGACTGCTAGGGAGAACCAGGCCCAAACGGGCGGCAGATCCCGGAGTGGGGATAGATCCACCTTTCCCTGCTAAACCTGCCGGTGTGGGGCCCTCAAAGCCCACACCACAACACCTAAAAGCCGCAGCCACGTAGCCACAGTTAGGGCCCATAGTTCACAGGAGGCAAGCAGCTGGAGTGATCTGGCCCAGGCAACAAGCACACGGCAAACGAAGGGGAGAGAGGCTTCAGCAACTTCCCTGGGTGACCCCCATAGGGACTAAAAGTCGGGGTTACCCCAAACCACCAAGGGCTAAGGAAGGCGAGTTGGTAGTCACCATCAGAAGTCAGCCTGAAGGATACCTGGTTCCCGCCTGGTTCATCCCAGCTACGCCCGGGTTACTCACCCTGCCATCTGAAGTGAGTAAAAACCCTGAAAGACACTCTGCGTGTGTGGAGTTATTCTGCGCCTTGTGGTACTACGCACCTACACAGGGCCCTGGGGCTTGCCTCACTCTCAGGGGGCTATTCCAACTAACTGCACTCACCATCAGCCCCAGGCGTCCCTCAACCTGCAGTGGCGGTCCCCACTGACCGCAATACTGAGAGTGGCGTCACGACAAGAAGAAGATCTCCTACCTGTGACAAGATCCAGCCGAGTGGAGTCCCTGAAGGTAATGCACCGACACAACACCTGTGGGGCTTCACACATAGATGCTGAACCTATCTAGGGTAGTGAGGGAAGCCTGGGCCAGGTATCCTGCTTGGCGCATAGATGCTGAATCTATCTAAGGTGGTGAGGGAAGCCTGGGCCAGGTATCCTGCTTGGCGTATAGATGCTGAACCTATCCAAGTTTGGCGGGAAGCCTGGGTCAGGTATCCTGCTCGGCGCATGGATGCTCAACCTATCTAGGTTTGGCAAGGGAAGCCTAGGCCAGGTATCCTGCTCGGCGCATAGATGCTGAACCTATCTAGGGTGGTGAGGGAAGCCTGGGCCAGGTATCCTGCTCGGCCCATAGATGCTGAACCTATCTAGGGTGGTGAGAGAAGCCTGGGCCAGGTATCCTGCTCGGCCCATAGATGCTGAATCTATTTAAGGTGGTGAGGGAAGCCTGGGCCAGGTATCCTGCTTGGCCCATAGATGCTGAATCTATTTAAGGTGGTGAGGGAAGCCTGGGCCAGGTATCTTGCTCGGCGTATAGATGCGGAACCAATGTAGGGTGGTGAGAAAAGCCAGGGCTCAGCAGTAGGTTCGGTCAAGGGTCACCATCTTCCCCTTCCTTAGACACAGGGTTTCCCATCCCTTTCCTTTTGCCGTTTGCTTGGTCCTTCCCTGTATCTAGCGTGACAATAACTTTGTATGTAATGAGAAATAAGTGAAAAAAGGCGTTAGGGTGAGGAGGGGTAGAAGAAGGGGAATTAAATTGCAGATATTTGGTCTCTCTGTCATTAATCAAGTATCTTGTAACGTGACTGTGTCTTAAATCTAAAAGTTTGAGGTGTTACAGTTCTTTGTCTGGAACATGTTGACTTCTGCATGTTGTGTCTGACAAAGAACGTCATGTGAAGATTTCACATGCTTCTTCAAGAAAGAAAGAGACTGTGAAAACATCTTATCTTACGTGCGGGAATATTCTGAGATCATGTTTATGAAAAGGGTCTAAGACCAAGGAGCCCAGATTTTATCAAACTGTATCTGTCTCCTAAGCGCCTAACATGAAAGTTCTTCCAATCTATAGGTTAGCGCCACTCTATGTTCTTAATGGAGGAAAGAACAGTGCAGTGGGGGTCCACGAATCCAATGAACGGGGATCGGTACCCTAATCACTCCCAACAAGCATCTAAGAAGTGAAATTTCCAAGGAATAGTATTTTTTGTGGGAAAAAATGGTCTAGAAATTGCAATCAAACGTTTAGTAGCTTCATGGAGGTCATTCAAGAAGGTATTAATGTTCCTGCAACATACAGTACAGATAAAAAGTTTGGACACACCTTCTCATTCAAAGAGTTTTCTTTATTTTCATGACTCTAAAAATTGTAGATTCACATTGAAGGCATCAAAACTATGAATTAACACATGTGGAATGAAATACTTAACAAAGTGTGACACAACCGAAAATATGTCTTATATTCTAGGTTCTTCACAGTCGCCACCTTTTGCTTTGATTCCTGCTTTGCACACTCTTGGCATTCTCTTGATGAGCTTCAAGAGGTAGTCACCGGAAATGGTTTTCCAACAGTCTTGAAGGAGTTCCCAGAGATGCTTAGCACTTGTTGGCCCTTTTGCCTTCACTCTGCGGTCCAGCTTACCCCAAACCATCTCGATTGGGTTCAGGTCTGGGGACTGTGGAGGCCAGGTCATCTGGCGTAGCACCCCATCACTCTCCTTCTTAGTCAAATAGCCCTTACACAGCCTGGAGGTGTGTTTGGGGTCATTGTCCTGTTGAAAAATAAATGATGGTCCAACTAAACGCAAACCGGATGGAATAGCACGCCGCTGCAAGATGCTGTGGTAGCCATGCTCGTTCAGTATGCCTTCAATTTTGAATAAATCCCCAACAGTGTCACCAGCAAAGCACCCCCCACACATCACACCTCCTCCACCATGCTTCACGGTAGGAACCACCAATGTAGAGTCCATCCGTTCACCTTTTCTACAAAGACACGGTGGTTGTATCCAAAGATCTCAAATTTGGACTCATTAGACCAAAGCACAGATTTCCACTGGTCTAATGCCCATTCCTTGTGTTCTTTAGCCCAAACAAGTCTCTTCTGCTTGTTGCCTGTCCTTAGCAGTGGTTTCCTAGCAGCTATTTTACCATGAAGACCTGCTGCACAAAGTCTCCTCTTAACACTTGTTCTAGAGATGAGAAGGTGTGTCCAAACTTTGGTCTCTACTGTATGTGGAGAAAGTAGTCCATTTCTCCGACACCTCCAGCATTTGGAATCATAATTGGGCTTAGGCTTATTTAATGGTATTGGTGTCCAATGCCATCTCGTGAGGGGTTTTTTTGTTCACGTTTTCCCATATCATAACACATTTAGACACCTGATGAAGAGTTTAGAGAAGTCTGCAAGTCAGGAGCGACTAAAAAGAGAGTCTTCTCGGAGTTCTCTTATTTGGGATTTGTTTTTGTGTTGAGGCTATTATTTTTCTCTGTGGTCTTGCTTGGTTCAGGATGGATTAATCCCTCAATAAGGGTTTCTAAAGAAGAGCTAATTTTTCTTCTTTTGTTTGGATCCAGGTTTATGGGATGGATGTTTGATGCTGGTTGATTTCCTTTGAAGCCGTCTTTCTTGTTGACACCATAGCAGTTGTCGGAGAGTCAGAATGTGGTGGGAATTTTTGGGTTTGTCATGGCCCCACAAAAAGCTAGAAATTAGTCTACTGAAAGACAGTTCATGGGAAGTGGATAGGGAGAACTTGGAGAAAGTCAGTGACTTGGGGCCAGAATATACAGTTTTTTGGTTTTTTTTTCAGCCAAACCAGAAGACGTAGGGGATCTTATCAATGAAACGGAGCAGTTCATTGACTTAAAAGATCTATCACTCACAATCTAAGAGAGTCACACCAAAGCAAGGGAATGCACAGCATGCGTCACAAGAGGAGAGGTACACGAGGGAATATATAAAGGTAGGCCTTGATGATAGGGAATGAGGAGAGGGGTCACTACCTAACCCACCTATGGCTCATCCTTGAGCTCATTAATTTTCCTAGACATTTGTCGCGGGCGGAGGAGGGGACGCTGCGCTCTCCCACTGCTCGGGTCCGGCCGCTGCTGCTGCGTCTGCTACTGCTCGGTGGTGGCTCGAGCGGTGGGCCGGATCCCGGGGAGTCGAGCGGCGCTCCTCGCCTGTGAGTGAAAAGGGTGGGGATTGGATTGTGGGGATTTGGTTATTGTCCGTGACGCCACCCACGGTTGTGGTGATATTGGTGAGACCACCGCTGCTCTGGACGGGGATCCCGGGAGCGATGACTGGAAGCAGACTGGATGTTAGTTCTCCCCTCCGTGGGTAGGGGGTTGGTTGTCCCGGGGCCCGGTGATGGGGTAGGGATGGATGGCAGGCGGGTTACGGGACCTGGCGAGGTGCAGGGTCGCGGGGGCAGCGCTGTGCCGCACGGCACGGTGGTACTCACTCAGCCAATGATGAGGACACAGTTCTCGGTAAAACACACGGCTGGATGGACGGGTCCCACAGACGGCTGCGGTGTTTCTCCTCCCGGCAGGTTGATGGTGACTGCCTTTCCCTGCACCTGTGTAACGTGTACGGTTCCAATGGGTTCCCACCGGTAACCCGCTCCCCAGCTTGGATGGGTGCTGAAGGAGCCCCTTTTGCCCGCAGGCTCTGGCCCTGGGAACTTTAGCCTTGGCGGTGACTGTGTTTCCCTCTCTCGGTTGGACTGTTGCCTTCTGTCGGGACTTGGCTGCTGGGAAACCCAGGAGGTTCCCTTCGCTAATGGATTTGGCAAATTCACGGCGACTCCTAGCCTTGCCGGGGTCCGTAAGCCCCTGCCGGATGGTGCTGGCTTCTCTCCACGGTCCTTACGGTTAGCTCCAATAGGCCACTCCTGCAGACGGTCACCACCGTCTGCCAACCTTGCTGATCTGTCCGGGTCACACACCCGGACCAACTTCTGTCTGCTCCTTTACCACTTTCCTCCTTCCACTTTCACTTCCAACACTCAACTAACTGCCTCTTTTCCCGCCTCCAGGACTGTGAACTCCTCGGTGGGCGGGGCTAACAGCCTGGCCCACCCCCCTGGTGTGAACATCAGCCCCTGGAGGAAGGCAACAAGGGTTTTTTTGTCTGACTTCGGTGTGCCTGACTGGGAGTGTGGGGTGTGTAGGTGTTGTTCTGTGACGACCTGGCTTGTCCAGGGCACCACATTCCCCCTTAGTAAAATGCAGACCGTCCGCGGGCTGCCCGTCTATCACCGGTTTTATTTTCCCAAACTGGAAAAGATAAACGGTAAAACAGGTTACAATTATAACATCCTCCCACATCGGGAGGTACTCTTACTTAAACGTTGCAAAACGGTTACGGCTTACGCTCTCTCCCACCCAAGTAACCTGGCCCTGATGCTGCCCCTAAGCAAACAGGCAGCACCCCTTGACCCCAGTCCAGCATAAGTTACCCGATCTGGTTCTGTCCTTTTGAGGGGACCCACGTCCATGGGGAACCCTCTGAAACCCCCAGAGGATCGCCACCGGTTGTGGTAGTGGCGGGCCTGGGCCATCACTTCCCTCCAGGCCCATCCTCCAAATCAGCCTCTCCGGAGGCGGTAACGGTTTAGCCTTAAAACATATTTTTATTTACAGACCACAAGTTCGTGGTTGCCCTGCCAGTTCTCGGGCTTGTCCGTAGCAGTTTCTACGCATTGGTTTGTGAGGGGTCCCAACGGGGACCAGTTGCCGGCAACGACCGGTGTTAATCAAGGCTTCAAATCAGGTGACTTCTCGGTTAATTCTTTCTTGTCATTCATTTACAACTTTTAAACGGCACTTTCAACACATACAGACACAATTTCCCCCCTTTAAAGAGTAGTTTCCCTGTACCTAAGTGGGGGTCTACCTAGGTTAGGACGAGTGGACCTCCGGGGTCCAGTGTCAGTGGGGACAGGCAGTGGGGCAGAGGGAACAATCAGTTCCTCTTCCCTGCTATCGTGTGGGGCAGGTGGAGGCATAGGGGAGTTGGGTACAGGTTTATCCCTGGGCACTGGCTCCTGGTTGACCACTTCCATCACTTCCTCATCCACGGGTTGTGGGAACAGTATCACTGGAAGAATTACCGCGCCATTCTGTGTAGGCCAGTCTGTTGGAAAGTCACCCATCACGGTGTGGATGACCTCTTTTGCCTTCTCTGCCGGTCTAGGAACCGGAGCTTCAGCCGCTGCCCTCAATGCTGGTGGGCACCTCTTGAGATGGTCCCGGGGAACCGTGGCCAATGTGCCCCCTTGGTCACGACTGATCTGGTAGGCCTTCCCATCTTCCCATCCTGTGGGCTGTATGACATATGGAGTCTGCTTCCATTGATCATCCAGCTTGTGGGTCCTCCTCTTTCGCTTCAGCACTACATCTCCAGGCTGGAAAGGGGCAGCAGTCGCCCTCTGGTTGAAGCACTGCTCCTGTTGTTCCCGACTCCGACTCAAGTTCTTCTCAACATACTCCTGAATTTGTCAATACTGCACCCTCTGCCGAGTGTCCCATTCAGCTGTCGAAGGGAGTGCTTCTGGGGCTTCCAATCCCATGTCCGAGACCACCGGTAGCCGGCCGGGGCGAGCCCTCATCAGGTATGCTGGGGTGCATTTCGTTGAGCTGGAAGGGATATTGTTGTACATATCGACCAAGTCAGGTAGCTTCTCCGGCCACAGGTTCCGCTCTTCTAGCGGCAACGTCTTGAGGAGGCCCAGGACCAGGTGGTTCATCTTTTCACACATGCCGTTGGTTTGGGCATGGTAAGGCGTGGTCCGGATTTTCTTGCAGCCGTACAACTGACAAAATTCATGGAATACCTCCGCTTCAAAGGCTGGGCCTTGGTCAGTAAGCACCTTCTCAGGGTATCCATGTGGTCGGCAGAAATAAGCCTGGAACGCTCTAGCGGCGGTACGGCCAGTTAGGTCTTTGACTGGGACAACCACCATGAACCTTGAATAGTGGTCTACCATCGTTAGAGCGTAGGTGTACCCACTTCGGCTGGGGGTGAGCTTTACATGGTCCAGGGCAACCAGCTCCAGCAGTTGATGTGTAACGATCGGGTGTAATGGCGCCTTCTGGCTGGCCTCATCCTTCCTTCTCAGCGTGCAAGGGCCACACTCACGGCACCAGGCCTCTACAGATTCCCGCATTCCACTCCAATAGAACCGCTCTCTCAACAGCATCTCTAGTTTCTTCCATCCGAAGTGTCCAGCACCATCATGGTATGCTTGCAGGACGGTGGGCACGTTAGCTTGGGGAATCACCAACTGGCGGATCTTCTCATGGGTCTTCGGGTTAATCGGCTCACGGTACAACTTCCCCTGGTGTAGATACAGCCGGGTCCGTTCTCGCCACAGGCGTTGGGCTTCAGCTGGGGCGGCAGGGTCTATCCCAGCAGCGCCTTGTTCCACCAAGATCTTGACTAGGCGGACAGCGGGTGCCTGGTCCTGGGCTTCTTGCCACTCCTGGCTGGGCAGCGGGTCCAGGTTTACCCGTTGTTGATGGACATGCACCTTCTCAGTCGGTGGCTGATGAAATGCGGGCAACTCAATCTCTTCAAGGTCGTCATCCTCGGGCCCTTCTTCCAACAGGTGGGGCATCCGAGAGAGTGCATCGGCATTAACGTTGGCACGGCCGGCCCTGTACTTGATGGTGAAATCGTAGTTGGCTAGCCTAGCCACCCACCGCTGTTCCAATGCGCCCAGCTTGGCTGTGTCCAGGTGGGTCAGCGGGTTATTATCCGTGAAAGTGGTAAACTTAGCCGCTGCCAGGTAATGGCGGAACCGCTCGGTGATAGCCCACACCAGTGCCAAAAGTTCAAGCTTGAAAGAGCTGTAGTTCTCAGGGTTCCTCTCAGTCGGTCGAAGCCTTTGGCTAGCATAAGCAATCACTTTTTCTTTTCCGTCTTGGACCTGGGATAGGACTGCCCCCAAGCCTACATTACTGGCATCGGTGTAGAGGATGAAGGGGTGGTTGTAATCAGGGTATGCTAGGATTTCTTCTCCGGTCAGGGCCGCTCTCAGCTGACGGAAGGATTCCTCATGCCTTTCTTCCCACACCAGTGGGGCTCCGATGGGTCTACCACCTTTGGTCTGTCCCACGAGGAGGTCTTGCATGGGGGCAGCCATCTTCGTGTACCCCTTGATGAAGCGACGGTAATACCCCACTAGGCCTAGGAACTGCCTCACCTCTCTCACCATGGTCGGCCTCGGCCAGTCCTGGATGGCGGTGATTTTATCAGGGTCAGGGGTGACACCCTCTGCACCGACCACATGCCCTAGGTACTGCACTCTGGGTTTCAGCAGATGACACTTTGAGGGCTTCAACTTCATCCCATATTTGGCAAGGGACGCGAACACCTCGGCTAGGTGCTCCAGGTGGGCTTCATATGTCTGGGAGTACACAATCACATCATCTAGGTACAGCAGGTCGGTCTCAAAATTTAGATGCCCCAGACAGCATTCCATCAGCCGCTGGAAGGTTCCAGGGGCATTGCACAGCCCGAACGGCATGCTATTAAATTCGCAGAGTCCCATAGGGGTGGCAAATGCAGTCTTCTCTCGGTCTTCTGGCGCCACAGCCACCTGCCAGTACCCGCTGGTGAGGTCAAGGATGGAAAAATAGTTAGCGGTTCTCAGCGCAGCCAGAGATTCCTCAATGCGGGGAAGAGGGTAAGCATCCTTATGTGTTATCTGGTTAATTTTTCGGTAATCCACACACATCTGCATGGTGCCATCCTTCTTCTTAACCAGTACCAACGGGGCAGCCCAGGGACTACAGCTGTCCCTAATAACCCCTGCCTCCTTCATGTTCCTCAACATGTCCTTGGCACATTGGTAGTGTGCAGGGGGAATAGGCCTGTACCTCTCTTTGATAGGGGGGTGTTCACCGGTGGGGATATGGTGTTGGACCCCTTTAATCTGCCCAAAGTCTAGGGGATGTTTGCTAAAAACTCGCTCATACTCCCGTACCACCCGATATACCCCTTCTTTGTGATGTGTAGGGGTATCGTCAGTGCCTACATGTAGCTGTCGGCACCACTCGTCTAACTCCCCTGGGGATGGGTGAGTGCTGGCAGTAGGTGGTGAGGTTAGGGGAACGGCCTCGCGGATGGTGTGGGGATCCAGAGTGAACAACTTGGCAAGGGTAGCGTACCGGGGAAGCCTGACTTCTTCCTCCCCGCAGTTCAGCACCCTTATGGGCACTCTCCCCTTCTTTACATCTACCACCCCTCGGACGGCCATTACTGTGGGCCAGTGTTCAGAGGGCATGGGCTCTATCATGGTGGGGTAGTCACGCCCCTGGGGCCCTACCGCTGCCCTACACCAAATCATCATCTCGCTCCTGGGAGGCACAATCAAAGGGGCAGCATCCATCACTCTTACCACACCAATCTCTCCTCCTGTCGAGTTCACATGTTGGCGGTACATCAGGGCTCGGATCTCACGCTGCACAGCTCTCTGTTGGCCTCCCACTGCCGTAGCAGCCAGCTGCTGCAGTAGGGACAGCACGTCACTCATACAGTGCTCCATCACGTTAGTCCCTAACACTACCTTCGGGTTATGATCACTGGGTTCATTCATTATCACAATCATACCCTGGTGTTGCAGTTCAGCTCGTCCCACAGTCATGGCCACTTGCTTGTACCCCACTTGGGTCAATGGGAGTCCATCAGCAGCAATCAGTGTCATACTGGCATCTGGGGGAGCCAGTTCGTCTTTTCCCCAATACCGTTGATACAGTGTGTATGGTATGGTGGTTACCTGTGATCCAGTGTCCAAGAGAGCCATCACCGGTATGCCGTCCACAGCCACGGGGATGATGGGCCGGGCCCCGATGTACCGGTCCCGCCAGTCTGGGGGGCCATGGGGTTCTACTCCTGAGGATTGGCCCGTGGCCCCAGGGGTTGCTCGTTTAACGGACACCTTCGGGAGTAGTGGCCGGGCTTGCTGCACCTGTAACAAATCGGAGGTCCATTCTGTGAGTCATTGGCCCTTCTCCGCTGCATCGAGGGGAAGTCCTCAGGGCTGTCGGCGAGCTGCATGTTCACCGGGGCCTGGGATCTGGTCGGAGGCTGGAGTGCGGCGAGGATCTTAGCGAGGTCCCCATCCATGCGGCGAACTTGAGCAGCGAGTTCTTCCATCGTTCCGCTTGGGGCTGCAGGCACTGGAGGTGCTGGCGGGGTAGGGGCCACCACGACGGCAGCAGTCTCAACCGGCCACGGGGCTGGCTCAGGGGCTTCAGATGTGGGGGGTTGCAGAGCTTTGATGGCCCGTTCCTTTAATATGGCAAAGTCCACATCAGGGTGTTCTAGGGCCCACAGCCGAAGTTGTTTGCGGTCTTCTGAGGACCTCATCCCCTGCACAAACTGCTCACTTAACATTTTGTTACTGTCCGCACTGTTGATGGTGTCCACCCGCTTCAGTGTGCGGAGTGCGGTTTGCAGGCGCAAGGCATAGTCCCGAATGCTATCTGCGGGCCGTTGCTGGCATTGATAGAACTGCATCCGCAACTCTGCCTTGGTACGGGTCTCAAAGGCAGTCTGCAGCTTCTCAAAGATGGTGGCTAAAGAGGACCGGTCCCCCTCGGCCCAGGTCTCCTCCTCTTGCTCAGCCGCACCGGTTAGCTGCCCTAGCACTAGCGCTGCACGTTGCTTATCAGTCAGGGGGCACAATTCCAGTAGCGGACTAAGTTTTTTTCGGAAAACCTGCAAGGCATCAGGTTTCCCATCGTACTGCGGTAGCCAGGCAGCTCCGGGCACATAGGGCAAAGAGAACGGCATCACCTGAGCGAGAGCCGGGGCCGCGGCGCCCTCCGCCAGCGCGACCGGGACCTGGGCAGGCCCATTCCCATCTACGGGTGCTCCCACGGCTGCGTCCGCCGCTCCACCAGCGGCTCCGTCGGGCGCAGACATCTTGTTTCCGTCCCCCTTAGTCTCTTTCCGGCTCCTCCTCTACAGGGGCGGGGTTTTGGCCTTTGTGCCTCCACTACTCGAGGGGACGCTTGAGCGGGAATTTTTCGCTCCCAAGATGGCGGCTTCTCAAATTTTCCAGGCAGACACCTCCGGCGGTAACAAGGCGCACCTCTACCAGATGGCAGAGCGGTAAGATGCTGTTCGTGACGCCAAGTTGTCGCAGGCGGAGGAGGGGACGCTGCGCTCTCCCACTGCTCGGGTCCGGCCGCTGCTGCAGCTGCTACTGCTCGGTGGTGGCTCGAGCGGTGGGCCGGATCCCGGGGACTCGAGCGGCGCTCCTCGCCCGTGAGTGAAAAGGGTGGGGATTGGATTGTGGGGATTTGGTTATTGTCCGTGACGCCACCCACGGTTGTGGTGATATTGGTGACACCACCGCTGCTCTGGACGGGGATCCCGGGAGCGATGACTGGGAGCAGCCTGGATGTTAGTTCTCCCCTTCGTGGGTAGGGGGTTGGTTGTCCCGGGGCCCGGTGATGGGGTAGGGATGGATGGCAGGCGGGTTACAGGGCCTGGCGAGGTGCAGGGTCGCGGGGGCAGCGCTGTGCCGCACGGCACGGTGGTACTCACTCAGCCAATGATGAGGACACAGTTCTCGGTAAAACACACGGCTGGATGGACGGGTCCCACAGACGGCTGCGGTGTTTCTCCTCCCGGCAGGTTGATGGTGACTGCCTTTCCCTGCACCTGTGTAACGTGTACGGTTCCAATGGGTTCCCACCGGTAACCCGCTCCCCAGCTTGGATAGGTGCTGAAGGAGCCCCTTTTGCCCGCAGGCTCTGGCCCTGGGAACTTTAGCCTTGGCGGTGACTGTGCTTCCCTCTCTCGGTTGGACTGTTGCCTTCTGTCGGGACTTGGCTGCTGGGAAACCCAGGAGGTTCCCTTCGCTAACGGATTTGGCAAATTCACGGCGACTCCTAGCCTTGCCGGGGTCCGTAAGCCCCTGCCGGATGGTGCTGGCTTCTCTTTGCGTACCGGTCCGGTACCGTCGGGCCACCGCCCGTCCACGGTCCTTACGGTTAGCTCCAATAGGCCACTCCTGCAGACGGTCACCACCGTCTGCCAACCTTGCTGATCTGTCCGGGCCACACACCCGGACCAACTTCTGTCTGCTCCTTTACCACTTTCCTCCTTCCACTTTCACTTCCAACACTCAACTAACTGCCTCTTTTCCCGCCTCCAGGACTGTGAACTCCTCGGTGGGCGGGGCCAACCGCCTGGCCCACCCCCCTGGTGTGAACATCAGCCCCTGGAGGAAGGCAACAAGGGTTTTTTTGTCTGACTTCGGTGTGCCTGACCGGGAGTGTGGGGTGTGTAGGTGTTGTTTTGTGACGACCTGGCTTGTCCAGGGTGCCACACATTTCCTTCTCCTCTGTGTGTGAACACGTGCCTAGGCCCTGGCTAATCCTGGACTAGCCCTGACTAGTGAGCAGGCCAGGAAGACACTAGTCTTACTACTAACCGAAAGACAACATGAGGAAGATAAGACAAACAAGGGAGACAGATGCAACAAAAACTAAACTTTTCCAAAGAGGGATTCCACCACATTCACTGGAAAGATCACCACAGCATTCACCAGAGACCGCTCCTTCACAAGTCAGCATAGAATGAACTATAGCCAGCGTAGGAGAGAGTGAGGAGTGGGTTTATATAGCAGAAGGGAGTGGCTGCAGCTGAAGTTAACAGCTATAAGTCAATCACAGCAGGATAGAAAGGAACCTTAACCCATTCAGCATCAAATGGAATTAAATAAGCTCCTATTCAGGATAAACAATGACCGGCTTTTAAAACACTGTGACCTTCTGATCCCAGATCACCTGTGGTCTCAGCAGGGTGCGATTCACTCCTGACATGGAGACTCTTGCCTTTGAGTCACCTTTTTCCACTGTTTAATGACTTCTTGAAGTGACTATGATCCTAATTTACTTTATGGCTTAGTGTGATCTACTATATAGATGATTCCTGCTGGCATCTTGAGTCCTACAGATATGGTGATCCAATCCACGCACCATCAGGAGCCTTTTGATGAACACCAGAGAGGAGAAATTAGGGAATTTAAAGTTTCTGTGAAAGAACACAACACATTTTCAGCATTTCACAAATGAATGACTCTAATACAGGGGGTTTTCAGAACTTTTTTTTATCTGTAGCCAGCTAAATGGAGGGACTGTGGCTGTACCTGGTACTGAAGCTCAGTATTCCTGGTTTTACACTACCAGATGCCGAACCACAACCATAAGTATGGGTCTGTGTCTGGGTAAGCAATGAAGTTGCCAGAATTTGGACTACCACTGATCAAATATTAATGGATGTTCTCAAGGACATTGAAGTTTCCGAAAACCCCTTTAAAGATTTGATCTGCTGGACCGTTATTGAGCTTGCTGGATCATCTCAGAACTTGTTGCAGTATCTGCAGATCTTCCTCCTCACTGTATTATTTTCCATTCACTTTGTTATGACGGAGGCTTTTTGTGGAGAAGCGTTTGAGGAGTGACCTGTGTTCATGATAGGACATATCTCAGTCCAGAGACAGAGCCGGGTCAGTAAGAGATGAAGATACAGAGGACCTCGCTGTTACCGACAGATAAAGTTTTATTATATCGGAAGAGCTTTGTGTATCTGCAGTAAAGAAAATCGGGACTAGGGTTGAGCAAATAAAATTTGAGTAGAATTGAATTCTACAAAAATCCTTGTTCGCCAAAGTGCAGTTCTTATAATTCAATTTTGCCGCCGGCCACCATTTTTTGATCCATGAAAGGCCATCAAAATATTTATAACACTCTGAGGTCTTGAGAGAACATAATAAGTGACATTAAATCCGTAGAGTATAACTTCTCTGATATTCAAATTATTCCGGAAAATCTATACGAACAGATGAGTTCAAATTCTGTTCCCCTCATCTTTACTATTAACCCTTAAGTTATTCCCCTCAGATAAAACAAATTAATGACTTGTGACATTGTCCACAACCAAGATGGCTTCACCCATCTATTCCAGACTTATGCTGCTCCAGTCCAGGAGGGCATGACTGGCTTTACTGGAGATAAAAGTTGTCCGACTTTGCTAAACTTTGTCCCTCAACTTACCATCAAAGAAAGCTAAAAGAAAGAACTACGGCATGAGGAAGTTCTCAAACTGATGCAGAACTTGTTGCCTTTCCTTGGGCCTCGATAATCCTCAATTAAGAATTTGATCCCAAAACCCCTGCACCTTGGACCACCTTCCTAATCGATAACCCTTTAGTAAGTCCAGGGTTGGAATAGAGAACCACGCCATGAGAAAGTTCTCAAACTGATGAAGAACTTGATGCCTTTCTTTGAGCTTCCAAACCCCTCCATTGAGAATTTGATCATGAAACCCCTACATTTTGGACCCATTTCCTAGTCCAGCCCTTCACTTTTTAGTTAAAGCCTAGGGTTGGAAAAAAAGAACCACACTATGAGGAAGTTCTCAAACTGGTGCACAACTTGATGTTTTTCCTTTAGCCTCCTCACTTCTTCATTGAGAATTTGATCTTGAAACCCCTACACCTCGGACCTCCTTCTTTGTCCTTCCCTTCACCCTTTAGTTAACGTACAGGGATTTAATAAAGAACCGTGCCATGAGGAAGTTCTCAAACTGGTGTAAAAATTGTTGCCTTTCCTTTAGCCTCTACACTTCTTCATTGAAAATTTGATCCCAAAAGCCCTACATCTTGGACCACATTCCTAGTCCTTAACCCTTTAGTAATTCAGGGTTGGAAAAAGAACCACACCACCGGGATATTTGTGAACTGATGCAGAAGTTGATGCCTTTTCTTGTTGGTGTTCCATATTCCTCCATTGAGAGTTTGATTTCAAACCCCTACACCTTGGACCCCCTTCTTAGTCCTACCCTTCACCTTTTAGTTAAATTCCAGAATTGGAAGAAAGAACTACTCTATCAGGAAGTTCTCGAACATATGGAGAACTTGATGCCTTTCTTGGGCCTCCACACTCCTCCATTGAGAATATGATCTCAAAACCCCCTACATGTTTGACCTATTTCCTAGTCCTGCCCTTTACCTTTTAGTTAAAGCCTAGGGTTGGAAAAAAGAACCATGCCATGAAGAAGTTCTCAAACTGGTGTATAAATTGTTGCCTTTCCTTTAGTTGCTACACTTCCTCATTGAAAATGTGATCCCAAAACCCCTACACCTTGGACCCCCTTCCTAGTTCTTAACCCTTTAGTAAGTCCAGGGTTGTAAAAAAGAACCACGCCATGAGGAAGTTCTCGAACTGATGCAGAACTTGATGCCTTTCTTTGGGCCTCCACACTTTTTCCTTGAGAATTTGATCTTGAAACCCCCTACACCTTACTAGTCCTGCACTTCACCCTTTAGTAAATCTAGGGTTGGAAAAAAGAACCACACCACCAGGAAATTTGTGAACTGATGCACAATTTGATGCCTTTTCTTGTTGGGGCTCTATACTACCCCATTGAGAATTTGATCTCGAAACCCCTACACCTTGGACCCCCTTTCTAGTCCTGCCCTTCACGCTTTTGTAAAAATCTAGGGTTGGAAGAAAGAACCACGCCATGAGGAAGTTCTCGAACATATACAGAACTTGATGCCTTTATTGGCCCTCCACACTCCTCCATTGAGAATATGATCTTGAAACCCCTTCACCTTGGACCTCCTTTCTAGTCCTGCCCTTCACCCCTCAGCAAATCTAGGTTTGGAAAAAAGAAACACACCACCAGAAAGTTTGTGAACTGATGCAGAACTTGATGCCTTATCTTGGACCTCCATACTACCCCATTGAGAATTTGATCTTGAAACCTCTACATGTTGGACCCTCTACCTAGTCCTGCTCTTCATCCTTTAGTTAAAGTCTAGGGTTGGAAGAAAGAACCACACCATGAAGAAGTTCTCAAACTGGTGCACAACTTGTTGCCTTTCCTTTAACCTCCACACTTTTTCATTGAGAATTTGATCTTGAAACTCTTACACCTTGGACCCTCTTCCTAGTCCTGCTCTTCATCCTTTAATTAAAGTCCTTTATTGGAAGAAAGAACCACACTACCGGAAAGTTTTTGAGTTGATATACGTATAACCAAATTTTATGGTTAAAAAGAACCTTGTTGACGCTTGTGTTTATACCTTTTCCTTCAGAGATTAGATGAATTGAGAAGATAGAGAACCTCTGAACTTAAATGGATGGCTGATTGGTTCCAGTAACAGTGCCACACATGCCTCCAGGTTGTGTCTGGTATTGCAGCTCAGCTCCATTGGAAGTAAAAGTGGTGGATCGACGGTGCATTGTTGATGGAGAGTGTGGAATTGAGGTGTTAAGTATTTTTATATTTTATAACCGTACTTACCTTCCCCTACCCATGAGAAGTCCAATCACTAACCCAATGGACTTGATAATCAACGAGCGTCTTGAGCGGAGTAGATGTCTACGAATACTTCTCATAACCTCCCCTATATCATGCACCATTCTAATTGTTTTTTGCAGTGTACTAATCGTGAATAATCCCACAGGAAAGTTATAAAAATATTATTATTTTCTCATTTAAAAGTGCAGAAGGCAGAACCACCGATGTAAGTGGTCCTTGGCGTTGGCCCAAGTCTGCCCAGTGGTCGCGTCAGTTCTGACAATTCTTTCCATTATTTCATCCACGTCATTGAGTTAATCACGGCTGCCGTTAGTCTGCTCTGCTCCGGACGTCGGCCGTCTTTGCCCCGTCCCCTGAGTTCCCCCCACATCACTTACTTTGCTCTTAGCGCCTCATCCTTCTCTTTGCGGTAACGTTTCGTTCTTCTCTGTTTCTTCTATAACTGTGGATTGACTTGTGGTGTAAATGGGTTTAGTGCTTGTTATTTACAGGAACGGGTTTCTATTGTAGAAGTCGGCGATTACTGGAAATGTGCGGACGTTCTGGATTGGTTCTTTAGTAATAACCTGATTTACTCTTTGTTACTATTGGTTCGAGATTACTGGATGGTAATATGTAAATGAATGCGCCTATTCCATCTGAATTAACCTTACTTAGTCTGAATGGGGCAAGGGTGGGGGTGGGGTAGATATTTGGGATCATTTGATAGTTTCGGGGGCACAAAACGAGGGGTTAAATATGATTTTGGAGATCATTTATACATTGGACTTTATTGCAAACCAAGCTCTGCTAAACTTGTTCATTATTACTGGGTTGACTCTGCTACCTCGCACTGCCAGCTCTGCTACTTGACTCCATTACATTACCAGACGTACTATACTGGTTCCTCATCATTGGGTATCTCTGCCACCTCTGCTAACAAACTCCATTGCATTACCAGCTGCTTACTAGCTTTACGACACTGGTTCCTCATCATTGGGCTCACTCTGCTACATTGCACTGCCGGCTCTGCTATTGGACTCCATTACATTACCATCTGTACTACAGTGCTTCCTTACACTGCCAGCTCTGCTACTGTGTGTCACCCTGGGCAAGCCAGGGGACACAGGTCACACACTACCACACCCTACATCTCAGGTAGGAACACCAAAGCTAACCAAAAATCCTTGTTGCCTTCCTCCAGAGACTGATGATTCACACCAGGGGGTGGGCCAGGCGGTTGGCTCCGCCCACCGAGGAGTTCACAGCTCTGGAGGCGGGAAGAACCAGGCAGTCCAGTGAGGGACATGAAAGAGTAAACAACGAGATTAGCCCAGGCAGGGCTTGAGTGAAGAGTGAAGTGTAGTGGAGTTGAAGAAAAGTAGTAAAGGAGGAAAGCAGGAGTGGTGATAGAACAGAAAGAGTGTGCAAAGCCTGAAGAGTCCAGCTGAGTGCAGGGCAGGTCAGCAAGGTCAGCAACGGCGGTGACTGTCTGGAGAGGGACCGTTTGGAAGTTCCTGGAAGGACCCCGTAGGCTGTGTGCCCGGTGGTCTGGAGCAGTGTTCCGAAGGACAGTCAGCACCAGGGCAGGGGCCTCTCGGACCCCGGCAAGGCTTGGAGTCGCCGTAATTTGCCGAATCCGCCAGTGAAGGGGACGTAGATCCCCCAACAACCAAGACCCGAGTGAAGGCAACAGCCCAACCTGTACAACAGAGACACCGCCACCGCCAGGGCACCAGTTTCTGAGGGCCAGCGCCTGCGGGCAAAGAGTAGAGCTCCTCCGGCCCAGCTTGAAGCCGGGGAGCGGGTTACCGGTGGGGACCCATCGCAACCAACAAGTACACAAAGGTGCAAGGAAGAGGGACATCACCGTCACCTACTGGGAGAGCAATTGCAGCCGTCCGTGGGACCGTCTTACCAGCCGTTTGGTTTACCGTAAAAACTGTGTCAACGTCTCAGGCTGAGTGAGTACCACAGTGCCGCAAGGCACAGCGCTGCCCCCGCGTCCCTGCGCCCACCAGGCCCTGCACCTCCCAAGCCATCACCGGGCCCCGGGATCACCAACCCCTACCCACGGAGGGGCAACACAACACCTGGCTGCTCCGCATCACCATCCCCGGGATCCCCATATAGAGCAGCGGTGGTGAAATCACCACAACCGTGGGTGGCGTCACGGACAATAAACAATCCCCACACCCAACAAACCCCTTTCACTCACGGGCGAGGAGTGCCGCTCGAGAAACCCCCGGGATCCGGCCCACAGCTCGAGCCACCACTGAGCAGCAGCCGCCGGACCCGAGCAGAAGGGGTGAGCGTAGTGTGCTGACACCCTCCTCCCCGCCCGCGACAACTTGGCGTCACGAACAGGATCTTACCGCTCTGCCGTCTGGTAGAGGTGCGCCTTGTTACTGCCGGAGGTATCCGGCAGAAAAATTTCAGAAGCCGCCATCTTTGGCGCGAAAAGTTCCCGCTCGAGCGTCTTCTCGAGCAGTAGAGGCGCGAAGACCAAAACTCCGCCCCGAGAGAGGAGGGGCCGGAAAGAGCTAAGGGGGACGCGATGGCGGCTGGCTGCATGTAGCTGCAGCTATAAAAGCAGGGACGCCAGGACTCTGCAGACATACCGTTCCTGGAAAGAAAAAGAAGCCATCATGTGGATGCCGTCCCGCGACACCGTAGCCCCCGCGCCTGGAACCGCGGCGTGGGTGGAAATCCGAACTGCGCAGCTCTACCAAAGGCTGCAGGTGAAGATGCAGCTCCTCATGGAGGAGTGGGAGGCCGACATGGCGGACGTTGTAGCCACCGTGCGGAGACGCGAGGAGGAGGCGGAGAAAGGGAGGGTGAGTGACCCACGTCCCGATGCCCTTGAAGGGCCGGTCATCGCGGCTGTGGGGCCCGGTCCAAGCCCTCTCCCCCCGTCGCCTCCCTCGCCACCCGTCCCGGAGGCCGTGACCCCGCCACTAGGCCTGCTACCACCGCAACCGGTAGCAGTACCCAGCGTCCCCGCCCAGGCGGGCCAACCTGTAGTCGGAGCCCGTAGTAAACCGGAGGTGTTGCCGTGGAAGATCCCGAAGGTTGAACCGGAGGCATCCCTTGAGAAGTTCCCCGAGCCGGAGCCGATAGCCCGTTCCGAGCCGAAGGCCCAGCAGCGGAAAGCCCCTATGCCCATCCCCCACACCTCGGCTGAGGTAGCGCCGGGTTGCTGCTGCAAGGCAGCGCCCAAGGCCAAGACACCGCGGGACATGCCGCCCAGATTCCTGACAGTGGGCAATGTCCAGGATGTCCCGCGGGGCCCGACCCGTGCGCCGGTGCTGGCGGCAGCGCCGTATTGGGATAGGGAGCCGGTACCGCTGGGCCTGGAGATCACCGAGAGGGAGTGGAAGAAGGCCGAGCTGGTAGCCAGAGCTATCCGGGAGAAAGAGAACCTCCGGCAAGCAACCGCCCGTGTCCGGGGACCGTTGTACGAGGGGCAGGTGAGGCGGTTTGATGTCCGCCGGGGCTACGGGTTCATCTACGAACCAGGCCTGGAGGCCGAAGTGTTCATAGCCCGGCGGGATGTGAATACCCACCTGCCTGAGGAACATCCTGGCCGCAATTTGATGCCGGGCGACCTCGTACAATACACCCGGTACTTCGGGGAGCGGGGATGGTTTGCGCTGGACGCCAAACTCAGGAGGGGCCCGGAGGCCCGAGCGAGCGCAGACCTCCCTTCCTTGGCAGCGGCACCAGAGCTTGAGCAACCGGAGTAGGGCAGCGGATGCCCGCAGCACCGTCCCCGTTGGGACCAACAGCTTGTTTGTTTAGAAGAGAATGATAAGTGAAATTACCGAAGAAGTTACCTGATTCTCTGTTTGATTGAACCGGCCGGAGCCAGCACCGTTGTCCCCGTGAGGACCGTTTAAAAAGTTATTTTGCATGGGAACTATCCATGGACAAGCCCGTGAACTTGCAGGGCACCCACAAACGTTAAGTGGCTTGTAAATATGTTGTTTGACGTTACCGTTTCCGCAATGCCGCCTCCGGAGAGGCAGGTTGGAGGGAGGGCCCTCAGCAGAGCAGGCTGGGGCCCAGCCACCAAAGGAACCGGTGGCTACCCTCTGGAGGGAAGGACAGATCCCGCTCGGGTACCGTGTGCTGGACTGTGGGTCAAGGGGTGCTGCCTGGGCTTTAGGGGCAGCATCAGGGCCAGGTTGCTTGGGTGGGAGAGAGCGGAAACCGTAACCGTAAACCGTTGCAACGTTAAAGAAATGTGCCTCCCGTTTTGGGAAGAGTTATTAAAAATGTATATATGTTGATTTACCATGTTATCTTTTGCAGAAAAATAAAACCGGTGTTGGACGGCAGCCCGCGGACGGTCTGCATTTTGCTAAGGGGGAATGTGTCGCCCTGGGCAAGCCAGGGGACACAGGTCACACACTACCACACCCTACATCTCAGGTAGGAACATCTAAGCTAACCAAAAATCCTTGTTGCCTTCCTCCAGAGACTGATGATTCACACCAGGGGGTGGGCCAGGCGGTTGGCTCCGCCCACCGAGGAGTTCACAGCTCTGGAGGCGGGAAGAACCAGGCAGTCCAGTGAGGGACATGAAAGAGTAAACAACGAGATTAGCCCAGGCAGGGCTTGAGTGAAGAGTGAAGTGTAGTGGAGTTGAAGAAAAGTAGTAAAGGAGGAAAGCAGGAGTGGTGATAGAACAGAAAGAGTGTGCAAAGCCTGAAGAGTCCAGCTGAGTGCAGGGCAGGTCAGCAAGGTCAGCAACGGTGGTGACTGTCTGGAGGGGGACCGTTTGGAAGTTCCTGGAAGGACCCCGTAGGCTGTGTGCCCGGTGGTCTGGAGCAGTGTTCCGAAGGACAGTCAGCACCAGGGCAGGGGCCTCTCGGACCCCGGCAAGGCTTGGAGTCGCCGTAATTTGCCGAATCCGCCAGTGAAGGGGACGTAGATCCCCCAACAACCAAGACCCGAGTGAAGGCAACAGCCCAACCTGTACAACAGAGACACCGCCACCGCCAGGGCACCAGTTTCTGAGGGCCAGCGCCTGCGGGCAAAGAGTAGAGCTCCCCCGGTCCAGCTTGAAGCCGGGGAGCGGGTTACCGGTGGGGACCCATCGCAACCAACAAGTACACAAAGGTGCAAGGAAGAGGGACATCACCGTCACCTACTGGGAGAGCAATTGCAGCCGTCCGTGGGACCGTCTTACCAGCCGTTTGGTTTACCGTAAAAACTGTGTCAACGTCTCAGGCTGAGTGAGTACCACAGTGCCGCAAGGCACAGCGCTGCCCCCGCGTCCCTGCGCCCACCAGGCCCTGCACCTCCCAAGCCATCACCGGGCCCCGGGATCACCAACCCCTACCCACGGAGGGGCAACACAACACCTGGCTGCTCCGCATCACCATCCCCGGGATCCCCATATAGAGCAGCGGTGGTGAAATCACCACAACCGTGGGTGGCGTCACGGACAATAAACAATCCCCACACCCAAGAAACCCCTTTAACTCACGGGCGAGGAGTGCCGCTCAAGAAACCCCCGGGATCCGGCCCACAGCTCGAGCCACCACTGAGCAGCAACCGCCAGACCCGAGCAGAAGGGGTGAGCGTAGTGTGCTGACACCCTCCTCCCCGCCCGCGACAACTGGACTCCATTGTATTACAGCTTACTACACTGGCTCCTCATTATTGAGTAAGTCTGCTACCTCACACTACCAGTTCTGCTACTGGACTCCATTCATTACCAGCTTTACTACACTGGTTCCTCATCATTGGATTAATTCTGCTACCTTGCACTGCCGACTCTGCTACTGGACTCCATTGTATTACCAGCTTACTAGACTGGCTCCTTATCATTAAGTCTGCTACTTCACACTACCGGCCCTGCTACTGGACTCCATTGCATTACCAGCTATACTACACTGGTTCCTCACCATTAGGTATCTCTGCTTCCTCGCACTGCCGGCTCTGCTGCCAAACTCCATTGCATTACCAGCTGTACCAAACTGGTTCCTCATCATTGGATTCACTCTGCTACCTCACACTGCCAGCTCTGTCACTGGATTGCATTGCATTACCAGCTGTAGTACACTGGTTTCTCATCATTGGGTTCACTCTGCTACCTTGCACTGCCAGCTCTGCTAGCAAACTCTATTGCATTACCAGCTTTACGACACTGGTTCCTCATCATTAGTTTGACTCTGCTACCTCACACTGCCAGCTCTGTCACTGGATTGCATTGCATTACCAGCTGTAGTACACTGGTTTCTCATCATTGGGTTCACTCTGCTACCTTGCACTGCCAGCTCTGCTACCAAACTCCATTGCATTACCAGCTCTACTACACTGCTTCTTCATCATTGGGTATCTCTGCTTCCTTATACTGCCAGCTCTGCTACTGGACTCCATTGCATTACCAGTTATACTACACTAATTCCTCATCATTGGGTTCACTCTGCGACCTTGCACTGCCAGTTCTGCTAGAAAACGCTATTGCATTACCAGCTTTACTACACTGGTTCCTCATCATTGGTATCACTCTGCTACCTCACACTGCCAGATCTGCTACCAAAAATCCTTGCATTATCAGCTTTACTACACTGGTTCCTCATCATTGGTTTCACTCTGCTTCCTCACACTACCAGCTCTGCTACTGGACTCCATTGCATTACCAGCTTTACTACACTGGTTCCTCCTCATTGGGTAACTCTGCTGCATTGATGAACCAGCACTGCCTTATAACCTCTGCTACAAATACACCTGCAGTGCACTGATCCTCATCACTGTGCATCCTCTGCTTCCTCGTGTCTCCTCTAGTTGTTGTTACACCAACATAATGCCATAATACAAGCTGATTGTCTACCAATCAGCAATGCGGCAGCGCATATCCTTTAATCACACACCTTTTCCTCATCTATGGCTTTTATAGGCGGAACTTCCTAATGGAGAACAGTTACGATTAAGAACCAGGGAGTAACAGGCCTGAAACGCGTAAATGTTCCTGTGAAGATCTGAGGTTTTGGGTTGTATTAATCGCCTTGGCAGTAAACGATGCAATTATTTTTATTTCTACTGTACACAGTCTTACAACTCCGGTAGATGGCCACAACGTGATGCCCAACTCCACGAGAGCCCAAACCGGGATCAGTAGTTCCACTGCCCCCCGTACCTGGTGATACCCACTGTCTCCCAACTTTTGGTTGGCCCATAGCTTTGTATCTCCCACCAGTATAGTCTGTAGTCACAGCCTATATTCCTCCAGACATCAGGTGCCACGACTGTCGCGCATGTATCCAGCTCCAGACAGCAACAACAGTCCGTATGCTCCTCCACATGACTGATACCATGACTGTAGCAGCGTTCCCAGCTCCAGCCGAAAACAATAGTCCTTAGAATAGTTCCTCAAATCCAGATGACGGATACCATGACTGTAGCACGTGTATCCAGCTCCAATCTGTATAGTCCATTCATGGGCTCCAGGACGTGGCCACATCAACAGATCCCCTCGACCTGACAGCACCAACCCCCTCCAAACTTGTGCCTCCTCGCTTTTCTACCTCTTTTGGGATCAGCCACCTCTGATGAGAAAAGTAAATCATAACCCACCCCATTATACAATTGTTTAAGGTAGCTCCAAGTATGAAGAAGGGCAGTCTCTGGCCATTCTGCAGGATTGTGTATCAGAGAAGCCCCCTGCAAAGAAGAACAAAGACGCACAGCCCCCCACCAGATGCAGGACAGTGTATCACACTGAAGGCCTGATTACATTAGAGTCCATGGAGACCAACTAATATGACACACTGTTACAACCCCTTCCCCCTTCCAATTGTGTACAGACAAGTGACCTTAAACTGACAAGCAAGCACATCTCTAATAAAACACAACAATAAGATCAATGTAACCAGCGCTCAGTGCTGGGAAAAAGTCCAGCAGTCTTTAGTTTGTGGCCAGCTCCTCACACCTCCCATCTCTTAACATGCAATTGCTTATTGATTCTTTTTCACCTCATCCTTGTACATTTTTAATCATTTTTTTTATAATCTAGTTAATTTTATTGGAACCTACAAGACTTCTGGAGTCACTACTTCTTTGGTCGGCTTCCTTGTGCTACGCCTGTTTCTGATGCATCAATTCTGCTTCATCAGTTGTCTCTTTCTGTTGCCAATGTTTCAGTTTTACCAGATTTGCCTGCATTGTTCCAAATGGATCACTCTACTGCACCATCACCATCTGTCCGTGCTGAAAAAAAGCTGCTCATCCGGAATCTCCAAATGAGACTTAACACAATAAAACTCATCAACATTCTAGCCTTAATTGTCTGTCAAAGAACAGAACAATTTGGGAATTCCTCCTGCTGCTATCTCGAGCCTCCATGCTTTGCACTGAAGCTCATATTTTAAGGAGGATTTTCTGTTTCTAGTTTCTGAGGACGTGTGATTTTACTATCTGAGTAAGTAACACCAAAATTACAGTGTCACAGGGATGTAATGACAGAACAGGGGCTCCTAGGCTGGCCCTCAGACTTGAGACCCTGTGCTGTCCCTTATCTCGGAGGTAGGCTTGATGGTGGCCAGGTCCGAACCCCCAGCATGACCCTAACTCCTGTCTGAGTCCTAATCTTGCTCCCACTCTCCCACACCCTTGAGGTGGACCGGAAAACACAAAGACAAAACCCCACAAAATGACACAGACAAGGGAGAGGAGAATGGAAACTTGTACATACTGCGCTCAAAACACAGAGGAGAGACAATATGTGTACAGGGGAGTAACGAAAAAGAGGAAGAAGTAACACACAACAGTTAGAAGCACAACACGGATCACCATAACAGGAAAATTATCAAGATCGGGATTACAATCGTCTTGCATGAACTGCGCTTTGCTTGAGTTGTCCCAAAGTGGCTCAATGATATTGAGGTCAGGAAACTGAGATAGCCACTCCAGAACCTTCACTTTGTTCTGCTGTAGCCAATGACAGGTCGACTTGGCCTTGTGTTTTGGATCGTTGTCATGTTGGAATGTCCAAGTAAGACCCATGAGCAGCTTCTGAGTGCAAATTTTCCTCCAGTATTTGCCGATAACATGTTGCATTCATCTTGCCTTCAACTTTGACCAAGTTTCAGGTGCCTTTGTAGCTCACACATCCCCACATCATCAGTGATCCACCTCCGTGCTTTACAGTAGGAATGGTGCTCCTTTCATCATAGGCCTTGTTGACACCTCTCCAAATGTAACGTTAATGGTTTTGGCCAAAAGGTTTGATTTTGGTCTATTTGCTCCAAATTACCTTGTTCCAGAAGTTTGGAGGCTTGTCTCTGTGCTGTTTGGTGTATTTTAGGTGAGATACTTTGTGGCATGTGCACAGTAATGGCTTTATTCTGGCGACTCGACCATGCAGCCCATTTTTCTTCAAGTGCCTCCTTATTGTGCATCTTGAAGCAGCCACACCACTACGTTTCAGTGAGGCCTGTATTTCAGCTGATGTTTTTTGTGGGTTTTTCCTTGCATACAAACAATTTTCCAGGCAGTTGTGGCCGAAATGTTTGTTGGTTACTTGATCGTGGTTTGGTTTTTACAGAGCCCCTGATTTTCCATTTGTTAATTACAGTTTGATCACTGCTGACTTGCATTATCAATTGCTTGGATATCTTTTTGTATCCCTTTCCTGTTTTATACAGTTCAACTATCTTTTCCCGTAAATCCGTTGACAATTATTTTGCTTTCTTTATTACTCACAATCCAGAAAAAGAATCTGGCAGTCGCTAGTGTGAAAAAAAGAGATCCCTTTAATTAGGTTAACACAGTTACAGTGTACATTCTTTTTGACGTTTCGGTCAGAGTGACCTTCCTAATAAATACATTGTCACCCTCCACAGTGGCCACACGAATTTTACCTAGCACGTGTGACAGTGTATTTATGAGCCCGTAGTAGGACCCTCTGACAGTCGTGGAGTGTTGTTTTTTTTTTTATTTAAGTATTTTTTTGTGTGTGTGTTTTTCTCTTTACCTACTGGGTTAGTAGTGGGGGTGTCTAATAGACTTCTCCATTACTAACCCCTGAGTTTGATACCACCTGACATTACACAGTGGACATCAATCCAACGATCATTATCTTAATTGTCGCCGCACCAGGTCAATCAATAAAAGCTGGAATTGGAATTTCTGGGGTGGCTATGGTCTGCTGTTATAAGCTGGGTAGGGCCAAATAACCATGGACCTTCCCAACCTGAAAATATCAGCCCCCAGCTGTCTGCTTTACCTTGGCTGGTTATAAAAATATTAGATTTTTTTAATAATTTTTTATTTAATGGGTTAAACAAGCCTAAAACCACCCTTTAATGCCACATAAAAGGCACTAAAGAGGGCAACTTACTAAAAACGCATGTGCGTTTTTTTTACCTGCAGAATTTCCACGTTTAATGTAAGTCTATGGGGACAGTTCGAAGTGAAAACTCAACGTTCCCGCAAGAGAAACTGACACATTGCAGATTGGAAAAACGCACTGCAGGTCAGTATACGCATCCACTTTGCTTGCACTGTGGTGGGCACGAACCCTAAGGGAAGTGGATACTTCAGAAGCGCAGGAAGAGTTTATCACATGGGCAGAGATGGGTTTTTCCTCTTCTTTTGTAGCATTGAGGAGTTAATGCCCGGAGTCTTCACTTCTCATTACATTTATTCCATTCACCTTTTCATGAATCTGTGGAATAAACGTTTCTGAGAAACATCCATCAGGAGTAAAGCTAGGAGGACGAGAGGAGGACGCGATCCGCGAGCTGCAAGGAGAAGACTCTGGACTCTGTCACCTCCACCATGATGGCGCATATATTACTGGTGACTCGCAACCGTAAATATTAACTCCCGAAAAGCTAAAAGTACATTTCCCACATGAACATACCGTATATCACAAAAGTAAGTACACCCCTGACATGTTATATAAATATTTTATTATATCTTTTCGTGGGACAGCACTGCAGATCTGACCCTGTGATACAATATGTGTTGTCAGTGCGCAGCTTGTATAACAGTGTAGATAACTCATCGCATAGCTATTAATGTCTACACCACTGGCAACAAAAGTGAGTACACCCCTAAGTGAAAATGGCTAAGCTGTGCCCTTGGTGGGAATATTTTGTGCGGCCGCCATTATTTTCCAGCTCTTACTTACCTCTTTTGGGCCTGGAGGTCACTAGATATTCACAGGAGCCGCTGGATTCTCTTCATCCTCCATGACGTCATCCCGGAGCTGGTGGATGTTACAGACCTTGCACTCCTCCACTTTCGATTTGAGGAGGCTTCACAGATGCTCCATAGGGTTTAGGTCTGGAGACACTTGGCCGGTCCAGCACCTTTACCCTCATTTTCTATAGCGAGGCAGTGGGGGCCTTGGAGGTGTTTGGGGTCATTATGATGTTGGAATATGGAGGGAGGGGAACCTGCTCTGCTTCAGTGTCACAGGACATGTTGGGACCACGGGGGAAGATTTATTCTCCTTATGGAGACCTGACAAACCAGTCTGGCTGTCAGTGGTAAGGGGACTTATAGCTGATACAATACAGCTGATACGATACATATAGCTAATTATACAGAGGGACAGTACATGTTGGCATTCATAATTCCCTAAAGGAACTGTAGCCCCCACAGCCGGCAGCACTCAGGCAGCCACAAACCATGACTGTCCACCACCATGCCTGACTGTAGGCAGGACACACTTGTCTCTGTCCTCCTCATCTGGAGCCATCACACACAGTGTATAGTCTGAGCACTGACAGGTCTTCAATGTTGTCCCATGAAAAGATATAATAAAATATTTACAAAAATGAGAGGGTGTACTCACTTTTGGGATATTCTGTATAACCAGTCATAGTAGAAAAATAATTGTACATTGGGAGCAATATTATATCAATTATATTCTTGTACATAGGGGCAGTATTATAGTAGTTATATTCTTGTACATAGGGGGCAGTATTATAGTAGTTATATTCTTGTACATAGGGGTAGTATTATAGTAGTTATATTCTTGTACATAGGAGCAGTATTATAGTAGTTATATTCTTGTACATAGGAGCAGTATTATAGTAGTTATATTCTTGTACATAGGGGGCAGTATTATAGTAGTTATATTCTTGTACATAGGGGTAGTATTATAGTAGTTATATTCTTGTACATAGGAGCAGTATTATAGTAGTTATATTCTTGTACATAGGAGCAGTATTATAGTAGTTATATTCTTGTACATAGGGGCAGTATTATAGTAGTTATATTCTTGTACATAGGAGCAGTATTATAGTAGTTATATTCTTGTACATAGGGGCAGTATTATAGTAGTTATATTCTTGTACATAGGGGGCAGTATTATAGTAGTTATATTCTTGTATATAGGGGCAGTATTATAGCAGTTATATTCTTGTACATAGGGGCAGTATTATAGTAGTTATATTCCTGTACATAGGGGCAATTTTTATTAGAAAAAACAAACATAAATACATGAATAAGAAACAAAAACTCACATTAATACAGGCCACAAATCACTGAGGTTACACAGACACCGGCACTAAATAATCAGATCGAATACAGAAATAAATAACGAGTCCACACCTGTGCGGGGGAATGAAGCATCAATAAAACTCAGCAATCACCATACAATATATAGAAGGAGCAGAGTGATACTCCTCATCCCGAGTCAGGGACATTCTGTCCACCACCGGTGTCCATGGCAGATTCCACCTGAGGGTCTACAGAGAGGGGCCTCCGCTTTGGCGGGGGATGTTCCTCTATGTCCCTGTCACATTCAAGTGTCCCCAATTCCCTCTCAAAATCATCATCATGGGACAAAGCCCCATACTTGTTGGACACGACCATCGCACCCACAGAGCTCTGGACCTTCTTACTAGCCCTGTCACATGCAGCCTCAGGTCTACGGGAGGACGCGTCCTTCTTCTTCCTTTTATTCTGACTAATGGTCCAGTCATCAGACACAGATGCTGAAGGGGGGGCCACCTGAGACTGCTGGACCTGAGGGACGACCTCCATGTTCCCCTCCTCACCCTCCTGCTCTGGTATTAGCTGAGCGGACTCCCGGGGGATATTGGAGTTGGGCAGTACCTCTCCTGATGGAAAAACCTCCTCCTGGGCCTCTGCCACCACCTCCTGAGCCTCTGCCACCACCTCCTGAGCCCCCGCCACCACCTCCTGAGCCTCCGCCACCACCTCCTGAGCCTCCGCCACCACCTCCTGAGCCTCTGCCCCTGCCATCACATCCTCATCAGGGAACTCTCTGCAGATGTTGTGCCAGGCGTCTGGACAGTCCCGGTGAGGATGGCCCATCTTACCACAGAGGTTGCACCTGACGTCCCGGCAGTCTGCAGCGACATGACCGATGTCCCCACACAGGCTGCACTTCACCACGGTACAGGCATTGGCCAGATGACCAGTTTTACCACATTTGAAGCACTTTCGGGGCTGCCCGGGGTAGTAACATCTCCCCTTCTCCCTCCCAATGAAGAAGGAGTTGGGTAGGTGGGCAGTGATGTTGTTATATTGCCTCAGCTTCACCTGGACCTTCCACCCCATTGTCCAGATACCGTCCTCATCTCTGACCTTGGTGAGGCCAGAGACGAGGTCACAATGCCTCCGGAGCCACACCTCGATGTCCTGTGGGGGAACGGCCTCATTCCAGAAGGTGACATTCACTGTGACAGTATCTGGCCTGGAAATAGGGACCAACAAAAACTCATTCCAGTCCTCAGTGTCCCTGAACTTGGGGTAATCGGCCCAGAATCTGTCCAGGTCAGACATGAGCTTAAAGCTGACGTCATAGCCCTGCCCGTCCTGCAGATTAGAGACCGCCAGGATCTCACGCGGCACAAACCCCATCTGGCGGCACAGCAGCTCCCTCACCACAAACCTGCGCTGCGGCAGAACCTCCTTGGGACCTATGTACTTAAAACGCACAACATTAATACGCTTGAAAGTCTGGCCGGTATAATGGGCGCCGGAGGTGAAGGATGGGGCGCCGCGGCTCCAGGCATTCCTGGGGGGCACCTGCCGGGACACCCTGGGCTGACGGACAGGACGAGGGTCTGTAGCAGGGGGGGCTGGCACACCTTGCGGGTTAGATAGCAAAGGGGGAAAGTCACATATGTCATGCACATCAACATGAGCAGCATCATCATCATCACAATGTGCAACGTCCATCACAGACTGTGAATCCCCTCCAGCCCCCGACCCCACAGGCACAACGACACCATCCCCCGGCTGTGCACCGGCCTCAGCAGCACAGACAGTCACACATGGAAGGTCCTGCTCCTGTGCGGGGCACTCTGGGACTTGTAGTGCCTCCACTGTCTGAGGTGTAAGTTCCTGTATCTGCAGTTGTGTCCCATCCTGAAAACAGAATCTGGCCGCCTGTATCACCGGTCGCATCTGCTGCTGAGGGATCTCGTCCCAAGCGGCCTCTGACTGCACAGCAGGGGTCTCCACAGCACAGTCCTGCCTATGGGAGGCCAAACATTCCTGGGTCATATAGGACTCCTTCAGGGGCCCCATACTCTCCAGCACAGTGTCCATGTCCTGCACCACACTCGCCAGCTCCAAACCCTTCTTGTTCAGTCTCTGGTCACACACAGAGGTCAGGTGAGGATCTAAAGTGGCCTTCAGATTATAGAGACAGTCTATCTCCGCCTGCAGCATGCCTTTCATCGACCGTAACTCACCCAGTCTTCTGACTAGTCCAGGCATCTCATCCGCTAACTGCGGCTCGGGTACACACACTGTATCCACAGCTTCAGGCTTGGCCACAGGTGCAGGGACCTTGAACACAGGCTTGTTACAGGCCTCCACCACAGATGTCTGCATGGTGGTCTTGCTGGACCCAGGCACTGAGACTTGCTTACCGCTGGCACCGGACTGCGACCTGGTGCGGCCTGAGCTCGCCATGCCGGACACCACATGCTGCTGCTGGAGATTCTCTTGCAGGGTCTGCTTCTCCAAAGATGTCCTCTGTCTGCGGGCCGGAGAGCTGAGCTGCACACCTGATGGTGATGGAAGCTGAGCTCCTGGCTGGAGCTGTGCACTGACCGGGGCTTCTCTGCAGGAATCACAAGACTGAACACTTTGCTGCATTTCTTTAGGGACATATTCTGGCTTCTTTGCTGCACTTGGAGTTGGTTTTCCTCCCAAAACATGACACACCGATTCCTTACTTTCTCCTTTCCTGCTGGAGCTTTGTGCAACATTCACAGGTCTCACAACAACTCTGGGGGTGCTATTCCCAATGGAAGAGGCCTGGGAGCCGTGTCCCAGTGTAGGCCGGGAAGCCTGGGCCTTGCCTGGGGAGCTTCCCCGCCCAGGGGGGCCCCGCCCTGGGCTTGCTCCAGACATCAGGAGAACTGCTCAACACAACCTCACAGCTTGGGGGCAGTATTATAGTAGTTATATTCTTGTACATAGGGGCAGTATTATAGTGGTTATATTCTTGTACATAAGGGCAGTATTATAGTAGTTATTTTCTTTTACATAGGGGCAGTATTATAGTAGTTATATTCTTGTACATAGGGGCAGTATTATAGTAGTTATATTCATGTACATAGGGGGCAGTATTATAGTAGTTATATTCTTGTACATAGGAGCAGTATTATAGTAGTTATATTCTTGTACATAGGGGCAGTATTATAGTAGTTATATTCCTGTACATAGGGGGCAGTATTATAGTAGTTATATTCTTGTACATAGGGGGCAGTATTATAGTAGTTATATTCTTGTACATAGGAGCAGTATTATAGTAGTTATATTCTTGTACATAGGGGCAGTATTATAGTAGTTATATTCATGTACATAGGGGGCAGTATTATAGTAGTTATATTCTTGTACATAGGAGCAGTATTATAGTAGTTATATTCTTGTACATAGGGGCAGTATTATAGTAGTTATATTCCTGTACATAGGGGGCAGTATTATAGTAGTTATATTCTTGTACATAGGGGGCAGTATTATAGTAGTTATATTCTTGTACATAGGGGCAGTATTATAGTGGTTATATTCTTGTACATAGGGGCAGTATTATAGTAGTTATATTCTTGTACATAGGGGCAGTATTATAGTAGTTATATTCTTGTACATAGGGGCAGTATTATAGTGGTTATATTCTTGTACATAGGGGCAGTATTATAGTGGTTATATTCTTGTACATAGGGGCAGTATTATCGTAGTTATATTCTTGTACATAGGGGCAGTATTATAGTGGTTATATTCTTGTATATAGGAGGCAGTATTATAGTAGTTATATTCTTGTACATAGGGGCAGTATTATAGTAGTTATATTCTTGTACGTATGGGCAGTATTATAGTGGTTATATTCTTGTACATAGGGGCAGTATTATAGTAGTTATATTCTTGTACATAGGCGCAGTATTATAGTGGTTATATTCTTGTACATAGGGGCAGTATTATAGTAGTTATATTCTTGTACATAGGGGCAGTATTATAGAGGTTATATTCTTGTACATAGGGGCAGTATTATAGTAGTTATATTCTTGTACATAGGGGAAGTATTATAGTAGTTATATTCTTGTACATAGGGGCAGTATTATAGTAGTTATATTCTTGTACATAGGGGCAGTATTATAGTAGTTATATTCTTGTACATAGGGGCAGTATTATAGTAGTTATATTCTTGTACATAGGGGCAGTATTATAGTAGTTATATTCATGTACATAGGGGCAGTATTATAGTGGTTATATTCTTGTACATAGGGGCAGTATTATAGTAGTTATATTCTTGTACATAGGGGCAGTATTATAGTAGTTATATTCTTGTATATAGGGGCAGTATTATAGTAGTTATATTCTTGTACATAGGGGCAGTATTATAGTGGTTATATTCTTGTACATAGGGGCAGTATTATAGTAGTTATATTCTTGTACATAGGGGCAGTATTATAGTAGTTATATTCTTGTACATAGGGGCAGTATTATAGTAGTTATATTCTTGTACATATGGGCAGTATTATAGTAGTTATATTCTTGTACATAGGGAGCAGTATTATAGTAGATATATTCTTGTACATAGGGGCAGTATTATAGTGGTTATATTCTTGTACATAGGGGCAGTATTATAGTAGTTATATTCTTGTACATAGGGGCAGTATTATAGTAATTATATTCTTGTACATAGGGGCAGTATTATAGTGGTTATATTCTTGTACATAGGGGCAGTATTATAGTAGTTATATTCTTGTACATAGGGGCAGTATTATAGTAGTTATATTCTTGTATATAGGGGGCAGTATTATAGTAGTTATATTCTTGTACATAGGGGGCAGTATTATAGTAGTTATATTCTTGTATATAGGGGGCAGTATTATAGTAGTTATATTCTTGTATATAGGGGTCAGTATTATAGTAGTTATATTCTTGTATATAGGGGCAGTATTATAGTAGTTATATTCTTGTACATAGGGGCAGTATTATAGTAGTTATATTCTTGTATATAGGGGGCAGTATTATAGTAGTTATATTCTTGTATATAGGGGTCAGTATTATAGTAGTTATATTCTTGTATATAGGGGCAGTATTATAGTAGTTATATTCTTGTACATAGGGGCAGTATTATAGTAGTTATATTCTTGTATATAGGGGGCAGTATTATAGTAGTTATATTCTTGTATATAGGGGTCAGTATTATAGTAGTTATATTCTTGTACATAGGGGCAGTATTATAGCAGTAGATAATTATTAGTATTGATTGTGCGGTATGTGTTGGCTTTCGTGTGATCAGATGCAGCAGTGTCTCTTCTCCGTGTTCTCCATTCCTCGCTTTTCCTCCTTTTCTTAGGTGTCTGGTGGGGGTTTGGAGAGGAGCACGCTGCAGACTGCGCACACATTAATGTCACGATCCATATACAGTCATAACGTTAAATCAATTACCTTTAAGCTTTTCCTAAAATAACATCTCGGCAGACATGTGCGCACCATCTGCTCGCGCCGCTCTGGCTCTTGGTAGAATCTTTCATGCACTACTTCGGATTGTTTCAGAAAAACCCAGCGTTCAGTAAATCCCGCACCTGCCCTTCCCACGCCTCGCCGGGGAACAGTGCATAGCGGCAGGTGGCATCTACCATGGTGGGGACAGTCATGGGCGCCATCACACGCCGGGGAACGCATATCCTGCTTTTCCGCACAGCATTGTGTATGTTACATTCTTTTCGATCAATATGATTTCATGCAAGGGTTCACATACTTTTTTCACTTCTCTTACCAATAAGGATGTGTAATGTTGGGATAGATGGTCAATATCCCAGCAGCAGGTAGTGTGGGGTTGGAGGTTGCAGTTTTGCACATTTACTCTTCAGGAGTAACACAGCGCCACCCATGGTGTAGTGGCCTGTAATGGTATTGCAAGTTTGGTCTCTTGGTCACATTTAAAGGAGAAGCTCTCCATGGACTGTAGAAAGATTGTATTCGATTGATACTATATGGTTATAAGGACATGTGGTGTCAATCACTATTGTGTAAGTTGCTGTTTGTCTTGGAATTTGCCTTTATTCAGTTTCTTCAGCTGCAATCATCTCTGCAAACTCCTGTGATTTATACAACCATCATCTACAGCTCCTCAGACCTGCGTATTAATTCATCAACTGATCATTAATTCATAAACCATATAAACTGTTATCAAGAGATTGCTGTTATTACCCTGCAATCATCTCTGCAAATGCCTGTGCTTTCTACAACTTGCACCTAGCGCTCGTCAGACCTGCTGATTAACCTATAGTCTGTTGTATGTATTACAAACAGTTATCGGGACATTTTTCACATTAACTTGCAATCATCTCTGCAAACTCCTGTGCTTCCTAAATACTGAATCTACTACTCATCACACTTGCTGATTAACCCATTGTTTGTTTTCAGCATTACAACTGTTATCTTGCCACTTTTCACATTACCCTGCAATTATGTTTGCAAATTCCTGTGCTTCCTAAAACCTGCATCTGCCACACATCAGACCTGGTTATTAACCCATAGTCCCCTGTAAGCATTACACACTGTTATCTTGAAACATTTCACATTACCCTGCAGTCAACTCTGCAAACTCTTGTGCTTCTTACAACCTGCATCTACTGCTCATAAGACCTCCTGATTAACCCATAGTGCACTGTAAGCATTCTAAATTGTTATTTTGACACTTTTGACATTGCCCTGCAATCATCTCTGCAGACTCCTGTGTTTCTAAAACCTGCACTTACAGCTCATCAGACCTACTGATTACCCCATAGTTTGTTGTAAGCATTACAAACAGTTATCTCAAGACTATTTGAATTACCCTGCAATCATCTCTGCAAACTCCTGTGCTTTCTAAAACCTGCATTTTCAGCCCATCAGACCTACTGATTAACCCATTGTTTGTTGTAAGCATTTCAAACTGTTATCTTGAGACTATTCACATTACCCTGCAATCATCTCTGCAAACTCCTGTGCTTTCTAACACCTGCATTTACAGCTCAGCTGACCTACTGATTAACCCATTGTTTGTTGTAAGCATTACAAGCTGTTATCTTGAGACTATTCACATTACCCTGCAATCATCTCTGCAAACTCCTGTGCTTTCTAACACCTGCATTTACAGCTCAGCTGACCTACTGATTAACCCATTGTTTGTTGTAAGCATTACAAGCTGTTATCTTGAGACTATTCACATTACCCTGCAATCATCTCTGCAAACCTTTGTGCTTCCTAAAACCTGCATCTATCACTTGCTCATCAGACGTGCTGATTAACCCGTTGTTTTTTGTAAGCATTACAAGCTGTTAACTTGAGACTGTTTGAATTAGCCTGCAATTATCTCTGCAAACTTCTGTGCTTTCTAAAACCTGCATTTACAGCTCAGCAGACCTGCTGATTAACCCGTTGTTTGTTCTAAGCATTACAAGCTGTTATCTTAAGACTGTTTGAATTACCCTGCAATCATCTCTGCAGATTCCTGTGATTTCTACCAACTCAATTTAATCTTAATTCAGACCTGCTGTTTAACCCTTCATCTGCTGCAAGCATAAAAAATTGTAACCTGGACTTGATAACATAGTGCTGTAACAATTAGAGGTTACATATTGAGTTGCCACAAGTTGATCTGTTATTAATTGTTTGGTTCCTCTTTCAGACAAGGACCTGGACTGGAACTTTATTTGTCACGTGTAATCTGGGACCACACTCTTGCTATGAGGTGTACAGACTGAGTGTTTGCTGCCATGGATGATTGGTCATTGCATGAAATGCCAGATGACAGGCTTCTGGTTATTTTGGTAAAAACTGGACTCTGGTAAGACCTCCGGTGGTCAGAAGTGGACATCCCCTTTAAGCATCAAAGTAACATTTTCAGTTTGTAAGTGGAAGTAATAACACATTACCCTCAGGCATTAGGACGCTGGATCTTAGGTCAAGTAAGAAGAACAACGACTGATGAAGGTCCCGCTCGCTTTGCAGTGGAAAACAGAGCAGCTGTTAATCCCTAAATAAACGATATGTCAAGATTTAATTATCAACACTAAGCAAACTCTATCCACAGCCGTGACTGTTGCCAGGAGCGCGCTCCACCCTCAGAGCTGCGCTCCCCTCTGTTGTGGCTTCACTGTGTTTCGCATCTGTGCCCCTGACCATCTCATGGAGAAAGTCAGAGCTTGTTTAAAGGGACAGAATCATCGTGACCTTCCATGGAAATAAAGTTTGTAAATAAAACATATTTAAAAATTAATGTTTTTTTTTTTTATTTTCTATATTATGCACCCAGCACCCTAATTAGCATTTTTTTATGGGCGGCTCGGTGGTTAGCACTGCACTCTTGTGGTGGCTCAGTGGTTAGCACTGCACTCTTGCAGCGCTGGGGTCCTGGGTTCGAATCCCACCAAGGACAACATCTGCAAGGAGTTTGTATGTTCTCCCCGCGTTTGCGTGGGTTTCCTCCAGGGTCTCCGGTCACACTCCGGTCACACTCCAGGGTCACACTCCAAAGACATACAGATAGGGACTCTAGATTGTGAGCCCCAATGGGGACAGCATTCCTGATGTATGTGAAATGCTGCGGAATATGTTAGCGCTATATAAAAACAAAGATTTATTTTATTTTATCTTTTATTTTTAATAAACTTCAGTTTCTGCAAAGCACTAAAGGTACAATTATTATAAGGGCAATATTCCATACAATGAAATGTGCTTATTTTAGCTTTTGACTGTCAGATTCCCTTTATATGGAACTTAAAGGATAATTCTACTTTTTTAACTAGTGATACAGCAATATAGTTCAAAGCACAACGATAAAAACGATACCAATCTCGTAGTAATCCGATGTGCCAGCGCTGAGAAATCAAGCTTTGAAGCTACTATGCAAATTAGCCTGGGGGCGTGTCTGTGCATCCTAAGCGCATTGACACGCCCCCTTGAGCACTTCCTGGATTATGTCCATGTAGGTTTGAAGCTTGATTTCTCAGGATTGGCACATCGGATTACAACAAGACAGGTATCGTTTTTATCGTTGAATTAGGATCTATGCAGCCGTACAATTAATTAAAGTAGTAAAAACATCCTTTAAAATTTTTTTTAACTCTTCGACGAGCAGTATCACTGTCTCCACACCGGGTGTAGCTCGGAGCCGTGTTTGATCCATTAGTAAATACTTAGCTGGAGTTCTATCATCATCAATGGAGTGAAATTACCAGAACCCCTGTCTTTGTTCCAATCCGTGGAGTACTGAACGTGCCCTTGTAGCTGGCACCGGATCAGGCGCACAAGGAGGATAATTTGACATGATGAAGTAACCTATTTCCCATCGAGCGAGGTGGGCTTTCCATCATCTGGCAGAGCAGGCAGCTGGCAGGGCTTAGTGGCTGCCACAGATGCTGACTTGGAACAGCGAGCATTAAATAAAAAGCCATTCACTTCAAGCTAATACAATTACGGGACAAAGACTCGCAGGCAGCTGGAGCCGGGAGGAAAGTGCCCAGAAAAGCGTCCCGGGGGGACCTTTATTATGTGCGCTCTCGCTTTTCAGCCCAAATTCCTCTTCTCTGTCCATTCAAAGCCCATTAGCTTTTACTTTCATCTATTGAGATCAATGTCAGGAGTGGAAATTCCGAAACTGCGCTAATATATGGAGTGTAGGGCCCAATGTTCCCATGTGGTGGGGGTGGGGGCTCTGGTGCTAAATCTGCATTGTTCGGGTGGCTTAAATTTCTATATTTTGCATTGATTCTTTTATCCCTCTGTGATATTTGTGTATCGTGCAGCAGCTGTCAGGCGGCCCCTTATCTCGGATCCTCTTCCATCCCCTCCTGGTAATGTCAGCCATGTCACCCTGCTCCTCCTGAAATCACTGTGACCTTGTTAAGCCCTCCTGTAATGGAAGTGGTTTCATGGTGATCGGCCACGACCTGATCCTCCTCCTCCTCCTCGTCCTCGTCCTCTTCTTCTTCTGATTTTACCACTTGAGGCTTTATTTATACATTCACCAACTCCAGAAGAAATCTAATCTCAGAGATTGTAACATGAGAGGCAACAAGTGCGGAACAGCGAGCACTAGAGACCAATCTACAGAGAAGCACAAGCACAATACTATACCCGGAACTAACCGGCATACTCCAGAGCTGCACTCACTATTCTGCTGGTGCAGTCGCTGTGTACATACATTACATTACTTATCCTGATTCCTGAGTTACCTCCTGCATTATACTCCAGAGCTGCACTCACTATTCTGCTGGTGCAGTCGCTGTGTACATACATTACATTACTGATCCTGAGTTACCTCCTGTATTATACTCCAGAGCTGCACTCACTATTCTGCTGGTGCAGTCACTGTGTACATACATTACATTACTGATCCTGAGTTACCTCCTGCATTATACTCCAGAGCTGCACTCACTATTCTGCTGGTGCAGTCACTGTGTACATACATTACATTACTGATCCTGAGTTACCTCCTGTATTATACTCCAGAGCTGCACTCACTATTCTGCTGGTGCAGTCGCTGTGTACATACATTACATTACTGATCCTGAGTTACCTCCTGCATTATACTCCAGAGCTGCACTCACTATTCTGCTGGTGCAGTCACTGTGTACATACATTACATTACTGATCCTGAGTTACCTCCTGTATTATACTCCAGAGCTGCACTCACTATTCTGCTGGTGCAGTCACTGTGTACATACATTACATTACTGATCCTGAGTTACCACCTGTATTATACTCCAGAGCTGCACTCACTATTCTGCTGGTGCAGTCACTGTGTACATACATTATTACATTACTGATCCTGAGTTATCTCCTGTATTATACTCCAGAGCTGCACTCACTATTCTGCTGGTGCAGTCACTGTGTACATACATTATTATACCCTAGAGCTGCACTCACTATTCTGCTGGTGCAGTCACTGTGTACATACATTACATTACTGATCCTGAGTTATCTCCTGTATTATACTCCAGAGCTGCACTCACTATTCTGCTGGTGCAGTCACTGTGCACATACATTATTACATTACTGATCCTGAGTTATCTCCTGTATTATACTCCAGAGCTGCACTCACTATTCTGCTGGTGCAGTCACTGTGTACATACATTATTATACCCTAGAGCTGCACCCACTATTCTGCTGGTGCAGTCACTGTGCACATACATTACTGATCCTGAGTTACCTCCTCTATTATACTCCAGAGCTGCACTCACTATTCTGCTGGGGCAGTCACTGTGTACATACATTATTACATTACTGATCCTGAGTTACCTCCTGTATTATACTCCAGAGCTGCACTCACTATTCTGCTGGTGCAGTCACTGTGCACATACATTACTGATCCTGAGTTACCTCCTGTATTATCCTCCAGAGCTGCACTCACTATTCTGCTCGTGCAGTCACTGTGTACATACATTACATTACTGATCCTGAGTTACCTCATATATTATACTCCAGAGCTGCACTCACTATTCTGCTGGTGCAGTCACTGTGTACATACATTACATTACTGATCCTGAGTTACCTCCTGTATTATACTCCAGAGCTGCACTCACTATTCTGCTGGTGCAGTCACTGTGTACATACATTACTGATCCTGAGTTACCTCCTGTATTATACTCCAGAGCTGCACTCACTATTCTGCTGGTGCAGTCACTGTGTACATACATTACTGATCCTGAGTTACCTCCTGTATTATACTCCAGAGCTGCACTCACTATTCTGCTGGTGCAGTCACTGTGTATATACATTACTGATCCTGAGTTACCTCCTCTATTATACTCCAGAGCTGCACTCACTATTCTGCTGGTGCAGTCACTGTGTATATACATTACTGATCCTGAGTTACCTCCTGTATTATACTCCAGAGCTGCACTCACTATTCTGCTGGTACAGTCACTGTGTACATACATTATTACATTACTGATCCTGAGTTACCTCCTGTATTATACTCCAGAGCTGCACTCACTATTCTGCTGGTGCAGTCACTGTGTACATACATTACTGATCCTGAGTTACCTCCTGTATTATATTCCAGAGCTGCACTCACTATTCTGCTGGTGCAGTCACTGTGTACAAACATTACATTACTGATCCTGAGTTACCTCCTGTATTATACTCCAGAGCTGCACTCACTATTCAGCTAGTGGAGGAAGAGTGACTGCACTAGCAGAATAGTGAGTGCAGCTCTGGAGTATAATAGAGGAGGTAACTCAGGATCAGTAATGTATATACACAGTGACTGCACCAGCAGAATAGTGAGTGCAGCTCTGGAGTATAATACAGGAGGTAACTCAGGATCAGTAATGTAATAATGTATGTACACAGTGACTGCCCAAGCAGAATAGTGAGTGCAGCTCTGGAGTATTATATAGGAGGGAACTCAGGATCAGTAATGTAATGTATGTACACAGTGACTGCAGCAGCAGAATAGTGAGTGCAGCTCTGGAGTATAATCCAGGAGGTAACTCAGGATCAGTAATGTAATGTATGTACACAGTGACTGCACCAGCAGAATTGTGAGTGCAGCTCTGGAGTATAATACAGGAGGTCACTCAGGATCCAGGTCAACACAGATTGTCCCTTGGATTCAGGTCTCCGCTCGGGCTCGGACATTGCCAAACCTTGATCTTATTTTGGAGAAGTCGTTTTTTTCCTGATTTGGTGGTCACTTGGGTTTTCGTACTAAAAGGTGAAATTCATCTTCAGCTTTTTACAGGGGTCTTGAAGTTTTGTTGCAAATGTGGCTGACATTTGGAACTGTTCATAATTACCTCGTCCTTGACTAAAGCTGACAAAAACAGACCCAAAGCATAATGCTGCCTCTGCCATGCTTTACTGTGGGTATGATGTTTTTGGTGATGCACAGTATTGGATTTGTGCCAAACATACCTATTGCAATTATGGCCAGAAAGTTTACCTTTGCTCCTGTCAGACCATAACACATTTTCCCAGATGTTTTTTGCGTATTCGATGTACATTTTGGCCATACATCGAAAGGCTTGGATGTTTTTTTTGTAAGAAAAGGCTTCCATCTTGCCACCCTACTGCACATAGAGGACACAGTCAGTGCTTTTCACAACCTCCTGCAGCTCCTTTAATGTCTCTCTGGTTGCATCTGAAAGGTGGCACAATTAATGCTACGGCCCAAGGTGTCTTCCAGGTGATGGCACTTTTCTGACACCTGGGAGTGTGATTCAACCATTCTACAAGCGAGTTGTCAAATTGAATTGAATTCTGCTCACATCTTTCCAGAGTGAGTACAATTGTAACCCTGAGCACCGGCACTGCAGGCTCAGCAGTGTGATCAAAGCAGTTGATCATGCTACTTACATCACAATCATGGAGCCAAAGACACAAGAGTTTTGTTGAGGGGGCGGGGGTGAGTGTGAGTGCTCAACAGCATGGGTTAGGAGGGAGTAAGTATGCAGGGACAACAGTATAGGTTGGAGGGAGAAATGTGAGGAGACAGTAGTATGGTGAGAAAAGGGGACACGTGTGATGCACAGTATGGGGAGGGGGCTAAATGTGTGAGGAGACTGTATAGATGAGAGGGGGAAATGTGTAAGGAGACAGTATGGGGAGGCAGAAAATGTGTGAAGAGACACTATGGATGGGAGAGGGAAAATTTGAGAAGACAGTATGGGGAGAAGGGAAATGTGTGAGAAGACATTATGGGGAGAAGGGAAATGTGTGAGGAGACAATATGGGGAGAAGGGAAATGTGTGAGGAGACATTATGGGGAGAAGGGAAATGTGTGAGGAGACAGTATGGGGAGAAGGGAAATGTGTGAGGAGACAGTATGGGGAGAAGGGAAATGTGTGAGAAGACATTATGGGGAGAAGGGAAATGTGTGAGGAGACAATATGGGGAGAAGGGAAATGTGTGAGGAGACATTATGGGGAGAAGGGAAATGTGTGAGGAGACATTATGGGGAGAAGGGAAATGTGTGAGAAGACATTATGGGGAGAAGGGAAATGTGTGAGGAGACAATATGGGGAGAAGGGAAATGTGTGAGGAGACATTATGGGGAGAAGGGAAATGTGTGAGGAGACAATATGGGGAGAAGGGAAATGTGTGAGGAGACAGTATGGGGAGAAGGGAAATGTGTGAGGAGACATTATGGGGAGAAGGGAAATGTGTGAGGAGACAATATGGGGAGAAGGGAAATGTGTGAGGAGACAGTATGGGGAGAAGGAAAATGTGTGAGGAGACAATATGGGGAGAAGGGAAATGTGTGAGGAGACAATATGGGGAGAAGGGAAATGTGTGAGGAGACATTATGGGGAGAAGGGAAATGTGTGAGGAGACATTATGGGGAGAAGGGAAATGTGTGAGGAGACAATATGGGGAGAAGGGAAATGTGTGAGGAGACATTATGGGGAGAAGGGAAATGTGTGAGGAGGCAGTATGGGGAGAAGGGAAATGTGTGAGGAGACAATATGGGGAGAAGGGAAATGTGTGAGGAGACAGTATGGGGAGAAGGGAAATGTGTGAGGAGGCAGTATGGGGAGAAGGGAAATGTGTGAGGAGACAATATGGGGAGAAGGGAAATGTGTGAGGAGACAGTATGGGGAGAAGGGAAATGTGTGAGGAGACATTATGGGGAGAAGGGAAATGTGTGAGGAGACAATATGGGGAGAAGGGAAATGTGTGAGGAGACATTATGGGGAGAAGGGAAATGTGTGAGGAGACATTATGGGGAGAAGGGAAATGTGTGAGGAGGCAGTATGGGGAGAAGGGAAATGTGTGAGGAGACAGTATGGGGAGAAGGGAAATGTGTGAGGAGACAGTATGGGGAGAAGGGAAATGTGTGAGGAGACATTATGGGGAGAAGGGAAATGTGTGAGGAGACAGTATGGAAAGAAGGGAAATGTGTGAGGAGACATTATGGGGAGAAGGGAAATGTGTGAGGAGACAGTATGGGGAGAAGGGAAATGTGTGAGGAAACATTATGGGGAGAAGGGAAATGTGTGAGGAGACAGTATGGGGAGAAGGGAAATGTGTGAGGAGACATTATGGGGAGAAGGGAAATGTGTGAGGAGACAATATGGGGAGAAGGGAAATGTGTGAGGAGACAGTATGGGGAGAAGGGAAATGTGTGAGGAGACATTATGGGGAGAAGGGAAATGTGTGAGGAGGCAGTATGGGGAGAAGGGAAATGTGTGAGGAGACAGTATGGGGAGAAGAGAAATGTGTGAGGAGACATTATGGGGGCTAGGGAGAAATTGTTTGAGGATACAGTATGGAGAGGAGGAAGATGAAAAGTGTGAGGGGGCATAGCATAGAAACTGGGTAGTGTGTGGGGGCAATATAAAGAAGAGGCAACATGGGGGCCAGTGTGAGGTAATAGTATGGGGACGCAGGACTATTATATGGATGGGTAGTGTGGGGCAGTATAAGGCCTGCAACACACATCCGTGCCGCCGGTACGTGTTTGTCATTTTTTACATGTACCGGCGGCACGGAGACACGTTTAGCAATGCTAGCCTATTGTAGCAGGCACACACACGTTAAACCACACGGAACGTGTGTCCGTGTGCGTTTGTACGTGTGTGCGTTTTTCAAATCGCTGACATGTCCACGTTTTCTCCGGCAGCACGGGTGTCACACGGCCCGCACCCGTACCACACAGGTGTTGTGTGGATGCGGTCCCGTGTGACACGCGCCGGAGAAAACACACGTGTCAGTGAAAAAACCCCCAAAACATTAACTCACCTCCAGCCCTCCTGTCTCCGCCGCTGCTGCCTCTTGCTGCCGACCGCCGCTCATTATTCTCATAGAATATTCACTTCACTGCCTGGCAGCAGCAGCAGCGGGGAGACGGGAGGGCTGGAGACCGAAGATCAGCACCACGGACAGCAGCATGGACAGCAGGAAGGACCAGGTGAGTATGTAAATTACCGGTTTTACGTGTGCTATCGCGGATAGCACACGTAGAACACACGTGACCCGCACGTACCAGAGACACGTACTTACCACACGCAACACGCAGAGGGGAAATACGTGTCTCTCGGCACGTGCGTGAATTTCACGTGAGTGTGGCAGAGGCCTAAAAGGGAGCAGCATGGGCTGACAGTATGCAGGGGGAGTGTTAGAAGGGGCACAGTATTGAGACTGGGCAGTGGAGGAGGGACACAGAGTAAGGGGACAGTGTGAAGAGGGACCCAATATAGAAAGGAGAGCAAAGTATGGAGGGCATGTACCCTAAGAGGGACATTGTGGGAATCATATTATGTGCCGGGAGCATAATGAGGGGCAATTATTTATGCAATTGCACAGTACTGACAATATATTGATCCACAGTCTGATGATGACTGATAGCAACTTCCAGTATCTTCTTACAGTTTTTAAGGTCATACTGGGAATTGTAGGTTCATGCAATAAAATTGTATATGGTGCTGACCTAACATAGCAGTTCATTGTTAATGATGTATTCCTGTAGTCATGGCAGTTTTGATGATGTATTCCTGTACTAATGTTGGTTCTGGTGATTTAGACATGTACTGATAGTAGTTCTGGTGATGTATTTTGTTACTTCTGGAGTTTGGTATGCTGTATTTCTATACTATTATTGGTTTTGGTGGTGTATTCCTGCACTGATTATGGTTATGATTATGTATGTACTAGCTGTAGTACCCGGCGTTGCCCGGGATAGTAACTGTCTCTCTCCCAGTCTCTGTCTGTGTGTCGCTGTCTGTCTGTCTCTCTGTCTGTCTCTTTCCTTGTCTGTCTGTTTCTATCTCTCTGTCTATATTTGCATCAGTCTTTCTGTCTCAATCTCTGTATCTGTCTGTCTCTCTCTCTGTCTCTTTGCCCGTCTGTCTCTTTGTCCGGCTGTCTTTGTGCCCAGCTGTCTCTTTGCCTGGCTATCTCTTTGCCCGGCTGTCTGTTTCTAAGTCTGTCTCTTTCCTGGTCTGTCTCTTTCCCGGTCTGTCTCTTTCCCGGTCTGTCTCTTTCCCAGTCTGTCTCTTTCCCGGTCTGTCTCTTTCCAGGGCTGTCTCTTTCTAGGGCTGTCTCTTTCTAGGGCTGTCTCTTTGCAGGGCTGTCTCTTTCCAGGGCTGTCTCTTTCCCTGTCTGTCTCTTTGCCCGTCTGTCTCTTTCCTGCTCTGTCTCTTTCCTGTTCTGCCTCTTTCCCGGTCTGTATCTTTCCCGGTCTGTCTCTTTCCAGGTCTGTCTCTTTCCAGGGCTATCTCTTTCCAGAAAAACACCAAAAAGGAGCCAAGACAAATGATATGTGCACACACAGAATGTGGTGAGCCTTCCTCATAAAGATGGCTGCAGCCGAGGTGCAAGATGCTGATGTCACAGCCACTCAACCTCCACATTAGGGGGGAGGGGCGGCTGCTTAGCATAAGACATGCACACTAATAAGGCTTGCACTGGGAGCCCATCATATAATGAGTGAAATGCACAGTGTCTGAACTGTGACCTATAAATGACGCCAGAAACCCAGGTCAGGTGGGCAAAACAGCACTATATAAGTGCATCTCGCACGGATACACGAGACGCACAGTGTCTGAATAATGGCCTATAAATGACGCACAACACCAGGTCCAGGCGGGTCAGTTAGCACTATGAGTACATAACACATGACAGGCTCACCATTTAACCACCTGAATTCAAAAGGTCCACACACATCCTGCAAAAATGGATAAAATGTGCCATACCTCAAATAGTGAGATATTAGTTTATATTTTGGCCCAAAATATGTAAGCTCGCAATCCGTTCGTCAAGGATTCTCACACTTGCGAGTCCCTACACTGAATTAGTTAGAAAAACCACAAAAAACTACATCAAAAAAACACCAAAAAGGAGCCAAGACAAATGATATGTGCACACACAGAATGTGGTGAGCCTTCCTCATAAAGATGGCTGCAGCCGAGGTGCAAGATGCTGATGTCACAGCCACTCAACCTCCACACTAGGGGGGAGGGGCGGCTGCTTAGCATAAGACATGCACACTAATAAGGCTTGCACTGGGAGCCCATCATATAATGAGTGAAATGCACAGTGTCTGAACTGTGACCTATAAATGACGCCAGAAACCCAGGTCAGGCGGGCAAAACAGCACTATATAAGTGCATCTCGCACGGATACACGAGACGCACAGTGTCTGAATAATGGCCTATAAATGACGCACAACACCAGGTCCAGGCGGGTCAGTTAGCACTATGAGTACATAACACATGACAGGCTCACCATTTAACCACCTGAATTCAAAAGGTCCACACACATCCTGCAAAAATGGATAAAATGTGCCATACCTCAAATAGTGAGATATTAGTTTATATTTTGGCCCAAAATATGTAAGCTCGCAATCCGTTCGTCAAGGATTCTCACACTTGCGAGTCCCTACACTGAATTAGTTAGAAAAACCACAAAAAACTACATCAAAAAAACACCAAAAAGGAGCCAAGACAAATGATATGTGCACACACAGAATGTGGTGAGCCTTCCTCATAAAGATGGCTGCAGCCGAGGTGCAAGATGCGTGTGGACCTTTTGAATTCAGGTGGTTAAATGGTGAGCCTGTCATGTGTTATGTACTCATAGTGCTAACTGACCCGCCTGGACCTGGTGTTGTGCGTCATTTATAGGCCATTATTCAGACACTGTGCGTCTCGTGTATCCGTGCGAGATGCACTTATATAGTGCTGTTTTGCCCGCCTGACCTGGGTTTCTGGCGTCATTTATAGGTCACAGTTCAGACACTGTGCATTTCACTCATTATATGATGGGCTCCCAGTGCAAGCCTTATTAGTGTGCATGTCTTATGCTAAGCAGCCGCCCCTCCCCCCTAATGTGGAGGTTGAGTGGCTGTGACATCAGCATCTTGCACCTCGGCTGCAGCCATCTTTATGAGGAAGGCTCACCACATTCTGTGTGTGCACATATCATTTGTCTTGGCTCCTTTTTGGTGTTTTTTTGATGTAGTTTTTTGTGGTTTTTCTAACTATCTCTTTCCAGGTCTGTCTCTTTGACCGGCTGTCTCTTTGCCCGGCTGTCTCTTTGCTCGGCTGCCTCTTTTCAGGGCTATGGGGAGATAAGGTATGCACACTAGTGACTATGTAAGGGGAATACATGGAATAGCAGAAACTGCTGTGTGAATACTGACTTGAAAAATCCAATAGCTATATGTAAGAATGAAATGTGAAAAATGGAACCCGCATTACTGCCATGAATATATGAATAAAGAGAAATTTAGCTACTGAATTGATCAATGCAATAGAGCCCCAACACTACGCCAAAGTATTTCTCTACGTTGGGGTCCCTAGCTTGTGTGTGTCCTCTCATGCAGTTAAAAAACTTACCGTGTATGGGACGCTGAGACCCAGGCTATATATACGTATAATGTGGATTGGCAATAGGTGTGTATGGGGAGGGTTCACAAACGAAAAACAACTAACAAATAAGGAATAACGTTTGGAACTCCATTCTATGTCTGAACTGGGTGCAAAAAACCTAAAAAACATCACTATGGGGAGATAAGGTAGGCACACCAGTGATTATGTAAGGGGAATACATGGAATAGCAGAAACTGCTGTGTGAATACTGACTTGAAAAATCCAATAGCTATATGTAAAGTGAAAATGTGAAAAATGGAACCTGCATTACTGCCATGAACATATGAATCAAGAGAAATTTAGCTACTGAATTGATCAATGCAATAGACCCCAACACTACGCCAAGGGCTTTTCAGGGCTGTCTGTTTCCAGGTCTGTCTCTTTGCCCGGCTGTCTCTTTGCCCGGTCTGTCTCTTTGCCCGGCTGTCTCTTTGCCCGGCTGTCTCTTTGCCGGTCTGTCTCTTTGCCCGTCTGTCTCTTTGCCCATCTGTCTCTTTCCAGGGCTGTCACTTTCCAGGGCTGTCGCTTTCCAGGGCTGTCACTTTGCCCATCTGTCTCTTTGACCGTCTGTCTCTGTCTGTGTCTCTGTCTGTGTCTCTGTCTCTCTTTATCCGTCTCACCACCAACATCTTTTTACCTCACACATAAGCTTCTTATAGTAACAGTTTATTTTGTTCCTATAGAAACCACTGACAGTTGCTATTTATAGCCTAAAGCTCCCAGCTCCATTCAGTATAATGGCTGCAGGATTTTTGTACAGTAACTGGAAAGCACGGAGTTAAATTTTCCCGCCCAAACATAGTCTATGACGTTCCCTGAGTCACATGGAGTGTCTGTGGACAACAGATGACCACACAAATGTGGTTTTCATACTTACGGTCATTAGCTTCTATTCTTGTTTCTTTTAGTAAAGCCTGTGCTATAGTAAAACACCATCCCCACCGTCACACATGGTGGAGGCTGCATCCTGCAGTGGGGAGGATTTTCTTCAGCACTGGCAGGTAAGCTGGTTAGAGTTGATGGAGAGCTGGATGGAGCTAAATACATGTCAACCCCGGAGGAAAACCTGTTAGAGGCTGCAGAAGACTTGAGACTGGGGTCTACATTCACCTTCCAGCAGGACAACAACCCAAAACATCCTGCAGAGCTACAATGGAATGTTTAGATCAGAATGTATAAATGTGTGTGAACCCGCAGAGAACTGCGCCGAGCAGAACTTTACCATTTGTTCCCACCATGTGCAATTATGAACCCTGAAATCGTAAAGTTCAAATCAGTACTTGTAACTATGGAACAAAGTTTCGATTTGACAAAATTAATTTTATTGATGGCTACTGGGTCCTAAATTTAGGAAAAATGTTCCAATCTCGCACACGTTCCATGCTGTGTCTTCTATGGAGAAGGATGCCCCTAGTTTTTGGAGGTTTCTTTGCTTTTCTTTGTCCCTAGTTTTTGGAGGTTTGTTGGCTTTTCTTTGCCTTTAGTTTTCGGAGGTTTTGTTGGCACTTCTTTGCCCCCTAGTTTTCACAGGTTTTGTTGGATTTTCTTTGCCCCCTTAGTTTTTGGAGGGTTTGTTGGCTTTTCTTTGCCTTTAGTTTTCACAGGTTTTGTTGGATTTTCTTTGCCCCCTTAGTTTTTGGAGGTTTGTTGGCTTTTCTTTGCCCCTAGTTTTTGGAGGGTTTGTTGGCTTTTCTTTGCCCCTAGTTTTTGGAGGTTTGTTGGCTTTTCTTTGCCCCTAGTTTTTGGAGGGTTTGTTGGCTTTTCTTTGCCCCTAGTTTTCGGAGGTTTGTTGGCTTTTCTTCGCCCCTAGTTTTCGGAGGTTTAGTTGGCTTTTCTTTGCCCCTAGTTTTTGTAGGTTTGTTGGCTTTTCTTTGCCTTTAGTTTTTGGAGGTTTGTTGGCTTTTCTTTGCCTCTAGTTTTCGGAGGTTTGTTGGCTTTTCTTTGCCCCTAGTTTTCGGAGGTTTGTTGGCTTTTCTTTGCCCCTAGTTTTCGGAGGTTTGTTGGCTTTTCTTTGCCCCTAGTTTTTGGAGGCTTTGTTGGCTTTTCTTTGCCCCTAGTTTTCGGAGGTTTGTTGGCTTTTCTTTGCCCCTAGTTTTTGGAGGTTTGTTGGCTTTTCTTTGCCCCTAGTTTTTGGAGGGTTTGTTGGCTTTTCTTTGCCCCTAGTTTTTGGAGGGTTTGTTGGCTTTTCTTTGCCCCTAGTTTTTGGAGGTTTCATTGGCTTTTCTTTGCCGCTAGTTTTCGGAGGTTTTGTTGGCTTCTGTTTGCCACTAGTTTTTGGAAGGTTTGTTTCTTTTTCTTTGCCCCTAGTTTTCGGAGGTTTCGTTGGCTTTTCTTTGCCCCTAGTTTTTGAAGGTTTCGCTGACTTTTATTTGCCCCTAGTTTTTGGAGGTTTTGTTGGCTTTTCTTTGCCCCCAGTTTTTGAAGGTTTTGTTGGCCCTTCTTTGCCCCTAATTTTCGGATATTTGTTGGCTTTTCTTTGCCCCTAGTTTTTGGAGGTTTGTTGGCTTTTCTTTGCCCCTAATTTTCGGAGGTTTGTTGGCTTTTCTTTGCCCCTAGTTTTCGGAGGTTTGTTGGCTTTTCTTTGCCCCTAATTTTCGGAGGTTTGTTGGCTTTTCTTTGCCCCTAGTTTTCGGAGGTTTCGTTGGCTTTTCTTTGCCCCTAGTTTTTGAAGGTTTTGCTGGCTTTTATTTGCCCCTAGTTTTTGGAGGTTTTGTTGGCTTTTCTTTGCCCCCAGTTTTTCAAGGTTTTGTTGGCCCTTCTTTGCCCCTAATTTTCGGAGGTTTGTTGGCTTTTCTTTGCCCCTAGTTTTCGGAGGTTTGTTGGCTTTTCTTTGCCCCTAGTTTTCAGAGGTTTCGTTGGCTTTTGTTTGCCCCTAGTTTTTGAAGGTTTTGTTGGCTTTTCTTTGCCCCTAGTTTTCGGAGGTTTCATTGGCTTTTCTTTGCCGCTAGTTTTCGGAGGTTTTGTTGGCTTCTGTTTGCCACTAGTTTTTGGAAGGTTTGTTTCTTTTTCTTTGCCCCTAGTTTTCGGAGGTTTCGTTGGCTTTTCTTTGCCCCTAGTTTTTAAAGGTTTCGCTGGCTTTTATTTGCAGAAATAGCAAGGTGAATAATAGAGACCCTAAAATATAACTTTTAATCTGATTAATGGTAAAAATCCATAGAGGACCTAAAAATCAAAAATAAAACCGCCAATGTACTCAGCAACTGCAGAGAAAGAAATTGGCCAGTTGAAAATTGTGGAATTTATCATTCATGTAACCAGTTACTGTAAATAACCGGAAAAATAAATCCGCAGCATTATTCATATAGTGAATGCTGCATATCATACCGCCACATAGTCACCTGCCATAGAAGGATGGTAGTGAAACAATTAGTAGAGAAAAGGAACGGTCTTACCCAATCTGCCGTGTACACCTTTCCCTACTTATATAGGCACTGGATGCTGGATAGTCTTGGTAACCACCATGAGGCTATGTGCGCACGTTGCGTACAAGCCCTGCAGAAATTTCTGCAGCGATCTGAAGAGCACATGTGCGCTTTAGATCGCTGCAGAAATGTCCGTAGTGAGCGCCGATTCCATGCGCTCTGCCTGCAGCTCCTGCCATAGACAGAGCAGGAGCTGCCGGCAAAGCGCAGGAAAGAAGTGACATGTCACTTCTTTTTGCGCAGCGCTTCGGCAGTAGCCGAAGCGCTGCGCTCTTAGACGCCACGTGCGCACGGCCCCTGCACAATCTCCATAGATTGTGCAGGGGACGCAGGACGCATGCAGTTACGCTGCGCTACAAAGCGCAGCGTAACTGCATGTTTTTACGCAACGTGCGCACATAGCCTAACAGAGAAAACCTGGTCCTTTATCTGGATGACTCAGGATCTCCACTGGTTCCAAACATGCGTCCAGCCGTTGTGCATAATTCTCCCAACGCGTTTCTTCTGTCTCTCAAGAATCCTTCTAACCTCACCTGATCCATTATTGAAGGTGGTAATGAAGCGAATGAATTCCTCATCTGATGTTGGTCTCCCTGATCCATGTAAAAGGTCATTTCTAGTCTTCTGCTGTGTCTCAAAAAAGGCCTTCTTAGAAGAAGGCCTTTTTTGAGACACAGCAGAATTCATTCGCTTCATTACCACCTTCAATAATGGATCAGGTGAGGTTAGAAGGATTCTTGAGAGACATTGGTCCATTCTCAAAATGGATGATGACATCGTTAAATTCATTCCCAACGCCCCTGCAGTGACCTACAGGAAGGCCCGCTCTATAAAAGAGAGACTTGTGCACAGCCATTTCTCATGTCATAATGGGACATGGTTGACTAATCCAGTCAAAGGTTGCTACAAGTGCAGTGGTTGCATTGCATGTGGTTACCTTAATCCAGGGAAATTTTTCTTTTCCCACGTTTTGGAAAAACGCTATGACATCCGCTCTTTCATCAACTGCAGAACCAAGGGCGTGATATATAAAGCCACCTGTAGCTGCCACAAAGAATATGTGGGAAAGACCAAAAGGGAATTTAGGAGGAGAATAGGGGAGCATATCCGGGATATTCGCCTGGGTAATGATACTCCCGTGGCCCGTCACATCATGGAACATCATGCAGGGGATGCTAAAGCAATTAGTTTCCAGGGCATTGATGTAGTGCCCCCCCCTCTTAGAGGCGGTAATTGGGACAACAAAATCCTCAAACAAGAAACCAAGTGGATTTTTTGGCTTAAAACTAGCAAACCTTTGGGCCTTAACGAAGCTCTCTCCTTCGCACCCTTTGTGGTAGATTAGATGAGATAGGGTTTAGGAGGGATAGTCGTCGCCCGAGTGGGGGCACCAATCACCGTACCTTTTTAGGGTGCCGACCTCCACAAATAGGTAGGGTCAGGCTTTACCTTAGGGCCCCTAGGAATTGTCAGGTTGGTGGTGGTTTCCCTCTTGCCCATATAAATGAGGTTTGCTGTTCTATTTTGCATTTTTATGTTGTGATCTAATACTCCTGGTCCATCCTGGCCTTTCCTGATCCATTGTTATGTGGTTTTAATAACTATAAATATCTCTTTTTCCTGTGTATCTTCCTTCCTTTGATAATCCCTCCTATGGATTCGTCCTGGTTTTAATTCTTTTTTCTGCCCGTTGTACTTTTTTGAGCCATCTACCTATCTGGGTGCCTGTAACAGGTGTTACAGCTGCTCGTTTGGCCCATTTGCCATTTTGGATGGGCCACTGTTATAAAATATTGGCCGTATCATTACCGCGGATTTGCGACACTAATTGTGGCCATTTTGTTGTAGTCATTTTACCTTGAGGCATAGGATCACATGACTAAATTATACGCCCCCCTTTTGTGACGTGCACATCGCGGCCGCGATCAGGTGACCTGGAAGTGAGCTCACCGCTGCACACGGATGTGACGTCACACGCTATTCTAAGTGAGCGGTTTATTTAAACTAAGCGGCGAGGTACGATAGACGTGCTCTGCCCAGGAAACTCCTGGATGTGATGGATGTAAGTTATACCCGCTTTGCTACACTGGCCGTCTGCTCTTGTTATTATGCTTGGATCTTTGATTGACGTGGTTTATGTATATATTTTTCAACAGTAACTTATGCCATGCTGTATGGGTCATTTGTGACCGGAATTTAGGATATTTATACTCCCCTGATGATATAAGAAACGCGTTGGGAGAATTATGCACAACGGCTGGACGCATGTTTGGAACCAGTGGAGATCCTGAGTCATCCAGATAAAGGACCAGGTTTTCTCTGTTATGGTGGTTACCAAGACTATCCAGCATCCAGTGCCTATATAAGTAGGGAAAGGTGTACACGGCAGATTGGGTAAGACCGTTCCTTTTCTCTACTAATTGTTTCACTACCATCCTTCTATGGCAGGTGACTATGTGGCGGTATGATATGCAGCATTCACTATATGAATAATGCTGCGGATTTATTTTTCCGGTTATTTACAGTAACTGGTTACATGAATGATAAATTCCACAATTTTCAACTGGCCAATTTCTTTCTCTGCAGTTGCTGAGTACATTGGCGGTTTTATTTTTGATTTTTAGGTCCTCTATGGATTTTTACCATTAATCAGATTAAAAGTTATATTTTAGGGTCTCTATTATTCACCTTGCTATTTCTGTCTATTATTGTGAATTGATACCCAGTAGCTATTTCATCGGCTTTTATTTGCCCCTAGTTTTTGGAGGTTTTGTTGGCTTTTCTTTGCCCCTAATTTTCGGATATTTGTTGGCTTTTCTTTGCCCCTAGTTTTCGGATATTTGTTGGCTTTTCTTTGCCCCTAGTTTTTGAAGGTTTCGCTGGCTTTTATTTGCCCCTAGTTTTTGGAGGTTTTGTTGGCTTTTCTTTGCCCCCAGTTTTTGAAGGTTTTGTTGGCCCTTCTTTGCCCCTAATTTTCGGATATTTGTTGGCTTTTCTTTGCCCTTAGTTTTCGGAGGTTTGTTGGCTTTTCTTTGCCCCTAATTTTCGGAGGTTTGTTGGCTTTTATTTGCCCCTAGTTTTCGGAGGTTTCGTTGGCTTTTGTTTGCCCCTAGTTTTTGGAGGTTTCGTTGGCTTTTATTTTACGCCACCATCAGTTTTGTTCTCTTCGTCTTTGTGCAATCATTGTGACTTGTACAGAAAGTCGTGATGGTGTCTTTAATATTTCCTGAGTCAGGGCTTTGTGGCAGTGACTGGGAGCGATGAATCCGCAGTGATTGATAGGAGATGTCAGCTCCATTCAGATGTCCCTTACTGCAGTAATTATACATTGTAATCAGAGACATTGTACTTTGAGTCTTTTCTTTCTGCATTGAGTACGGAGGGGTCAAAATGTGAGAGGGTTGACGGGGCATCTTCATGGCGAGGACACTTCTGCCCTCCAGCACTTATACAGTATTTTATAGGTTTAGAATTCTTTAAACAAGTCCGATCTTCAGAAATCACGTTGTGCGCCTCGATGCATTCCTCCGCAGGTCCTCACATCCCACAGCGTTCCAGGTCCCCCTGCCAGCTTTAAGCAGTTTAGTATCACTAGATGTGTGTGTGTGTTTGATGTTACTGCAACTGGAAGTATTTGTGAGTGGAGGGATCCTGGACCCAATGTATATGTGTGTGAGCGGACCTGACAGCGACACAGATCATTGGGTGAGAGCCCATACACCATCAGCAACTGACAGCTGTAGCTGTTTGGGGTCAGGACCTGCCTTCTTTCTTTTGGGTCTGTCTTCTTTCTTTTGGGCCTGCCTTCTTTCTTTTGGGTCTGTCTTCTTTCTTTTGGGCCTGCCTTCTTTCTTTTGGGCATGCCTTCTTTCTTTTGGGCCTGTCTTCTTTCTTTTGGGTCTGTCTTCTTTCTTTTGGGCCTGCCTTCTTTCTTTTGGGCCTGCCTTCTTTCTTTTGGGCCTGTCTTCTTTCTTTTGGGTCTGTCTTCTTTCTTTTGGGCCTGCCTTCTTTCTTTTGGGCATGCCTTCTTTCTTTTGGGCCTGTCTTCTTTCTTTTGGGTCTGTCTTCTTTCTTTTGGGCCTGCCTTCTTTCTTTTGGGTCTGTCTTCTTTCTTTTGGGCCTGTCTTCTTTCTTTTGGGCCTGCCTACTTTCTTTTGGGCCTGCCTTCTTTCTTTTGGGTCGGTCTTCTTTCTTTTGGGTCTGTCTTCTCCCTTGTGGGCCTGCCTTCTTTCTTTTGGGCCTGCCTTCTTTCTTTTGGGCCTGTCTTCTTTCTTTTGGACCTGCCTTCTTTCTTTTGGGCCTGTCTTCTCTCTTTTGGGTCTGTCTTCTCTCTTTTGGGCCTGCTTTCATTCTTTTGGGCCTGCCTTCTTTCTTTTGGGCCAGCCTTCTTCCTTTTGGGTCTGTCTTCTCCCTTGTGGGCCTGCCTTCTTTCATTTGGGCCTGCCTTCTTTCTTTTGGGCCTGCCTTCTTTCTTTTGGGCCTGCCTTCTCTCTTGTGGGCCTGCCTTCTTTCTTTCAGGTCTGTCTTCTCTCTTTTGGGTCTGTCTTCTCTCTTTTGGGTCTGTCTTCTCCCTTGTGGGCCTGCCTTCTTTCTTTTGGGCCTGCCTTCTTTCTTTTGGGCCTGTCTTCTTTCTTTTGGACCTGCCTTCTTTCTTTTGGGCCTGTCTTCTCTCTTTTGGGTCTGTCTTCTCTCTTTTGGGCCTGCTTTCTTTCTTTTGGGCCTGCCTTCTTTCTTTTGGGTCTGTCTTCTTTCTTTTGGGCCTGCCTTCTTTCTTTTGGGTCTGTCTTCTCCCTTGTGGGCCTGCCTTCTTTCTTTTGGGCCTGCCTTCTTTCTTTTGGGCCTGCCTTCTTTCTTTTGGGCCTGCCTTCTTTCTTTTGGGCCTGCCTTCTCTCTTGTGGGCCTGCCTTCTTTCTTTCAGGTCTGTCTTCTCTCTTTTGGGTCTGTCTTCTCTCTTTTGGGTCTGTCTTCTCTCTTTTGGGTTTGCTTTCTTTCTCTTGGGCCTGCCTTCTTTCTTTTGGGTCTGCCTTCCTTCTTTTGGGTCTGCCTTCCTTCTTTTGGGTCTGCCTTCTTTCTTTTGGGCTCGTCTTCTTTCTGTTGGGCCTGTCTTCTCCCTTTTGGGCCTGTCTTCTCCCTTTTGGGCTTATCTTCTTTCTTTTGGATCTGTCTTCTCTCTTTTGGGTCTGCCTTCTCCCTTTTGGGTCTGCCTTCTCCTTTTTGGGTCTGCCTTCATTCTTTTATGTCTTTCTCTCTTTTAGGTCTGTCTTCTCTCTTTTGAGTGTGCCTTCATTCTTTTGGGTCTGCCTTCATTCTTTTGGGTCTGCCTTCATTCTTTAAGGTCTGCCTTCATTCTTTAAGGTCTGTCTTCTCTCTTTTGAGTGTGCCTTTATTCTTTGAGGTCTGTCTTCTCTCTTTTAGGGCCGTCTCCCTATTGGGTCTGTCTTTTCTCTTGGATCTGCCTTCTTTCTTTTGGGTCTGTCTTCTCTCTTTTGAGTCTGCCTTCATTCTTTTAGGTCTGTCTTCTTTCTTTTGGGTTGGCCTTCTTTCTTTTGGGCCTTTCTTTTGGGTCTGTCTTCTTTCTCTTGGGTCTGTCTTCTCCCCTTTGGGCCTGTCTCCTCCCTTTTTGGACTGTCTTCTCCCTTTTGGGCCTGTCTGCTCCCTTCTGGGTCTGTTTTCTCCATTTTTGGTCTGTCTTCTTTCATTTGGGCCTGTAGTCTCCCTTTTGGGCCTGTCTTCTTTCTTTTGGATCTGTCTTCTTTCTTTTGGGTCTGCCTTCTCCCTTTTAGGAGAGCCTTCTTTCTTTTATGTCTATCTTCTCTCTTTTGGAGTTGTCTTGTCTCTTTTGGGTCTGTCTTCTCTCTTTTGGGTCTGTCTTCTCTTGTTTGGGTCTGCCTTCATTCTTTTGGGTCTGCCTTCTCTCTTTTGGGTCTGTCTTCTCTCTTTTGGGTATGTCTTCTCTCTTTTGAGTCTGCCTTCATTCTTTTGGCTCTGTCTTTATTTGTTTGGGTCTGCTTTCTCCCTTTTGGGTCTGTCTTCTTTTTTTTGAGTCTGTCTTCTTTTTTTTGAGTCTGTCTTTTCTCTTTTGGGTCTGCCTTCTCTCTTTTGGGTCTGCCTTCTCTCTTTTGGGTCTGCCTTTTCTCTTTTGGGGCTGCCTTCTCTTTTTGGGGGTTGTCTGCTTTCTTTAATGAAGTGTCCTACAGTATTCTTTAACTTTTTTTATCTACATGAACACTTGATTATTGAACTACAACTAGGGCTTATTTTCGGGGTAGGGCTTATATTTAAGGCGTCTGCTAAAAAGGCCGAAAATTCCTGCTAGGGCTTATTTTCGGGGAAACACGGCCATTTTTTCTGTCATGTTGTACACCCATTTACCATTTGTTCTTATTCATTGTTCAAGTATATAACATTTTTTTTAATAAATCTTGACCATATCTCGGTTCTTTTCTTCTGTTCTTGTATCACCCAGACGTTGGCAGTTAAAGGGAACTTGTCATCAGGGTTATGCATATTAAAGTAAAGGTTTACTCATAATGGCATTGCTGCTAGACTGAGTGAAGATATTCGCAGCGTGTTTTGTTTTAGAATTTTTGGTCTCCGTGTATCAGGCCGGGTCTGTAGGTAGGGTCTTTGGCTCTGCCCTGGCCTTTCCGCTGTCTTTGGTGTCTTTATCATCTTCCTTAATTTAAATTTTGAGCTGGCAACGTTCTGGTTGTGGGTGGTGCTTGCCCATATTGATCTCATGAGCTTCAATAAAATGGCGCTGGTAGTGGCGCATGCACAGATTGGGATTTCAGCTTGTCATTGAGCTGAGATCTAAATCCGTGCATGTGCCGCCACTGGCACCATTTTCCAGAAAACTGCCATGAGGTCAATCTGTGCCTGCGTCACCACCGGCGCCATTTTCCTGAAGACTGCCGGGTGGTTAATCTGCACATGCGCAGCTACCGATGCAATTTTCCTGATGACTGCCGTGAGCTCAATCTTCTCATGTGCCACTATCTGCTCCATTTTCCTGAGGACTGCCAGGTGGTCAATCTGTGCATGCACCGCTACCAGCTCCATTTTTCTGAAGACTGCCAGGAGGTCAATTTGTGCATGCGCCGCCACCGGTGCCATTTTGCTGAAGACTTCCGTGAGGTCAATTTGGACATGCTCCCCATCAGTACCATTTTCCTGAAGACTGTAATAAAGTCAATCTGCGCATACACCGCCACCAGTGCCATGTTCCTGAAGACGGCTGAAAGGTCAATCTACAATACTGTGGAGAAACAGCGCAATAGGGTCTTACCCAATAAAGGAAAAGGTGAAAGAGAGCAAGCCGCTGACACACAACCAGTATAGAAGCAAAAAACAGCTCCCTCAAGGTATACGAGCCCTAAGGCTGGAAGTAACAACAAATTCAGTGCCTCTTATAAAGAAGTGGTGTTTCAGTCCGAAACACATAAATAAAGCACCTTTTCTTCCACTTTACGGACTGGACCATCGCTTTATCCGGGAGCGTAGATCGTTCCACATTTCTTCAAGCTTCTATCTGTAAGAGTCAATCTGCTCATGCGCAATCACCAGTGCTATTTTCCTGAAGACCGCTGGGAGGTCAATCAAAACATGCGCTGACACCGACAACATTTTCCTGAAGACTGCTGTGAGGTCTATCTGCTTATGCGCTAGCACCGGCACCATTTTCCTGAAGACTGTCACGTGGGCAATCTGCATATGCGCTGCCACCAGTGCCATTTTCCTGAAGAAAGCTGGGAAGTCAATCTGCGCATGCGCTGACACCAGTGCCATTATCCTGAAGAATGCTGGGAGGTCAATCTGCGCATGCGCTGCCACCGGTGCCAATTTCCTGAAGACTGATGGGAGGTCCATCTACACATGCGCTAGCACTGGCACCATTTTCCTAAAGACTGTCGTGAGGTCAATCTGCGCATATACTAGCATGGCACCATTTTCCTGAAGACTGTCGTGAGGTCAATCTGCACATGTACTGCCACCAGTGCCGTTTTTCTGAAGAATGCTGGGAGGTCAATCTGTGCATTCGCTGCCACTGGTGCCATTTTCCTGAAGACTGATGGGAGGTCCATCTGCACATGCGCTAGCTCTGGCACCATTTTTCTTTAGACTGTTGTGAGGTCAATCTGCGCATGCGCTGCCACAAGTGCTGTTTTCCTGAAGACTGCTGGGAGGTTAGCCTACACATGTGCCACTACCGGTGCTATTTTATTGAAGCTTGCGACTAGGACGGCTCCTCTGCAAAATTTGAATAAGGAAGAATTTAAAGACACAGAGGTAACCAAGACCCTACCTACAGTCACGCCCTGATGCACGGAGACCAAAACTTGTAATGAACAGTTTTAAAAACCAGGAGCACTATCGGTTCAGTGTCTTCCTTCTATCCTTTATTCCTGGGACAATCACAGAGACAATCTAACCTCTATAACCTGATTCTGCTCATAATGCCCAATTTTTGCACTACTCATCTGCAGGACACTACACAGTAATGTGTCTCTTGTTCACTACCCACGATGTGTGCACTCAGCGGAGAATAGAAGGAAACCACCTCCCAAATAACCTCTCTCTCTTATACCCCTTCTCAGCCTTCTTCAGTCTCCTGATCAAAGGACTTTAACTCCTTAACTGCTGCAGCATTAGCCTGACTCACGTGTAGGAGAGTGCACTGTGACCTGCAACCCTCTGAAGACGTCATTGTTTGTATAAGAGTGTACAATATGTATTTATATGTGAGGTAATAGTAAGATGTCTCAATTCCCTATGTATGTGTGACTATGGAACAGTTCTACCAGCCACCACTAGGTGTCACCGGTCCTGGGCTGGAGGAGGATACCTTCTCAGCCTTGGCTCTTACAATTTTCATTCACTTTGCCCAAATCCCATGCACTCTGCCCCTTTGAAATTTGCCCTCAAACACCATGGACTTTGAGCTAACCAACCCTTCAGATATCTAGGTTCCCAACCTAGTGAAACCAAGGTCTGGACAACCTGAAGTAAGAAGATGTCGGGATGCTGGAGAAGAAAATAGTTATTACTAGTACTTTATCAATTTTATGCTTTTAGTGTTTTCTAGATTCTTGCATGGCCGAGGACGGCCATGGTTAAAGAGGGGAGTAATGTAGGAGAGTGAACTGTGACTTGCAACCCCCTGAAGACGTTATTATTTGTATAAGAGTCTAGAATGTGTATTTATATGTGTAGTAGTAAGATTTTTCAGTTCAGTATGTGTTATTATGGCGCAGTACTACAGCCACCACTAGGTGTCACCAGTTCTGCGCTACCTAGCTGGAAGGGGAAGCTTAGGTCTAAGGGCTAAGAGGGCTGACTAGAAGAAGCTGGCCCACAGTGTAGGGGAGATATAATGTCAAGTATTTCCTGATTTAGTGTAAAGTGCAGTGAAGGGAAGGAAAGAGAAGATGTAGCAGAGTGGAGAGTGTGGTGTGGAGAGAGGAACAGGCAAAAGTACGTGCAGGAGGAAGGAAAGGTGACCGGAGATGGATTGTAGCTTTAAAGTTGAATTGAGGGACCAGAGAGCTCCTCCATCAAGCAGGCGAGTGTGAACAGTGCGGACAGTGGCGGAGTCAGTGTTAACTGGTGGCTACTGACACTGGCGGTTAGAGTCGACGAGTGATTTTGAAGTAATAGCATAGCACCAGCAATACGCATGGGCCTATGTGGTTGGATATCCAGGGGACAGCGAAGCACCAAACCCCCATTCTCCTTGGTAGCCAATGTGAAGTTGTCATTAGCCATAATGGAAGAGCCGGTCTGTATTACAATGTTAATGCCTGATGAGAAACCAAGTGTGAAACCTGTTGGAAGCAAAGTGGAATGGTGTTTGAAACGCGTTTCAAGTAAACTACGCCCAGTTTGTAACTATTGTGGACTCGTCTTTAATAAGCCTGAATGTAGGTGTGAACGAGATAGCTTGTGACCAGGTAACACCTCCACACCCACTCCACCACCCTGTCTTTCTCCAGCAGTGCTGTGGCCTGGGGGTCCACACTGATCAGCTCCTCCTTTTCGATGGAATATTCACTCCTGGGCTCCTACTGGTGATGATGTCAGGGTGTACTATTTATTCTCAGGCCTCTCACTCAGTGCCTGTGAATCAGTTTCTATACAGACCCTGCTCTCTGTAGTTTGTTGTTGGCCAACTTTACCGGAATGTCCAGGCGACTCTTGAGAAAAGGATCTAGGAATTCCCAGAACACTTGGCGAATCTCCACCTAGACTTTCCATAAACGATTCTGAAAGGTTTTCTGAGTCTATTGGTTAGATGGTTGATCATGAGACAAAGCCACAACATTCAATCACCCCTTTAACCCTTGTCTCCTACCATAGGGTCAATATGGCCCCATGAAGATTGGCACCACCAGTGACTTTTTGATGGTTGATCATGAGACAGAGCCACAACATTCAATCACTCCTTTAACCCTTGTCTCCTACCATAGAGTCAATATGAACCCATGGAGATTGGTACCACCAGTGACTTTTTGATGGGTGATCACTACACAGAGCCAGAACATTCAATCATCCCTTCAACCCTTGTCTCCTACCATAGAGTCAATATGACCTCATGAAGATTGGTACCTCCAGTGAATTTTTGATGGTTGATCACTAGACAGAGCCACAGCATTCAATCACTCCTTTAGCCCTTGTCTTCTACCATAGAGTCAATACAACCCCATGAAGATTGGTGCCACCAGTGACTTTTTTTCATGGTACCCGACAAGGTTTAAAGAGGTTGTCCACTACTTTTACATTAAAGACCTATCCTTAGGATAAGTCATTAATGTCTGATCGGCCAGGGTCTGACACCTCGAACTCCCGCCAATCAGCTGTTCTCGGTGCCAGCGGCAGCCGGAAAAACTATATGGTCCTCTGATAGCAGCCGGTTACTGAACATTGATTTGAATAGAAGGTGGTTGTGCAGTACCCGGCCACAGCTCCGGAACAGAGCATTTCTGGCTGCCTGCTGCTGGTGGCACCGACAACACCTGATCGACGGAGGTGCAAGGTTTTGGACCTCAGCCGATAAGACATTGATGACCTATCCTAAGGATAGGCCATCAGTGTAAAAGCAGTGGACAACCTATTTAAGGGTTGGGGATAGGGCAGAACTGGGCATGAAGGTGGCACGGCCTCTCGTAAGGGGATGTGGATATTTATGCACATGTTTTGTAGTTGTACCATTTGTGAAATACAGTTGGCATCTGCTTGTAATCGCTAATGTAGTGCTCCTGAGCCACTCAGGGCACTACTAGGTACTGCATCCCCACAAGGATGCAGGGCCTAACCTCTGGGACCTGGAACACCAGTGCCGGTAACACCTACACACACCTAAAATCTTAGTTCCCACACCACACTAGAGAGCACTGCTAGTCAAATAAGGGGAGGGCCACCCAGTGGGCAGAGCCTGAGCAGGGAACTAGACAGCCTGGTGGGTGTGGATTGGGAGCAGTCTGTGAGAAGGTAGTGAGGAGAGCAGACGTGCCTCTAGCTGGGTCTGTATGATGGTGACCCGGGGGCAAGGGAGTCAGGTTGCCAGCATCGGGGCACCTAAGGACCTCTGGGCTGGAGTCAAGACCCCAGGGACGGTTCAAGGTAGCACCACTGGAACCTGGGCACACACGGGGCACAGGGCCCTAGATCAGGCGACAGTTTCAGACGGCCTGGCAAATCCTGCACAGTGAATGTCATCCACAGGTCTCACTGACCTACAGATCTGGGGGCATCAGCAGTAAATCGAGGATCGGAGTTCGGGCACATACCTCCCCGCCGAACAGACAGACCGCTGTATCACAGCTGGGGGACCCCCAAAGTTTTAAGCTTCAGGGTCTCAACTACACTGAGAGTGCTGGGGACAGAGCAACCGAGTCATCAACTGGTACTGGCAATACAGGGACCGGAACCTGCCGTCCACAGGTTAATCTCACAGATCCCCTGGATCAGCCCTGCCTGCGGAGGGCCGACCACCACAGCTGCCATCACCATCAGCCCAGGGGTAATTACACTCAGCAGCGGCGGTTCCATCATATTAACCGTCACATGAACATTAACTCTTATCTCCCATGTGAATACCCCCTTTATAAAAAGCACCCAAGGCACAGGACCGGGCAAAGGCCACCACAGTGACATCCCCAATTGTATATACTGCCCGGGACCGAGTACCCCATTCCCTGGGTGACACACTGCCACTGTCAATCGCTAATGAGACCATTTAGGGTTGTTCATGCTAGGAGAGGAGTTTATTGACAAATCCCCCCTCCCGATACTTCTAGAACATGGGCGAGGGGTGCTGAGGGGTCACTGTGGCGGCTGGGGGACGACTGAAGTCTCTGATCACCTCCATCTTGGTTCCGGCTTTCGCAGAACATTGGTCATTTCAGCCTGGCCCGGACATTGTCCCACACGGTGAATTACCGCGTGTGATCGTCACGTGGACCACACGCTCCTTCTGCTCCGTCCTTTGATCCCGTGGTGGACCGTTCTATCATCAGGTGTCTATGGCCTCTTTAGTCTTCCTCCTCCGGGGGATGACGCCGTGTCTGAGAATGTGCGGTGCGGTTTCGCCGGCTGGAATGCTCCTTCTTTGGATATTTGGAGATAGGATTTCTTTCTCGTCCAGCAGTGATTGGACATTTACACGGCGTCTTCTTTACGACGCTTTCCTGCTCTCTTACATTTGGGATAAATCAGCGCCAGGGAGGAAATATTCTGTATTTTATAAGGTGTCAGCAGTGAGATATTAGCAGCTGAAAATTATTAGTGAGAGCAATATCCTCCGAGAAATGATTCCCGATTTGCCCTCATTTGATGCTGAGGACAGATCCATGATGTATTGTACAGGCTTATCTGTAGAGAAACACAATACTGCCTGCTGTATTATACTCCAGAGCTAAAATCCTGAAGGCGTCTGAGCTGACATCCCAATTCTCCTTCATGTCTGAGCATAGCTGACACTACTTATTTACATTCTAGGTGGAATGATCAATAGTGAGCATGTGACGCCCTGGGCAAGCCAGGGGTCACAGGTCATCACACCACCACACCCTACACCCCAGTTAGGAACATCACAGCTAACCAAAATCCTTGTTGCCTTCCTCGAGGGGCTGATGTTCACACCAGGGGGTGGGCCAGGCGGTTGGCTCCGCCCACCGAGGAGTACACAGCCCTGGAGGCGGGAAGAACCAGGCAGATCAGCTCAGGGAAGAGCTTGAGAACAGTGAGGGAAGTGGAGGAGTAAACACTGAAGTGGTAGAGGAGCTAAGTGAAGCGAAAGTGAAGTAGTAGTGGAGCAAAGAAGAAAAGAGTAAAAGTGAGAGTAGAAAAGCCTGAAGTTGGTCCAGTTGTGTGCAGGACAGAGTCAGCAAGGTCAGCAACGACGGTGATTGTCCGGAGGGGTGACCGTTTGGAAGTTCCTGGAAGGACCGCGGACGGGTAGTGGCCCGGCGGTCTGGAGCAGTGTACAAAGGACAGTCAGCACCAGGGCAGGGGCCTCTCGGACCCCGGCAAGGCTAGGAGTCGCCAGAATTTGCCAAATCCGTCAGTGAAGGGGACGTCTGTCTCCCAACAACCAAGTCCCGATTGAAGGCAACAGCCCAACCATTACAGGAGAGACACCGCCACCGCCAGGGCACCAGTTTCTAAGGGCCAGCGCCTGCGGGCAAAGAGTAGAGCTCCTCCGGTCCAGCTTGAAGCCGGGGAGCGGGTTACCGGTGGGAACCCATCGAGACCATCAACAACATTAGGTGCAGGAAAAGGGACATCACCGTCACCTACTGGGGAAAGCAAGTGCAGCCGTCCGTGGGAACCGTCTTTCCAGCCGTGTGTTTTACCGAGAACTGTGTCCACGTCTCAGGCTGAGTGAGTACCACAGTGCCGCAAGGCACCGCGCTGCCCCCGCGTCCCTGCGCCCACCAAGCCCTGCATCTCCCAACTCATCACTGGGCCCCGGGATCACCAACCCCTACCCACGGAGGGGCAACACAACAACTTGCTGCTTCACACCATCATTCTCGGGATCCCCACACCGAGCAGCGGTGGTGCTAACAGATCACCACAACCGTGGGTGGCGTCACGGACAATAGACTGTATCCCAAAACCCAATCCCCTTTCACTCACGGACGAGGAGCGCCGCTCAAGAACCCCCGGGATCCGGCCCACCGCTCGAGCCACCACTGAGCAGCAGCAGCCGGACCCGAGCAGAGGGGGGAGCGCAGTGCTGACACCCTCCTCCCCGCCCGCGACAACTGCAGCTCTGGAGTATAATACAGGAAGTAACTCAGGATCAGTAATGTATGTACACAGTGACTGCACCAGCAGAATAGTGAGTGCAGCTCTGGAGTATAATACAGGAGGTAACTCAGGATCAGGAATGTAATGTATGTACACAGTGACTGCACCAGCAGAATAGTGAGTGCAGCTCTGGAGTATAATACAGGAGGTAACTCAGGATCAGGAATGTAATGTATGTACACAGTGACTGCACCAGCAGAATAGTGACTGCAGCTCTGGAGTATAATACAGGAGGTAACTCAGGATCAGTAATGTATGTACACAGTGACTGCACCAGCAGAATAGTGAGTGCAGCTCTGTAGTATACAGTGATTCCGCCATCTCTTTGTTAGGCTAAGCTCACGCAGCGGCTGAATTTGTTGGACCAGTCATGGATGGAGATCGTGGATGTGACTGGCTCCTGTGCTCATTGCTATGCTGACCGGTGCAGGGGTTCCCCGCCGGTTACTTGCAGTAGTTGGGTCTTTATCGGACCAGATTCGAGTTTGCTGCATTTGTTTCTCATACGGACCTGAGGACCATGAGAAGAGCAGCCAGTGTGTTCTCGCACATAGCGTAACATAAGCTCCGAGTGCTGTCTGTTTTCCCCATGAGAACACGTGGCCAACAAAGACATTTGTCTGAACCTCTGAAAACTGATGTACAGTGGGGAAAAGGTCATTAGTCAGCCCCCAATTGTGCTCGTTCTCCCCCTCATAAAGGTGAGATTTTCCTGTAATTGACATCATAGGTGACCACAACTATGAGAAACAAAATGAGAAAAAAAATCCAGAAAATCACCGCGTCTGATTTGGAAGATTTTATTTGCAAATTATGGTGGAAAATAAGTATTTAGTCACCTAAAAACATGCAAGATTTCTGGCTCTCACAGACCTGTAACTTCTTCTGTAAGAGCCTCCTCTGTCCTCCACTCATTACCTGTAGGAATGGCTCCTTTGTTATCAGTATAAAAGACACCTGTCCACAACCTCAAACAGTCACACTCCAAACTCCACTATGGTGAAGACCAAAGAGCTGTTGAAGGACACCAGAAACAAAATTGTAGCCCTGCACTAGGCTGGGAAGACTGAATCTGCAATAGGCAAGAAGCTTGGTGTAATGAAATCAACTGTGGGAGCAATAATAAGAAAATGGGAGAATACATGACCACTGATAATCACCCTCGATCTGGGGTTCCACGCAAGACCTCACCCTGTGGGGTCAAAATGATCACAAGAACGGTGAGGAAAAATCCCAGACCCACACGGGGGGACCTAGTAAATGACCTGCATAGAGCTGGGATCATCTTAATAAAGGCTACCATCAGTAACACACTACACCACCAGGGACTCAGATCATGCAGTGCCAGACATGTCCCCTTGCTGAAGCCAGTACATGTCCAGGACCGTCTGAAGTTTGCTAGAGAGTATTTGCCAAATCAGACGCGGTGATTCACTAGGTCCCACCGTGTGGTTCTGGGATTTTTGTTCACTGTTTTTGTGATCATATTGACTCCACGGGGTGAGATCTTGCATGGAGCCCCAGATCGAGGGAGATTATTAGTGGTCTTGTATGTCTTCAATTTTGTTATTATTGCTCCCACAGTTGATTTCATCACACCAAGCTGCTTGCCTACTGCAGATTCAGTCTTCCCAGCCTGGTGCAGGGCTACAATTTTGTTTCTGGTGTCCTTTGACAGCTCTTTGGTCTTCACCATAGTGGAGTTTGGAGTGTGACTGTTTGAGGTTGTGGACAGGTGTCTTTTATACTGATAACAAGTTCATACAGCAGGAGCCATTCCTACAGGTAATGAGTGGAGGACAGAGGAGCCTCTTACAGAAGAAGTTACAGGTCTGTGAGAGCCGGAAATCTTGCATGTTTTTAGGTGACTAAATACTTATTTTCCACCATAATTTGCAAATAAAATCTTGCCAAATCAGACGCGGTGATTTTCTGGATTTGTTTTCTGATTTTCCCTCTCATAGTTGTGGTCACCTCTGATGTCAATTACAGGCAAATCTCATCTTTATAAGTGGTTCGAGAACAATTGGGGGCTGACTAAATATTTTTTTCCCTCTACCGCATATGAAGCCTGTGTGAACGCACGCCTAGTCTTGTGAGTTATTGAGATCTTGCCCTTCCCTTAGGTTCTTGGACAGAATTCCTCCAGAATTTGGTGCACAATGGAACACGGCACAAATTTTTCGTATATTTTTGTCCTCTATTTCGATAGCTTCTCCATTTGTAATTGAAGGGAAAACCCCCGGCCGTGCCCCCCCCCCCCACCTCCCCATCGCCCCAGGACAGATCACTCCATATCCAAGTTTCAAAACAGTCTTTATTTCCTTCTGTATGGAAAATCATCAGTAGTATAAATATACTTTGGCATCGGGAACCTTGGCGGCTCCTTCTTAGATATTATTTATTACAACCCTTGAGTTAAGCGACACGCTCAGCGTTTGCAAATCATATATTTCACAGGATCCTTCATTTATAGAGGCAATATCTTACAAATATATTTATAGATATATATAGAGGACGTCATATGTACACAAGCAGTGAAAGCTGTATATATTTATATATATATAGGTTATATCTATGTCTATTTACAGTACATCGAGTCAAGTATTGAGAAGAGTCCTTCTGCCGGTGGATGATGTCGCTGACAATGATCAACATGGATGATACTTTAAGAAGATATTTTGGTCACAGTTTTCCTGATATATATATAATGGTATGAAATATCGGCTGATGAGACAATGCCGGATCTTGAGGTTCATCAAATGGGCAAAACGGGGCTACAGACATATATTCACTATACCATGGTGGTCAACATGGCAAAATATAAGGGTCTCTGGTACCAACCACTTCATTCATTCCTCATTTGTAAAGATGTGGCTCCTCGTGGGCGGACACTCTGCATTTTAGCCTATGAAAGAGCCAAAAACATTCCAGTGAAGGTAAATGGTTTGGTATCTAAATGGGGGGTACAGGACAAAGAGTGGGAACACCATGGAGAACACAAGTGGAAGAGAGACGTTTGGTGCCATTTCTATAGCACCCAACGGATGTATATTATCCCGAGACCATTAGTTGCTCTTTTTTTAAGGTTTATTGACTAGAACAATCATATTTCTCTAGCCCAGAGTATGTAATGTAGATAACCGGACTTAGTTCCGAATAAGTCAGATGAGATGATGTCTTCATCAGGCAATGAGCTACAGGACTGTTCTACATCACTGTAGACCAGAGGTGTCCAACCTGTGGCTCGGGGTCCCATGATATGTGGCTTTCAGCTGTCAGCCAGCTTGGTGCATTTGCACCAGGTCTTGCAAACAGCTATGAAGAGCAAGTCTCCAGATGGTGACATTTGTGAGTAGCCCCACACAAGAGCAGATCTGAATGGAGGTAGGAACCCTTGGATATCGGTATACTGCCTCAGTGTGGTGATCTCTCTGGAAAATCTTTGGCTGTGATTATACTGGAAATGATGGTTTTGGTGTCACTACTGTGAGTGGCAGGAACTAAATGTGGCTCATGACCCTCTGTAAGAACTGGATGTGGCTTGCGACCCTCTCTCAGAGGTGGATGTGGCTCGCGACCTTCTCTCAGAGCTGGATGTGGCTCGTGACCTTCTGTCAGAGCTGGATGTGGCTCGCAACTCTCTCTCAGAGCTGGATGTGGCTCGGAACTCTCTCTCAGAGCTGGATGTAGCTCGCGACCCGCTCTCAGAGCTGGATGTAGCTCGCGATCCCCTCTCAGAGCTGGATGTGTCTCGCGACCCTCTCTCAGAGCTGGATGTGGCTTGCGACCCTCTCTCAGAGCTGGATGTGGCTCGCAACTCTCTCTCAGAGCTGGATGTGGCTCGCAACTCTCTCTTAGAGCTGGATGTAGCTCGCGACCCGCTCTCAGAGCTGGATGTGTCTCGCGACCCTCTCTCAGAGCTGGATGTGTCTCGCGACCCTCTCTCAGAGCTGGATGTGTCTCGCGACCCTCTCTCAGAGCTGGATGTGTCTCGCGACCCTCTCTCAGAGCTGGATGTGTCTCGCGACCCTCTCTCAGAGCTGGATGTGTCTCGCGAACCTCTCTCAGAGCTGGATGTGTCTCGCGACCCTCTCTCAGAGCTGGATGTGTCTCGCGACCCTGTCTCAGAGCTGGATGTGTCTCGCGACCCTCTCTCAGAGCTGGATGTGTCTCGCGACCCTCTCTCGGAGCTAGATGTGGCTTGCAACTCTGTCTCAGAGCTGGATGCGGCTCGCGACCCGCTCTCAGAGCTGGATGTAGCTCGCTATCCCCTCTCAGAGCTGGATGTGTCTCGCGACCCTCTCTCAGAGCTGGATGTGGCTCGCGACCCTCTCTCAGAGCTGGATGTGGCTCGCGACCCTCTCTCAGAGCTGGATGTGGCTCGCGACCCTCTCTCAGAGCTGGATGTGGCTTGCGACCCTCTCTCAGAGCTGGATGTGGCTCGTAACTCGCTCTTAGCTGGATTTGTCTCATGACCCTCTCTCGGAGCTAGATGTGGCTTGCAACTCTGTCTCAGAGCTGGATATAGCTCGCGACCTTCTCTCAGAGCTGGATGTGGCATGCGAGCCTCCCTCTGGGAGTAGGATGTCACTTGTGACTATCTCAGAGCTGGATATGGCTGGCAACCCTCTCTCAGAGCTGAATGTGGCTCTCAAGGTCGGGAAAGGTTGGGGTCTACTACTGTAGACCATCGGAAGGAAAGGTCATTATTTTATAGATATCTGTAAGCCTTTGATAAAGTCTGCCATGAATGAAGGTGGATTTTGAATACATCGGAGGCAACCAATGTAACCTTCTATTATCTTCAAAAACAATAGGGGCACCATGGTCTTTAAGGTGCCCATAGACATTAGACTTAACAATAATGGAATACTTCAACAATAACAAGTGTTCATTGGATTAAATTTGTCTTAGGACTATCAATTTTAGCCAATGGACCCATTGTCTAGGACAAAGTTGGCCATGTTAGTCATTTTCAGTGGATCCATGTAGATCCATGGACAAGCAGCTTCTATTTTGCACTATGTGTTATCCACCCCCCACCTCACCCCAAACTCTAAACCCCCCTTTTTGGAATCCAGATTGCTACACACATTTACATGTAATTTTAAATATCTATCTATATATTAGATGTCCTTGAAAAAGACAGGCCAAAATTTGGAATTCATCTGTTTTCACTAATGCTGGATCCTAATAAATATATTCACTTTTGAAGAACCAACAAGTCTTCAACTTTTTATGTGCAAAATAATACAATATTAATCTTTTTATTGACCGCTCTTCTACGTAACACTTGATGTCCCATGAGAAAAACGTTTGGGCAGGTTGACCTTCATTTGTTTTACCAAATGAATGTCAGCTGAACATCGAATACAACTGATGCTGGTCTGGTTGGGCGCCGTTTGAGGCATGGTTAATTTGTGTATGGCCAGTGGTCAACTGTACGTGGAGTGTTGGGGTTTAGTTTCTTGTTTTTTGGGTTGGGTGTAAATCATTTTTAGAGCTTGCCTGGTCAACAGTACCTCTGTAGAGTTGAACGCCAAGCTCATCGCTTACGACCAGTCTTGGTGCTTGATGAAAGGAGCTAACACTATGAGCAGGATGAGGAGAATCTTTTTCCTCAATCTTCTGTGTACTAGACGTCTTCCATGGCAGGAGGAATTAACGAAAAGATGTAAGATAGGATATTTTTCAATAGTTTTATTCTTCTACATGAAGTTTGAGTTTATTTTTATTGAGTTTGAGTTTATTCTTCTACATGAAGTTGGGCACATTGTGTTTTGGAGCATTTTACTGGATGGGAGGGGAAGACACAAATGCTTGTGGGTGGGAGGGGAAGACACAAACACTTGACTTGTGGAATTTTTTGGAATCCATCAAATTTCATAAAAGGTTTTTAGAAATCAATTGTTGCTAAGCAACATTTCACAGGAGCATGAGCTGATTAAGTGATTGTCGATGACAGTTTCAGGGCAATGTCTTCACCCGAGTATGTCCTACTCAAGTCAACCTCATTGCGATGAACGTTGTAGACTGAGATGTGAACGCTGCGGTGCTGCGCTCCGCACACGATCCCGAGCGTCTCTGTGAAGAACAGATCATACTAGCGTACTGATCACATTAGGCAGACTACAGTTGTCTTGTCCTCATGATTACGGGTCTCTGGCTATTCGAATAATTGTTTAATTTAATTGTTTGAAGAAACAATGGAAGGGCAGCAGGATACGCGACTCGGAGCCCGAGGAGCTTAATGAATTCATGAAGGAAAGTCATTTGCTAATAATATAGTTCCTACTCTGCAATATAAACTAATAGAGTGTTTCCTGCATTTGGAAAGACAGGGACAGAAGCACGCGAAAGGCAGTGTATTCCAATCATTGCATAGACAGTCAACTCTGGTCTTGATGGGGCTTTAAACAGTTCCAAATAGTTTGGATAGGTTACATTTTTTCAAATATATCAGCATCCTAATTGGTAGAGATTGTGGAAAAAAAATCAAGTGGATCACCTTTCAGAACCACATACCGAAGAGATGAGTGAGGATTGCCAAGGCCATATCTCTGAGGAGTTAAGAAGGTGACCGATCTCACAAAGACTTCAAAGTAAGCCACGAAGATGCAAGTCCGCCTCTTCGCTTCTTCTGAACTGGACAGGTTTTGGGGCCCCAAGAGTGATCTCTTATCAAAAGTGACTACCATTGGGGTAACTAGAATATGATGGGGCTGATCAGAAAAACTACCCTGGACAGAACAAAAGGATGACTGAGCCCTCAAACAATTTTAGGATGGAGGATGATCTAGAGCATTGTTCCTTATGTCTAGTCTTCAAGGACCACCAACAGTGCATGTTTTCAGGATTTCTTTATCAATGCACAAGGTTTGGAATCATCATAACTTATCACATGAGGAGTACTAAGGAAATCTTGAAAACATCCACTGTTGGTGGTCCTTGAGGATTGGACTTGGAGAACACTGGTCTAGAGGATGTGGTCCTTTCACCCTGTGACTTTATGCCTCTGTGAAAATGATAAGGTCCAACCAAGTGGGGCGCTATGTCATGTACAGCTTTGGTATACACAGTGTTTCTCTGAAAAGAAGATCTATCCCGAAAATAAGCTCTAGAATGATTTTATGGGAGAAATATAAGCCCTACTCAAAAAAAAAAAAGCCCTTGCTACCGTCAGTGCTGGAGATAGGAGGAGTCAAACTGGCCAATATCTCAGGGTCCAAATTGTCTTAGGGGACCTCAGCATTTCTATTCCGGGGTTAAGACTGCTTAAGAACCTTTGGTGACTTGTAACCCCTTTCCTATGCATTGATCGTGAATCATTGAACGGTAAATATAAAGTGGAAGACGGAAACCTTATGTGAAAGAAACCTCAGGGGTCGGGACAATGCAGATCTCTGTCGATTATGGGAGGGTCACAAGAGAGGGATAAAAAAAACAATAAAAAATGTTGGAAACAAAACTTTTCCATAAATGTAACTTATTTGCTACCGATGGTGCTCTTAAAGGAACGGGGTCTCATTCCAGTTTGTGTTGTGGGTCCCATGATCGCTTGTAATACCCATAGAGCTTATCTGCGTATTCCAGCATTGACGATAAGACCAAATATTGCTACTAGACTTCTAGGCCACTAATACAAGAAGACGTCACAGTAGAGCGCCCTTAATTCAAGGAAATACAATAATGATGGTCTGTCTCAAAACCAAGACGTACATTGTCCAACATAAAATATATTCTACCAGAATGTAAAGGCATCCAGTATTTGAAATGACAGTCATCGGAGTGATGTCCCTTCAGGTCCTGAAGATCTGGTGATACCATGGATGCAAATATCAGCTCAAAATACTAAAATACCTAATCTTGTCTTGAAATTTAAAGGCTAGGGTATGGCATAGGGTTAGAGTAAGCTTTAAGAATGAGGCTAGGGTATAGCGGTTAAGTGTTTCGTTAGAATCTATGGCATGGAGTTAAATTATTTAGATAGGCCTAAAGTCTAGAACTAAGGTATATGGTTCAGTTTGGGAAGGTATATGGCTAGGTTTAAAGGGGTTGTCCAATTGGAAAACATTATGTTCAAAAGCAAAGAGTGGTGGAAAACCACCCAGAAAGGACAGATTCTCACCTCCTTCTCTGAAATATAAAATCATTGGTACTATGGGAAGTATCTAGAGGTGTTTTCTCGAATTCCCAGAAACATTATGGTTCAGATTGTTCATGGCCAGATAATGGCGTATGTGCCTAACACGCGATATGAATGAAGTGACTCTATACATGTTAAGGAAGACCACCATAAACCTTCTTCTAAGAGCATCATTGATTGCCTAATGCTTGGCCAATGGTTCACCCCATACAAACAGTGTTTGTTACTAAAAAAAAAAATCCTTTCACCAAATGGTCCTCCGAAATGTAGCAGATCATCATTGGTACTATGGGAAGTATCTAGTTATGTTTTCTCTAATTCCCAGAAACATTATGGTTCACATTGTCCATGGCCAGATAATGGCGTACGTGGCCAACGCTCGATATGAATCAAGTGACTCTATACATGTGAAGGAAGACCACCATAAACATTCAGCTAAGAGCATCATTGATTACCTAATGCATGGCCAATGGTTCAACCAATAAAAATAGTGTTTGATATTTCCATTCACCAAATGGTCCTGCTCCGAAATGTAGTAGATCATCATTGGTATCATGGAAAGTATCTAGTTGTGTTTTATCGTCTTTCTAGAAATATAAAATTTCTTGGCCACATGGTCTTCTACATGACCAGTGTTCTCACTTGAGGTGACCATATGAAAGACATCCACTATCGATCTTTAGCTTGGAGTACGGTTGGTTGCCCAATGCTTGACCAAAATATAAACTCCTGATTAAGTCAAGAATAGGACCATATTTGAGGATGATATTAAGATATTAGCTATAGGGACAACAAAAATTATTCAATTTTGGACCATTTTGACTTCACCCTTCCTGCAGGACAAGACAAAGGAACTTTGAAGGACACTTTGAACACAAACCTACCATAGGTGATGGTGATAGTTCTTTCTATGCCATCATTTTAAGATTAAGTACCCTGGAAATTTAGGTTTCTCTCATGTGTATAGATAAACCAAATGTTTTTGAAACTACATTTTTGGGGTATTTCTTCTTATTCTAGAATTGCACATCGTTCCATCTCTCCCTGAGCTTCTGTTCCTATTTCTTAAGATTACAAACATCTATTCTTGGGTCAGTAAAGTTGTGCATTACAGTCCCGTCTAACCTTCATGCTAATGTCTATCATCTATATTCAAAAATATACAAAAGCCTAACGCGAGTTATTGTGTATAAAGATATGGCATTTGTCAGGAATACTAAAGAGGTGTAATACTTATCTTACAAGTAGAAAAATAAATTAAGTAGCCCTGGGGGTTCTTCTTATCAGACTGGCATTGCATAAAATACACGTGCTACATGCAGGATGGAATTATCTACCTGGAAACAAAATATATTGTTCTCTCCAAGGGCCAGAATATTTCTTCATGCAGCTTGGAAAGAGTTGAGTAAAGACGACTCAAAAACTAGAACTAGAGGTATTAAATATTTCACACCAGATATGTTTGACCCAAAATGGTCAACTTGGTTTCATTCATGGTTGAAGCTGAACTTTCGAAATGGAACCTTGAAGGTAATGTGTGAACGATCGTCATATAGACATACTCAACGTATTCTAGGTGACTGAGGAGAAACGGTCATGAGTGCCGAGAGGGCAGACCCATCAACAATCCTCAATGTAGAGGTCCTAACCAATTGTGACCAAGTCTCCTACCTGATGGTATCAACCAGGCATGAGAAACACCGGGGAGGTCATGAATCAATAGTGTCATTTCAACACTGTTATGGCCTTGTATGAAGATGTTAAAGTCATAAATCGTAAAATTGGCCAATGCCATACTTTTATTTTGGCATAAAATTGGTGCAATGAGATGATATCTATTCAGCCATATTAGGACAGCCATTGCACCATCATCTGTCTTCTAAACACTTTGACACATGATCTCTCAGGTTATCAGTAATATGTCAGCCCATAATCAGCTGCAGCCACTCAACGTGACGGCCCGACTTTATGAAAATAAAGAGCACTGTACATCTGTGTGATATCCTGATTTCAGTAGGCAAACTGTTATAAAAATCTCGACAAGACAATGACTACACAGAACTTCTCCGCTTCATGAGTCCTCGAAACGCAGAGAGACTGTGCAGTCCGGTGGATACAGAGCTTATGGCAGAATGTTGGTTGTTACAGATACATCCATTGGATGGCGTGCCCATACATCTACTAGAAGAGTGGTGGTTCTGTTCTACACAGGTGTCCGAAGTGGACAAGTCCCGAGGGATGATCATGGGAATAGAATATTGTAGTTTTTCCCTACTTTTGTACCACAAGCAAGAACACATGGACTGGAAGTGAAGAACCTCAGCATACACATTTCGAAAGCCACCCGTCGAAGAACTTGTGTCAGTGGTATGTATGCTGGAGGGTCCGTTTCTGCTTAGTAACGCCCGATGTTCGGCATCCCGTTTTTCGTCCTCCGCGTTCATGGTCATGAATCGAAGAACCACCAAGTTGAGGAAAGCTCCGATGACGGTCAGTCCTGTTAAGATGTACACAAAGCTAAAGGCAACATACTGGGGCTGGTTTTGGAGAGCAGCATCTTTCTGAAGGGCAACGTAGTCCCCAAATCCAATGGTGGTAAGAGTTATAAAGCAGTAATAGTAGGCATGGAAAAAGCTCCACTGCTCATAGTATGAGAACGCTGCCGCTCCAATGCACAGGGTGCTGATGCAGGAGAAGAAGCCGATGATGACCATGTTAGCCATAGATACTTCAGCCCGTCTCATTCCAAGGCACTTCTTGATACGATACAGTAGATACCTGACAAGGGTGTTAATCCTCTCACCCAGGCTCTGGAACATGACCAAAGTGAGCGGGATGCCCAGAAGGGCGTAGAACATGCAGAAGACTTTACCTCCATCTGTGCTGGGAGCAGCATGTCCATAACCTACGGGAAAGAAAAACATCTGTTTAGTGTCCGGGGTCCTGACTGTTCTCTTGTCATCTGTCTATCCATCTAGCCATCCACCTATCATTAAATGCATCCATTCATCAATCTCTCCATCCATCTTTTCGTCCGAACATCCATCTTTTCGTCCGACCATCCATCCGTCTATCTATCCATCTATCTCTCCAACATGATCCATTTGTCCATCCATCTATCTATGGATCCATCTAGGTATCTCTCCATCCATCCATCCATCCATCCATCTCTACATCCATTCATCCATCTCTCCATCCATCCTTCCGTCTATCCATCAATCTATCCATTCACCGATCTAGCTATCTCTCCATCCATCTATCCTTCTCTCCATCCATCCACCTATCTCTCCATCCATCAATCCATCTATCCATTCATCCCTCCGTCTGTCCATCCATCCATCCATCTATCCATCCATCCATCCACCCACCTCTCCATCCATCTCTCCGTCCATCCATCTCTCCGTCCATCCATCTATCCATCCATCCACCCACCTCTCCATCCATCTCTCCGTCCATCCATCTCTCCGTCCATCCATCTCTCCATCCATCCATCCACCCACCTCTCCACCCATCTCTCCGTCCATCCATCTCTCCGTCCGTCCATCCATTCATCCATCCATCTCTCCGTCCGTTCGTCCATCCATTCATCCATCCATCCATCCATCTCTCCGTCCGTCCATCCATCCATCCATCTCTCCGTCCGTCCGTCCATCCATCCACCCATCTCTCCGTCCATCCATCCCCCCAGCTGTGTGTCCTGGGTAGGTAATGACACGTTGGCTGGGCCATCTCTAGATGTTTTGTCAGGAGGAGGCGCAGATATTTGACACCTTCGAATGTGGAAATGTTTAATTTCCTAAAACAAAGGCGTCCATGTTGGCAGCTTGTCCCCTGGTGACGGCTGCACCGTGCGTTGGCAGCTTGTCCCCTGGTGACGGCTGCACCGTGCGGCCTCCTGACAATATCTATTGTCCCTCACAATGAATGAGCTGTCGGAGGATGAGGACGGTGCTCATCAGAGGTGACATGTCACGTGCACGGTCCCACCGCTGGGCGCACGGTCCGCACTCACACGGTGCCACATCCAAACTACATCATTATTTACCATAATGATCACTGCCGGGAAAAGCTTCCATACAGTTACCTGAATACTATACAGTGCCTCCGCCACCATATAGTGCACTGTGTGGCAGTATTATTTATGTATTTATTTCTGTTTAATCCTGTATTGGCATTTGTACCTGCTGGATGGATTTATTGGCGGATGGTATCGCATTATTGCATATGGCGATTGTCAGTGTTCACATATAGAACAATTTTAATGTTTTTAATGTTTCGCTGCGGCTTTTTTCTTTGTACAAAAACCTGTTACCATCCAGGTCTGCACATCACTGATGTACTTAGATTTTTCCCAGTTATACAGTGCTAAACTAATACAATACAGCGCTAGAAAAATACCGCTATATAGTGTCAGAATAATACTGTCATACAGTGCTAGAATAATACCGTCATATTGTGACAGAATAATACTGTCATACAGTACTAGAATAATATACTAGAATAATACCGTCATATAGTGACAGAATAACACTGTAATATAGTGACAGAATAATACTGGAATACCGTACTAGAATAATACTGCCATACAGTGCTAAAATAATACCATCATACAGTGACAGAATAATACTGTCATACAGTTCTAAAATAATACCTTCATAATACTGTCATACAATACTAGAATACTGCCATACAGTGATAGAATAGTACCATCATATGGTGATAGAATAATATTGTTATACCGTACTAGAATAATACTGCCATACACTACTAGAATAATATCGTCATATAGTGACAGAATAATACGGTCATACCGTACTAGAATAATCCCGTCATATAGTTACAGAATAATACAGTCATACCGTACTAGAATAATACTGCCATACACTGCTAGAATAATCCCGTCATATAGTGACAGAATAATACTGTCATACAGTACTAGAATAATATACTAGAATAATACCGTCATATAGTGACAGAATAACACTGTAATATAGTGACAGAATAATACTGGAATACCGTACTAGAATAATACTGCCATACAGTGCTAAAATAATACCATCATACAGTGACAGAATAATACTGTCATACAGTTCTAAAATAATACCTTCATAATACTGTCATACAATACTAGAATACTGCCATACAGTGATAGAATAGTACCATCATATGGTGATAGAATAATATTGTCATACCGTACTAGAATAATACTGCCATACACTACTAGAATAATATCGTCATATAGTGACAGAATAATACGGTCATACCGTACTAGAATAATCCCGTCATATAGTTACAGAATAATACAGTCATACCGTACTAGAATAATACTGCCATACACTGCTAGAATAATCCCGTCATATAGTGACAGAATAATACTGTCATACCGTACTAGAATAATACTGTCTTGCAGCACTAGAATAATACCATTATATAGTATCAGAATAGTACTGTGATACAGTGCTAGAATAATACTGTCATTCAATGCTAGAATAATACTGCCATATAGTGTCAGCATAAAACTGTCATACAGTACTAAAATAATACTGTCATTCAGTGCTGGAATAATACTGCCATACAGGACTAGAATAATACCATCATATAGTGTCAGAATCATACTGTCATTCAGTGCTGGAATAATATTGTCATTTAGTGACAGAATAATACTGTCATACATTACTAGATTAATGCAGTCCTAGAATAATATCGTCATTCAGTGCTAGAATAATAGTTGCATAGTGGGCTAGAATAATACTGCAATATAGTACTAATATGATAAAGTCATACAGTGCTCAAAATATCAAAATACACTATCATACAGTGGTCAAGTTATTCTCAAATAATACCATCATACAAGCACACAATCATGCTGTGATACAGGCACAATAATACGGCTCTGGATATAGTAACCTAATAGCAGTATATAACTATTGCCACTATTCCGCACAATCAATAGTGATCGTCATTGTGGCTGCCGCTTTGGGTTCCAGGCCCCCTGCTGCAACCCCTTCAGCACCGTATGAGACCGCACTTTACATAGCCAGAGGGCCGGCCTGGGGCTATATATTAGGCACTGGGGGGCCATTGTCTCATCATGGTGCTGACAGTCCAGACACTGTGTGCAGCATTTGTGCGTCATCTGGGGCTATACAGCCTGAACTATGTGCTGTGGTTTTTGATTTCCTAGAGATTCACCATACAACCGCAATATAGTTGTGCTCCACCACTCCTCATTCCTGGCCGGGTACTGCTGCCATCAGGACCATACTCGGGATCTTACTGAGGATGACAACTCAGGACCTGTCACCGGGGTAACATAGTAACAGGGAATAGCGGCACTAACGGTTCCTTATCCCAGAGGTACTTCTGAAGGTGGAAAGGTCTGGACCGCCTAAGTAGCCCTGAGTCCTGATCAGCTCTAAATCCAATACACCCAAAAACCAGGAGAGGACCAGGACTGGAGTGGTAAATCCCACACAGAAAGACAGACAGGGTTACACCCAAACTCAAACTCCCAGCAATCACTCACAGAGGTACTGACAAAGCGTGCTCAGGAGGAAATAAAGAGCAGGGAGGAAATAATAAATACAAGAGTGTTTCCACCACCTAAATGCATGCATTTCCTTCCCACAGCTAAGTCTATGATATTTCTGTTTTGCTGTTTACATGGAGCATCTTTTTTGGCTGCAGTTTTGAAGATGTCAATTCTTTTTGCGTTTTTCACCCATAAAATTCAATGAAGTAGACGCAATAATGAAAGAAAAATGCAAATATCTAGCTTTCCACCACACTTTAAATGTGTTGTGGTGAGTAAAGACGCACGTAGGGGGTTTGGGAACATAATCAACTCCCCTGACCCCGTGCCGTGAGATCCGATTCTGTGAGTCACCAGGCAATGATGTCACGAGGTTAGGTGAGTTCACAATGGAGTCACCTAACCCCGTGACGTCAGTGCCGTGCCACCCGGTCACGATATCTCGTGGCAGTGGCATCGCAGAGTCAGGTGAATGAACTCACTTGACCCTATGACATCACTGCCTCTGCAGCCACACACACACTGCTGTGTTCGTACTTGTGGTGACCTGGGCTGACCTTATGAGTTCATCTGAGGTCACTGCAGGGAAGCACACACAGCATTGTGTGTGTGCCTTCATTGTCTGCTGGCACAATCAATGTGGTACATTATGTTCTCCATTGAATATGCCAGCGAGAATGGAATCGACGTTGGCACCCCAGATTTCGATTATGGCGGACCTAGATTAGGGATTTGACAGGGAATTAAATTGGAAAAGAGGGCGTATTTTGTGTTCATTTATTTAATTAGTTTCTCTTTTTATGTCTTTTCAGGTTCGACTTTCGAGAACGTCGGGGAACATATAAATGAATTACAGCGGACCTTTTGTATTTTAATACATTTTTTAATAAATTGGTCAACGAGGGATGGAGTCGGGGGTTTTTGTTCTAATAATTTTTTATTTATTACTTTCAAATAATGGAACTAGAAATGGGGGTGTCTGCTAGATGCCCACCTACTACTAATACCAGTGCTTGATGGGTGGAATTAGTAAGGGGGTGTCTGCTAGATGCCCACCTACTACTAATACCAGTGCTTGATGGGTGGAATTAGTAAGGGGGTGTCTGCTAGATGCCCACCTACTACTAATACCAGTGCTTGATGGGTGGAATTAGTAATGGGGGTTGTGACGACATGGGTTAAAGTTTCTTAAAATCCAGCCAGACAGAGGGATAGATTGTCTATAGACGGGGGAGAAGTCCCTCATTGTTTTTACAAGACTCTTGTTGACTCAATGTAATTGTGTTGGCCACTGGAAGCCAAACGTATTGTTCTCCAGACATTTCCAGTAACCATTGTATTGTAGTTGTGTATTGATAATGTAATTACCTTAGTAGCCATTGTCTAGACGGTGACTCCCAGTTTACATGTACACCCTCAGGCTTTCTACCCATATCATTTAAATGAACATTGTCCATGCAGCTTGAAATTCCTCCAATGGGAGAAGCAATCTTGTCCAACCAATCGATGAGGACGCAGTGTACCCAAGTGGAAGGTTGTGGCTATAAAAAGGACTTCTTTAAGCCACCAGGGGTTGATGATGGTTGATGGATTCAGTCTAAGCTCTTTGGAGCTGACTGGAGGATCAGGACACCTTATGGCTTCAATCTAGGGACTCCGGATCCGGTTGGAGACCATATCCACAGCCTAGGGATTTCGACTCCGGCTGCCAGGATTGTAACATCAAACCAGGACTACCTAAGGAGGACACGCAGGTTGGGACAGTTCAGTCACCTGTTACAGACTTTGCAGTCCTCAGACAGCTTGGAACCTGTGAGGCATGGACATTCTAATCCCTGGTGAGCCAGCGGAAGGGTGAGACTCTGTTGCCTGTTACATTTGTGTGTTTTGCTGGTTATGCGTTATGTGCCGTTAATATTTTGGGGATCCAATAAAGTCTAATTATTGTGGTTCCCTCACCCTGTGTTGTCTGAGTAGTGTTACGCCCACGGTTAAGGAGGCCGGCGTTCAGTTGGGATGAACCCTGAGCCACGCTGTCTTTCTAAAGGCGGCGGGTTTTAGTGGACGAGAGCGCCCACTGAGCCCCGTGTCTCCACAATTGGTGGCAGCAGTGGGATACTACTCAGCCTGGTTTACCCAGGAGAGCTGCAGTGGACTGGTGTTTTCGGACACCGTCCAGGGCTCAACAACCAGGGAGGCACATAAGCATACCCAGCAGGCCATAGGGGAGGCATTCAGGTTTCGGACGCTGCCATGTCCAACCCCACCAGCTCAGCCATGGGACAAGGACCAGAGAGGAGTTACGACCGCAGCAGTAAATGGATGCTACAGGATCTGTGCCAGATGCGAAAGATTGACTACAGGAACACTGACACTCGGTCAGACTTGATCCGGAAATTAGTCTGTTGGGATGCCCAGAATGATGCAGAGGATGATGAGGACACTGCCGTTGTGGTATCAGAGGAGGTAAACCCTGTATCTCATCCTAGATCCAGTGACAGTCTGGAGACAAACCAAAACCAAGCAGACCGAGTCAAGGAATTGTTTACTGCATTGGGGCCTGAAGCTTCAAGGGAAGAGAGGGCTGGTGTTCTGCAATTTGTGTTTGGATTTCCAATTTCCTCACCATCAGCACCTACCTCCAGGATAGACCACCACCAAGGAAGTCCTCTTCGCTACAGGGATGTGCCAGTGTTTAATGATTCCAGCACTGAGATAGATGAACACTTGCAAAACTTTGAGATGCTAATGCGTATGCACCAGGTGCCCACAGATGAGTGGTCCAAATACCTGTGGACAAGCTTGCCGGTCCGGGCCCAGGAGGCTGTCCGATCACTTGGGCCTCAGGACTGCTTGGACTACGGAATTATTAAGGACACTTTGTTGGCCCTTTTTACCATAACACCCGAGAGACATCGCACTAAGTTCCGGACTATGTCTCGCATGGGTGTCTCGTACGTCGAATTTGGCAGTCAACTCCGACGACACTGTAATCGCTGGCTCGATGGACGGGCTGCCCACTCCGCTGCTGCCCTCCGTGATGTGATAGTGCTTGAACAGCTGCTGGTGCAGATGGACCCGGAAATCCGAGAATGGGTAGCTGACAGGAAGCCCGACACCCCAGAGCAAGCAGCGCGATTGGCTGACGAATTTACAGCCAACCGACCCAGCTGGAGGCCCAATAGGTCCCTCAACCATGGATCCAAGCGACCCCTAGACTCACGTGCTGGACTAACTCGCTACCCCACAGAAGCCCCAACAAGACAAAGGTTTACCAACAAGGTGGGTGACTTGTCTAACCCACGGCGCTGTTATACGTGTGGGCGCCTTGGACACATGGCCAAAGAGTGTCTACAAAACCGGGGCCCCATGCCTGGAGCCCGTCTACCAGTCAACATATGCCGAGATGAACCAAGGAGACCTGAGGAATGCTACTCCCGAGAAACACCAATAGCTGAGGAAGTGGTTTATCCAGTCCACACCCTACGGCAGGCCGGACACCGTACACCAGCTAACCTCCATCCCCACATCCAGACGGTCAAGGTCGGTGATATACAGGCTCAGGGACTTCGAGACTTGGGATCTTCCATCACCCTGGTCAGCCCAGATATTGTTCCCACAGAACATCATTTACCTGGCCGCCAAGTGACCATCATCCTTGCTGGGGGCCAGCGCTCGAACATCCCTCTGGCACGAGTGCAGTTGGACTGGGGAACTGACCAAGGAGAGGTTGAAGTGGGGCTCATGGACGGCCTCCCCACCCCTGTAATTTTGGGAAATGACCTAGGACAAGGATTATCCAGCCAGTTTGTCACCGCCATCACCCGCAGCCAAGCTAAACACCATCCTGGTGCAGGTCTTTCTTCCAGCCCATCAGAGGAGAATCCAACTCCTCAATCTTCAGCCTCCTCATCAGAGCCAACAAATGTGAGTACATCAGACCCAACTGTGGCCATTGATTGGGGGGAGATAGATCGTAAAGAGTTCAGGGAAGCTCAACTGTCAGACCCCACCTTAGAGCTTATCCGTAGTGCGGCCACCCAACCTGGGGGAGGAAATCAGGGGGAGGTATATAGATGGGAAAAAGGCCTCTTATATCGGGAGAAGCCCGCATCCTGCCCAGAAAAACCCTGGACCCGTGTACATCAGCTTGTGGTACCCCAGCCATACCGACCCCAACTGTTGCGTTTAGCTCATGATGTTCCTGCGGCTGGGCACATGGGGACCAAAAAGACTCGGGCCCGCCTGCTGCGTAGTTTTTTCTGGCCAAGGGTCACTCAAGAAGTGCAAAAATACAGAGCCTCTTGCCCAGTGTGTCAGCATATGGGGGGAGCCCCATGCCGTGCCCCACTTCAACCCATGCCCTTGATAGGAGAACCATTCCAGAGAGTTGCCATTGATATAGTAGGCCCCTTGGCCATCCCCAGCCGCAGTGGAAAAAGATTCATCCTCACCCTGGTAGACTTTGCCACCCGTTACCCAGAAGCCGTTGCCTTAACCTCCATAGATGCAGAGCACGTGGCTCAAGCTCTACTGGACATCTTTAGCCGGGTAGGGTTTCCACAGGAAGTATTGACTGACCAGGGGGCACAGTTCCAAAGTGAACTGATTCACACCCTGTGGGAAAAACATGGAGTCCGCCCCATGCGCACAACCCCCTACCATCCTGAAACAAATGGATTGTGTGAGCGCTTCAACAAAACGCTCAAACAGCTCATTAGCCGATATGTGGAGTCCGAGGGGGGGGACTGGGAGAAAAACTTGCAGCAGCTCCTTTTTGCTTACCGGGAGGTGCCGCAGGACTCCACTGGGTTCTCTCCCTTTGAATTGCTGTACGGCCGAAAAGTACGAGGGCCCCTAGAGCTGGTACGAGAGAGTTGGGAAGGCACCTTCCCCACAGAAGAGGTTCCCATACTGGACTATGTTCAAAAGTTTAGGGAAAGGATGAGGCACCTCATGGCGTTAGCCCATGGGAATTTAGAAGTGGCTCAGGAAAGGCAAAAACGATGTTACGACCGCACTGCCCGGCCCCAAGAATTTGCCTGTGGACAGAAGGTCCTAGTACTAGTACCGGTGCGGAAAAACAAGCTGCAAGCCATGTGGGCGGGTCCATTCACCATTACCAAGAAATGTGGCAATACTGACTACACCGTGGCCCTGGATCGAGCAGGTGTTCGTGAGCGTACCTACCACATCAACAGGCTAAAAGCTTATGAGGAACGAGAAGTCACCATTTTAGCAGTTTGCTGTCCAGAGTTAGATGATCCAGAGTTGGACCAGATCCCAGACCTATTAGTGGACTCCAAAAGGGAAATGGGGGTAAAAGATGTATCACTAGGGGAGCAGCTTTGTCCATCACAGAAGCGACAGATATCAGACATACTCGGAACATATGAAACCCTGTTCACAAGTCAGCCTGGTAGAACCCCCCTGGTCCAGCATCATGTCAATACAGGGGCAGCCACCCCACTAAGACAACCCGCCTACCGGGTGACCCCTCCTGTGTTGGCAATGATGAAGGCCGAGGTGGATGACATGTTAAATATGGGAGTCATAGTCCCCTCCCATAGCCCATGGGCTGCCAGTGTGGTATTGGTGCCAAAAAAGGACAAGAGTACTCGTTTCTGTGTGGACTATAGACGGCTCAATGAGGTCACGATTACAGATGCTTACCCCATGCCCCGGGTGGATGAACTACTAGATAGGTTAGGGGGGTCTCGGTTTATATCTACCCTCGATTTGAGCAAGGGATACTGGCAGATCCCACTCACAAAAGACGCTCAAGAGAAATCGGCCTTCATAACCCCTTTTGGCCTCTTTGAGTTTACCAGCATGCCTTTTGGGATGAAAAACGCCCCAGCCACCTTCCAGAGGATGGTAGACCATTTACTAGAGGGATGTCAGGGGTATGCCCAGGCCTATTTGGATGACATCGCTATCTTCAGCGACACTTGGGAAGAGCATCTTCAGCATGTGTCCCAGGTGCTGCAGAGGGTAGCCAAAGCCCAGCTCACCATCCGACCTGACAAATGCCAAATGGGGATGGCCGAAGTGCTATACCTGGGACATCGGGTGGGAAGTGGGTGCATTCGTCCCGAACCTGCAAAAGTAGAAGCCATTATCCAGTGGCCACGCCCGGTCAATCAAAAACAGGTCCGTGCATTTCTAGGAACCGCAAACTACTATCGAAAGTTTATCCCCAATTACAGTACCATAGCAAAACCGCTCACTGACCTCACAACCAAAAGATATGCCCGTAACCTTATCTGGACCCCAGAATGTGAAACTGCGTTCCTCCAATTGAAAGACCGGCTAGCCCAAAGCCCAGTCTTGACTGCTCCTGACTTCCGTCGCAGATTCATTGTCCAAACAGATGCATCGGACACAGGACTAGGAGCTGTACTTAGCCAAGTGGGGGACAATGGTGAGGAACATCCGATAGCTTACCTCTCCCGGAAACTGTTGGACCGAGAGAGGGCTTATGCCACCATAGAAAAAGAATGCCTGGCCATAGTCTGGGCCCTAAAAAAATTGCAGCCCTACCTCTATGGCAATGAGTTCACAGTCCTCACTGACCACAATCCATTGAGTTGGCTAAATCGCACTGCCGGGGACAACGGACGCTTGCTCAGGTGGAGTCTGGCATTACAATCTTACAATTTTTCCATCTCCCATAAACAAGGCAAGAACCATGGAAATGCGGATGGGCTTTCCCGACAAGAGGAGAAGGATGATCGGAAGCCTATCATGTCTGGCTAATATTAAGAAGGGGGAGGAATGTGACGACATGGGTTAAAGTTTCTTAAAATCCAGCCAGACAGAAGGATAGATTGTCTATAGACGGGGGAGAAGTCCCTCATTGTTTTTACAAGACTCTTGTTGACTCAATGTAATTGTGTTGGCCACTGGAAGCCAAACGTATTGTTCTCCAGACATTTCCAGTAACCATTGTATTGTAGTTGTGTATTGATAATGTAATTACCTTAGTAGCCATTGTCTAGACGGTGACTCCCAGTTTACATGTACACCCTCAGGCTTTCTACCCATATCATTTAAATGAACATTGTCCATGCAGCTTGAAATTCCTCCAATGGGAGAAGCAATCTTGTCCAACCAATCGATGAGGACGCAGTGTACCCAAGTGGAAGGTTGTGGCTATAAAAAGGACTTCTTTAAGCCACCAGGGGTTGATGATGGTTGATGGATTCAGTCTAAGCTCTTTGGAGCTGACTGGAGGATCAGGACACCTTATGGCTTCAATCTAGGGACTCCGGATCCGGTTGGAGACCATATCCACAGCCTAGGGATTTCGACTCCGGCTGCCAGGATTGTAACATCAAACCAGGACTACCTAAGGAGGACACGCAGGTTGGGACAGTTCAGTCACCTGTTACAGACTTTGCAGTCCTCAGACAGCTTGGAACCTGTGAGGCATGGACATTCTAATCCCTGGTGAGCCAGCGGAAGGGTGAGACTCTGTTGCCTGTTACATTTGTGTGTTTTGCTGGTTATGCGTTATGTGCCGTTAATATTTTGGGGATCCAATAAAGTCTAATTATTGTGGTTCCCTCACCCTGTGTTGTCTGAGTAGTGTTACGCCCACGGTTAAGGAGGCCGGCGTTCAGTTGGGATGAGCCCTGAGCCACGCTGTCTTTCTAAAGGCGGCGGGTTTTAGTGGACGAGAGCGCCCACTGAGCCCCGTGTCTCCACAGGGGTGTCTGCTAGATGGCCACCTACTACTAATACCAGTGCTTGATGGGTGGAATTAGTAATGGGGGTGTCTGCTAGATGCCCACCTACTACTAATACCAGTGCTCGATGGGTGGAATTAGTAATGGGGGTGTCTGCTAGATGCCCACCTACTACTAATACCAGTGCTTGATGGGTGGAATTAGTAATGGGGGTGTCTGCTAGATGCCCACCTACTACTAATACCAGTGCTCGATGGGTGGAATTAGTAATAGGGGTGTCTGCTAGATGCCCACCTACTACTAATACCAGTGCTTGATGGGTGGAATTAGTAATGGGGGTGTCTGCTAGATGCCCACCTACTACTAATACCAGTGCTTGATGGGTGGAATTAGTAATGGGGGTGTCTGCTAGATGCCCACCTACTACTAATACCAGTGCTTGATGGGTGGAATTAGTAATGGGGGTGTCTGCTAGATGCCCACCTACTACTAATACCAGTGCTTGATGGGTGGAATTAGTAATGGGGGTGTCTGCTAGATGCCCACCTATTACTAATACCAGTGCTTGATGGGTGGAATTAGTAATGGGGGTGTCTGCTAGATGCCCACCCATTACTAATACCAGTGCTTGATGGGTGGAATTAGTAATGGGGGTGTCTGCTAGATGCCCACCTATTACTAATACCAGTGCTTGATGGGTGGAATTAGTAATGGGGGTGTCTGCTAGATGCCCACCCATTACTAATACCAGTGCTTGATGGGTGGAATTAGTAATGGGGGTGTCTGCTAGATGCCCACCTACTACTAATACCAGTGCTTGATGGGTGGATTTAGTAATGGGGGTGTCTGCTAGATGCCCACCCATTACTAATACCAGTGCTTGATGGGTGGAATTAGTAATGGGGGTGTCTGCTAGATGCCCACCCATTACTAATACCAGTACTTGATGGGTGGAATTAGTAATGGGGGTGTCTGCTAGATGCCCACCCATTACTAATACCAGTGCTTGATGGGTGGAATTAGTAATGGGGGTGTCTGCTAGATGCCCACCTACTACTAATACCAGTGCTTGATGGGTGGAATTAGTAATGGGGGTGTCTGCTAGATGCCCACCTACTACTAATACCAGTGCTTGATGGGTGGAATTAGTAATGGGGGTGTCTGCTAGATGCCCACCCATTACTAATACCAGTGCTTGATGGGTGGAATTAGTAATGGGGGTGTCTTCTAGATGCCCACCTACTACTAATACCAGTGCTTGATGGGTGGAATTAGTAATGGGGGTGTCTGCTAGATGCCCACCTACTACTAATACCAGTGCTTGATGGGTGGAATTAGTAATGGGGGTGTCTGCTAGATGCCCACCTATTACTAATACCAGTGCTTGATGGGTGGAATTAATAATGGGGGTGTCTGCTAGATGCCCACCCATTACTAATACCAGTGCTTGATGGGTGGAATTAATAATGGGGCTGTCTGCTAGATGCCCACCAATTACTAATACCAGTGCTTGATGGGTGGAATTAGTAATGGGGGTGTCTGCTAGATGCCCACCTATTACTAATACCAGTGCTTGATGGGTGGAATTAGTAATGGGGGTGTCTGCTAGATGCCCACCTACTACTAATACCAGTGCTTGATGGGTGGAATTAGTAATGGGGGTGTCTGCTAGATGCCCTCCTACTACTAATACCAGTGCTTGATGGGTGGAATTAGTAATGGGGGTGTCTGCTAGATGCCCACCTATTACTAATACCAGTGCTTGATGGGTGGAATTAATAATGGGGGTGTCTGCTAGATGCCCACCCATTACTAATACCAGTGCTTGATGGGTGGAATTAATAATGGGGCTGTCTGCTAGATGCCCACCTATTACTAATACCAGTGCTTGATGGGTGGAATTAGTAATGGGGGTGTCTGCTAGATGCCCACCTATTACTAATACCAGTGCTTGATGGGTGGAATTAGTAATGGGGGTGTCTGCTAGATGCCCACCCATTACTAATACCAGTGCTTGATGGGTGGAATTAGTAATGGGGGTGTCTGCTAGATGCCCACCCATTACTAATACCAGTGCTTGATGGGTGGAATTAGTAATGGAGGTGTCTGCTAGATGCCCACCCATTACTAATACCAGTGCTTGATGGGTGGAATTAGTAATGGGGGTGTCTGCTAGATGCCCACCTATTACTAATACCAGTGCTTGATGGGTGGAAATAGTAATGGGGGTGTCTGCTAGATGCCCACCCATTACTAATACCAGTGCTTGATGGGTGGAATTAATAATGGGGCTGTCTGCTAGACGCCCATCCATTACTAATACCAGGGCTTGATGCAAGCTGGCAATTCACAGCTGTCATCAACCCCATTTTTACCATTTTTGCCACAGCACCAGGGCAATGGGAAGAACCAGAATTGGTGCATCTAATGGATGTTCCACTTCTGGGGTGGCTGCATCCTGCTATTGTTAGGCTGGAAAGGGCCAAATAACCATGGCCCTTCCCACCCTAATAATATCAGCCCCCAGTTGTCTGCTGTACCATGACTGGTTTTAGAAAAATGGGGGGGACCACATATAATTTTTTTTAGCAAAAAATAATAAAATAAATTATTTTTTTTATTTATAAATAATATAAATATAAGAGTGGGATCTGCTCTATTTTTCATAACCAGCCATGGTGCAGCAGACAGCTGAGGGTTGCCACCCCCAGCTGCTGCTGTTCCTGTGTTGGATATGAAAAATGGGGGGACCCCACATCATTTTTTTTTACCAAAAAAATTATTTAAAAAAAATGGGGGGGACCCCATGTCATTTTTTACCAATACATTATTAAAAAAATGGGGGGGACCCCACGTCATTTTTTACCAATACATTATTAAAAAAAAATAATTTTAAAAATAAATAATTCATTAAACAGCTGTCCAAGCTAGCTATCACTCTATCTATTGAGCGATTCTTTTATCTCTTTCTATCTATTCTTTCTATCTATTTTTTCTATCTCTCTATCTATTCTAGCTGTCTACCACGTATCCCATCCTATCGTACGATTGTGGATTTTGGCTCTTCTCCTAGGAGTTGTAGTTGTAGCTTTAATATTTTGGACTGTGTCATGGAAAATTGCAGAAGCCGTAGCGCAGAGTTCACAGGTCCTGGCAGCGCCGCTCGCTGCTGGCCGGCCTCCAATCTTGTCTCGTCTTCGCACTGGTTCCAGCGCTTCTTGCTCTCGGTTACTCGCTTTTTCTCCTCTCGTTGTTCTGGCTTCATCTACTCTCGGGTTTCAGAGGGTCCGTCTGTGTGAGGTGGTCTGTGTGAGGTGGTTTGTGTGAGCTGTGAGGTGGTCTGTGTGAGGTGTGAGGTGGTCTGTGTGAGCTGTGAGGTGGTTTGTGTGCGCTGTGATGTGGTCTGTGTGAGCTGTGAGGTGGTCTGTGTGAGGTGGTCTGTGTGAGCTGTGAGGTGGTCTGTGTGAGCTGTGAGGTGGTCTGTGTGAGGTGGTCTGTGTGAGCTGTGAGGTGGTCTGTGTGAGCTGTGAGGTGGTTTGTGTGCGCTGTGAGGTGGTCTGTGTGAGCTGTGAGGTGGTCTGTGTGAGGTGGTCTGTGTGAGGTGGTCTGTGTGAGCTGTGAGGTGGTCTGTGTGAGCTGTGAGGTGGTCTGTGTGAGCTGTGAGGTGGTCTGTGTGAGCTGTGAGGTGGTCTGTGTGAGCTGTGAGGTGGTCTGTGTGAGGTGGTCTGTGTGAGGTGTGAGGTGATCTGTGTGAGCTGTGAGGTGGTCTGTGTGAGCTGTGAGGTGGTCTGTGTGAGGTGTGAGGTGGTCTGTGTGAGCTGTGAGGTGGTCTGTGTGAGCTGTGAGGTGGTCTGTGTGAGCTGTGAGGTGGTCTGTGTGAGCTGTGAGGTGGTCTGTGTGAGCTGTGAGGTGGTCTGTGTGAGGTGGTCTGTGTGAGCTGTGTGGTGGTCTGTGTGAGCTGTGAGGTGGTCTGTGAGGTGGTCTGTGTGAGCTGCGAGGTGGTCTGTGTGAGCTGTGAGGTGGTCTGTGTGAGGTGTGAGGTGGTCTGTGTGAGCTGCGAGGTGGTCTGTGTGAGCTGTGAGGTGGTCTGTGTGAGCTGTGAGGTGGTCTGTGTGAGGTGGTCTGTGTGAGCTGTGAGGTGGTCTATGTGAGCTGTGAGGTGGTCTGTGTGAGGTGGTCTGTGTGAGGTGGTCTGTGTGAGCTGTGAGGTGGTCTGTGTGAGCTGTGATGTGGTCTGTGTGAGCTGTGAGGTGGTTTGTGTGAGCTGTGAGGTGGTTTGTGTGAGCTGTGAGGTGGTCTGTGTGAGCTGTGAGGTGGTCTGTGTGAGCTGTGAGGTGGTCTGTGTGAGCTGTGAGGTGGTCTGTGTGAGGTGGTCTGTGTGAGGTGGTCTGTGTGAGCTGTGAGGTGGTCTGTGTGAGCTGTGATGTGGTCTGTGTGAGCTGTGAGGTGGTTTGTGTGAGCTGTGAGGTGGTCTGTGTGAGCTGTGAGGTGGTCTGTGTGAGCTGTGATGTGGTCTGTGTGAGCTGTAAGGTGGTCTGTGTGAGGTGGTCTGTATGAGGTGGTCTGTGTGAGGTGGTCTGTGTGAGCTATGAGGTGGTCTGTGTGAGCTGTGATGTGGTCTGTGTGAGCTGTGAGGTGGTCTGTGTGAGCTATGAGGTGGTCTGTGTGAGCTGTGATGTGGTCTGTGTGAGCTGTGAGGTGGTCTGCGTGAGGTGGTCTGTGTGAGCTGTGAGGTGGTCTGTGTGAGCTGTGAGGTGGTCTGTGTGAGCTGTGAGGTGGTCTGTGTGAGCTGTGATGTGGTCTGTGTGAGCTGTGAGGTGGTCTGTGTGAGGTGGTCTGTGTGAGCTGTGAGGTGGTCTGTGTGAGCTGTGAGGTGGTCTGTGTGAGCTGTGAGGTGAGCTGTGAGGTGGTCTGTGTGAGGTGGTCTGTGTGAGCTGTGAGGTGGTCTGTGTGAGCTGTGAGGTGGTCTGTGTGAGGTGTGAGGTGGTCTGTGTGAGGTGCGAGGTGGTCTGTGTGAGCTGTGAGGTGGTCTGTGTGAGGTGGTCTGTGTGAGCTGTGAGGTGGTCTATGTGAGGTGGTCTGTGTGAGGTGTGAGGTGGTCTGTGTGAGCTGTGAGGTGGTCTGTGTGAGCTGTGAGGTGGTCTGTGTGAGGTGTGATGTGGTCTGTGTGAGCTGCGAGGTGGTCTATGTGAGCTGTGAGGTGGTCTTTGTGAGGTGGTCTGTGTGAGCTGTGAGGTGGTCTATGTGAGCTGTGAGGTGGTCTGTGTGAGGTTTGAGGTGGTCTGTGTGAGCTGTGAGGTGGTCTGTGTGAGCTGTGATGTGGTCTGTGTGAGCTGTGAGGTGGTTTGTGTGAGCTGTGAGGTGGTCTGTGTGAGCTGTGAGGTGGTCTGTGTGAGCTGTGATGTGGTCTGTGTGAGCTGTGATGTGGTCTGTGTGAGCTGTGAGGTGGTCTGTGTGAGGTCGTCTGTGTGAGGTGGTCTGTGTGAGCTATGAGGTGGTCTGTGTGAGCTGTGATGTGGTCTGTGTGAGCTGTGAGGTGGTCTGTGTGAGCTATGAGGTGGTCTGTGTGAGCTGTGATGTGGTCTGTGTGAGCTGTGAGGTGGTCTGTGTGAGGTGGTCTGTGTGAGCTGTGAGGTGGTCTGTGTGAGCTGTGATGTGGTCTGTGTGAGCTGTGAGGTGGTCTGGTGTGAGCTGTGAGGTGGTCTGTGTGAGGTGGTCTGTGTGAGCTGTGAGGTGGTCTGTGTGAGGTGGTCTGTGTGAGGTGTGAGGTGGTCTGTGTGAGCTGTGCGGTGGTCTGTGTGAGCTGTGAGGTGGTCTGTGTGAGCTGTGAGGTGGTTTGTGTGAGCTGTGAGGTGGTCTGCGTGAGCTGTGAGGTGGTCTGTGAGACGCTGCCCCCTGATTCTCACATCGTACAGCAGAACTGACAGGGTGTATAAGGGGGTACTGAACGAGGATTGTCACAGCCCATCACAGGCTAGTACTTGCCCTAAATCTGACCCTGATTTGTCCCTGTCTCACAGCGGAGGTTGGCACCCTAAGATCACATAACAGCACCCCAACTCGTTGATATCTGACCCCAAGAGTCCTTAACTGCAGCCTAAGCTATAAACCAAATGTAACACAAAAACAACAATGAACATAAAAGAAGTGCACATGGGCCGAGGGGGACAAACAAGGCTAGGAACGTGCAAACACAGTCATACAGGAATGATGGAATACAAGAAACCAAAAAGAATAACAGAATACGTGGAAACCTCCCAAACCTGAATGAAACAAAATAGGAGATAACTAGGAAGGGAGTCACACAAACAAACTGCAGAGGATAGAAATTGCAATGCATGAGTGAGAAAACCTAAATCGAGGAGCTCGGACTCTAGACAACCAACAAACCAGAAATATAGCCAACACTGTGGCACGTAAGTAGGGAGTATAAATAGCCCCTCCCAAAATGTGATTGGGAAAACCAAGCGAGAAAGTGAATACACCTGAATAGAAGTGAAATAAGAAGGCAGAAAATAAGAAAGACAAGAAATCCTTCAGCATATAGACCACCGCAAAACCGACCAACAACCAGAAATCAGCAGCTCGAACCCCAGAGAAGAGCCATGACAGTGACTGCAGACTTGTTGATTTAGACTTTACAACTACACATGGAGAGACAGAAATTCTCGCCCATTCTTCCTTTGTAAACAGCTGGAGCTGAGTGAGGTTGGATGGAGGCGTTTGTGAACAGCAGTTTTCAGCTCTTTCCACAGATTCTCGATTGGGTTCAGGTCTGGACTGTGACTTGGCCATTCTAATACCTGGATACGTTTATTTGTGAACCATTCCATTGTAGATTTTGCTTTATGTTTGGGATCATTTTCTTGTTGGAAGACAAATCTCCGTCCCAGTCTCCGGTCTTTTGCAAATACAAAATGGATACAGCCGCACACTAAATGCCATCAATGTATAAGTGAACTCTGGTACTGCATTACTGCTATATGAAAAAATGAGATTTTTAGTTTATGAATTGGCCAATGCATGTAAGCCCGGAAACCAAACGGCAAGGTAAATCTCAATATTCCGGGTCCCTAACTAAAATGCCACTATCTAGGTTAAAACCATCCATGTCTGGGCAGCTAGACTAAAAATCTAACTTGAAATGCCACTATCTGGACTAACCTCCATGTCTGGGCAGCTAGGACTCCTGGTATAAGGATTGTGAACACAGCCTGGTTTGTAGGGCGGAGTGCTCAGTCAGAAAAAACTCACTGCAAATATTTCAAAAGACTGACCCGCACATCCTACAAGTGTGTATAGGTGCCAGCTGAAAAAACCTAGCAAATACAAAATGGATACAGCCGCACACTAAATGCCATCAATGTATAAGTGAACTCTGGTACTGCATTGGCCAATTCATAAACTAAAAATCTCATTTTTTCATATAGCAGTAATGCAGTACCAGAGTTCCCTTATACATTGATGGCATTTAGTGTGCGGCTGTATCCATTTTGTATTTGCTAGGTTTTTTCAGCTGGCACCTATACACACTTGTAGGATGTGCGGGTCAGTCTTTTGAAATATTTCTGGTCTTTTGCAGACTCCAACAGGTTTTCTTCAAGAATGGTCCTGTATTTGGCTCCATCCATCTTCCCATCAATTTTAACCATCTTCCCTGTCCCTGCTGAAGAACAGCAGGCCCAAACCATGATGCTGCCACCACCATGTTTGACAGTGGGGATGGTGTGTTCAGGGTGATGAGCTGTGTTGCTTTTATATCGTTTGGCATTGTGCCCAAATAGTTTGATTTTGGTTTCATCTGACCAGAGCACCTTCTTCCACATGTTTGGTGTCTCTAGGTGGCTTGTGGCAAACTTTAAACAACACTTTTTATGGATATCTTTGAGAAATGGCTTTCTTCTTGCCACTCTTCCATAAAGGCCAGATTTGAGCAGTGTACGACTGATTGTTGTCCTAAGGACAGACTCTCCCACCTCAGCTGTAGATCTCTGCAGATCATCCAGAGGGATCATGGGCCTCTTGGCTGCATCTCTGATCAGTCTTCTCCTTGTGTGAGATGACAGTTTGGAGGGACGGCCGGGTCTTGGTAGATTTGCAGTGGTATGATGCGCCTTCCATTTCAATATGATCGCTTGCACAAGGCTTCTTGGGATGTTTAAAGTTTTGGAAATCTTTTTGTAACCAAATCCGGCTTTAAACTTCTCCACAACAGTATCCTGGACCTGCCTGTTGTGTTCCTTGGTCTTCATGATGTGCTCTCTGCTCTTTACACAGAACACTGAGCCTATCACAGAGCAGGGGCATTATACGGAGACTTGATTACACACAGGGGCTTATATTTATCATCATCACTCATTTAGGACAACATTGGATCATTCAGAGATCCTCAATCAACTTCTGGAGTGAGTTTGCTGCACTGAAAGTAAAGGGGATAAATAATATTGCACGCCCCAATTTTCAGTTTTAAAAATTTAAAATAAGCAATACATTTCATTCCTCTTCACAATTGTGTCACTTGTTGTTGATTCTTCACCAGAACATTCACATTTTTATCTTTATGTTTGAAGCCTGAAATGTGGGAAAAGGATGAAAAATTCAAGGGGGCTGAATACTTTCGCAAGGCACTGTATAGTGCTTTTTTTTTTTTAGCCATTTTCTAATTGCAACCATTGATTGGAAATATAAGATGCATGATATAAAATGAGGTCTGAGCAGACAGCGGACGGTTTGCTAAAATGCATCAGTATATACAATCCTCAATTGCATTGAATCACTGATCCATTTTAGAGCATGCTGGGAGTTGTAGTTTGTAACTCCTGGAGAGGTATGGGTTAACAATATGTGCTGTTGGCGACATTAACCTGAAGGAGTCCTGATAAGTGTTGATGTGCAGCCGCCCTCAGGTCATCATGTAACCACTCGTCATATAATAGCGGTAGAGCCGTCATATATCTGCAGATCAGTATACCGTCTGGGCACCGCCATTATCCGCTGATTATATTACCGAGACGCTCCATCTGAATGAAAGCACAATTATCCCCATCCATAATGTCATTGGGTATCATCGCCCGCTGTGATCGCTATTTACAGACTGCTCTACGGGCAGATACTGTATCTCCAGGCGGTATTAATACCTCCGCTATACTCCGGCTCCATGACAATAGAACAACATGTAAGTATCTATGTCGTAGTAATGACATGAGCGGAATTGTTCTATTTTCGGCAAAATACATCAACTTTTCATAATGTAATCTAACATCTGCAATACTCCTGCCATGACGGAAACTTTCCGATTGTCTCTGCGGCACTTTGACCTTTATAATATGGCCACATTGTGCTGAATCTATCCACTGCAACCCTATAGTCAAAGTAATCGTGCTATAAAATAAACACATAAACGTGCCACATACAATACAACTACAGTATATAGTGCACACATGCTAAATGCACATGGTACTCCTATACAGTGTCTAAATAAAACTATACTTTGTGTTGTCATATAATACAACCAAACAGAAGCCAAATAATACCATACATTCATATAGTGCACATATAACACTATACTGTGCCCACATAATACAACCATACAGTGGCAATGTAATAAAATCATACAGTGTCCATATAATACGAGAGCTGTCCCTGGGTAGCATGGCTTTATGAGAGCTGTCCATGGGTAGTAGGGCTATACGAGAGCTGTCCCTGGGTAGCATGGCTATACTAGAGCTGTCACTGGGTAGTAGGGCTATACGAGAGCTGTCCCTGGGTAGTAGGGTTATATGAGAGCTGTCCCTGGGTAGTACGGCTATACGAGAGCTTTCCCTGGGTAGTAGGGCTATACGAGAGCTGTCCCTGGGTAGTAGGGCTATACGAAAGCTGTCCCTGGGTAGTAGGGCTATACGAGAGCTGTCCCTGGGTAGTAGGGCTATACGAAAGCTTTCCCTGGGTAGTAGGGCTATACGAGAGCTGTCCCTGGGTAGTAGGGCTATACAAGAGCTGTCACTGGGTAGTAGGGTTATACGAGAGCTGTCACTGGGTAGTAGGGCTATACGAGAGCTGTCACTGGGTAGTAGGGGTATACGAGAGCCGTCCGTGGATAGTAGGGCAATACGAGAGCTGTCACTGGGTAGTAGGGCTATACGAGAGCTGTCACTGGGTAGTAGGGGTATACGAGAGCCGTCCCTGGGTAGTAGGATTATACGAGAGCTGTCCCTGGGTAAAAGGGCTATACGAGAGCTGTCCCTGGGTAGTAGGGCTATACGAGAGCTGTGCCTGGGTAGTAGAGCTATAGAGAGTTGTCTCTGGGTAGTAGGGCTGTACGAGAGCTGTCCCTGGGTAGTAGGGCTATACGAGAGCTGTCCCTGGCTATAAGGGCTATACGAGAGCTGTCCCTGGGTAGTAGAGCGATACAAGAGCTGTCCCTGGGTAATAGGGCTACACGAGAGCTGTCCCTGGGTAGTAGGGTTATACGAGAGCTGTCCCTGGGTAGTAGGGCTATACGAGAGCTGTCCCTGGGTAGTAGGGTTATACGAGAGCTGTCCCTGGGTAGTAGGGCTATACGAGAGCTGTCCCTGGGTAGTAGGGCTATACGAGAGCTGTCCCTGGGTAGTAGGATTATACGAGAGCTGTACCTGGGTAGTAGGGCTATACGAGAGCTGTCCCTGGGTAGTAGGGCTATACGAGAGCTGTCCCTGGGTAGTAGGGCTATACGAGAGCTGTCACTGGGTAGTAGGGCTATACGAGAGCTGTCCCTGGGTAGTAGGGGTATACGAGAGCTGTCCCTGGGTAGTAGGGTTATACAAGAGCTGTACCTGGGTAGTAGGGCTATACGAGAGCTGTCACTGGGTAGTAGGGCTATACGATAGCTTTCCCTGGGTAGTAGGGCTATACGAGAGCTGTCCCTGGGTAGTAGGGCTATACGAGAGCTCTCCCTGGGTAGTAGGGCTATACGAGAGCTGTCCCTGGGTAGTAGGGCTATTCAAGAGCTGTCCCTGGGTAGTAGCGCTATACGAGAGCTGTCACTGGGTAGTAAGGCTATACGACAGCTTACCCTGGGTAGTAGGGTTATACGAGAGCTGTACCTGGGTAGTAGGGCTATACGAGAGCTGTCCCTGGGTAGTAGGGCTGTACGAGAGCTGTCCCTGGGTAGTAGGGTTATACGAGAGCTGTCCCTGGGTAGTAGGGCTGTACGAGAGCTGTCCCTGGGTAGTAGGGCTATACGAGAGCTGTCCCTGGGTAGTAGGGCTATACGAGAGCTGTCCCTGGGTAGTAGGGCTATACGAGAGCTGTCCCTGGGTAGTAGGGCTATACGAGAGCTGTCCCTGGGTAGTGGGGCTATACAAGAGCCGTCCCTGGGTAGTAGGGCTACACGAGAGCTGTCTCTGGGTAGTAGGGCTATACGAGAGCTGTCCCTGGGTAGTAGGGCTTTATGACAGCTGTCTCTAGGTAGTAGGGCTATACGAGAGCTGTCCATGGGTAGTAGGGCTATATGAGAGCTGTCACTGGGTAGTAGGGCTATACGAAAGCTTTCCCTGGGTAGTAGGGCTATATAAGAGCCGTCCCTGGGTAGTAGGGCTATACAAGAGCTGTCCCTGGGTAGTAGGGCTATACGAGAGCTGTCCCTGGGTAGTAGGGCTATACGAGAGCTGTCCCTGGGTAGTAGGGCTATACGAGAGCTGTCACTGGGTAGTAGGGCTATACGATTGCTTTCCCTGGGTAGTAGGGCTATACAAGAGCCGTCCCTGGGTAGTAGGGCTATACAAGAGCTGTCCCTGGGTAGTAGGGCTGTACGAGAGCTGTCCCTGGGTAGTAGGGCTATACGAGAGCCGTCCCTGGGTAGTAGGGCTACACGAGAGCTGTCTCTGGGTAGTAGGGCTATATGAGAGCTGTCCCTGGGCAGTAGGGCTATACAAGAGCTGTCCCTAGGTAGTAGGGCTATACGAGAGCTGTCCCTGGGTAGTAGGGCTATACGAGAGCTGTCCCTTGGTAGTAGGGCTGTACGAGAGCTGTCTCTGGGTAGTAGGGCTATACGAGAGCTGTCCCTGGGTAGTAGGGCTATACGATAGCATTCCCTGGGTAGTAGGGCTATACAAGAGCTGTCCCTGGGTAGTAGGGCTATACAAGAGCTGTCCCTGGGTAGTAGCGCTATATGAGAGCTGTCACTGGGTAGTAGGGCTATACGATAGCTTTCCCTGGGTAATAGGGCTATACGAGAGCTGTCCCTGGGTAGTAGAGCTATACAAGAGCTGTCCCTAGGTAGTAGGATTATACGAGAGCTGTCCCTGGGTAGTAGGGCTATACGAGAGCTGTCCCTGGGTAGTAGGGCTATAAGAGAGCCGTCCCTGGGTAGTAGGGCTATACGAGAGCTGTCCCTGGGTAGTAGAGCTATACGAGAGCTGTCCCTGGGTAGTAGAGCTATACAAGAGCTGTCCCTAGGTAGTAGGATTATACGAGAGCTGTCCCTGGGTAGTAGGGCTATACGAGAGCTGTACCTGGGTAGTAGGATTATACGAGAGCTGTCCCTGGGTAGTAGAACTATACGAGAGCTGTCCCTAGGTAGTAGGATTATACGAGAGCAGTCCCTGGGTAGTAGGGCTATACGAGAGCTGTCCCTGGGTAGTAGAGCTATACGAGAGCTGTCCCTAGGCAGTAGGATTATACGAGAGCTGTCCCTGGGTAGTAGAGCTATACGAGAGCTGTCCCTAGGTAGTAGGATTATACGAGAGCTGTCACTGGGTAGAAGGATTATACGAGAGCTGTCCCTGGGTAGTAGGGCTATACGAGAGCTGTCCCTGGGTAGTAGAGCTATACAAGAGCTGTCCCTAGGTAGTAGGATTATACGAGAGCTGTCCCTGGGTAGTAGAGCTATACGAGAGCTGTCCCTGGGTAGTAGAGCTATACGGGAGCTGTCCCTGGGTAGTAGAGCTATACGAGAGCTGTCCCTAGGTAGTAGGATTATACGAGAGCTGTCCCTGGGTAGTAGGGCTATACGAGAGCTGTACCTGGGTAGTAGGATTATACGAGAGCTGTCCCTGGGTAGTAGAACTATACGAGAGCTGTCCCTAGGTAGTAGGATTATACGAGAGCAGTCCCTGGGTGGTAGGGCTATACGAGAGCTGTCCCTGGGTAGTAGAGCTATACGAGAGCTGTCCCTAGGCAGTAGGATTATACGAGAGCTGTCCCTGGGTAGTAGAGCTATACGAGAGCTGTCCCAAGGTAGTAGGATTATACGAGAGCTGTCACTGGGTAGAAGGATTATACGAGAGCTGTCCCTGGGTAGTAGGGCTATACGAGAGCTGTCCCTGGGTAGAAGGATTATACGAGAGCTGTCCCTGGGTAGTAGGGCTATACGAGAGCCGTCCCTGGGTAGAAGGATTATACGAGAGCTGTTCCTGGGTAGTAGGGCTATACGAGAGCCGTCCCTGGCTAGTAGGGCTATACAAGAGCTGTCCCTGGGTAGTAGGGCTATATGAGAGCTGTCCCTGGGTAGTAGCGCTATACGATAGCTTTCCCTGGGTAGTAGGGCTATACGAGAGCTGTCCCTGGGTAGTAGGGCTATACCAGAGCTGTCCCTGGGTAGTAGGGCTATATGAGAGCTGTCCCTGGGTAGTAGCGCTATACGATAGCTTTCCCTGGGTAGTAGGGCTATACGAGAGCTGTCCCTGGGTAGTAGAGCTATACAAGAGCTGTCCCTAGGTAGTAGGATTATACGAGAGCTGTCCCTGGGTAGTAGAGCTATACGAGAGCTGTCCCTGGGTAGTAGAGCTATACGAGAGCTGTCCCTGGGTAGTAGAGCTATACGAGAGCTGTCCCTAGGTAGTAGGATTATACGAGAGCTGTCCCTGGGTAGTAGGGCTATACGAGAGCTGTACCTGGGTAGTAGGATTATACGAGAGCTGTCCCTAGGTAGTAGGATTATACGAGAGCTGTCCCTGGGTAGTAGGATTATACGAGAGCTGTCCCTGGGTAGTGGGGCTATACGAGAGCTGTCCCTGGGTAGTAGAGCTATACGAGAGCTGTCCCTAGGTAGTAGGATTATACGAGAGCTGTCACTGGGTAGTAAGGCTATACGAGAGCTGTCCCTGGGTAGTAGGATTATACGAGAGCTGTCCCTGGGTAGTAGGGCTATATGAGAGCTGTCCCTGGGTAGTAGGGCTTTATGACAGCTGTCTCTAGGTAGTAGGGCTATACGAGAGCTGTTCATGGGTAGTAGGGCTATATGAGAGCTGTCCCTGGGTAGTAGGGCTTTATGACAACTGTCTCTAGGTAGTAGGGCTATACGAGAGACGTCCCTGGGTAGTAGGGCTATACGAGAGCTGTCCCTGGGTAGTAGAGCTATACAAGAGCTGTCCCTGGGTAGTAGGGCTATACGAGAGCTGTCCCTGGGTAGTAGGGCTACACGGGAGCTGTCCCTGGGTAGTAGGGCTATACGAGAGCTGTCCCTGGGTAGTAGGGCTATACGAAAGCTGTCCCTGGGTAGTAGGGCTATACGAAAGCTTTCCCTGGGTAGTAGGGCTATATAAGAGCCGTCCCTGGGTAGTAGGGCTATACAAGAGCTGTCCCTGGGTAGTAGGGCTATACGAGAGCTGTCCCTGGGTAGTAGGGCTATACGAGAGCTGTCCCTGGGTAGTAGGGCTATACGAGAGCTGTCACTGGGTAGTAGGGCTATACGATTGCTTTCCCTGGGTAGTAGGGCTATACAAGAGCCGTCCCTGGGTAGTAGGGCTATACAAGAGCTGTCCCTGGGTAGTAGGGCTGTACGAGAGCTGTCCCTGGGTAGTAGGGCTATACGAGAGCCGTCCCTGGGTAGTAGGGCTACACGAGAGCTGTCTCTGGGTAGTAGGGCTATACGAGAGCTGTCCCTGGGCAGTAGGGCTATACAAGAGCTGTCTCTAGGTAGTAGGGCTATACGAGAGCTGTCCCTGCGTAGTAGGGCTATACGAGAGCTGTCCCTGGGTAGTAGGGCTGTACGAGAGCTGTCTCTGGGTAGTAGGGCTATACGAGAGCTGTCCCTGGGTAGTAGGGCTATACGATAGCATTCCCTGGGTAGTAGGGCTATACAAGAGCTGTCCCTGGGTAGTAGGGCTATACAAGAGCTGTCCCTGGGTAGTAGCGCTATATGAGAGCTGTCACTGGGTAGTAGGGCTATACGATAGCTTTCCCTGGGTAATAGGGCTATACGAGAGCTGTCCCTGGGTAGTAGAGCTATACAAGAGCTGTCCCTAGGTAGTAGGATTATACGAGAGCTGTCCCTGGGTAGTAGGGCTATACGAGAGCTGTCCCTGGGTAGTAGGGCTATAAGAGAGCCGTCCCTGGGTAGTAGGGCTATACGAGAGCTGTCCCTGGGTAGTAGAGCTATACGAGAGCTGTCCCTGGGTAGTAGAGCTATACGAGAGCTGTCCCTAGGTAGTAGGATTATACGAGAGCTGTCCCTGGGTAGTAGGGCTATACGAGAGCTGTACCTGGGTAGTAGGATTATACGAGAGCTGTCCCTGGGTAGTAGGATTATACGAGAGCAGTCCCTGGGTAGTAGGGCTATACGAGAGCTGTCCCTGGGTAGTAGAGCTATACGAGAGCTGTCCCTAGGCAGTAGGATTATACGAGAGCTGTCCCTGGGTAGTAGAGCTATACGAGAGCTGTCCCTAGGTAGTAGGATTATACGAGAGCTGTCACTGGGTAGAAGGATTATACGAGAGCTGTCCCTGGGTAGTAGGGCTATACGAGAGCTGTCCCTGGGTAGTAGAGCTATACAAGAGCTGGGTGGTAGGGCTATACGAGAGCTGTCCCTGGGTAGTAGAGCTATACGAGAGCTGTCCCTAGGCAGTAGGATTATACGAGAGCTGTCCCTGGGTAGTAGAGCTATACGAGAGCTGTCCGAAGGTAGTAGGATTATACGAGAGCTGTCACTGGGTAGAAGGATTATACGAGAGCTGTCCCTGGGTAGTAGGGCTATACGAGAGCCGTCCCTGGGTAGAAGGATTATACGAGAGCTGTTCCTGGGTAGTAGGGCTATACGAGAGCCGTCCCTGGCTAGTAGGGCTATACAAGAGCTGTCCCTGGGTAGTAGGGCTATATGAGAGCTGTCCCTGGGTAGTAGCGCTATACGATAGCTTTCCCTGGGTAGTAGGGCTATACGAGAGCTGTCCCTGGGTAGTAGAGCTATACAAGAGCTGTCCCTAGGTAGTAGGATTATACGAGAGCTGTCCCTGGGTAGTAGAGCTATACGAGAGCTGTCCCTGGGTAGTAGAGCTATACGAGAGCTGTCCCTGGGTAGTAGAGCTATACGAGAGCTGTCCCTAGGTAGTAGGATTATACGAGAGCTGTCCCTGGGTAGTAGGGCTATACGAGAGCTGTACCTGGGTAGTAGGATTATACGAGAGCTGTCCCTAGGTAGTAGGATTATACGAGAGCTGTCCCTGGGTAGTAGGATTATACGAGAGCTGTCCCTGGGTAGTGGGGCTATACGAGAGCTGTCCCTGGGTAGTAGAGCTATACGAGAGCTGTCCCTAGGTAGTAGGATTATACGAGAGCTGTCACTGGGTAGTAAGGCTATACGAGAGCTGTCCCTGGGTAGTAGGATTATACGAGAGCTGTCCCTGGGTAGTAGGGCTATATGAGAGCTGTCCCTGGGTAGTAGGGCTTTATGACAGCTGTCTCTAGGTAGTAGGGCTATAAGAGAGCTGTTCATGGGTAGTAGGGCTATATGAGAGCTGTCCCTGGGTAGTAGGGCTTTATGACAACTGTCTCTAGGTAGTAGGGCTATACGAGAGACGTCCCTGGGTAGTAGGGCTATACGAGAGCTGTCCCTGGGTAGTAGAGCTATACAAGAGCTGTCCCTGGGTAGTAGGGCTATACGAGAGCTGTCCCTGGGTAGTAGGGCTACACGGGAGCTGTCCCTGGGTAGTAGGGCTATACGAGAGCTGTCCCTGGGTAGTAGGGCTATACGAAAGCTGTCCCTGGGTAGTAGGGCTATACGAGAGCTGTCTCTAGGTAGTAGGGCTATACGAGAGCCGTCCCTGGGTAGTAGGGCTATACGAGAGCTGTCCCTGTATAGTAGGGCTATATGAAAGCTTTCCCTGGGTAGTAGGGCTTTATGACAGCTGTCTCTAGGTAGTAGGGCTTTATGACAGCTGTCTCTAGGTAGTAGGGCTATACGAGAGCTGTCCCTGTGTAGATGGGCTATACGAGAGCTGTCCCTGGGTAGATGGGCTGTACGAGAGCTGTCCCTGGGTAGTAGGGCTATATGAGATCTGTCTCTGGCTAGAAGGACAAATCACAGCTGACATTAACCCCTTATTATCTCAATTACCACTGCACTAGTGTAATCGGGAAGAGCCGGGTAGAGCGCTGCGACTGTTGCATCTAATGCATGTGGTAATTCCAGATAGCTATTTTTAGGCTACAAATAATCGCAGACACCAGGAGGAAAGTGAATGAGCGGCCTGGAAACAGTTACAGTTGCACCGGACCCTCGGTAAGTATGAAGTGCTTGCTCCTATCTCCCTATTGTCACGCTCGGGGAAGTATCAAGCGCAGAGCGACAGGGAGGGGAAACTGTGTTTCAGGAAAGGGAAGATGGGGACCCCTGACCAAACCTACCGCTGGTCCCTGGGGTCCCTCACCACCCTAGATAGGTTCCGCACCTATGCACCGAGCCGGATACCTTACCCTAGGTATCCCTAGTGCTGGACCCTAAATAGGGAACAGGGGGGGATGAGCTCTTCGTCGACCCCACTAATCAACTATAGAAGACACAAAGAGGACACACAGGGGGAAAAGCATGAACTACTTATCCACAGATGACTCAGGAAGAAGTTTAGCAGAGTTTTAAGCAACGACACCATAGAGTAGTACAAGCCATCTGCTTGCAACCTAGTCTTGAAGGAACTGAAAATATCACCAGCACAGTTCAAAGGAAGGAAGGGGTTTTTAAACACCAAGGGAATACTGATGACCAGCAGCTTGATGGAAGGCGAGCTCCTGCTGGGTCCAAAAGGAGAGCGATGCACCTGTCCCTGTCCATCCTCTGTCCTGGAGGTCAGCTGTCAAAGTTCCGGTCACTGCCCTGGGAGTGGTACCTGGCGTCTTCCTCACGGCGGCCACTTGGTTAAGCCCCTCCCACTAAAGGGTAAGCCTAGGTTTCCCCTGTGGTCCAGTGCGTCCACTCCCACTCGATACCTCAACTGTAGCTCTAAAGTAATGCAGCTATATGGTGACTAAGTAGTTCAACCACATAATGCAACTCTGAAAAAAATGCAACTTTGCGTCCAAGTAATACTACCGTAAATATCTAAAATAATACATCTATACTATGCACAAGTAATACAACTGTATACTGTAACTAAAATAATGCACCCATATTGTGGTGAAGTAATACAACCATAAATATCTAAAATGTTACGCATAATATGCCAAAGTAATTCAACCATATACTGAAGCTCTAAAAAATGCAACTATACTGTGCCCAAATAATACAACCATAAATATCTAAAATAATACATCTATACTATGCCAAACTAATATAACCGTGAATATATAAAATAATACAACTATATTGTGCCCAAGTAATACAACCGTAAATATCTAAAATAATACAACTATATTGTGCCCAAGTAATATAATCGTAAATATCTAAAATAATACAACTATACTATGCCCAAGTAATACAACCGTAAATATCTAAAATAATACATCTATATTGTGCCCAAGTAATACAACCGTAAATATCTAAAATAATACAACTATATTATGCCCAAGTGATATAATCGTAAATATCTAAAATAATACAACTATACTGTGCCCAAGTAATACAACCGTAAATATCTAAAATAATACAACTATATTGTACCCAAGTAATATAATCGTAAATATCTAAAATAATACAACTATACTGTGCCCAAGTAATACAACCGTAAATATCTAAAATAATACAACTATATTGTGCCCAAGTAATACAACCGTAAATATCTAAAATAATACAACTATATTGTGCCCAAGTAATATAATCGTAAATATCTAAAATAATACAACTATATTGTGCCCAAGTAATATAACCGTAAATATCTAAAATAATACAACTATATTGTGCCCAAGTAATATAATTGTAAATATCTAAAATAATACAACTATACTGTGCCCAAGTAATATAACCGTAAATATCTAAAATAATACAACTATATTGTGCCCAAGTAATATAACCGTAAATATCTAAAATAATACAACTATACTGTGCCCAAGTAATATAATGGTAAATATCTAAAATAATACAACTATGCTGTGCCCAAGTAATATAACCGTAAATGTCTAAAATAATACAACTATATTGTGCCCAAGTAATATAATTGTAAATATCTAAAATAATACAACTATACTGTGCCCAAGTAATATAACCGTAAATATCTAAAATAATACAACTATATTGGGCCCAAGTAAAATAACCGCAAATACCTAAAATAATACAACTATACTGTGCCCAAGTAATATAACCGTAAATACCTAAAATAATACAACTATACTGTGCCCACGTAATACAACCGTAAACATCTAAAATAATACAACTATATTGTGTCCAAGTAATATAATCGTAAATATCTAAAATAATACAACTATGCTGTGCCCAAGTAATATAACCGTAAATATCAAAAATAATACATATATACTGTGTATAAGTAATACAACCATAAATATCTGAAATAATACAACTATATTGTTCCCAAGTAATACAACTGTAAATATCTAAAATAATACAACTATACTATGCCCAAGTAATACAACTGTAAATATCTAAAATAATACAACTATATTGTGCCCAAGTAATACAACCGTAAATATCTAAAATAATACAACTATATTGTGCTCAAATAATACAACCGTAAATGTCTAAAATATAACAACTATTTTGTGCCCAAGTAATACAACCGTAAATATATAAAATAATACAACTATACTGTGCCCAAGTAATATAACCGTAAATACCTAAAATAATACAACTATACTGTGCCCATGTAATACAACCGTAAACATCTAAAATAATACAACTATATTGTGTCCAAGTAATATAATCGTAAATATCTAAAATAATACAACTATGCTGTGCCCAAGTAATATAACCGTAAATATCAAAAATAATACAAATATACTGTGTATAAGTAATACAACCATAAATATCTGAAATAATACAACTATATTGTGCCCAAGTAATACAACTGTAAATATCTAAAATAATACAACTATACTGTGCCCAAGTAAAATAACCGTAAATATCTAAAATAATACAACTATACTGTGCCCAAGTAAAATAACCGTAAATATCTAAAATAATACAACTATTTTGTGTCCAAGTAATACAACCGTAAATATCTAAAATAATACAACTATATTGTGCTCAAGTAATACAACCGTAAATATCTAAAATAATACAACTATATTGTGCTCAAGTAATCTTTATATATAATTGCCTTATTCTGTCTGTCTGTCTGTCTGTCTTGCTCCAAAATTGTGTCCTTACGGTGACACAAAGCGGATTGGCCGCTGGCCTCGCCATGGCCCCGCCCCCCGCACGGATTGGTCGCTCGCCCTGGCTCCCCCCCACACGGATTGGCCGGCCGCTCGCACAGGCTCTGCCCCCCCACACGGATTGGCCTCTCGCCCCGGCACCCTGCACGTATTGGCAACTCGGCCACGCCCCGCCCCCCTCACGCAATGCACGCTCGCTCTGGCCCCGCCCCCCGCACGCATCCCCCGAACTGACACGGAGACACGACTCCCAGGTGAGTACTGTACCCCCGGGAGCCCACACCAGCATACGCCGCCAAACCAGCCGACACATACCCTCGCATTGCTGGGGTTTGCCGCCGTATGCTGGTGTGGGCTCCCGTGCGAGTGGGGACGGGATGCGCTGGTAACCATGGTAGCATAGTTACCAGCGCATCAAGGTCCTGCAGCGGCGGAACATCCACACGCACACACATAACAACAGACACACACACACATCAGATCACACTCACTCTCACACACACCTCACACACACATCACATCGCATCCACACACTCACAGCATCCGGAGATATCGCTTGCTTCTCGGCGGCGATATTGTGCTGTGAGCTTCCAGGACCTGCCGGAGGATCACATGGCCAGAAGCATGTGGCATCTCCGGATGTTGTGAGTGAGCGCGTATGTGCAATATCGTCAATGTGTGTGTGTGTGAGTGTATGCGATCGGGTGTGTGTGAGTGTATGCGATCGGGTGGGTGTGAGTGTATGCGATCGGGTGGGTGTGAGTGTATGCGATCGGGTGGGTGTGAGTGTATGCGATCGGGTGGGTGTGAGTGTATGCGATCGGGTGTGTGTGAGTGTATGCGATCGGGTGTGTGTGAGTGTATGCGATCGGGTGGGTGTGAGTGTATGCGATCGGGTGGGTGTGAGTGTATGCGATCGGGTGGGTGTGTGTGTGTGTGTGAGTGTATGCGATCGGATCTGTGAGTGTCGGCAGAGGAGCACGGCGTGCTGGAGGAGGCTGGGAGGAGAGAGCCTGATCCTGGGGAAGGCTGGGAGGGGGAGGCTGATGTTGGGGGAGGCTGGGAAGGTGTAGGCTGATGCTGGGGGAGGCTGATGCTGGGGGAGGCTGGGAGGAGAGAGGCTGATGCTGGGGGAGGCTGATGCTGGGGGTGGCTGGGATGAGAGAGGCTGATGCTGGGGGAGGCTGATGCTGGGGGAGGCTGGAAGGAGAGAGGCTGATGCTGGGGGAGGCTGATGTTGGGGGAGGCTGGGAGGGTGTAGGCTGATGCTGGGGGAGGCTGATGCTGGGGGAAGCTGGGAGGAGAGAGGCTGATGCTGAGGGAGGCTGATGCTGGGGGTGGCTGGGATGAGAGAGGCTGATGCTGGGGGAGGCTGATGCTGGGGGAGGCTGGAAGGAAAGAGGCTGATGCTGGGGGAGGCTGATGCTGTGGGAGGCTGGGAGGGGGAGGCTGATGGTGGGGGAGGCTGGGAGGAGAGAGGCTGATGCTGGGGGAGGCTGATGCTGGGGGAGGCTGGAAGGAGAGAGGCTGATGCTGGGGGAGGCTGATGTTGGGGGAGGGTGGGAGGGTGTAGGCTGATGCTGGGGGAGGCTGATGCTGGGGGAGGCTGGGAGGAGAGAGGCTGATGCTGGGGGAGGCTGATGCTGGGGGTGGCTGGGATGAGAGAGGCTGATGCTGGGGGAGGCTGATGCTGGGGGAGGCTGGAAGGAAAGAGGTTGATGCTGGGGGAGGCTGATGCTGGGGGAGGCTGGGAGGAGAGAGGCTGATGCTGGGGGAGGCTGATGCTGGGGGAGGCTGGAAGGAGAGAGGCTGATGCTGGGGGAGGCTAGCAGGGGGAGGCTGATGCTAGAGGAGGCTGGGAGGAGAGAGGCTGATGCTGGAGGAGGCTGGGAGGAGAGAGGCTGATGCTGGGGGAGGCTGGGAGGAGAGAGGCTGATGCTGGGGGAGGCTGGGAGGCGGAGGCTGATGCTGGGGGAGGCTGGGAGGCGGAGGCTGATGCTGTGGGAGGCTGATGCTGGGGGAGGCTGGGAGGCGGAGGCTGATGCTGGGGGAGGCTGATGCTGGGGGAGGCTGGAAGGAGAGAGGCTGATGCTGGGGGAGGCTGATGCTGGGGGAGGCTGGGAGGGGGAGGCTGATGCTGGGGGAGGCTGGGAGGGGGAGGCTGATGCTGGGGGAGGCTGGGAGGAGGGAGGCTGGGAGGAGAGAGGCTGATGCTGGGGGAGGCTGATGCTGGGGGAGGCTGGAAGGAGAGAGGCTGATGCTGGGGAGGCTGATGCTGGGGGAGGCTGGAAGGAGAGAGGCTGATGCTGGGGGAGGCTGATGCTGAGGGAGGCTGGGAGGTGGAGGCTGATGCTGGGGAAGGCTGGGAAGAGGGAGGCTGGGAGGAGAGAGGCTGATCCTGGGGAAGGCTGGGAGGAGGGAGGCTGGGAGGAGAGAGGCTGATGCTGGGGGAGGCTGATGCTGGGGGAGGCTGGAAGGAGAGAGGCTGATGCTGGGGGAGGCTGATGCTGGGGGAGGCTGGGAGGGGGAGGCTGGGAGGAGAGAGGCTGATGCTGGGGGAGGCTGGGAGGAGGGAAGCTGGGAGGGGGGAGGCTGAGAGAAGAGAGGCTGATGCTGGGGGAGGCTGAGGCTGGGTGGAGAGAAGCTGATGCTGGGGACAGAGAGGCTGATGCTGGGAGGAGAGAGGCTGATGCTGGGAGGAGAGAGGCTGATGCTGGGAGGAGAAAGGCTGATGCTGGGGGCAGAGAGGCTGATGCTGGTGCAGCATGGGGCATGGAGCACGATGGGGAGTGCGCAGCATGGCGGATGGACCACGTTTGGGAGTGCGCAGCATGGCGGATGGAGCACGTTTGGGAGTGCGCAGCATGGCGGATGGAGCACGATGGGGGGTGCGCAGCATGGGGGATGGAGCACGATGGGAGGTGCACACCTCCCCCCAACACACACACACAACACACCACACACACACTGGGAACCACAAACACCGCCCTACACAGACACCCACACACACAGACAACGCTGCACACACACACAACACCCAAACACCGCGGCACAAACAAATATACGCACATACCGCACAACACACACATTGCACAAAACATACCTCCCCCCAAAACACACCACACACACACAAACCGCGCAACACACACACACACAACGATACAGACACACAGCGCTCCACAAACAACGCAACACACGCAACACACATACAACACCGCTCTCACCCCCCGCCACACCCAGACAACACCCAGAACATGTACAGCGCCTACACAAACACTTGGTAGCTACACACAACAACATCTATATATATATATATATATATATATATATATATATATATATAACAAAAATCATACATGAACTACACAATACGTAAATTCTAGATTACCCGATGTGTAGAATCGGGCCACCTTCTAGTATTATATAAATGTCTAAAATAATACAACTATACCATGCCCAAGTATTACAACCGTAAATATCTAAAATAATACAACTATACCATGCCGATTTAATATAACCGTAAATATCTAAAATAATACAACTATATTGGGCATAAGTAATACAACCGTAAATATCTGAAATAATACTATATTATTATTTATTATTAATTATTATTATTATTATATTGTGCCCAAGTAATGCAACCGTAAATATCTAAAATAATACAACTATACCGTGCTCATGTTTTTAAGGGGTTAAAGAATCAAACTAACTTGATTTTAATAATGTTTATTTTTTCTTTCTAAAGGTTAAAAAAAAATCTATAATAATAATAAAACAACAACATGCGCTCACATAAATAAAAGCCAAAGCTGCCCTGATAGGTTTTTCCATTGTTAATGATTAATGCTGATAAGTGTTATAAATAAATACCGCCATGTAGTGCAGTGAACGTCCCATCAGACTCATTAATGAGGCTTTTTATTATGACTGTGATCTGACAAATAGGAGATGACGGAGCGGCCCGGCCCGGAGCGCTCTGAACGCCGAGCGCTTTATAAATGTTTGCTTTGTCCGGCTTTTAAAGAGCCCATTAATGCTGCTCTAAATGATAACGTGACAATGGCGGCTGATAAATCGCTCGATCCCGGCAGACGGAATGAGATTTTGTTTGCTTTAATGCCGCTCTCCTCTGTGTCTAACGCTGATTCATTGGGCCGATAATAACTCTGGAGTACATTAAACATCAACAACGCCACTTCCACGCATCCATCAGTGTCGCGCCGGGAAACGCGCACCCTCATTCCGCCGGGATTTGTTCTTTCCCGTGCGTCAAAGAGTTTGGAATTGTTACATTTTGCGGATTTTTTTTTTTTACATTTTTGAAATATACCATATATTTTCCAAAATCTACAAAATATGATTTAGGCAAAGAAAATGTTATGTATGTGCCCAGTGTGTGAGTGATACATGTGCAGTATGTGCCCCGTGTATGGCTATGTATGTGCCCAATACTGAAGCGACATCTCATAACATCGGCCAGCAACCTAAAGCTTGGGCGGAAATGGGTCATCCAAATGGACAATGATCCGAAGCTACTGCCAAACTGGTTACTAAATGGTTTCAGGAGAACAAAGTCTATGTTTTGGAGTGGCCATCACAAAGCCCTGATCTCAATGTTTGGAGTGGCCATCACAAAGCCCTGATCTCAATGTTTGGAGTGGCCATCACAAAACCCTGATCTCAATGTTTGGAGTGGCCATCACAAAGCCCTGATCTCAATGTTTGGAGTGGCCATCACAAAGCCCTGATCTCAATGTTTGGAGTGGCCATCACAAAACCCTGATCTCAATGTTTGGAGTGGCCATCGCAAACCCCTGATCTCAATCCTATTGAAAATGTATGGGCAAAGCTGAAAAGGTCGGTGCGAGTGGCGACCTACAAACATGCCTCAGCTACAACGGATCTGTCCCAAATTCCTACCAGCTATGGTGAGAAGCTTGTGGCAGGAGATATTGGTGATCCTCAGGTTCTGCAGTATTTTACTTATTAAGACCATCTAATAAAAGCCTCAGTGTTAGCCGCTTATCTCCTGATCAATTCAATAAATAGCTATGCTTTACGTAAGCAGATTGGTTCCCGTGCGCCGTGTCCACCGCGGCTCATCCCAGGTGTTCATTTTGATTAAATTCCAGATTAAGGTTATGAGACCTGCGGCACCTGATGCAGTCTTCCTGCCTGGTAAAGTCGTGTTATATATGAACCTGATACATAACATGTGAGGAGAGCTCCTGAAATTAATTAAATAGCAGCAAATTAATCAGTGAGGGTCCCAAAATGGCGACTGAGGGAAGGAAGCTGCAACCAGAAGGAAGAACGTTGCAGCCAGGAGGGAAACTGCAGCCAGGAGGAAGGACACTGCAACCATGAGGGATGCTGCAACCAGAAGGAAAGATGCTGCAGCCAGGAGGAAAGATGCTGCAGCCAGGAGGAAATATGCTGCAGCCAGGAGGAAGGATGCTGCAGCCAGGAGGAAATATGCTGCAGCCAGGAGGGAGGATGCTGTAGCCAGGTGAAAGCATGCTGCAGCCAGGAGGAGAGATGCTACAGCCAGGAGAAAAGATGCTGCAGCCAGGAGGAAATATGCTGCAGCCGGGAGAAAAGATGCTACAGCCAGGAGAAAAGATGCTGCAGCCAGGAGAAAAGATTCTGCAGCCAGGAGAAAAGATGCTGCAGCCAGGAGAAAAGATGCTACAGCCAGGAGGAATGACGCTGCAGCAAGGAAAAAAGATGCTGCAGCCAAAAGGAAAGATGCTGCAGCCAAGAGGAAGAACGCTGCAATATGGGGGATATATGCTGCAGCCAGGAGGAAAGATGCTGTAGTCAAGAGGAAAGATGCTGCAACCAAGAGGAAGGACGATGCAGCCAGAAGAAAAAAATGCTGCAACCAGGAGGAACCATTCAGCCAGGAGGAAAAATGCTGCAGCCATCAGAAAAGATGCTGCAGCAAGGAAGAAAGATGCTACAGCCAGGAGGAAGGATGCTGCAGCCAGGAGGAAAGATGCTGCAGCCAGGAGGAAAAATGCTGCAGCCAAGAGGAAAGATTCTGCAGCCAGGAGGAAAGATGCTGCAGCCAGGAGGAAAGATGCTGCAGCCATGAGGAAAAATGCTGCAGCCATGAGAAAAGATGCTGCAGCCAGGAGGAAGGATGCTGCAGCCAGGAGGAAGGATGCTGCAGCCAGGAGGAAAAATGCTGCAGCCAAGAGGAAAGATGCTGCAGCCATGAGGAAAGATGCTGCAGCCAGGAGGAAAGATGCTGCAGCCATGAGGAAAGATGCTGCAGCCAAGAGGATACATGCTGCAGCCATGAGGAAAGATGATGCAGCCAAGAGGAAGGATGCTAAAGCCAGAAGGAAAGACACTGCAGTATGGAGGAAAGATGCTGCAGCCAGGAGGAAGGACTCTGCAGCCAGGAGGAAGGATGCTGCAACCAGAAGGAAAGACACTGCAGTATGGAGGAAAGATGCTGCAGCCAGGAGGAAGGATGTTGCAAACAGAAGGAAAGATGCTGAAGCCAAGAGGAAGAATTCTGCAGTCAGGTGAAAAGATGCTGCAGCCAGGAGGAAAGATGCTGCAGCCAGGAGAAAAGATGCTGCAGCCAGGAGAAAAGATGCTACAGCCAGGAGGAATGACACTGCAGCAAGGAAAAAAGATGCTGCAGCCAAAAGGAAAGATGCTGCAGCCAAGAGGAAGAACGCTGCAATATGGGGGATATATGCTGCAGCCAGGAGGCAAGATGCTGTAGTGAAGAGGAAAGATGCTGCAACCAAGAGGAAGGATGATGCAGCCAGAAGAAAAAATGCTGCAACCAGGGGGAACCATTCTTCAGCCAGGAGGAAAAATGCTGCAGCCATCAGAAAAGATGCTGAAACCAGGAAGAAAGATGCTACAGCCAGGAGGAAGGTTGCTGCAGCCAGGAGGAAAGCTGCTGCAGCCATGAGGAAAAATGCTGCAGCCAAGAGTAAAGATGCTACAGCCAGGAGGAAGGATGCTGCAACCAGGAAATATGCTGCTGCCAGGAGTAAGCACACTGCAGCCAAAAGGAAGGACGCTGCAGCCAGAAAGAAGGATGTGGCAGCCAGGAGGTCGTCTGTTCGTATAGCAACTCACAAGGGACCAAGGTAGCACACTAACAAAACTGCAAGTGACCCTGCCGATTCCTATACAGCAGGGATCACAAACCTGTGGCTCGTGGGCCCATGATGCATGGCTTGCGGCTGTCTGTGAGCTCGGTGCATTTGCACCAAACAACTAGAAAGATCAGGTCTCCAGTTGGTCACATTTGTGAGGAGACGTGCACAGAAAAGCAGACCTGAATAAAGGCAGGAACCCCTGGATATTGGTGTACTACCTCGTGTGGTGATTTCTGTGGAAAAGCTTTGGCTGTCATTATACAGGTAATGGGGGCACTGGGTGTCATTGAGGGGGCGAGAGCTAATTGTGGCGTGTGACCCTTTCCCAGAAGCTGAATGTCGCTATCAAGGTCAGAAAGATTGGGGACCACTGCTGTGCAGACTAGAGATCCCAACCCAACAATTTAGGAGTAACTTTCATTAATGCAGCTGTTAGAAGGAGAGTTTTTTGAGGATAACCACACAAAATCTCCTACTTTCAACACAGGAGCCCCCCATAGTCTGCGGTTTGCAGTTCTCTTGGTTTGATCGCCACCAGTTATCAAACCACATTTTTCAACTTTTCTTCAGACCTTAGTCAAAAGAGAAGACTATCTTTCCTCCTCTGGGACCGCTGACTGGAAACCAGAAAAATGACCAAAAACTAGATGAAAGTACAGGTGCGGTTATTGAGCGCAAACGCAAACAAAGGAAGAAAATCCACCCAGTCCTTTTGAGTAGAAGAAACAAAAACATCTTAGATATTGTTCTAATTCTTGTCTCTGTTTGACCATTAGGCGAGCTTTGCACGTTGCGACATCGCAAGCCGATGCTGCGATGTCGCACGCGATAGTCCCCGCCCCCGTCGCAGCTGCGATATCTTGTGATTGCTGGCGTAGCGAACATTATCGCTACGTCAGCTTCACATGCACTTACCTGGCCTGTGACGTCGCTGTGGCCGGCGTCCCGCCTCCTTCCTAAGGGGGCGGGTTGTACAACGTCACAGCGATGTCACACGGCAGGCGGCCAATAGCGGAGGAGGGGCGGAGATGAGCAGGATGTAAACATCCCACCCACCTTCTTCCTTCCGTAGAGCCGCCGGCGGCAGGTAAGGTGATGTTCCTCGCTCCTGCGGCTTCATACACAGCGATGTGTGCTGCCGCAGGAACAAGGAACAACATCGTACCTGTCGCAGCAGCGTAATTATGAAAAAGTTGGAGCCTACACCGATGATACAATAACGACGCTTTTGCGCTCGTTAATCATATAATCTAGCATTTACACACTACGATGTCGAAAGTGACGCCGGATGTGCGTCACTTTCGATTTGACCCCACCGACATCGCTTCTGCGATGTTGCAACGTGCAAAGCCGCCCTTAGTCTCAGGATGATAACCTTAGGAAAACGAAAGCTTAATTCCTAACCTGGAGTAAACGCTACGCCAAAAGCTAGCCATAAACTGAACCCCTCTACCGGAAATAAAGTTTGAAGGAACATCATGTAGATTTATGACGTGAAAGATAAACAATGTAGTGTCGCGGGCGGGGAGGACGCCGTCGCTGCTGCGCTCTCGCTAACGCTCGGGTCCGGCGCTGCTGCTGCTGCTCGGTGGCTCGAGCGGTGGGCCGGATCCGGGGACTCGAGCGGCGCTCCTTGCCCGTGAGTGAAAGGGGTGGTTGGTTTGGGGAATTTAGTCCGTGACGCCACCCACGGGTCGTGGTGAAGATGGGCACCACCGCTGCTGATGACAGGGATCCCGGGAGCGATGGTAAGGGGCAGCTGGGATGTTGTTTTCCCCCTCCGTGGGTAGGGGTCGGTGGTCCCAGGGCCCGGTGATGTTGTGACGGGGAGGCAGGGCTGGTGAGGTGCAGGGTTGCAGGGACAGCGCGGCGCGGTGCCGGATGGCACGGGTGTACTCACTCAGCAAGAAAGGTACAAAGTCCCCGGTAAATCAAACGGCTGGATGGACGGGTCCCGCAGCCGGCTGCAGTATCTCTCCCCGGACAGGTGATGACGGCTGTCTTTCCCTGTACCTTGATGTTCTCCTTCTGACTACTATGAATTCCCAACCAGAGGAGCCCGTTTGCCCGCAGGCGCTGGCCCTTGGGTCTCTAGCCTTAGGCGGTAGCTGTATACCCTCACGGTGTGGGCTGTTGCCTTCAATCGGGACTTTTGCTGTTGTGAAACCCCTGGGGTTCCAGTCACATTCGGATCTGACTATTGACGGCGGCTCCAAGCCTGGTCGGGGTCCGATGGCCCTGCCTGTGTGTGCTGACTTCACTTCGCTCCCCGGTCGGTACCGGCGGGCCGTCGCCCGACCCCGGTCCTACGGTTCTGCGTTGCTCCACCACTCCTGCAGACGGCCACCACCGTCTGCCAACCTTGCTGTCAGTGCCTGGGCCACAAACCCAGACATCCAAGTGCTTACTCCTCACTCCTCAAACTCCAAACTCTATCTGTCACTTTTCCCGCCTCCAGGCCTGTGAACTCCTCGGTGGGTGGGGCCAACCGCTTGGCTCCGCCCCACCTGGTGTGGACATCAGACACTGGAGGGAGGCAACAAGGGTTTTTGTTTGCCTGGTGTCCCTGTCTAATGGGGGTGGGGGTGTTTGTATGTTATCTGTGACGACCTGGCTAGGCCAGGGCGCCACAGTAGCTAAACTCTTTTGGGAGAGAAACCAAGTGAATGATCTTGCTGAAACGGACCACCACCACCCACATAGTATACCCTCCAGAGTTAAGGCGGTGTTACATGCTACGATTTATCTGATGATATGTCGTCGGGGGTCATGGTTTCCGTGACGCACTTCCGTCATCGTTAGCGACGTCATTGCGTGTGACACCTACGTGCGACTCCGAACGATCGCAAATAGGATGAAAATCGTTGATCGTTGACACGTCGTTCAGTTTCAAAATATTGTTCGTCGTTTGGAACGCAGCAGACATATTGCTACGTTTGACACCCTGCCAACGACGAAAAACATCCACATGACCGCCTTGGTCAAACAATATATCGCTGAACGATGTTGCGTCATTTGTGAGATGTGTACGTGTGACCGCTACAAAACGACCTATGTGCGATCTCGGCAAATCGTAACTACGATCTGGGAGTGTCACATCACTAATGAGATCGTCAGATAAATTGTAGCGTGTAACGGGGCCTTTAGGCAAATCCGTCATGAAATCCATGGACAAAGGAGTTCAAGGTTGAGACGGAACCTCGTTAGATCAAAGGGAACCTTTCCAGGGCCTGACGAGAGGCTTTGGACCTGGCGCAAACTCTACACTAATGAGCATACTCGTCAACATTCTTTTCAGCACTCTGCCACCAAAAGGACCTGTAATCAGCTCTCTAGGTGGCAGAGAAACCAGGATTCCCGGCCAACACAGAGTCATGCACTTCGTTAAGAAGGTCAGAATGAAGCAAGGACGGCACAAACAGCTTGCTAGATGGCAAGCCCTCCGGTGTACCAACCCGAGCTTCCTAAATGCATTGTCTAAGATCAATCCCGAGGGCACCCACCACTACCCATGCACTAAGAATTTTGACTGGATTTTCATCCCTCAACTCTGGAACAAAACTACATGAAAAAGCATCAGCCTTAACATTCTTAGTACCAGGGAAATATTTCATAGAGAAATCAAACCGAGCGGGGAAAAAAAAGGGCCCACCAGGCCTGTCTAGTATTCAAGCATTTACCACCGTTAACATAGAGTAAATTTTCGTGATCAGTAAAGACCGTTACTTTATGGCTAGCCCCCTCTAACCAATGCCTCCATTCCTCGAAAGCTCTCTTAACAGCCAAGAGTTCTCAGTCACTAATATCATATTTAGACTCTGCTTGGGAGAATTTCCGAGAAAAAGAAGCACAAGGATAAAAGTAACCGTGCTTCTCAGAACAAATGGCAGCCATCAACCACAAAAGACATCAACATCCGGTTGATTGAGGACTGGAGCTTACGGTAATAATTAGCAAAACCTAAGAATCTGTGTGTTACTCTTCCACCAGGAGGCAAGAATTAGAATCGAGATAGAACTCCAAAGAGCAGTGAGACTAAAGCCCACAAGGGGGCACACACACCAGTGAAAGAGTAGTCAGCAAGTCTTAACCAGGAAGTTACGTCTGAATAAGGGAGTGAGCAAGCTATAAACAGGTGGAAGTGCGAAGGTCCGGAGCCAAAAAGGTCACGTCAGAAGCCAAAAAGGGGAAACAGGGCTGTGGTCAGGAAACGTTACCGAGGTCAGAGGCCGAGAGAGCAAGTAAGTACAAAAGAGAGGGATAGGACCAAATACAGAACGGGACCGGCGTCTGGGAGACAGGGCAGACAAAACAGTAAAAGGGAAATGGAGGTAATGGAGAGGTAAGCTGGGTAGCGGGATGGATCAGGGCTAACTCACAAGAACCAGTTATGCACGCTGCAGAGTGGGAACTATTACTGGCGGCGTTCCGGAGGTGTCCACACCATAATAAAGCAGTGTGAGTCCTGGAACGAGGCACAACAGAACAGACCCCACCAACCTGACTTAACCCCGTCAGAGTCAAGCTATAGTCATGACACTGTATAAGGCATTAAGATTAGTAGGTTGTACCCAATCAAAGTCGGCCTGTACCTTAACGGGATCCATCTGAAAATCTTTACCAGAGCGCAAATACCCAAAAACTGAATCTGCTGCACCTCAGACTGATACTCCTCGAGTTTGGCAAATACATCGTTCACACGAAGAACTTGAAGCAAGTGCCGAACACGAGAACCTGAGTAAATCAAGATATCATCCAAGTATATCACAACAAATCTACCCAGTACAGAAGAAAAAAAAGAATTTATGAAGTTCTGAAACACTGCTGGAACATTGGTCAAACCAAACGGTATCATCAAATTTTCAAAGTGACCATTGACGGCCGTTTTCCACTCATCACCTTGGCAAACACGTGTGAAGTTTGTGTTCCTCTCAGATCCACTTTAGAAAAGCACCTGGCTCCCGCATTGATTAAACAGATCAGGAATAAGAGGTAGAGGGTGAGGATCACATACAGTAATCTTATTAACCTCTCTAAAATCCAAAAAAAGGATGCAAACCTCCATCTTCTTTCTTAACAAAGAAAAATGCTATGGTGACTGGTGAGGAGGAAAGCCTTATGTGACCCTTAGAAAGACTCTTTTGAATGTACTCCTTCAAGGCATCTGTTTCTGGGAGATAGAGGCTAATTAGATGAGATTTAGGCAATTTGGCCCCCGGTATGAAGTAAATAGCACAATCATATGATCTATTTAGGAGAAGAACTTCACATTCAGTCTCAGAAAATATATCCTCAAAATCCTAAACATGGAGGAAGAGCTCTCAGAGACACCAGGATTTAGGTAAACAATTGCAAAAACAAAAATTCCCCCAAGACTTAACCTATTGAATCTCCCAAATGATGGTGGGATTGTGTTTCACGAACCAGGGTATACCCAAAACAACCTTAGCAGATTAGGAAGGAAATACCATGAATGAAATAGATTCTATGTGTCATTCTCCCACTCTCATGCACAATTTCTAAATCTTAGAAGCAACATAACTTTGGGTAAGGGGAGAATTATCAATTGAGGATGCACATTCAATAGCAAATCACTGTCGATAAGATCCAAGGCAAGGCCCCAATCAGTAAGTGCAGAAATCGGTGTAACATCAGATATAGTTACCAAAGACACTTGTAGGAAGAAACCCAAATGTGCTCTTATCCCTAAAACATCTGTCCAAATGTACTGCCAGTGACACGGCTTCTTCTAAGAACAACGGAGAGGAAATATGAACCATCATATCAAGTATCTGACTAGAAAAACTCAGGCAGAATTGACTGTGGAGAGCTGGGTTATTCCAGGAGGTCTCCACTGCCCATCATCTGACCAGAGAGCAGAAGTCCTCCACTTTACGATTTCCTTGTATTAAAATGCGAATCTTTGATTCATCAACTGAACTTTATCGGGATCCTTATTGATGAGCCCCAGAGTGAGGAATAATAAGGGGTGAATCCTGAGGCAGAGAAATGTCCAGGCCTGAGGATCTCTAAGGAGGGTCTTCACGGAACAACGACAGAAGAATACCCACATATTGACTCTCTCCTTCGGATGAGGCATGACCAAGACAAAAATACAACGTACCCGAAGAAAGAGATGGAAAACTTACTTTGATCCCTATCAAACCATTGAAAGGACCATAACTGCGTTACCAGGGTGTCCACAGCATTCATGATGGGTTCTCACACAAAAATGGAGTGGCCTGGTAATAATGTTATGTTCGTACAACAACTCACAAGGGATGACAGTAACACACTATAAAACTGCAACTGACCCTGCTGGTTCCTGTACAGACTAGAGATCCCAACCCTGAGGTCCTAGTGGTTCCTGCTGGAGTTGGAATAGGCCTGACCACAGACTAAACCACGGCAACTCGGGCCTACTCTGCCTGATGGGCCATCAAGCACATCACTTTCCTTCTAAGGAACCTGAGGGCAGAGCAGAGTGCAACATACCTACAGAAGGGAAGGTGTGCTGAAGTAGAAAGTGATCCCAGAGTGAGTAGGACAAACAACAAAATACAAGAAAGGGTGAATATTGCTAAAGAATATGCCGCCTAATTACTAACAACAAATAACACAGAGGTGCAGAGTGGAGAACATAAACAGTAGAGAGGTCTACTAGCTGGTCTTCAACTGACTAGCAGAAACTAACAGCAATATGGCTGGTCTAAAAAATGAGAATATCACCAGCAAGAAACACCAGGAGGAGGAAAGTATTTAAAACTGCACCCAAAAGGTGACTGGTCAGACAAACGAGTAAATTAATACACCTGTTACCCTAGTAGAACTAAGGCAAGGATAACAGAAATTAAACACCCAAAGAAAAGGTGTATCTGCTGTGGTCCAGAGCACAGAGAAGCCGACCAGAGAGCACAGACTCAAGGGTTTGAATCCAGACGCATGACAGGAAGAAGGACACTGCAGCCAGAAGAAAGGATACTGCAACCAGAAGGATGCTGCAGCCAGAAGAAAGGATACTGCAACCAGAAGGATGCTGCAGCCAGAAGAATGGATACTGCAACCAGAAGGATGCTGCAGCCAGAAGAAAGGATACTGCAACCAGAAGGATGCTGCAGCCAGAAGAATGGATACTGCAACCAGAAGGATGCTGCAGCCAGAAGAAAGGATACTGCAACCAGAAGGATGCTGCAGCCAGAAGAATGGATACTGCAACCAGAAGGATGCTGCAGCCAGAAGAATGGATACTGCAACCAGAAGGATGCTGCAGCCAGAAGGAAGGACGCTGAAGCCAGAAGAAAGGATACTGCAACCAGAAGGATGCTGCAGCCAGAAGAAAGGATACTGCAACCAGAAGGATGCTGCAGCCAGAAGAAAGGATACTGCAACCAGAAGGATGCTGCAGCCAGAAGAAAGGATACTGCAACCAGAAGGATGCTGCAGCCAGAAGAAAGGATACTGCAACCAGAAGAAAGGATACTGCAACCAGAAGGATGCTGCAGCCAGAAAAAAGGATACTGCAACCAGAAGAAAGGATACTGCAACCAGAAGGATGCTGCATCCAGAAGAAAGGATACTGCAACCAGAAGGATGCTGCAGCCAGAAGAAAGGATACTGCAACCAGAAGAAAGGATACTGCAACCAGAAGAAAGGATACTGCAACCAGAAGGATGCTGCAGCCAGAAGAAAGGATACTGCAACCAGAAGGATGCTGCAGCCAGAAGAAAGGATACTGCAACCAGAAGGATGCTGCAGCCAGAAGAAAGGATACTGCAACCAGAAGGATACTGTAACCAGAAGAAAGGATACTGCAACCAGAAGGATGCTGCAGCCAGAAGAAGGATACTGCAACCAGAAGGATGCTGCAGCCAGAAGAAAGGATACTGCAACCAGAAGAAAGGATACTGCAACCAGAAGAAAGGATACTGCAACCAGAAGAAAGGATATTGCAACCAGAAGGATGCTGCAGCCAGAAGAAAGGACGCTAAAGCCAGAAGGATGCTGCAGCCAGAAGAAAGGATACTGCAACCAGAAGAAAGGATACTGCAACCAGAAGAAAGGATATTGCAACCAGAAGGATGCTGCAGCCAGAAGAAAGGACGCTAAAGCCAGAAGGATGCTGCAGCCAGAAGAAAGGATACTGCAACCAGAAGGATGCTGCAGCAAGAAGAAAGGATACTGCAACCAGAAGGAAGGATGCTGCAGCCAGAAGGAAGGATGCTGCAGTTAGAAGGAAGGATGCTGCAGCCAGAAGAAAGGATGCTGCAGCCAGAAGGAAGGATGCTGCAGCCAGAAAGGATGCTGCAGCCAGAAGGAAGGATGCTGCAGCCAGAAGGAAGGATGCTGCAGTTAGAAGGAAGGATTCTGCAGCCAGAAGAAAGGATGCTGCAGCCAGAAAGAAGGATGCTGCAGCCAGAAGGAAGGTTTCTTCAGCCAGAAGGAAGGATGCTGAAGCCAGAAGGAAGGACGCTGTAGCGAAGAGGAAGGATGCTTCAGCCAGAAGGAAGGATGCTGCAGTTAGAAGGAAGGATGCTGCAGTTAGAATGAAGGATGCTGCAGCCAGAAGGAAGGATGCTTCAGCCAGAAGGAAGGATGCTGCAGCCAGAAGGAAGGATGCTTCAGCCAGAAGGAAGGATGCTGCAGCCAGAAGGAAGGATGCTGCAGCCAGAAGGAAGGATGCTGCAGCCAGAAGGAAGGATGCTGCAGTCAGAAAGAAGGATGCTGCAGCCAGAAGGAAGGATGCTGCAGTCAAAAAGAAGGATGCTGCAGCACGAAGGAAGGATGCTGCAGTCAGAAGGAAGGATGCTTCAACCAGAAGGAAGGATGCTGCAGTCAGAAGGAAGGATGCTTCAACCAGAAGGAAGGATGCTGCAGCCAGAAGGAAGGATGCTGCAGTCAGAAGGAAGGATGCTGCAGTCAGAAGGAAGGATGCTGCAGTCAGAAGGAAGGATGCTGCAGTCAGAAGGAAGGATGCTGCAGTCAGAAGGAAGGATGCTGCAGCCAGAAGGAAGGATGCTGCAGTTAGAAGGAAGGATGCTGCAGTCAGAAGGAAGGATGCTGCAGCCAGAAGGAAGGATGCTGCAGTCAGAAAGAAGGATGCTGCAGCCAGAAGGAAGGATGCTGCAGCCAGAAGGAAGGATGCTGCAGCCAGAAGGAAGAATGCTTCAGCCAGAAGGAAGGATGCTGCAGCTAGAAGGAAGAATGCTTCAGCCAGAAGGAAGGATGCTGCAGCCAGAAAGAAGGATGCTGCAGCCAGAAGGAAGGATGCTGCAGCCAGAAGGAAGAATGCTTCAGCCAGAAGGAAGGATGCTGCAGCCAGAAGGAAGGATGCTGCAGCTAGAAGGAAGGATGCTTCAGTCAGAAGAAGGATGCTGCAGTCAGAAGGAAGGATGCTGCAGTCAGAAGGAAGGATGCTTCAGTTAGAAGGAAGGATGCTGCAGCCAGAAGGAAGGATGGTGCAGCCAGAAAAATGGATGCTGCAGCCAGAAGGAAGGATACTTCAGTCAGAAGGAAGGAATGCTTCAGTCAGAAGGAAGGATGCTTCAGCCAGAAGGAAGGATGCTTCAGACAGAAGGAAGGATGCTTCAGACAGAAGAAAGGATGCTTCAGCCAGAAGGAAGGATGCTTCAGTCAGAAGGAAGGATGCTGCAGCCAGAAGGAAGGATGCTGCAGCCAGAAGGAAGGATGCTGCAGCCAGAAGGAAGGATGCTGCAGCCAGAAGGAAGGATGCTGCAGTCAGAAGGAAGGATGCTGCAGCCAGAAGGAAGGATGCTGCAGTCAAAAAGAAGGATGCTGCAGCACGAAGGAAGGATGCTGCAGTCAGAAGGAAGGATGCTTCAACCAGAAGGAAGGATGCTGCAGTCAGAAGGAAGGATGCTTCAACCAGAAGGAAGGATGCTGCAGCCAGAAGGAAGGATGCTGCAGTCAGAAGGAAGGATGCTGCAGTCAGAAGGAAGGATGCTGCAGTCAGAAGGAAGGATGCTGCAGTCAGAAGGAAGGATGCTGCAGTCAGAAGGAAGGATGCTGCAGCCAGAAGGAAGGATGCTGCAGCCAGAAGGAAGAATGCTTCAGCCAGAAGGAAGGATGCTGCAGCTAGAAGGAAGAATGCTTCAGCCAGAAGGAAGGATGCTGCAGCCAGAAAGAAGGATGCTGCAGCCAGAAGGAAGGATGCTGCAGCCAGAAGGAAGAATGCTTCAGCCAGAAGGAAGGATGCTGCAGCCAGAAGGAAGGATGCTGCAGCTAGAAGGAAGGATGCTTCAGTCAGAAGGAAGGATGCTGCAGTCAGAAGGAAGGATGCTGCAGTCAGAAGGAAGGATGCTTCAGTTAGAAGGAAGGATGCTGCAGCCAGAAGGAAGGATGGTGCAGCCAGAAAAATGGATGCTGCAGCCAGAAGGAAGGATACTTCAGTCAGAAGGAAGGAATGCTTCAGTCAGAAGGAAGGATGCTTCAGCCAGAAGGAAGGATGCTTCAGACAGAAGGAAGGATGCTTCAGACAGAAGAAAGGATGCTTCAGCCAGAAGGAAGGATGCTTCAGTCAGAAGGAAGGATGCTGCAGCCAGAAGGAAGGATGCTTCAGCCAGAAGGAGGGATGCTGCAGCCAGAAGGAAGGATGCTGCAGCCAGAAGGAAGAATGCTGCAGCCAGATGGAAGGATGCCTCAGCCAGAAGGAAGGATGCTGCAGCCAGAAGGAAGGATGCTGCAGCCAGATGGAAGGATGCCTCAGCCAGAAGGAAGGATGCTGCAGCCAGATGGAAGGATGCCTCAGCCAGAAGGAAGGATGCTGCAGCCAGATGGAAGGATGCTGCAGCCACCAGGATCTTCCTCTTATAGTATGTTTTCTCTATGAATTTCTTCAAGTTGTAAGAGCATACTTGCCAACTTTTAGGCAAGTCCTCCTGGTAGGATAGCAGCATTACCACTGTCTCCTTATAGCCTACACGCTCTTCTATGCCAGCTCCATGTCCCTTCCACACCCAATCACAATTAACCTTCTGGAAATTTGCTTTCCGTCAGGTTCGGGAAACATTTGCCGACACGTGAAGGTGTCCAGGGCATTTTTATTTTTTTTCCAGAAGTCCCCAGGATGTTTCTTCAGAGTCAACAACTATGACTCGCTGGGTCTGAAGGGGCTTGTCTACGGAAATACACCAAAGACTGGGTGTATCTGAAAAGTCATATTTGTCCCTAAGTCATTTGTACACACAACATTGTTGGTTATAAATGAAGTAGTGACAAAATATATACGGTAATTGGTGAAAGAAGGTTCAACTAGATGGACCGGGGGCTTTTTTCAACCTATGTAACTATATCAGACACAATCCGGCCAGTGTAACTCCTGAACTAAGCGTCATTAGTGCTAACAAAGTGCCATAATACTCTCTTGGCAGGGGTGGAATTAAGGCCGGAGCAGCAACCTGAATGTTACCTATCCTGGCTCCAATGCCTGGCTCTCCGTCCTCCTCGGCTCCTCTGATTTCGCTCACCTAGACCTTTCCAGGCTACCTTAATAATCACTTTGGTATTTGGGGGTCCACAATGCTACAACTTTGCCATAATACTGCCTTATGGGGAAATTCTCTCCGCAGAGAGGAATCAGACGTATTTTCTTCATGACGTGGTAAGATCGCAGCCTAACACATAGTAAAAAATGCAAGTAAAACAAACAACATTCTTGAGGGTCTCGTCTGCCAAAAAGAGGCAGCTGCAGGGGAAGGCTGGGTACTGGGATTTAAAGGGCTGTGAGACCCTCACTCCCCGGACCCCTGCCCATCTACTGAAGGTGAGCATGGTGAGGGCATCGTCCAGCCACTTCTCCATCAATGACTAACAGTTCTGTGATGGTGGAATGATCAGCGAGTCCTGTGCAGACAATGTGGACAGGGCTCGTCAGAGCCGCTCCAAATGCTCATATGGGCCCCGAAGTAGTACGCCCACTGTATGGGCACAATTTATATTTCATCAAAACTTAGTGTAAGTGTGCATTCACACTGCGTTTTGTCATCCATTCAGTAGTCCTGTCTTGGCTCACATCCAACCGCCTTACAAAATGGGATTTGGATATCACAATAAGTAATGTCACAGCTCACCTCCTCCTCCTCCTGTACAATAACTGATAACACCTCTATGTAGATTAGATAACACAGAATCCACCATTCACAATAGGTGATGTCACAGCTCACCTCCTCCTCCTGTACAATGACTGATAACACGTCTTTATACAGTAGGTAACACAGGATCCACCATTCACAATAGGTTATATTACAACTCCTCTCCTCCTGTACAATGACTAACACCTCTATGTAGAGTAGATAACACAGGATCCACCAATCATAATAGGTGATGTCACAGCTCACCTCCTCCTCCTGTACAATGACTGATAACAACTCTATATACAGTAGATAACACAATATTCAGCAGTTCACAATAGGTGATGTCACAGCTCACCTCCCCCTCCTGTACAATGACTCTTAACACCTCTATATACAGTAGGTAACACATGAGCCACCATTCACAATAGATGATGTCACAGCTCATGTCTTCTCTTTCCTGGACAGAATAATAGAGAATGCCCACAACCTTCCCTCAGTTTATTGTTTTCTATGATCCCTGTAGGTGCAAATCTCTTAATGATGTTAAAAGAGGTTCAGGCAAGAAACACAAAGAAGAACAGAGGGAGGTTACAGGGGTCTGGGAGGAAGGTTACAGGAGTCCGAAAGAGAGGTTACAGTTGTGCGGGAGGGAGGTTACAGGAGTCCAGGAGGGATGTTACAGGGCTCTTGGAAGGAGGTTACAGTGGTCCAGGAGGGATGGTACAGGGGTCCGAGAGGGAGGTTACAGGACTCCTGGAGGGACAGTACAGGGATTCGGGAGGGATGTTACAGGGATTCTGGAGGGATGTTATAGTGACCCAGGAGGGAGGTTACTGGAGTCTGGGAGGGAGGTTACAGTTGTCCAGATGGGTGGTTACAGGGGTCCGGGAGGGATGTTACAGAGTTCCGGGAGTGAGGTTACAGGAATCTGGGTGAGAGGTTACAGGAGTCTGGGAGGGAGGTTACAGTTGTCCTGGTGGGAGGTTACTGGAGTCTGGGAGGGAGGTTACAATTGTCTTGGTGGGAGGTTACAGGAGTCTGAGAGGGAGGTTACAGTTACCCAGATGGGTGGTTACAGGGGTCCGGGAGGGATGTTACAGAGTTCCGGGAGTGAGGTTACAGGAATCTGGGTGGGAGGTTACAGGAGTCTGGGAGGGAGGTTACAATTGTCCTGGTGGGAGGTTACTGGAGTTTGGGAGGGAGGTTACAATTGTCCTGGTGGGAGGTTACTGGAGTCTGGGAGGGAGGTTAGAATTGTCCTGGTGGGAGGTTACTGGAGTCTGGGAGGGAGGTTACAGTTGTCCTGGTGGGAGGTTACAGTTGTCCTAGTGGGAGGTTACAGGAGTCTGGGAGGGAGGTTACAGTTGTCCAGATGGGCGGTTACAGTGGTCCGGGAAGGATGTTACAGAGTTCCGGGAGTGAGGTTACAGGGGTCTGCGAGGGAGGTTACAGAGGTCCCGGAAGGATGGTCCAGGGGTCCAGGAGGGAGGTGACAGGGGACTTGGAGGGAGGTTACAGGAGTCTGGGAGGTTACAGTTGTCCAGATGGGCGGTTACAGGGGTTCGGGAGCGATGTTACAGGGGTCCAGGAGAGAGGTTACAGGGGTCTGCGAGGGAGGTTCCAGGGGTCCCGGAAGGATGGTCCAGGAGGGAAGTGACAGGGGACTTGGAGGGAGGTTACAGAGATGTGAGAGGGAGGCAACAGGGATTTGGGAGGGAGGGTACAAGGGTCTGAGAGGGAGGTTACAGATGCTGAACCGGTTCTGCTCTGCCATCCCGCTCATTACCCCCTGTTCTGAGATGGGTTAATACTCCATGTTTGGGGTCATCTAAGCTCCATGACCAGCTGCTGGCCTCTCTCATTACTACTGCAGCTTTGTAGTTAGGAAAACAAATTGTGTGATTAATCGTCTCTTACGTGAGAGAAGGATGAAGACGATAAATTATTGACGCAGTCCCCTCCCCCGATGTGCTCCACCGGGAAGAATAGAGTCCTCCTTGTAGACTGCTTGCGAGAAGCCATGTGCAAAATACAGAAAACCTCAACCAAGCGGCTTATGGCATCGCCACCAGAGTAATGCTAGAGGAACACGGACAGGACAAGGACCGGCCGGTCCCTGATGCCATAGGGCCCCATATGCAACTACATCACAATCTCTCAGGATATCCTACTGCTGGGGCCACCAGCAATCCATGCTAATCAGGAAGACTACCTGAGTGAGCAATTCCCCTGCAGCGCCCCCAGAGGAGAATTGAAGAAACTTTCTAATTCAAAAAGTCAACATGGGATTATGTAAACTTTTTTTGGAGTTTTTGAAGCCAGTTTTGGCCAAAGCCGTGGCCCTGTACATTTAGTGAATAGACCACACCTGCCACCATTTATAGCCACTTTAATTAATTTTGGGCTAAAATAATGAAAGTATTAGTTGTAAAATCAACGGTGGAATGGGGCAGTGAGAAGGTCAATGGTGGATTCCGCAAGCTCTTGGAGGGGGAGACCTCAAGATGAGGAGGACTCTAGGAAATTACCTAATTTTCCAACCACTTAAAAAATGGCCTGACCTGATAATAGCATTTCGCTATTCGTATGTCACGCTGGACCCAAGGGGGTGACTGGATGGGGAGCCCTGCCCCTGGCCCTCAGATTAAATGTACCTTGAGCTTTTCCTCAACCCAGAGGTAAAGTTGAAGGTAGTGAGGTTTGGGCCACCAGCATCTCCCTGACTCCTTTCCAGACCCTGGTGTAACTCCCTCCACACTCAACACCCCGGGGAATAACCGGGATAGTAGCCAAAAAAAACCCCACCTGGTTTTTAAGTGTGCAAGAGTTTGGTTCTCACCCCTTGTCTGTCTTATTTGTCGTTGGGTTTTTTGTGACTACTGTCCTGGCCTGTCCCTTGGGTAGTAAGTATGGCGGGAGTTACAGTAAGGCCTTTAAAGGAGTCAGGGAGAAACTGGGGGTCCAGACCTCACTACCTTTAAGTGTACCTCTGTGTTGAGGGAAAGCTCAGGGTATATTTAGTCTGAGGGCCAGAGCAGGGCTTCCCATCCAGTCTCCCCCTTGGGTCCAGAGTGACACCATGTCAGGTCTACAAGGAATTTTTAAGATGTCGGGCATCACTTGATGACTAAAGAACACCACCCCATCCCTTTGACCTTAATGTCTTAGTGGAGCTCACAGCAATTGTTGCACGAGAGGTAGACTATTTTTGTATCAGGATTTTTGGGTACTTTTTTGGCTTTGCTATCTCGGAAGACCGTCTGATGGACTGGTCCAGCAAAAAGTGGTGTCCATTACACATTAGGTAAATGCTGGTATGAACCTGAACCATTTTGGTATCGAGTGTCAGAGGGACTCGTGACTTTCAGAAGTCATCATGGCAAAAAAAAGATCAGGTATGTTGGATTTCGCCATGTCCCATCCTTTGTTTCCCATAAGGGGAGAAGCTTCTGCTCTTTCCCCGTAACATAAACATGAACGCTCGGCCAGATGGACATGCATGATAGGAGGAATGGATGATGATGGATTGGCCATCAACATGGATTGGCCATCAACATGGATTGGCCATCAACATGGATTGGCCATCAACATGGATTGGCCATGAACGTCTACCGCATGAAGGTCGTGGGGCAAGGAGAAAGGTATCACTAATTTGAGTACCAGGATCCTGTTCTACGGCCGGACGAGCGTCCTCTACTCCATTCTCCGAGGTATAATAAGTAACTAATTACCCCTCGTGTGTCCTAATTGCAGTGTCCTTATGATAAGAGCAATTTTTTTTTATAAAAAGCAAACATCATTATTATCATTATCACCTTCAGGGAAGGAATGAGACGGTTACGTCGCTTATCTCACCAAGTTTCCTAGCGATGCCAGCGACATCTCAGCACGAGCCGCGGACCGGGCCGGAACGTGATCACTACCGCCATTCAGGCAATGCCATTCTTTAAAAGGGAATTATACCAAAATATCTCTTTTGAGGAGTCACAATACAGTAATCGGTGCCAAATTTGACCAAGTAGCCTCATCACTGTCCTGTATCAAGGGGTCTTTGGTGCTTTCTGGTCCCCAAACAGCTACAGACGTTAAAGAGTCCAGGACCCAAAACAAGTGGAGTCCATGCTAAAGTCCCATTTAGTCTATGGCTGCCAGCACCAACGTGGGAGACTATGACCAGGCCGTTCACACAGGAATATGCTCTGATCTAAATCCGCCATTGTAGGCCTGGCTGGATAATTAGGGTTGTTGTCCTGTTGGAAGGTGAACCTACGCCCCAGTCTCAAGTCGTTTGCAGCCTCTAACAGGTTTTCCTCCAGGATTGCCCTGTATTTAGCGCCTTTCATCTTCTCATCCCCTCTGACAAGCTTTCCTGCCAAAGAAAAGCCTCCCCACAGCAGGATGCTGCCACCACCATGTGTGATGGTGGGGATGGTGTTTTCAGGGTGATGTGCAGTGTTAGTTTTCCTCCAGGATTGTCCTGTATTAAGCTCCATCCATCTTCCCATCCCCTCTGACCAGCTTTCCTGCCAAAGAAAAGCCTCCCCACAGCAGGATGCTGCCACCACCATGTGTGATGGTGGGGATGGTGTTTTCAGGGTGATGTGCAGTGTTAGTTTTCCTCCAGGATTGCCCTGTATTTAGCGCTTTTCATCTTCCCATCCTCTCTGTCCAGCTTTCCTGCATAAGAAAATCCTCCCCACAGCAGGATACTGCCACCACCATGTGTGACAGTGGGGATGGTGTTTTCAGGGTGATGTGCAGTGTTAGTTTTCCTACAGGATTGTCCTGTATTTAGCTCCATCTATCTTCCCTTCCCCTCTGACCAGCTTTCCTGCCAAAGAAAAACCTCCCCACAGCAGGATGCGGCCTCCACCATGTTTGACGGTGGGGATGTTGTTTTCAGGGAAGATGTGCAGTGTTAGTTTTCCGCTCCAATACAGTACCAAAAAGTTCTCCAGCAAGTTTTAACACCTAAATAATAAAAATATACATTTTGGTATCTATGTTCTCATACTGACATGGAGAAACATTTTGTAAAGTCAGTTTTACCATTTAGTGAACATGGTAATTATAAAAAAAAAACTATTTTGCAATTTCAACGTACTTGGAATTTTTTCCTTGATTTCCAGTGCACTATGTAGTAAAATAAAGGGTGTCATTTAAAAGTACAACTCGTCTCACAAGCAAGCCTCATATGGCCATACTGCTGGAAAAATAAAAACGTTATGGCTCTTGGAAGAAGGGGAGGAAAAAACAAAAACACATTCCTGAGGAATCTTGGCCTATTTCTTATGGACAATGGCCTCGAGGTTGATCAAAAATTTTTCAGGGACTACAAAAGACGTGCAACAAGATGTGGTGGCCGCTGGCACTGAGGGGTTAGTTTGCTCACAAAAGCACACACTAAACGTTGAAGCTCTTCATGCCCGAAAGCCAAGATGTCACAATCGCGAGAAGAGTCACCACCAATATGATCAAAAGTATATAAATACCAAATTCTGTTCTATGTAATGATGAAACAAAACCAGAACTCTTCGGTCCTATGGATCAGCTGTATGCATTGAGAGATTGGAAAGGTGTACAATGAAGCATGGTGGGGGGGTCAGTGATATCTACAGTGAAGCACGGTGGGGGCTCAGTGATATCTACAGTGAAGCATGGCGTGGGCTCAGTGATATCTACAGTGAAGCATGGCTTGGGCTCAGTGCTGTCTACAGTGAAGCATGGCGTGGGCTCAGTGATATCCACAGTGAAGCACGGCGTGGGCTCAGTGATATCTACAGTGAAGCATGGCGGGGACCTGGTGATGCCTACAGTGAAGCATAGTGGTGGCCCTTTAATGTCTATAGTGAAGCATGGAGCAGGCTTGTTGATGTCCACAGTGAAGCATGGTGGGGGCTCATTGATATGTAATGTGAAGCACGGTGGGGGCTCAGTGATATATACAGTGAATCACGGTGGGGGCTCAGTGATATCCACAATGAAGCACAGCAGGGGCTCAGTGAGGTCTACAGTAAAGCACGGCGGGGGCTCAGTGATATCCACAGTGAAGCATGTTGGGGCTCAGTGATGTCTACAGTGAAGCACGGCGGGGGCTCAGTGATGTCTACAGTGAAGCAGGGCAGGGACCTGGTGAACTATTTGGTATTTGCCTTTATTAATAATGGTTATGAATCATTGACTGAGTCAGTTTCTTTTCAGGGACCTGGTGATACCTACAGTGAAGCATAGTGGTGGCCCTTTAATGTCTATAGTGAAGCATGGCGCGGGCTAGTTGATGTCTACCATGAAGCACAGCGGAGGCTTGGTGATGGTGGGGGAGGGGTGAAACAATTTTGAATGCAACTGTGTGTATCTTATAACAATGAAATGGTTTTCTGGACTTTCACTTATCGTATTCACTGAACAATCCAGCTCTTATCCTCTAACTAAATGTGGGTGGGGGGGTGACATCTGCTGCATGCTCAGCCCCCTGTACAGTGCCACCACCACCACTATAATAGTCAATATTCTATACAGTAAACCAGTGGCAATGGCATACACAGTGTGATAACAAGAGCCCTATGGGCCCCGATGCAAAATTTGGAACTGGCCTCCCCGCCCGCATGTTAGTCATTTGTTTTGACCCTTGTAGCTTTCAAAATCCTAGAAAGACATAAGTGTTGCCCCCCCCCCCCTTTCATTATGTACTAATGCCTTACATCTTGTTCTAATGTCTCCGATTCTAAGCCACTTCCTGGAAAATATGTTTCCCATCCTGGTATATATATCCGCCACCTTGGGCCCAATCCTGGTACATATGTCCCCCATTCTGGAATATACAGTATGTCCTCCATCCTGGCAAATATGTGCCCCATCCTGGAATACATGTTACCGAACCTGTGCCCCTTCAAGGTAAATATATCCTCCATTCTAGTAAATATGTCCCACATCCTGGCATACATGTCCCCATCCGGTGCCCCTTCAAGGTAAATATGTCCTCCATTCTGGTATACATGTCCTTATATTGGGCCCCTTCCTGGTAAATATGTCCCTCATCCTGGAATATATGTCCCCATTTGTGACTCTTCCTGGTCAATACATCTCCATCCTGGAATATATGTCCCCCATTCTGAGCCCCTGCCTGGTAAATATGTCCCCCATCCTGGTATATATGTCCCCATCTATGCACCTTCCTGATATATATGTTCCCCATCCTTGTATATATGTCACCATCTTGCGCACCTTCCTGGTATATATGTCCCTCATCCTGGAACCTATGTCCCATATCCTAGGCCTCATTCTGGTATATATGTCCACCATCCTAGTATATATGTCTACATTCTGAGCCCCTTCCTGGTATGTATATCCCTATCCTGGAAAATATGTCCTCTTCATGGTATATATATATCCCCATTCTGCACCCCATCCTGGTAAATATGTCCCCATCCTTGAAAATAACTCTTCATCCTGGTGTATATGTCCACATCCTTGGCCCCTTTCTGATAAATATGTCCCCTATCCTGGTATATATGTTTACCATCATGGGCCGCTTCCTGGTATATATGTCACCATCCTTGTATATATGTCTTTATCCTGGGTCTCTTTAAGGTATATATATGTCTTTATCCTGGGTCCTTTCATGGTATATATATAGTCCACATTCTGCCTCTAATGCATAAAAAACCCAATCTACTCACCTTCTTCTACTTCCATGTTGTGCGGCGTCCTGTAGTTTGCGCAGAGGCTGGCAGCTGACATCGGTGTGCCTGCTATGACGATGCATGACGTCACTGCCATGTGTGCCCAGTCACGTGCACACGGCCGTCAGCTGCCGGCCTCTGATTGGCCGGCAGCATGTATTGCAGTGCAGGGACCAGACAGTTCTTTGCACAGCAAAGTATTTCGGCTGGATGTGCGTCATTGGTCCCCATCTTCCCTTGGGACCCCGATCATTATGCCACTGGCCATTTATGCCTCAGGTCCCAGGCCAAATGTGGCTCGCCCTTCAGTAAGAGTAGTTGATACACAATATTTGATTATAATGGTCACATATATAGTCAGGCATAAAGGTAGTGCGATAGGAGATGAAAGGGTCCTACTTTGTATTTTTCACCATTTCATTCCCCATTGACCATGCAGGTATTCAGTGAAAGCCACCTGACCCATTTCCAAATCTCCTTCAAACCCTATAATATAAAGGAAGACACTCAGGGTTGAAAAATAACGTAATCCCCTGAAGTCTCAGGTGGTTGGTGAGGAGGCCTCAACCTTCATTCCCATAACACAGTGTTTCTCAACTCCAGTCCTCATGACCCACCAACAGATCATGTTTTCAGGTTTTCCTCAGTCAGGTTTTCAGGCTTTCATTAATGTTGCACAGGTGATGGAATTATTCCTTGTCTAATATTGAGGAAAACCTGAAAACATGATCTGTTGGTGGGTCTTGAGGACTGGAGTTGAGAAACACTGCCATAACAGCTCCGAACTTCCCCATCTTCATCATTCTTCACTATCAGTTCCAGCGTCCTTCTCCATTCAGCTTCTCTTTAGGTTGACTCCCCTTCCCCCTTCCTCCCACCAAAATATCTCATATTTCCTATAGTATTCCATGTTTATTTTTACTCTATCTTTAGATTGGGGCCAACGGAGACCCTTCAGATTGAGTTCATGGGAGTGTAGCCTGTAGGGGTCAAAGGAGCAGAGTAGAGAGGTGGAAACGTCGGCTGTTGAGCTCTCATTTATATGAAGGGCTGGGCCACACTGAGCGATCACTCTCGAGGGGGACATAGGATGGGACATATCATCGTCATCCACCTTGTACACTTCTCCTGCCTTGTACACAGGGAACTCATGCACACACTTGTTAACATCCGGCTTTCCGGGAGGTGAATGTGGTGTATGAAATGTGTCATTGGACATTTTTCCACAAAAACGTGACTTTTATTGAAGCCATTCCCCTCCATACCCATCCATCCACTGTGACTACAGAAAATGTTTCGGAGGTGCTCATTTATTGGGAGTTTAGATTAATTGGTGGTCCGCCATCCATGTTCTAGAGATCATTTCTTATCTGGAAAGTTTCGGATGAAACAAAATGGCCCCAAAGAGGCAACAGACTGTGCTTTATACAGCAGCACATAGCATGTCACTGATACTGAGAACCCTTCCATGTACTGATAGAGGAAAAGGCCCCGAAGAGGCAACAGACTGTGCTTTATACAGCAGCATATAACATGTCACTGATACTGAGAACCCTTCCATCTACTGATAGAGGAAAAGGCCCCGAAGAGGCAACAGACTGTGCTTTATACAGCAGCACATAGCATGTCACTGATACTGAGAACCCTTCCATCTACTGATAGAGGAAAAGGCCCAGGAGTGGCAACAGACTGTGCTATATACAGCAGCACATAGCATGTCACTGATACTGAGAAGCCTTACATCTACTGATAGAGGAAAAGGCCCCGAAGAGGCAACAGACTGTGCTTTATACAGCAGCATATAACATGTCACTGATACTGAGAACCCTTCCATCTACTGATAGAGGAAAAGGCCCCGAAGAGGCAACAGACTGTGCTTTATACAGCAGCACATAGCATGTCACTGATACTGAGAACCCTTCCATCTACTGATAGAGGAAAAGGCTCCGAAGAGGCAACAGACTGTGCTTTATACAGCAGCACATAGCATGTCACTGGCACGGACAACCCTTCCATCTACTGATGGAGGAAAGGACCCCGAAGAGTCAACAGACTGTGCTTTATACAGCAGCACATAGCATGTCACTGGCACGGACAACCCTTCCATCTACTGATGGAGGAAAAGACCCTGAAGAGGCAACAGACTGTGCATTATACAGCAGCAGATAGCATGTCACTGGCACTGAGAACCCTTCTATCTGCTGCTGTATAATGCACAGTTTGTTGCCTCTTTGGGGCCTTTTCCTCCATCAGTAGATAGCATGTCACAGGCACTGAGAACCCTTTCATCTACTGATAGAGGTAAAGGCCCAGGAGAGGCAACAGACTGCACAGAAACATATTGCATGTCTACAGAGCCCAGAGGAAGCCCAGGTGAACACGGGGAGAACATACAGTGGGGAAAAAAAGTATTTAGTCAGTCACCAATTGTGCAAGTTCTCCCCCTTATAAAGATGAGATTTGCCTGTAACTAACATCATAGGTGACCACAACTATGAGACACAAAATGAGAAAACAAACCCAGAAAATCACCGCGTCTGATTTGGCAAGATTATTTACCACCATAATTTTCAAAAAATAAGTATTTAGTCACCTAAAAACATGCAAGATTTCTGGCTATCACAGATCTGTAACGAGTAAGAGGCTCCTCTGTCCTCCACTCATTACCTGTAGTAATGGCTGCTGTTTGAACTTGTTATCAGTATAAAAGACACTGGTCCACAACTTCAAACAGTCACACTCCAAACTCCACTATGGTGAAGACCAAAGAGCTGTCGAAGGACACTAGAAACAAAATTGTAGTTTTGCACTAGGCTGGGAAGACTGAATCTGCAATAGGCAAGCAGCTTGGTGTGATGAAATCAACTGTGGGAGCAATAATAAGAAAATGGAAGACATACAAGACCACTGATAATCTCCCTGGATCTGGGGCTCCAAGCAAGATCTCACCCTGTGGGGTCAAAATGATCACAAGAACGATGAGCACCTGGGGACCTAGTGAATGACCTGCATAGAGCTGGGACCCCCATAACAAAGGCTACTATCAGTTATACACTACACTGCCAGAGACTCAGATCCTGCAGTTCCAGATGTGTCCTGCTTAAGCCAGTACATGTCCGAGCCCATCTGAAGTTTGCTAGAGAGCATTTGCTTTATCCAGGAAAGTATTGGGAGAATATCATATGGTCTGAAGAAACCAAAGTAGAACTGTTTGGTAGAAACACAACTCGCTGTGAGAATGGATGCAACTCAGCAAAGAACACCATACCTACTGTGAAGCATGGGGGTGGCAACATCATGTTTTGGGGCTGTTTCCTCTGCAAAGGAACCAGAACGACTGGACTCAGCCCATCAGCATGCCTTTTTCAATAACTATCCCTGGTACATGAATGGCATGCCGGTAACACAGTAAGTACTGCCACTCACAAGTAGAAAGACGAATAGGACAGTAAGAGCAGAAGATATGCACATTATATGCCGTTCAGCGTCTGTGGAAAATACTAGCAGACCTCACGTGGGGTGACATCTCAGTTATGAAGACTCTCTCCGCGACTGTTTTTGTTTCCAGTAACAATTAACCACAGCGGGTAACAATAGACATTAATCTGAGCAACGAACCAGTCATCAACCTGATCCCCCAGACCGAGCAGCTGGCACCGCGTCCCGGCAGGTAATTACGTTCAATAATTAGAGGTGCCCGGGGCACTGATGGCGGCATTCATTAGGAAAGATGAAGAAGACGAGGGACCGGGTGAAGGAACAGAAGGCGAAAGCGGTAATGAGCTCGCAAAGGAGGATCGGCGAGAGAAGACTAATGTGCATACCGGCCCGACCTCAGGGTGTGCAAACTGTGCAGCCGCCCTAAAAGTACAGTGTATGCACCTGCTCTAGAAACCCATGGACAGGGCGCTCTATGCTTACGTACAGTATAGCAGCGCTATGTCCTGTGCACCATAAGGCTGTATTATTTGGACAGTAAATGGCACAAGGAGGGAGGCTGAATAAAGGACACTATACATGGCATCACTATACATTAATGAGCACCACCATGCTCGGGTGCTCGGTACTCGTAACTAGTGATGAGCGAGCACTACCATGCTCGGGTGCTCAGTACTGGTAACTAGTGATGAGCGGGCACTACCATGCTCAGGTGCTCAGTACTGGTAACTAGTGATGAGCGGGCACTACCATGCTCAGGTGCTCAGTACTGGTAACTAGTGATGAGCGGGCACTACCATGCTCGGGTGCTCAGTACTGGTAACTAGTGATGAGCGGGCACTATCATGCTCGGGTGCTCAGTACTCGTCACTAGTGATGAGCGGGCTCTACCATGCTCGGGTGATCAGTACTGGTAACTAGTGATGAGCGGGCACTACCATGCTCGGGTGCTCAGTACTGGTAACTAGTGATGAGCGGGCACTACCATGCTCGGGTGCTCAGTACTGGTAACTAGTGATGAGCGGGCACTACCATGCTCAGGTGCTCAGTACTCGTAACTAGTGATGAGCGGGCACTACCATGCTCAGGTGCTCAGTACTGGTAACTAGTGATGAGTGGGCACTACCATGCTCAGGTGCTCAGTACTGGTAACTAGTGATGAGCGGGCACTACCATGCTCAGGTGCTCAGTACTGGTAACTAGTGATTAGCGGGCACTACCATGCTCGAGTGCTCAGTACTGGTAACTAGTGATGAGCGGGCACTACCATGCTCGGGTGCTCAGTACTGGTAACTAGTGATGAGCGGGCACTACCATGCTCAGGTGCTCAGTACTCGTAACTAGTGATGAGCGGGAACTACCATGCTCGGGTGCTCAGTACTGGTAACTAGTGATGAGCGGGCACTACCATGCTCAGGTGCTCAGTACTGGTAACTAGTGATGAGCGGGCACTACCATGCTCGGGTGCTCAGTACTCATAACTAGTGATGAGCGGACACTACCATGCTCAGGTGCTCAGTACTGGTAACTAGTGATGAGCGGACACTACCATGCTCAGGTGCTCAGTACTCGTAACTACTGATGAGCGGGCACTACCATGCTCAGGTGGTCAGTACTGGTAACTAGTGATGAACGGACACTACCATGCTCGGGTGCTCAGTACTGGTAACTAGTGATGAGCGGGCACTACCATGCTCGGGTGCTCAGTACTCGTAACTAATGATGAGCGAGCACTACCATGCTCAGGTGCTCAGTACTGGTAACTAGTGATGAGTGAGCGCTACCATGCTCGGGTGCTCGGTACTGGTAACTAGTGATGAGTGGGCACTACCATGCTCGGGTGCTCGGTACTCGTAACTAGTGATGAGTGAGCACTACCATGCTCAGGTGCTCAGTACTGGTAACTAGTGATGAGTGAGCACTACCATGCTCAGGTGCTCAGTACTGGTAACTAGTGATGAGTGGGCACTACCATGCTCGGGTGCTCGGTACTCGTAACTAGTGATGAGTGAGCACTACCATGCTCAGGTGCTCAGTACTGGTAACTAGTGATGAGTGGGCACTACCATGCTCGGGTGCTCAGTACTGGTAACTAGTGATGAGTGAGCGCTACCATGCTCGGGTGCTCAGTACTGGTAACTAGTGATGAGCGGGCACTACCATGCTCGGGTGCTCGGTACTGGTAACTAGTGGTGAGCGAGCACTATTATGCTCGGGTGCTCTGTACTCGTAACTAGTGATGAGCGGGCACTACCATGCTCGGGTGCTCAGTACTGGTAACTAGTGATGAGCGGGCACTACCATGCTCGGGTACTCAGTACTGGTAACTAGTGATGAGCGGGCACTACCATGCTCGGGTACTCAGTACTGGTAACTAGTGATGAGCGGGCACTACCATGCTCAGGTACTCAGTACTGGTAACTAGTGATGAGCGGGCACTACCATGCTCGGGTGCTCAGTACTGGTAACTAGTGATGAGCGGGCACTACCATGCTCAGGTGCTCAGTACTGGTAACTAGTGATGAGCGGACACTACCATGCTCAGGTGCTCAGTACTCGTAACTACTGATGAGCGGGCACTACCATGCTCAGGTGGTCAGTACTGGTAACTAGTGATGAACGGACACTACCATGCTCGGGTGCTCAGTACTGGTAACTAGTGATGAGCGGGCACTACCATGCTCGGGTGCTCAGTACTCGTAACTAATGATGAGCGAGCACTACCATGCTCAGGTGCTCAGTACTGGTAACTAGTGATGAGTGAGCGCTACCATGCTCAGGTGCTCAGTACTGGTAACTAGTGATGAGTGGGCACTACCATGCTCGGGTGCTCAGTACTGGTAACTAGTGATGAGTGAGCACTACCATGCTCAGGTGCTCGGTACTGGTAACTAGTGATGAGCGGGCACTACCATGCTCGGGTGCTCTGTACTGGTAACTAGTGATGAGTGAGCGCTACCATGCTCGGGTGCTCAGTACTGGTAACTAGTGATGAGCGGGCACTACCATGCTCGGGTGCTCAGTACTGGTAACTAGTGATGAGCGAGCACTATTATGCTCGGGTGCTCTGTACTCGTAACTAGTGATGAGCGGGCACTACCATGCTCAGGTGCTCTGTACTGGTAACTAGTGATGAGCGGGCACTACCATACTCGGGTGCTCAGTACTGGTAACTAGTGATGAGCGGGCACTACCATGCTCGGGTGCTCAGTACTGGTAACTAGTGATGAGCGGGCACTACCATGCTCGGGTGCTCAGTACTGGTAACTAGTGATGAGTGAGCACTACCATGCTCGGGTGCTCAGTACTGGTAACTAGTGATGAGTGAGCACTACCATGCTCGGGTACTCAGTACTGGTAACTAGTGATGAGCGGGCACTACCATGCTCAGGTGCTCAGTACTGGTAACTAGTGATGAGCGGGCACTACCATGCTCAGGTGCTCAGTACTGGTAACTAGTGATGAGCGGGCACTACCATGCTCGGGTGCTCAGTACTGGTAACTAGTGATGAGCGGGCACTACCATGCTCGGGTGCTCTATACTGGTAACTAGTGATGAGCGGGCACTACCATGCTCGGGTGCTCTGTACTGGTAACTAGTGATGAGTGGGCACTGCCATGCTCGGGTGCTCTATACTGGTAACTAGTGATGAGCGGGCACTACCATGCTCGGGTGCTCTATACTGGTAACTAGTGATGAGCGGGCACTACCATGCTCGGGTGCTCTATACTGGTAACTAGTGATGAGCGGGCACTACCATGCTCGGGTGCTCAGTACTGGTAACTAGTGATGAGCGGGCACTACCATGCTCAGGTGCTCAGTACTGGTAACTAGTGATGAGCGGGCACTACCATGCTCAGGTGCTCAGTACTGGTAACTAGTGATGAGCGGACACTACCATGCTCGGGTGCTCTGTACTGGTAACTAGTGATGAGTGGGCACTACCATGCTCGGGTACTCAGTACTGGTAACTAGTGATGAGCGAGCACTACCATGCTCAGGTGCTCAGTACTGGTAACTAGTGATGAGCGGGCACTACCATGCTCGGGTGCTCTGTACTGGTAACTAGTGATGAGTGAGCGCTACCATGCTCAGGTGCTCAGTACTGGTAACTAGTGATGAGCGGGCACTACCATGCTCAGGTGCTCAGTACTGGTAACTAGTGATGAGCGGACACTACCATGCTCGGGTGCTCTGTACTGGTAACTAGTGATGAGTGGGCACTACCATGCTCGGGTACTCAGTACTGGTAACTAGTGATGAGCGGGCACTACCATGCTCAGGTGCTCAGTACTGGTAACTAGTGATGAGCGGGCACTACCATGCTCGGGTGCTCTGTACTGGTAACTAGTGATGAGTGAGCGCTACCATGCTCAGGTGCTCAGTACTGGTAACTAGTGATGAGCGGGCACTACCATGCTCAGGTGCTCTGTACTGGTAACTAGTGATGAGTGGGCACTACCATGCTCGGGTGCTCTATACTGGTAACTAGTGATGAGCGGGCACTACCATGCTCAGGTGCTCAGTACTGGTAACTAGTGATGAGCGGGCACTACCATGCTCAGGTGCTCAGTACTGGTAACTAGTGATGAGCGGGCACTACCATGCTCAGGTGCTCAGTACTGGTAACTAGTGATGAGCGGGCACTACCATGCTCGGGTGCTCAGTACTGGTAACTAGTGATGAGCGAGCACTACCATGCTCAGGTGCTCAGTACTGGTAACTAGTGATGCGTGAGCGCTACCATGCTCAGGTGCTCAGTACTGGTAACTAGTGATGAGTGGGCACTACCATGCTCGGGTGCTCTGTACTGGTAACTAGTGATGAGTGGGCACTACCATGCTCGGGTGCTCGGTTCTCGAAAAGCACCTATCCAAGCCTCCACCTAACCCTCTGTCATCTATTTCCACTCAACCTTCTATCATGTATCTTAATCCAACCCTCTATCATCTATCTCCACCCAATTCTATCATCTATCTTCACCCAACCTTCTTTAATCTATCTGTACCCAACCTTCTATAATCCATCTTCACCTAACTTTATGTCCACTATCTCAACCCAACCCTCTATCATCTACAGTATCTTCACCCATCCTTCTATTATCTGTTTCTGCATCCATAGTTTTTGCATGCCTCATCTACACGCTAAAATTGCTTGGTCCGTAAGGTTTTTATAACAGACCTAAAATGTGACTATAAGAGAATAAACCATTACGGTGATGGACCTGGTGGACACAATATTCAGCAGCACTGGGCACTTGTGTGACACTCATAGGTCTGGTCATTTTTGGTCTCTACAGTGATGTAAGTAGGTAATTGTGATGTGATTTACATACACAAAATAACTACTTCCAGTCCCGGCAAGTCACCGCACTGGTCTCCCAGATTTCTAGTAACGAGGGTTTCATCGGTTTATCTAACATTTCACTGTTATTCAACCTATGATTTATCCTCTTCCTGTAATTATCCATTGGTTGCTGTTGTACGACCTAATCTCCCTCCACTTCAGCAGTAATCGGCTTATTTCTAGAGATATTGGGCCAGAGGACGCGTTTCACAATCTCGATGACTCTCAGGTTATGTCAGGTGGTGCAGCTTTAGACCATGAAGGGTGGATGATGGGAACATACTGTACAAAACCATCCACCATTCCATCTCCTCTAATGTTCAAAGCTCGTGAATCCCCAGGTTGATGAACCTAGAACCCAAACATCATAGAGAAGTGTGAATGTGGCCATCAATGGCCAAATCTCTAGATCCTATGGTAAATTATACTCCTCTAATCAGTCTTCTACATGAAATGGTCATGTCCACCCTTTATCTGGACCAGGTCGGGTGGTTATAGAACTGGTATTGTTCGGTCTTCTCCAAGGAGAACACAACTCGTAAAGCTTTGGAGATTGCAGCAATATCACATTGGGGTCATGACAATATATTTGCTGGACCGTAAGGGCCCAGCTGGAAGGCGGCAAATAGGGCAAACAAATACCGACTCTTCCTTCCGAGTAATATAGTGGGGACCAGGTTCTAGAGGACCTCGCATTACAGACAGCCCACTGAGAACCACGTAATACTTCCCCTGCGGAGTCGCTGCAAAAAAAAGGAACACTCACCAGCTTACTCCACAGGTCACAACTGATCACTATGGGATTCCGGCAGTCGGACGGACCCACGGTGTATTTTCAGGGGATCATTTCTAATAAAAAGCAATTGTCCAAAATGGAGACCCTTGTTAAAACCTACTATCACTGCAGTAACTGTACAGTAGGGTACAGAACATTACACAATCTGAAGAACTTCTCAGCTGCAACAGAAGCAACACCTCAACTGCTCCAGAGACTGGCTCCTTAAAAGTGGACAGCATAGGTATGAGCTATAGCCGGCAACTACCTGTTAAATAACTGAAATGAACCTTAACCCCTTCAGTAATGGATGGAATGAAATGCACTCCAACACAGGGCAAATGACAAGTGGGCACTAAAGTGGATCGTCAATCAACAATAAGCTGTGACTTTCTCAAACCCCCCCCCTTCCCCCGGCAAGATCACATCAAACTGTGACACTAGGTTGCATTTTTATGCTTTTTTGGCATTCTAGTAGTGTCCTGACTTTATGTTCCGGTGACCACCATTTGTGTCTGTTACAGCTATTAAGCTGTCCCTCAAGATAGAGGCCTCTACGCTATTCCTATTCTCAGAGATACTCCTAATGGTGGAGAGGCCGGAGTCTTCTTTCTGGCCCTGCTCCTCTCCAGTTCTGATCTAATTCCCCCTCCCCTATGGAGGGACGGGACAGGAGTGTGTTGAAACCACAGAAAAAGACAGACAAGGTAAAACCCAAAACTGTGTCACACAGCACGTACACACAGGATAAGACAATAAGAGATTCAGGAGGAAAACAAGAGGAGGAAGGAAGTACAAAACAACGTGGGTAAACTCCACAACCGCAACAAGCAAAAAGCACCAGAGTCTGGGACACCACACCTCACTGACTAACACAGAATAAACTAGAGCTGGCATAGGTAGAAGGATTCCAACAGTATAAATAGGAGGGGAGAAGATGTGATAGGACTCCACACAACATGTGCTTAAAGAAGCAAGCAGACCAGCAGAGATTAACTCTTGCAACAATTATTATGATTTTAGAACTTTTGGATTCTTTTTTATTTTTTTGGAAATTGCTTGAATATAGGTGCGGCTGGCATACCCCTATAATGGGGGGGTACAACTGATTCCTCGACATACACTACGTATCTCCGTGACGCAATCTTCAAGAAAGTTGAAGAAATGAACTTTGCTTCTGGATGTTTTAGGAATAGCAGATGACATTTTCCTTTATAAACCGTTATTAGCGTACATGTAATGCTGGCAGGCTGGCCCGTCGCCCGGCCTCTCGAGCGGCATCTCTACAGGGACCCGCTCTCGCACTGTAAACGTGATGGATGACCTCCTGGGTACATTTCATAATCTGACAGATGGCGAGGGCCGAGTCAGAGGAGGAAGAGTGTAAAACATTTATTATGTCCAACTGACACATGAAAAATCTGCGCGGCGCACGGCAAACATCGAGCAGAACCTGCCGGTCACAGTTACTTCATCACTGAGGAGACTTCTGGACGTGGAGCAATATTTTAACTGTGGGAAAGAATGATGGGCATCAGAATTCAGCGAGCGCAGCTGGCTCCTTCATAAAGAAACATCGTCCCCTCCTGGGACCGTAGTTATGAAACACAAAGAACAACCACAAAGAGAAAAAGTCACACAGGCAGCACCGGAGGAGGCATGTGGAGATCATAGGACAACCTGTGGAGCACTAGTATGGTGGCATCACAGCCCCTTACAACTGCTCCTGTTTAAGGGTATGCTCTGCCAATGTGCTCCTTGGTCCAATATAAAGTTTGTCCAAGACCATGAACACTAGGGTGGAAGCCTTGTCAAAAGGAAAAATCTTCGAGGAGATCACCTCTTTCCGAAGGCCACCTCAGTCTTAATTTTATGAAGACCACCACTTCAGGAGATTGGATTTCCTTTGAGTGATCAATTTTAGACCAAATCCTTGGAGATAACCTAGCCTTGGAGAAGCCTATCTTTGGAGAAGAAATCTCTAGAAGAACATTCTTGAATGACGTTTCAGGTGCTCATTGGTCTACACTAGATTTTCCACTCATATCTTTGAGAAGACCAGATTTCTCTGAGATTTTAGGTCTTTGTTAACCAACACCAAAATTTCATTGATATTGGCCTTTTCTCTGAGATGACTACTCTTCTAGAAGACTGGTAGTCATCGATCTAGACAAGACGATTTTAGGAGACCAGATATTTTAGGTGTCCATTGGTCTAGTCAGGGGTGGGCAATTCATTTTCCAGAGGGGCCAGATGAGAAACCGTGACCGAGGAGAGCCGAACCGATAGGCTGTCATTTATTCTGCTCAATAATAATATAACTACAGTTATTATTTTATATTAATTGTTAATTAATAATTCGTTAATATTGAGAAGAATTCAGTATACTAACAGCCCCCCATATATGAGCTCACACATTGCCCCTATATGTTATATGAGCTTACATATAGCTCCTATATATAGTATAAGCCTGCACACAGCCCTCTTATATACAGTACGAGACCCCACATATCTCCTTATATACAGTATGAGCCCCCACATATCTCCTTATATACAGTATGAGTCCCCACACAGTCCCCTAGATACAGTATAAGCCCACATACAGCCCCCTATATATAGTATGAGCAATACACAGCCCCCTATATAAAGTTTGAACCCCCAAATAGCCCCTTATATACAGTGTGAGCCCTCACATAGTCCCCTACACACTGTATGAGCCTCATCATAGCCCTTATATACAGTGTGAGCCCCCACAAAGCCCCTCTATGTACAGTGTGAGCTGTCACACAGCCTCATATATACAGCATGGGGCCCCACAGAGCCACCTATATACCAAATGGGCCCACACATAGTCCCATATATATAGTATGAGTCCCCACACAGTCCCCTTCATACAGTATAAGTCCACATACAGCCATCTATATACCATATGAGCACCACACAGCCCCCTATACACAGTATGAGGCTCCAAATAGCCCCTTATATACAGTATGAGCCTCAACATAGCCCTTATATATGGTATGAGCCTTCACAAAGTCCCTCTATACACAATGCATGTGTCCACATAAACTTTCTATATATAGTATGAGCCCTCACATAATCCCCTACATACAGTATGTGCCTCAACATAGCACTTTTGTATGGTATTAGCCCCCTCATAGTCCCTCTATATACAATGCGTGTCTCCACATAAGCCTTCTATGTACAGTGTGAGCCCCCACAAAGCCCCTCTATGTACAGTGTGAGCTCTCACACAGCCTCATATATACAGTATGAGCCCCAGATAGCTTCCTATATATATATTATAAACTCCGGCCCCTGACGTACTCACTATACACACAGCACACGCGATGATGTGACATCATCGACTCTACTTTGCCTCACGTTAATTTGTGTAAGATGGAGCCAGCGGCACCATCCTCTAAGAATGTGGTCACTGCTACTTGCATCCTGTGGATGCAGATAGCGGTGATATTGGAAAGCGGGTGGTGGAAGAAGGCATGGTGCAGCCCATGGTTCACTGTTTTTAGCTGTTCTGCTTTCTCCATCTAGACCAGTGTTTTTCATTCATCTTGGCTGCTTCTTTCATAAGATCACCTCAATAGAAGGCTAGTTTATCCTAAATTTTGGTTGGCTATTGAACTAGACAGGGGTTTTTATTAATAAATGGCCTAGAAGATTGGGCTTATTAGCCTCTTCTCTAAGATTGTCCTTTAGAAGATTGGGCATCAATATTGGCCTCTTCTCTAAGATCTTCCTCTAGAAGATGGGGCATCAATATTGGCCTCTTCTCTAAGATCTTCCTCCAGAAGATGGGGCATCAATATTGGCCTCTTCTCTAAGATCTTCCTCTAGAAGATTGGGCTTGAATATTGGCCTCCTCTCGAAGATCTTCCTCCAGAAGATGGGGCATCAATATTGGCCTCTTCTCTAAGATCTTCCTCTAGAAGATTGGGCATCAATATTGGCCTCTTCTCTAAGATCTTCCTCTAGAAGATGGGGCATCAATATTGGCCTCTTCTCTAAGATCTTCCTCTAGAAGATTGGGCATCAATATTGGCCTCTTCTCTAAGATCTTCCTCTAGAAGATTGGGCTTGAATATTGGCCTCCTCTCGAAGATCTTCCTCCAGAAAAGGGCTTCAATTTTGGCCTCTTCTCTAAGATCTTCCTCTAGAAGATTGGCTTTCAATATTGGCCTCTTCTCTACGATCTTCCTCTAGAAGAATGGGCTAAAAATATTGGCCTCTTCTCTAAGATCCTCCTCTAGAAGATTGGCTTTCAATATTGGCCTCTTCTCTACGATCTTCCTCTAGAAGAATGGGCTAAAAATATTGGCCTCTTCTCTAAGATCCTCCTCTAGAAGATTGGGCTTGAATAGTGGGCTCTTCTCTAAGATCTTCCTCTAGAAGATTGGCCTTCAATATTGATCTCTTCTCTAAGATCTTCCTCTAGAAGATTGGGCTTCAATATTGGCCTCTTCTCTAAGATCTTCCTCTAGAAGATTGGCTTTCAATATTGGCCTCTTCTCTACGATCTTCCTCTAGAAGAATGGGCTAAAAATATTGGCCTCTTCTCTAAGATCTTCCTCTAGAAGATTGGGCTTGAATAGTGGGCTCTTGTCTATGATCTTCCTCTAGAAGATTGGCCTTCAATATTGGCCTCTTCGCCAAGATCTTCCTCTAGAAGATCGGGCTTTAATATTGATCTCTTCTCTAAGATCTTCCTCTAGAAGATTGGGCTTGAATAGTGGGCTCTTCTCTATGATCTTCCTCTAGAAGATTGGCCTTCAATATTGGCCTCTTCTCTAAGATCTTCCTCTAGAAGATTGGCCTTCAATATTGGCCTCTTCTCTAAGATCTTCCTCTAGAAGATCGGGCTTTAATATTGATCTCTTCTCTAAGATCTTCCTTTAGAAGATTGGGCTTCCTTTTAGGTGGTTACTCCACTGGGTGTTCTTTGAAAAAAAATCCCTTTTTGTAATCTATATTTTGGCTCATTAGCCTCGATTAGATTTCATAGAGATATTGGCCACTTCTTCGAGACGGCCACCTCTCAAAGAAGGCATTTTTCCCTTTAGTTTTTCTTTTATTGTTGATCTTGACCTGTTTTTTGGCCACCCTTCAAGAAGACCATTTGCTCATGAGATTATGAATTTCCATCTTATAAAGTTTCTTATATAGATATGATCACAGCAACAGATACATCGGTCACTGTCCTCCATCTGGCCAAACACAATAAAGCAAATACTGTACAGTTGGAACACGCACCCTCACATCTGCCCTCACATTAAAATGGCCAATAAACCCAAGACGTGGTTAGTCCTTCGTGGTTATGTAAGGCCATTAGGATGCGTTACCTGCTCTGTGTCTGTGTCACTCCGGCTTATCTTCATAATCGCAACTCTCATCAAACCCAACTGGAAATTTTAAGAAGTAATTAGACGAGTACAATTCACGACTCATGACCGTGTTACAACGATACGATCTGATAAAAAGGGAACAGTCAGATTAGATTTAGATGGAGTGAGCTGTGATCCACCCCGGACGCCGCTCCCGATCTAGACTTTCATGTACAATTCTGTGCAGGGTTTGGTGAATGGTTCTTCATCTGAGGATCACGATTCTCTATGAGGTCTCATCTTCTGCCCTTGTGGGACAACAAAGCATCTCTCTCTGGTGTTAGTACGCTCCCGCGGACTCTGCTCCGGGGCGCTCCCGCTCACTCTGCTCCGGGGCGCTCCCGCTCACTCTGCTCCGGGGCGCTCCCGCTCACTCTGCTCCGGGGCGCTCCCGCGGACTCTGCTCCGGGGCGCTCCCGCGGACTCTGCTCCGGGGCGCTCCCGCGGACTCTGCTCCGGGGCGCTCCCGCTCACTCTGCTCCGGGGCGCTCCCGCTCACTCTGCTCCGGGGCGCTCCCGCTCACTCTGCTCCGGGGCGCTCCCGCTCACTCTGCTCCGGGGCGCTCCCGCTCACTCTGCTCCGGGGCGCTCCCGCTCACTCTGCTCCGGGGCGCTCCCGCTGACTCTGCTCCGGGGCTGTACTGGATTATTAATGGGAGGCTGTACTGGATTAATAATATGGGGCTCTACTGGATTAATAATGGGGGGGCCGTACCGGATTATTTATGGTGGACACTATACTGGATTATTTATGAGGGGCTGTAGTAGATTATTAATGGGGGGGTTACTGGATTATTTATGGGGGCTGTACTGGATTATTTATGGGGGGGCAATCTGGATTATTTATGGGGGGCTGTACTGGATTATTTATGGGGCCAATCTGGATTATTTATGGGGGGCTGTATTGGATTATTTATGGGGGGGGGGTGCACTGATTTATTTATAGGGGGCTGTACTTTTATGTATTATTTATGGGGCCGTGCTGGTTTATTTATGGGGAGCTGAACTGAATTATTAATGGGGGGGCTGTACTGAATTATTAATGGGGAAGCTGTACTGGATTATTTATGGGGGGCCATACTGGTTTATATATGGGGAGCTGTACTGGATTATTAACGGGGGGGGGGGGGGCTGTACTGTATTATTTGTGGGGCCAATTTGGATTATTTATGGGGGGCTGTACTGGATTATTTATGGGGGACGCACTGATTTATTTATGGGGGGCTGTACTGTATTATTTATGGGGCCAATCTGGATTATTTATGGGGGGCCATACTGGTCTATATATGGGGAGTTGTACTGGATTATTAACTGGGGGGCTGTAGTAGATTATTAATGGGGGCTCTACTGGATTATTAATGAGGGGCTGTACTGGATTATTTATGGAGGCCGTACTGGATTATTTATGGAGGGCTGTACTGGATTATTAAAGGGGGAGCCATATTGGATTATTTATGGGGGGCTACACTGGATTATTTATTGGGGGCTGCACTGGATTATTTATGGGGGCTGTACTGGATTATTTATGGGGGGCCATACTGGATTATTTATGGGGGCTGTACTGCATTATTTATGGGGGGCACTGTACTAGATTATTTATGGGAAGCTGCACTGGATTATTTATGGGGGCTGTGCTGGATTATTTATGGAGGGCCATACTGGATTTTTTATGGGGGCTGTACTGCATTATTTATGGGGGGGGCACTGTAATAGATTATTTATGGGGAGCTGCACTGGATTATTTATGGGGGCTGTACTGGATTATTTATGGAGGGCTGTACTGGATTATTAAAGGGGGAGCACTATTGGATTATTTATGGGGGGCTGCACTGGATTATTTATGGGGGGCACTGTACTAGATTATTTATGGGGAGCTGCACTGGATTATTTATGGGGGCTGTACTGGATTATTTATGGGGGCTCCACTGGATGATTTATGGGGGCCTGCACTGGAGTATTTATGGGGCCACTGTACTGGATTACTTATGGGGGGACACACTGAATTATTTATGGGGGGCCGTACTGGATTATATATGGGGGGGCCACACTGGATTATTTATGGGGAGCTGTGCTGGATTATTAATGGAGGGCTGTACTGGATTATTAATGTGGGGCTCTACTTGATTATTAATGGGGATTGTGGGAGATTATTTATGGCAGACACAATACTGGATTATTTATGGGGGGCTGTATTGGATTATCTATGGGGGGGCTGTACTGGATTATTAATGGGGGCTCTATTGGATTATTGTACTGGATTATGTATGGGGGGCTGTACTGGATTATTTATGGGGGCTGTCCTGGATTATTTATGGGGGCACTGTCTTGGATTATGTATGTGATTATGGGCCAGGCTGTGTGGATAGGAAATCTCAGCCTGAAATCTTATGATAAAGATGAGAAAACATTAACCCTTTCAGAGAAGCGTTGATTGTATGGAGGGTTCTCTGATCTGCTCTGGAGGCTGAGGGTCCGGCCCCCACCACCCGCACCTCTGACGTCTGACACTGGGCGAGATGTATCCTCCCCGTCATATTCTATGTGTGCGGATTAACTGTACCCCGGCCGCTAATTAACTCTGTGCACCGCGTGATTGGGACATAATAGGCGAAAAGAACGATCTCTCCGGATCCTCCATCATCCGTCCTTCTATGGAAAAGTAAAGGAAGCCGTGACTGATATCAAATAAAGCTGGACTTTTGCCTTTTGCATGTTTTTGGGAGCACAAAATTGGTACATTTTGCTAATATTTGAAAACAGCGCCCCTCCTGCCCGCTGGTTGCTTGTGGTACTGCAGCCCAGTCCTATATACATTAATGGAGCTGAGCTGCAATTCCAGTCTCAACCTACTGACAGGTGTGGCGCTGTTTTCTAATGAAAAAAAAAATTGCAGAGAGTTCCCCTGTTCTAAGAATTGTCCACCAATGTTCCGCTGCAGAACCTCTTTATTTTAATGGTTTGTTTTAGAAAGAAGATTTCCAAGAAGCCACCCAATAAAGTGAATGACCTCGGAAGCTAAGGCTTCATGAGGGCCAATATGCTAAAATCAGGAGTTACCCAACCCCCCCACATAGGAGATATAGAAAGAAGGAAGGATCGGGCATGCTGGTCTTCAACATGTCCAACCCTCCAAATCCAAGTGATGCTCCCCAACAACCACACCTGGTAGGATTGGTCGGTAAGGTTTACGGCGCTGATTGACCAGGATGTCCAGCTCTATCATGATTTGACCATATAATTTTTATGAAGGGGGGGAGGTGTTGAGTTATATACTCATTCCACGGACAGCTTTCTTAAAGGGGTTGACCTACCATAACGAATCACCGATGCGAGACAGTTCTGCGACCTGAGCTATGAAAAGGAGCAGGGTTTTGGGGCTGGTACTGGGTAGTCCAAAGGACATGTCTGGTGACCACTGGGACAACCACCAATTCCAAAAATGCCCTGTTCTCGGCACCCCTCGATGCGGGAACTAGCGATCAGCATCATAAGTAGTTACGGTAGGTCAACTCTTTAGGTTTATGCTCCATCTGTTGGGCGCCCAGGATCCGTTATTGGCAGGGCCCAGCATTGTGTCAGATCAGGGTCATATTGGTCTGAGAATAATCCAGATCCACATTTGAGCTGAGATCTTGTCTTTCTGTGGCCATTGTGAAGATCTGAGGTTATGGGTTGTATTAATCATCTGGGCAGGTTAGCAATGCAACAGTTTTATTTCTTCAATACCTGGTCTTACAGCAAGCATAGTCCTTATGCTCCTCCAGATGACGAATACGAAGATGGTAGAGCGTGTATCCAGCTCCAACCAGACACAACAGTCCTTGGGATTGTTCCTCAGATCCATACAACATATACCACGACTGCAGTGCGTATATCCAGATCTAGTTGAACACAACAGTCCTTGGGATCATTCCTCAAATCCAGATGACGGTTATCACGATTGTAGTGCGTGCACCAGATTCAGTTGACCACAACAGTCCTTAAGATAGTTCCTCAGTTCAAGACAATGGATATCATGACTGTACCGCATGTATCCAGCTTGAGCCAGACACAACAGTCCTTAGGATAGTTCCTCAACTCCAGACGATGGTTATCATGACCATAGCACGTGTATCAGGCTCCAGCTGGACACAACAATCCTTAAGATAGTTTCTCAGATCCAGACGTCAGATACTACAACTGTAGCATGTGTATCCAGCCACAGGTGGACACAACAGTCCTTAGCATAGTTCCTCAGATCCAAATGTCGGATACCATGACCGAAGCACGGGTATCCGGCTCAAAGTAGACACAACATTCCTTAGGATAGTTCCTCAGATCCAGATGATGGATATCACGACCATACCACATGTATCCAGCTCCAATCAGACACAACAGTCCTTAAGATAGTTCATCAGATCCAGTCGACATACCAAGACCGTAGCAGGTGTATCCAGCCCCAACTGGACAGTCTTTAGGAGAGTTCCTCAGAGCCAGACGATGGACACCACAACCATAGCATGTGCATCCAGCTCCAGCCACAAGCCACAGTCCTTAGGATAGTTACTCAGATCCAGATGTCAGATACCAAGACCTTAACATGTGTATCCAGTTCCAGCCACAAACAACAGTCCTTAGGATAGTTCCTCAGACCCAGCTGATGGATATAACGACCGTAGCATGTGTATCCAGCTCCAGCTGGACAAAACAGCCTTAGGATAGTTCCTCAGATCCAGATGATGGATACCAAGACCATAGCGCATGTATTCAACTCCAGCCAGACACAACAGTCCTTAGGATAGTTCCACGTGTCGGATACCAAGACTGTAGAGTATGTATCCAGCTCCAGCCAGACCCAAGAGTCCTTATGATAGTTCCTCAGATCTAGACGATGGATATTAGAACCGTAGTGCATGTATCCAGTTCCAATTTCTATAGTCCATCCAGGGGCACCAGGACCTGGCCACAGCGACAGATCCTTGCCACTCCACATCACAGCACCAACTCACTGACCAAACATGAGTCTTATCATTCTACCTCTCCTGGGATTAGCCCCCAGGATGGGCAGAAGGGCTCTCACCCATCCCAATAAACATGTTCTACAAGTAGTTCAAAGTATGCAGAAGGTTCCAGAAGCCAAGTCTGAAGTCTGAAAAGTTGTGTATTGGGGAAGAATGTTACAGGGAGAACAATGGCTTCATGGAGGTCCCAGAGACACTCAGTCCAAAGCATCTTAAACTGATGAGCGGCAATCTCTAAACAAGCACAACACTAAGATGGATGTAACCGATGCTCCGTGCTGGAAGAAGTTCACTCTACGACCATTTATCCTATTGTAACGCTCACAGCCGGTGAAGGGGCAACAAGCGGGGTTAGTTGACCCACTGGACCAAAAGGGAGGAACCGGGCTTACCCTTTGGTGGGAGGGGTTTAACTAAGTGCCTACAGGTACCACTCTTAGAGCAGTGACCGGGACTGTGGCAGCTGACCCCCAGGACAGGAGACAGACTCAGGTATAGACATAGGTGCAGGCAGGAACAGGTGGGATGGCGGAGGCAGACAGGTATGGTGGGGATGACAGGGACAGACGGGTTTAGGAAGACAGGTAGAGGTGACGGACACAGGGATAATGGGACCTGACAACTAGCTAGCAGACTGGTAGCCAAACTAACTAAGGACATTGCGCAGGCACCTCCCCTAATGGGAGGGTGCCTTAAATACATATTGCCTCTCCAATGAGGTGTGACTTCAGGAAAGCCACTTTGGCCCGCTCCGAAGTGAACCGGTGTGGTAAAACTTCACAGTGCAGGGAGCACTGACTGATGAGCCCTCGGCATTGCTTGGGATCACTATCAAAATGTGGTGGAGCAGACAACCAGGGCCAGTATTCTGCCGCTGCTGGAGCTGCAGGGTGGACACATGCTGAGGAACCAGATAGACACCAATCAATCAGACGGGTGTTAATGGTCATCATAAAGGACAGAATCTGTTCCTGCTGTTCCCAGCGCTGGCAGCGAGAGGGTAGAGGAGTCAGTGGAGTCCATGGCCTGTGCAACCTGTAACGCTCACTGCCAGTGTTGGGGCAATGAGCAGGGTTACTGGACCCACTGGACCACAGGGAGGACCTGGGATTACCCTTTATGGGAGGGGCTTAACTAAGCACCCACCACAAGGCACCAGGTACCTCTCCCAGGGCAGTGACTGGGAGGTGATGGACTCAGGAATAGACGGGTACAGGCGAGGTGACTGAGACAGGCTGGACGAGAGGGTATGGACAGGAATGATGGCCACAGCAAGGATAGACAGATGTGAGAAGGTAGTTACTGGAGACGGACACAGGGATAGGACAGGAGCTCAGGACCTGACAACTAGCTAGGTCGCAGACTGACGAGTAATTTAAGACTTTGCACAGGCACCTCCTCTAATGGGAGGGTGCCTAAAACACACAGACGGACGCCAGGTGCCACAGTCCTGATCACTGGCCTGGGAGTGGTAACTGGCGTCCGTCTTGTGGTAGGCGCTTAGTTAAACCTCTCCCACTAAAGGGTAAGCCCGGGTCCCCCTGTGGTCCAGTAGGTCCACACCGGTCGCGAGCGTTACACCAATTGTCTTTAATCCATGACCAGCATAATATTTCTTAGGACCATTTTCCTATAAAGTTCTTTAAGCGAAAAACAATAATAAAAATTGTCGGCGCATATTTAACCCAAATGTTGCCAATGTCCCTGACTCTCGTCCTCCGTGAACTCCGTGTTTACAAGGATCAGCGTTACATAATCCCAAGATCTGATGGATTCTTTTATACAACTATACGCACGGTCTGAACACGGATCGACTATATAAAAACCGCCATATACCACCAACATAACGACGCACAGAAAAGCTCAACATTCACTAAAAGTCATCAAATCCCGAAAATAAGAAACAAAACATGAGACCAAAACTGACGGAAACACCAACTTTTTACGATTGGTGTGCGGTCACAATCCAGCGCCGCCGGAGTTGCGGTTTATTTTACGTGTGGTGTGGCCGTATGACGGATTGTAGAGTTTAAGGTGTAATACCAGAAGCAGCCTGTAGCCAGGGGTGGCGCACTGTCTGGAAGTGAGTAGCTAAAGACCACTTTGAGACTAAGTCTAAATGGTGAAAACTTTCTAAAACTTTTTTCCTGGAAGCTGGAGCCTGTTTGACCCATGGGCGCACTGATTGCGCCGCATATTTATCCCCGACGATATATGGCCGGATTGCTGACATAGTAGTTATGGAAACATAAGTGCCTCCTATAGTCACACATGGATGATTAGTGGTCTTACATCCATATGCGAGGGGTCACTATCACCAGAATGGGGGACTTGTGTCCTCTTCTCGCCCTTGGGCACAAGACAGCAGTTTGCAACTGATTGCGCATGCGCACTGCCGCTTATGGTGGTGGTGCGCATGCGTGACCTCAGAAGCTAAAAGCAGTCGTGCTAACCACTGAGCCACCCACACACATAGCAAAGAAAAAAGGATGAGTAGAAGAGCGCAACACTCAGCTATCTTCAGTGCTATAAACGTGCGCATGCGCAACCAGCTTCTCATTTATTAGCCATGAAAGGACCAAGTTACCAGGATAAACGTTTCCACTTTTTCACAGTATATTATTCCCACTGTTCCCCTAAATATGCTGTTTTTTGTTATTTTAAAATCCGCCTTACGGTTCCAGAGATATGGGCACATTTTTAAGGGTCTTTAAAAGGGGGAGTGGCTCATAGAATTCCTCGGGGGTGTGACTAAGAAAACGCCCCCGAGGACTTCTGTGATCTTGGAAAACTCCATATATCTGGAACCGTATGGCGGATTTGAAAAATTTTTAAAAAGAAATGCTAAGGGGAGCAGTGAGAATATAACAAGTGCAAAAACTGTCCACTTCTGACGTGGGGACAGGTCCCCTTAAAGTGTTTATCTCAGAAGATCTCTGTCCATATATTCTTGGATATAGATATCATGGTGGGAGTTCCTTCTTGAGACCCCTTTCTTCATGTCAGCGCTCCCTCAATGTCTTGTTCTACAGTGGAAAAGGATTTCAACTTAAAAAATGAACAAAAGTAAAAGTTTCCATTCACTGACAGGAAGCAGAGATGATGAGATTAGGAAAAAGTCAACTCGTGAATCCAGAGTAAACCTGACAATTGTCTGAACACCTTCCATGTAGCAATATATAAAGCCCTGAACAATCAGCTCCCCGCCCCCGCCCCCGCCCCCGCTGCGGAGAATTCACAAATTAATGGATTTCCTGGAAAGTGAAAACAATATAACACAGTAAGGTGGAGACACAGGTGCGGCCCCCGGGGGGCGATAATGGGCCGAGACGGAGGGGGCAGGGACCACAGGCACATGGTCTATGTGTGCGGGTACAGTAATCACAGAGGCTGCGAAGGCTAAACTCCTGGAAATAAGAACTGTGAGGGTGACAGGGAGCAGAGAGCGAGGACGGGGACCCCACAACTAGAGCCGGACGGAGGAGAGAGGACTGTGAGCGATATCCACAGTGCCCCCATAATAACAGCGATATCCACAGTGCCCCCATAATAACAGCGATATCCACAGTGCCCCCTTAATAACAGCGATATCCGCAGTGCCCCCATAATAACAGCGATATCCACAGTGCCCCCATAATAACAGCGATATCCACAGTGCCCCCATAATAACAGCGATATCCACAGTGCCCCCATAATAACAGCGACATCCACAGTGCCCCCATAATAACAGCGACATCCACAGTGCCCCCATAATAACAGCGACATCCACAGTGCCCCCATAATAACAGCGACATCCACAGTGCCCCCATAATAACAGCGACATCCACAGTGCCCCCATAATAACAGCGACATCCACAGTGCCCCCATAATAACAGCGATATCCACAGTGCCCCCATAATAACAGCGATATCCACAGTGCCCCAATAATAACAGCGATATCCACAGTGCCCCCATAATAACAGCGATATCCACAGTGCCCCAATAATAACAGCGATATCCACAGTGCCCCCATAATAACAGCGATATCCACAGTGCCCCCATAATAACAGCGATATCCACAGTGCCCAATAATAACAGCGATATCCACAGTGCCCCCATAATAACAGCGATATCCACAGTGCCCCCATAATAACAGCGATATCCACAGTGCCCCCATAATAACAGCGATATCCACAGTGCCCCCATAATAACAGCGATATCCACAGTGCCCCCATAATAACAGCGATATCCACAATGCCCCATAATAACAGCGATATCCACAGTGCCTCCATAATAACAGCGATATCCACAGTGCCTCCATAATAACAGCGATATCCACAGTGCCCCCATAATAACAGCGATATCCACAGTGCCCCCATAATAACAGCGATATCCACAGTGCCCCCATAATAACAGCGACATCCACAGTGCCCCCATAATAACAGCGATATCCACAGTGCCCCCATAATAACAGCGATATCCACAGTGCCCCCATAATAACAGCGATATCCACAGTGCCCCCATAATAACAGCGATATCCACAGTTGCCCCATAATAACAGCGATATCCACAGTGCCCCCATAATAACAGCCATATCCACAGTGCCTCCATAATAACAGTAATATCCACAGTGCCCCCATAATAACAGCGACATCCACAGTGCCCCCATAATAACAGTAATATCCACAGTGCCTCCATAATAACAGCGACATCCACAGTGCCCCCATAATAACAGCGATATCCACAGTGCCTCCATAATAACAGTAATATCCAGAGTGCCTCCATAATAACAGCGATATCCACAGTGCCCCAATAATAACAGCGATATCCACAGTGCCTCCATAATAACAGCGATATCCACAGTGCCCCCATAATAACAGCGATATCCACAGTGCCCCCATAATAACAGTGATATCCACAGTGCCCCCATAATAACAGCCATATCCACAGTGCCCCCATAATAACAGCGATATCCACAGTGTCCCCATAACAGTGATATCCACAGTGTCCCCATAATAACAGTGATATCCACAGTGCCCCCATAATAACAGTGATATCCACAGTGCCTCCATAATAACAGTGATATCCACAGTGCCCCCATAATAACAGCGACATCCACAGTGCCCCCATAATAACAGTAATATCCACAGTGCCTCCATAATAACAGCGACATCCACAGTGCCCCCATAATAACAGTGATATCCACAGTGCCTCAATAATAACAGTAATATCCACAGTGCCCCCCATAATAACAGCGATATCCACAGTGCCCCCATAATAACAGCGATATCCACAGTGCCCCCATAATAACAGTGACATCCACAGTGCCCCCATAATAACAGCGATATCCACAGTGCCCCCCATAATAACAGCGATATCCACAGTACCCCCATAATAACAGTGATATCCCACAGTGCCTCCATAATAACAGTGATATCCACAGTGCCTCCATAATAACAGCGATATCCACAGTGCCTCCATAATAACAGCGATATCCACAGTGCCCCCATAATAACAGCGATATCCACAGTGCCCCCATAATAACAGCGATATCCACAGTGCCTCATAATAACAGCGATATCCACAGTGCCCCCATAATAACAGCAATATCCACAGTGGCCCCCATAATAACAGCGATATCCACAGTGCCCCCATAATAACAGCGATATCCACAGTGCCCCCATAATAACAGCGATATCCACAGTGCCCCCATAATAACAGCGATATCCACAGTGCCCCCATAATAAAAGTGATATCCACAGTGCCCCCATAATAACAGCGATATCCACAGTGCCCCCATAATAACAGCGATATCCACAGTGCCTCCATAATAACAGTGATATCCACAGTGCCCTCATAATAACAGTGATATCCACAGTGCCCCCATAATAACAGTGATATCCACAGTGGCCCCATAATAACAGCGACATCCACAGTGCCCCATAATAACAACGATATCCACAGTGCCCCCATAATAACAGCGATATCCACAGTGCCCCCATAATAACAGTGATATCCACAGTGCCCCCATAATAACAGCGATATCCACAGTGCCCCCATAATAACAGTGACATCCACAGTGCCCCCATAATAACAGCGATATCCACAGTGCCCCCATAATAACAGCGATATCCACAGTGCCCCCATAATAACAGTGACATCCACAGTGCCCCCATAATAACAGCGATATCCACAGTGTCCCCATAATAACTGCGATATCCAGTGTCCCCATAATAACAGCGATATCCACAGTGCCCCCATAATAACAGCGACATCCACAGTGCCCCCATAATAACAGCGATATCCACAGTGCCCCCATAATAACAACGATATCCACAGTGCCCCCATAATAACAGCGATATCCACAGTTCCCCCATAATAACAGCGATATCCACAGTGCCCCCATAATAACAGTGACATCCACAGTGCCCCCATAATAACAGCGATATCCACAGTGCCTCCATAATAACAGCGATATCCACAGTGCCCCCATAATAACAGCGATATCCACAGTGCCCCCATAATAACAGTGATATCCACAGTGCCCCCATAATAACAGCGATATCCACAGTGCCCCCATAATAACAGTGATATCCACAGTGCCCTCATAATAACAGCGATATCCACAGTGCCCCCATAATAACAGCGATATCCACAGTGCCTCCATAATAACAGCGATATCCACAGTGCCCCCATAATAACAGCGACATCCACAGTGCCCCCATAATAACAGCGATATCCACAGTGCCCCCATAATAACAGTAATATCCACAGTGCCTCCATAATAACAGTGATATCCACAGTGCCCCCATAATAACAGCGATATCCACAGTGCCCCCATAATAACAGTGATATCCCGATAATCTGCCGCCTTCAAAGAGACTCAGCAATGGGTGCAATGGGCAGAACAGGGGCGTCCTGCGGGGGGCAGCGGAGGACCCTGCGGGTGGGGGAGGGTGGAGGAGACCCCATTCCAAGTGACGATGTTGCAGAATTATCTCAAGGTGTTAAACTGGGTGACATCACTGAGTACTATGATGTCACCTGAAGGGGGTGCAGTGTGATGGGGTGAGGGGTCCCTCTGCCCCTGAGAAGCCCCCGCTGTACATGTTACATGGCCCCACATCTGGGGCTCAGAATAGATCTGACACATCGTGTAACAGTCGCTCCGGCGGCTCCGAGTATAAAGGAGGGTGAGAAGGGACAGTTATAGAGGAGGAGGAGAGGAGAGGGTCCCGGAGTGAGGAGAGGAGAGGAGAGGGTCCCGGAGCCAGAGAGGAGAGGAGAGGAGAGGGTCCCGGAGCGAGGAGAGGAGAGGGTCCCGGAGCGAGGGGAGGGGAGGAGAGGAGAGGAGAGGGTCCTGGAGCGAGGAGAAGAGAGGAGAGGAGAGGGTCCCGGAGCGAGGAGAGGAGAGGAGAGGGTCCCGGAGCGAGGAGAGGAGAGGGTCCCGGAGAGGAGAGGAGAGGGTCCCAGAGCGAGGAGAGGAGAGGAGAGGGTCCTGGAGCGAGGAGAGGAGAGGAGAGGGTCCTGGAGCGAGGAGAGGAGAGGGTCCCGGAGCCCAGAGAGGAGAGGAGAGGGTCCGGAGCCCAGAGAGGAGAGGAGAGGGTCCCGGAGCCCAGAGAGGAGAGGAGAGGCTCCCGGAGCCCGGAGAGGAGAGAGTCCCGGAGAGAGGAGAGGAGAGGAGACGGTCCCGGAGCGAGGAGAGGAGAGGGTCCCGGAGTGAGGAGAGGAGAGGAGAGGGTCCCGGAGCCCAGAGAGGAGAGGAAAGGAGAGGGTCCCGGAGCGAGGAGAGGAGAGGGTCCGGAGCGAGGGGAGGGGAGGAGGAGGAGAGGAGAGGGTCCCGGAGCGAGGAGAGGAGAGGGTCCCGGAGCGAGGAGAGGAGAGGAGAGGATCCCGGAGCGAGGAGAGGAGAGGGTCCCGGAGCCCGGAGAGGAGAGGAGAGGGTCCCGGGAGCACGGAGAGGAGAGGGTCCCGGAGCGAGGAGAGGAGAGGGTCCTGGAGCGAGGAGAGGAGAGGGTCCTGGAGCCCGGAGAGGAGAGGGTCACGGAGCGAGGAGAGGAGAGGGTCCTGGAGCGAGGAGAGGAGAGGGTCCCGGAGCGAGGAGAGGAGAGGGTCCTGGAGCGAGGAGAGGAGAGGGTCCCGGAGTGAGGAGAAGAGAGGGGAGGGTCCCGGAGCGAGGAGAGGAGAGGGTCCCGGAGCCCAGAGAGGAGAGAGAGAGGGTCCCGGAGCGAGGAGAGGAGAGGGTCCCGGAGCCCGGAGAGGAGAGGGTCCCGGCGCGAAGAGAGGAGAGGGTCCCGGAGCACAGAGAGGAGAAGAGAGGAGAGGGTCCCGGAGCGAGGAGAGGAGAGGAGAGGGTCCCGGAGCCCGGAGAGGAGAGGGTCCCGGCGCGAGGAGAGGAGAGGGTCCCGGAGCACAGAGAGGAGAAGAGAGGAGAGGGTCCCGGAGCGAGGAGAGGAGAGGGTCCCGAAGCGAGGCGAGGAGAGGGTCCCGGAGCCCAGAGAAGAGAGGAGAGGAGAGGGTCCCGTAGCCCAGAGAGGAGAGGAGAGGGTCCCGTAGCCCAGAGAGGATGAGGGGAGGAGAGGAGACGAGAGGAGAGGGTCCCGGAGCCAGGAGATGGGGAGGGGATGTGTATTATCTAATATCCATCTATCTATCCCTCTATCTATCTATCCCTCTATCTATCTATCCCTCTATCTATCTATCTATCTATCCCTCTATCTATCCCTCTATCTATCCCTCTATCTATCCCTCTATCTATCCCTCTATCTATCTATCCCTCTATCTATCCCTCTATCTATCTATCTATCTCTCTATCCCTCTATCTATCTATCCCTCTATCTATCTATCCCTCTATCTATCCATCCATCTATCTATCCCTCTATCTATCTATCTATCCCTCTATCTATCTATCTATCTATCCATCCATCTATCTATCCCTCTATCTATCTATCTATCTATCTATCTATCCCTCTATCTATCTATCCCTCTATCTATCTATCTATCCCTCTATCTATCTATCAAATCAAATCAAATCAAATCAAATAAGCTTTATTGGCAGGACCAAATACAAATTAGTTTTGCCAAAGCAAGTGTACATTAGGGGCTGGGGCTGTGGGGATGGTGGGTGGGGACTGTAGGAAGGATGGATGGGGCACATCCAGGGTGGGGACTGTGGGGGCACTTCTAGGATGGGGGCTATGGAAGTCCATGGCTTATGATGGGGCATATCCACGGTGGGACTGTGGTAACGGTGGATGGGACATATCCAGGGTGGGGATTGGGGGGGCCACATCTGGGATGGGGGGCTATGGAAGTCTATCTATCTATCCCTCTATCTATCTATCTATCTATCTATCCCTCTATCTATCTATCTATCCCTCTATCCATCTATCCCTCTATCCATCTATCCCTCTATCTATCCCTCTATCTATCTATCCCTCTATCTATCTATCTATCCCTCTATCTATCTATCTATCTATCCCTCTATCTATCTATCTATCCCTCTATCTATCTATCCCTCTATCCATCTATCCCTCTATCTATCTATCTATCCCTCAATCTATCTATCCCTCTATCTATCTATCCCTCTATCTATCTATCTATCCCTCTATCTATCTATCCCTCTATCTATCTATCTATCCCTCTATCTATCTATCCCTCTATCTATCTATCCCTCTATCTATCTATCCCTCTATCTATCCCTCTATCTATCTATCTATCCCTCTATCTATCCCTCTATCTATCCCTCTATCTATCTATCTATCCCTCTATCTATCCCTCTATCTATCTATCCCTCTATCTATCTATCTATCCATCCCTCTATCTATCCCTCTATCTATCTATCTATCCATCTATCCCTCTATCTATCTATCTATCCCTCTATCCTCTATCCCTCTATCTATCCCTCTATCTATCTATCCCTCTATCTATCTATCTATATATCTATCTATCTATCTATCCCTCTATCTATCTATCCCTCTATCTATCTATCCCTCTATCTATCTATCTCTCTATCCATCTATCTATCCCTCTATCTATCTATCCCTCTATCTATCTATCCCACTATCTATCTATCCCTCTATCTATCTATCCCTCTATCTATCTATCTATCCCTCTATCTATCCCTCTATCTATCTATCCCTCTATCTATCTATCTATCCCTCTATCCCTCTATCCATCTATCTATCTATCTATCCCTCTATCTATCTATCCCTCTATCTATCCCTCTATCTATCCATCTATCTATCCATCTATCTATCCATCTATCTATCCCTCTATCTATCTATCTATCCCTCTATCTATCTATCCCTCTATCTATCTATCCCTCTATCTATCTATCTATCCCTCTATCTATCTATCTATCCCTCTATCTATCCATCCCTCTATCTATCCCTCTATCTATCCCTCTATCTATCCCTCTATCTATCCCTCTATCTATCCCTCTATCTATCCATCCCTCTATCTATCCCTCTATCTATCCATCCCTCTATCTATCCCTCTATCTATCCCTCTATCTATCTATCTATCCCTCTATCTATCTATCCATCTATCTATCTATCTATCCCTCTATCTATCCCTCTATCTATCCCTCTATCTATCCCTCTATCTATCTATCCCTCTATCTATCTATCTATCCCTCTATCTATCTATCCCTCTATCTATCCATCCCTCTATCTATCCATCCCTCTATCTATCCATCCCTCTATCTATCCCTCTATCTATCCCTCTATCTATCTATCCATCTATCTATCCCTCTATCTATCCCTCTATCTATCTATCTATCCCTCTATCTATCCATCTATCTATCCATCTATCTATCCATCTATCTATCTATCCATCTATCTATCTATCCCTCTATCTATCCCTCTATCTATCCATCCATCTATCTATCCCTCTATCTATCTATCTATCCCTCTATCTATCCATCTATCTATCTATCCCTCTATCTATCCCTCTATCTATCTATCCCTCTATCTATCCCTCTATCTATCTATCCCTCTATCTATCCCTCTATCTATCTATCCCTCTATCTATCCCTCTATCTATCCCTCTATCTATCCCTCTATCTATCCCTCTATCTATCTATCCCTCTATCTATCCCTCTATCTATCCCTCTATCTATCTATCTATCCCTCTATCTATCTATCTATCTATCCCTCTATCTATCTATCCCTCTATCTATCCCTCTATCTATCTATCTATCCCTCTATCTATCCATCCCTCTATCTATCCCTCTATCTATCCCTCTATCTATCCCTCTATCTATCCCTCTATCTATCCCTCTATCTATCCCTCTATCTATCTATCCCTCTATCTATCCATCTATCCCTCTATCTATCCCTCTATCTATCCCTCTATCCATCTATCTATCCATCTATCCCTCTATCTATCTATCCCTCTATCTATCCCTCTATCCATCTATCCCTCTATCTATCCCTCTATCCCTCTATCTATCCCTCTATCCATCTATCTATCTATCTATCCCTCTATCTCTCTATCTATCCCTCTATCTATCCCTCTATCTCTCTATCTATCCCTCTATCTATCCCTCTATCTATCTATCCCTCTATCTATCTATCCCTCTATCTATCTATCCCTCTATCTATCCCTCTATCTATCTATCCCTCTATCTATCCCTCTATCTATCCCTCTATCTATCCCACTATCTATCTATCTATCCCTCTATCTATCTATCCCTCTATCTATCTATCCCTCTATCTATCTATCTATCCCTCTATCTATCCATCCCTCTATCTATCCCTCTATCCATCCCTCTATCTATCCCTCTATCTATCCCTCTATCTATCCCTCTATCTATCCCTCTATCTATCCCTCTATCTATCCATCTATCCCTCTATCTATCTATCCCTCTATCTATCCCTCTATCCATCTATCTATCTATCCCTCTATCTCTCTATCTATCCCTCTATCTATCCCTCTATCTCTCTATCTATCCCTCTATCTATCTATCTATCCCTCTATCTATCCCTCTATCTATCTATCCCTCTATCTATCCCTCTATCTATCTATCCCTCTATCTATCCCTCTATCTATCTATCCCTCTTATCTATCCCTCTATCTATCCCTCTATCTATCTATCCCTCTATCTATCTATCTATCCCTCTATCTATCTATCACTCTATCTATCTATCCCTCTATCTATCTATTGCTCTATCTATCCCTCTATCTATCCCTCTATCTATCTATCCCTCTATCTATCCCTCTATCTATCTATCCCTCTATCTATCCCTCTATCTATACCTCTATCCCTCTATCTATCCCTCTATCTATCTATCTATCCCTCTATCTATCTATCCCTCTATCTATCTATCTATCCCTCTATCTATCCCTCTATCTATCTATCCCTCTATCTATCTATCTATCTATCCATCTATCCCTCTATCTATCTATCTATCTATCCCTCTATCTATCCCTCTATCTATCCCTCTATCTATCTATCTATCCCTCTATCTATCCCTCTATCTATCTATCTATCCCTCTATCTATCCCTCTATCTATCTATCTATCCCTCTATCTATCTATCCCTCTATCTATCTATCCCTCTATCTATCTATCCCTCTATCTATCTATCTATCCCTCTATCCCTCTATCTATCCCTCTATCTATCCCTCTATCTATCCATCCCTCTATCTATCCATCCCTCTATCTATCTATCCCTCTATCTATCCCTCTATCTATCCATCCCTCTATCTATCCCTCTATCTATCTATCCCTCTATCTATCTATCCCTCTATCTATCTATCCCTCTATCTATCCCTCTATCTATCTATCCCTCTATCTATCTATCTATCCCTCTATCTATCTATCTATCCCTCTATCTATCCCTCTATCTATCCCTCTATCTATCTATCTATCCCTCTATCTATCCCTCTATCTATCCCTCTATCTATCTATCCCTCTATCTATCTATCCCTCTATCTATCTATCCCTCTATCTATCTATCTATCTATCCCTCTATCTATCTATCTATCCCTCTATCTATCTATCTATCTATCTATCCCTCTATCTATCCCTCTATCTATCCCTCTATCTATCCCTCTATCTATCTATCTATCTATCCCTCTATCTATCTATCTATCTATCCCTCTATCTATCTATCCCTCTATCTATCTATCTATCTATCCCTCTATCTATCTATCTATCTATCCATCCCTCTATCTATCTATCTATCTATCCCTCTATCTATCTATCTATCCCTCTATCTATCTATCCCTCTATCTATCCCTCTATCTATCTATCTATCCCTCTATCTATCTATCTATCCCTCTATCTATCCCTATATCTATCCCTCTATCTATCCCTATATCTATCTATCCATCTATCTATCTATCCCTCTATCTATCTATCTATCCCTCTATCTATCTATCTATCCCTCTATCTATCTATCCCTCTATCTATCTATCCATCTATCTATCCCTATATCTATCTATCCATCTATCTATCCCTATATCTATCTATCCATCTATCTATCCCTCTAGCTATCTATCTATCTATCCCTCTATCTATCTATCCCTCTATCTATCCCTCTATCTATCTATCTATCTATCTATCCCTCTATCTATCTATCTATCACTCTATCTATCTATCTATCCCTCTATCTATCTATCCCTCTATCTATCTATCCCTCTATCTATCTATCCCTCTATCTATCTATCCCTCTATCTATCTATCTATCCCTCTATCTATCTATCCCTCTATCTATCTATCCCTCTATCTATCTATCCCTCTATCTATCTATCCCTCTATCTATCTATCCCTCTATCTATCTATCCCTCTATCTATCCCTCTATCTATCTATCTATCTATCCCTCTATCTATCTATCTATCCCTCTATCCCTCTATCTATCTATCCCTCTATCTATCCCTCTATCTATCTATCCCTCTATCTATCTATCTATCCCTCTATCTATCTATCTATCTATCTATCCCTCTATCTATCTATCTATCCCTCTATCTATCTATCCCTCTATCTATCTATCTATCCCTCTATCTATCTATCTATCCCTCTATCTATCTATCTATCCCTCTATCTATCTATCTATCCCTCTATCCCTCTATCTATCTATCTATCCCTCTATCTATCTATCTATCTATCCCTCTATCTATCTATCTATCTATCCCTCTATCTATCTATCTATCTATCCCTCTATCTATCCCTCTATCTATCTATCTATCCCTCTATCTATCTATCCCTCTATCTATCTATCTATCTATCCCTCTATCTATCTATCCCTCTATCTATCTATCCCTCTATCTATCCCTCTATCTATCCCTCTATCTATCTATCTATCTATCCCTCTATCTATCTATCTATCCCTCTATCTATCCCTCTATCTATCTATCTATCCCTCTATCTATCCCTCTATCTATCTATCTATCCCTCTATCTATCCCTCTATCTATCTATCTATCCCTCTATCTATCTATCTATCCCTCTATCTATCTATCCCTCTATCTATCTATCTATCCCTCTATCTATCTATCCCTCTATCTATCTATCTATCCCTCTATCTATCTATCTATCCCTCTATCTATCTATCTATCCCTCTATCTATCTATCTATCCCTCTATCCCTCTATCTATCTATCTATCCCTCTATCTATCCCTCTATCTATCTATCTATCTATCCCTCTATCTATCTATCTATCTATCCCTCTATCCCTCTATCTATCTATCTATCCCTCTATCTATCTATCCATCTCTCTATCTATCTATCCCTCTATCTATCTATCTATCCCTCTATCTATCTATCTATCCCTCTATCTATCTATCTATCCCTCTATCTATCTATCTATCCCTCTATCTATCTATCCCTCTATCTATCCCTCTATCTATCTATCTATCTATCCCTCTATCTATCTATCTATCTATCTATCCCTCTATCTATCCCTCTATCTATCTATCTATCCCTATATCTATCCCTCTATCTATCTATCTATCCCTCTATCTATCCCTCTATCTATCTATCTATCCCTCTATCTATCTATCTATCCCTCTATCCATCTATCCCTCTATCTATCCCTCTATCTATCTATCCCTCTATCTATCCCTCTATCTATCTATCTATCCCTCTATCTATCTATCTATCCCTCTATCCATCTATCCCTCTATCCATCTATCCCTCTATCTATCCCTCTATCTATCTATCCCTCTATCTATCTATCTATCCCTCTATCCATCTATCCCTCTATCTATCTATCTATCTATCTATCCCTCTATCTATCCCTCTATCTATCTATCACATATCTTGAAGAATAGAACAATAAGCTGCATTTATCCAAGTACAAGTCACCAGAGCACAGAATACACAGAATACACAGAATACACAGAATACACAGAATACACAGCCCTGGCCCGTGTATCCCGGCTCCATCCTCACTATATATCTGGCTGCAGCTAGTTTTCTCTCTTTCTATATCTATCACTCTTACTTTGTATTTTCCTCTTTCTTTACATTTCTTTTTCTCTTTTTTCTTTATCTTTTTCCTCTTTCTATCTCTTCTGCTTTTTTTTCTCTCTTTATCTTTACTTCTCTCTTTTTCTCTGTCTCTCTGTCTATATTTATCTCTCTCTTCTTCTTTCTCTCTGTCTCTCATTTCTCCTCTCTCTCTCTCTCTTTCTCTCCTTTCTCTGTCTCGTCTTTCTCTCGCTATATCTCCCTCTCTCTATTTCTCCTTCTCTCTTTCATTCTTTTTCTCTCTTTCTCTCGCTATATCTCCCTCTTTCTTCCTCTTTGTATCCTTCTCTCCCTTTCTCCCTCTTTCTTTCTCTCCTTTCTTTCCTTCTCTCTGTCCTTATTTCTTTCCCTCTTTTTCTCCCTCTATCTCTCTCCCTCTATCTCTCTCCTTCTCTCCGGCGGGTCCCGCTGTCTGCCGCTGGGCGTTGTAGTCCGCCACGCTGCGCTCCTACCTATGTATCTCTTCTCTTTCTCTCTTTCTCTCTCTCTATCTTTCTCTCTTTCTCTCTTCCTCCCTATCTCTTCTCTTTCTTTCTCCCTCTATCTCTCTCCCTCTATCTCTCTCCTTCTCTCCGGCGGGTCCCGCTGTCTGCTGCTCGGCGTTGTAGTCCGCTGGGCGTTGTAGTCCGCCGCACTGCGCTCCTACCTATGTATCTCTCTCTTTCTCTCTTTCTTTCTCTCTCTTCCTCCCTATCTCTTCTCTTTCTCTCTCCCTCTATCTTTTTCTCCCTTTCTCTCCCTCCCTTTCCCCGGCGGGTCCCGCTGTCTGCCGCTGGGCGTTGTAGTCCGCTGGGCGTTGTAGTCCGCCGCACTGCGCTCCTACCTATGTATCTCTCTCTTTCTCTCTTTCTTTCTCTCTCTTCCTCCCTATCTCTTCTCTTTCTCTCTCCCTCTATCTTTTTCTCCCTTTCTCTCCCTCCCTTTCCCCGGCGGGTCCCGCTGTCTGCCGCTGGGCGTTGTAGTCCGCTGGGCGTTGTAGTCCGCCGCGCTGCGCTCCTACCTATGTATCTCTTCTCTTTCTCTCTCTATCTTTCTCTCTCTCTCTTTCTTTCCCTCTTTTTCTCCCTCTATCTCTCTCCTTCTCTCCGGCCGGTCCCGCTGTCTGCCGCTGGGCGTTGTAGTCCGCTGGGCGTTGTAGTCCGCCGCGCTGCGCTCCTACCTATGTATCTCTTCTCTTTCTTTCTCTCTTTCTCCCCATCTCTTCTCTTTCTTTCCCTCTTTTTCTCCCTCTATCTCTCTCCTTCTCTCCGGTGGGTCCCGCTGTCTGCCGCTGGGCGTTGTAGTCCGCTGGGCGTTGTAGTCCGCCGCGCTGCGCTCCTACCTATGTATTTCTCTCTTTCTCTCTCCCTTTCTCTCTCTTCCTCCCTATCTCTCTCTTTTTCTCTCTCTTCTCTTTCCCTCTTTTTCTCCCTTTCTCTCCCTCCCTTTCCCCGGTGGGTCCCGCTGTCGCCTGCTGGGCGTTGTAGTCCGCTGGGCGTTGTAGTCCGCCGCGCTGCGCTCCTACCTATGGTGGTGATGACGGTGATGGCGAAGTAGAAGGATCCGGCGAAGGTCCACTGCACGCCGGCCTTGTGCGGCTTGAGCTTCAGCACCACGCACTCCAGCTCCCGGTAGCCGGCCTCGGTCAGGTTGTACTTGCCGCGCAGCTCGCCGCTCCGGTTCTCCAGCTTCTCCTTCTCCGCGACCTCCTCCTCGGACTCCAGCACATCGAAGACGGCGGCGCCGGCCAGCAGATAGGTGAAGGTGCAGATGATGAGCGCCAGGGTGCGGACGTTCTGCCTCTTCATGGCGCGGCTCGGGCGGGCTGCAGGCGGCGGGCGCTCATGGCGGCAGCACAGTCCGTGGAGGAGTCCTGCACACGAGCCGCCGCCGCGCTCCGGAGCTGTCCCTTCAGCACCACCCTCAGGAGGCTCCGCCACAGCCGGCCCCGGCCATATAAGGCTGTGCTGAGGGGAGGGCAGCCACCGGGGGCAGCCACACAGAGGGGCAGCCACACAGAGGGGCAGCCACACAGAGGGGCAGCCACACAGAGGGGCAGCCACACAGAGGGGCAGCCACACAGAGGGACAGCCACACAGAGGGGCAGCCACACAGAGGGGCAGCCACACAGAGGGGCAGCCACACAGAGGGGCAGCCACTGAGGGACAGCCACACAGAGGGACAGCCACACAGAGGGACAGCCACACAGAGGGACAGCCACACAGAGGGGCAGCCACACAGAGGGGCAGCCACACAGAGGGGCAGCCACACAGAGGGGCAGCCACACAGAGGGGCAGCCACACAGAGGAGCAGCCACACAGAGGGACAGCCACACAGAGGAGCAGCCACTGAGGGACAGCCACACAGAGGGGCAGCCACACAGAGGGACAGCCACACAGAGGGACAGCCACACAGAGGGGCAGCCACACAGAGGGACAGCCACACAGAGGGACAGCCACACAGAGGGGCAGCCACACAGAGGGGCAGCCACACAGAGGGGCAGCCACACAGAGGGGCAGCCACTGAGGGGCAGCCACACAGAGGGGCAGCCACACAGAGAAACAGCCACACAGAGAGACAGCCACACAGAGGGACAGCCACACAGAGGGGCAGCCACACAGAGAGACAGCCACACAGAGAGACAGCCACACAGAGGGGCAGCCACACAGAGGGGCAGCCACACAGAGGGGCAGCCACACAGAGGGGCAGCCACACAGAGGGGCAGCCACACAGAGGGGCAGCCACACAGAGAGACAGCCACACAGAGAGACAGCCACACAGAGGGGCAGCCACACAGAGGGGCAGCCACACAGAGGGGCAGCCACACAGAGGGGCAGCCACACAGAGAGACAGCCACACAGAGGGACAGCCACACAGAGGGACAGCCACACAGAGAGACAGCCACACAGAGGGACAGCCACACAGAGGGACAGCCACACAGAGAGACAGCCACACAGAGGGGCAGCCACACAGAGGAGCAGCCACACAGAGGGGCAGCCACACAGAGGGGCAGCCACACAGAGGAGCAGCCACACAGAGGGGCAGCCACACAGAGGAGCAGCCACACAGAGGGGCAGCCACACAGAGGAGCAGCCACACAGAGGGGCAGCCACACAGAGGAGCAGCCACACAGAGGAGCAGCCACACAGAGGGGCAGCCACACAGAGGAGCAGCCACACAGAGGAGCAGCCACACAGAGGGGCAGCCACACAGAGGAGCAGCCACACAGAGGGGCAGCCACACAGAGGAGCAGCCACTGAGGGACAGCCACACAGAGGAGCAGCCACTGAGGGACAGCCACACAGAGGGACAGCCACACAGAGGGACAGCCACACAGAGGGGCAGCCACACAGAGGGGCAGCCACACAGAGGGGCAGCCACACAGAGGGGCAGCCACACAGAGGGGCAGCCACACAGAGGGGCAGCCACACAGAGGGACAGCCACACAGAGGAGCAGCCACTGAGGGACAGCCACACAGAGGAGCAGCTACACAGAGGGGCAGCCACACAGAGGAGCAGCCACTGAGGGACAGCCACACAGAGGAGCAGCCACTGAGGGACAGCCACACAGAGGGGCAGCCACTGAGGGACAGCCACACAGAGGGGCAGCCACACAGAGGGGCAGCCACACAGAGGGGCAGCCACACAGAGGGACAGCCACACAGAGGGACAGCCACACAGAGGGGCAGCCACACAGAGGAGCAGCCACTGAGGGACAGCCACACAGAGGAGCAGCCACTGAGGGACAGCCACACAGAGGAGCAGCCACTGAGGGACAGCCACACAGAGGGGCAGCCACTGAGGGACAGCCACACAGAGGGGCAGCCACACAGAGAGACAGCCACACAGAGAGACAGCCACACAGAGGAGCAGCCACTGAGGGACAGCCACACAGAGGAGCAGCCACTGAGGGACAGCCACACAGAGGAGCAGCCACACAGAGGAGCAGCCACACAGAGGAGCAGCCACACAGAGGAGCAGCCACACAGAGGGGCAGCCACACAGAGGGGCAGCCACACAGAGGGACAGCCACACAGAGGGACAGCCACACAGAGGGGCAGCCACACAGAGGGGCAGCCACACAGAGGAGCAGCCACTGAGGGACAGCCACACAGAGGGGCAGCCACACAGAGAGACAGCCACACAGAGGGGCAGCCACACAGAGGAGCAGCCACTGAGGGACAGCCACACAGAGGAGCAGCCACTGAGGGACAGCCACACAGAGGAGCAGCCACACAGAGGAGCAGCCACACAGAGGGGCAGCCACACAGAGGGGCAGCCACACAGAGGGGCAGCCACACAGAGGGACAGCCACACAGAGGGGCAGCCACACAGAGAGACAGCCACACAGAGGGGCAGCCACACAGAGGGGCAGCCACACAGAGGGGCAGCCACACAGAGGGGCAGCCACACAGAGGGACAGCCACACAGAGGGACAGCCACACAGAGGGGCAGCCACACAGAGGGGCAGCCACACAGAAAGACAGCCACACAGAGAGACAGCCACTGGGGGGCAGCCACAAAGACAGCCACTGAGAGACAGCCACACAGAGGAGCAGCCACACAGAGGGACAGCCACAGAGGGACCGCAGCCACAAAAGGACAACTCATAGGGCCTGCAGCCACAGATGGACAGCCACAGAGAGACACCATAGAGGCACAGCACAGAGGGACCGCAGCCACAGAGGGACAACTCATAGGGACTGCAGCCACAGAGGGACAACTCATAGGGCCTGCAGCCACAGATGGACAGCCACAGAGAGACACCATAGAGGCACAGCACAGAGGGCCAGCAGCCACAGAGGGACCGCACAGAGGGGCAGGCACAGAGGGGCAGCATAAGGGAACAGCCACACAGTAATGCCACCAAGACTGACACTGGATCCAGTACTGGGGATCACAGGGTGGATGCATACCCTGGACATGGAAGAAGGGGCAATAGGAACCCAGGGGGCATCAGGGACCAAGGGTGCATCAAGGACCCAGGGGGCATCAGTGACATAGGGGGCTACAGTGACATAGGGGGCTACAGTGACATAGGGGGCTACAGTGACATAGGGGGCTACAGGGACCAAGGGGGCTACAGGGACCAAGGGGGCTACAGGGACCAAGGGGGCTACAGGGACCTAGGGAGCATCAGTGACCAAGGGGGCTACAGAGATACTTGGAGGTTAGCAGTGACAGTCTGTAGTCAGCGTCCAGGTATTAAAGCCCTGAGATTCCTTCCCCAGCAGGTAGTAGATCATCACTGCCCCTGTATATCCATGTGGTGCCCATTGGCTTCAGGAGGGCACAGGGGGTGCAGGATGGAGCAAGAGGGCGCAGGATGGAGCAGGGGGGCGCAGGATGGAGCAGGGGGGCACAGGATGGAACAGGAGGGCACAGGATGGAACAGGAGGGCACAGGATGGAACAGGAGGCACAGGATGGAGCAGGGGGGCACAGGATGGAGCAGGGGGGCACAGGATGGAGCAGGAGGCACAGGATGGAGCAGGGGGGCGCAGGATAGAGCAGGGGGGCACAGGATGGAACAGGAGGGCACAGGATGGAACAGGAGGGCACAGGATGGAACAGGAGGCACAGGATGGAGCAGGGGGGCACAGGATGGAGCAGGAGGCACAGGATGGAGCAGGGGGGCGCAGGATAGAGCAGGGGGGCGCAGGATGGAGCAGGGGGGCGCAGGATGGAGCAGGGGGGCGCAGGATGGAGCAGGGGGGCGCAGGATGGAGCAGGGGGGCGCAGGATGGAGCAGGAGGGCGCAGGATGGAGCAGGGGGGCGCAGGATGGAGCAGGAGGCACAGGATGGAGCAGGAGGCACAGGATGGAGCAGGAAGGCGCAGGATGGAGCAGGGGGGCACAGGATGGAGCAGGGGGGCGCAGGATGGAGCAGGAGGCACAGGATGGAGCAGGAGGCACAGGATGGAGCAGGAGGCACAGGATGGAGCAGGGGGCACAGGATGGAGCAGGGGGCACAGGATGGAGCAGGGGGGCGCAGGATGGAGCAGGGGGGCACATGATGGAGCAGGGGGGCGCAGGATGGAGCAGGGGGGCGCAGGATGGAGCAGGAGGGCGCAGGATGGAGCAGGGGGGCGCAGGATGGAGCAGGAGGCGCAGGATGGAGCAGGGGGGCGCAGGATGGAGCAGGGGGGCGCAGGATGGAGCAGGGGGGCGCAGGATGGAGCAGGAGGCACAGGATGGAGCAGGGGGGCACAGGATGGAGCAGGAGGCACAGGATGGAGCAGGGGGCACAGGATGGAGCAGGGGGGCGCAGGATGGAGCAGGGGGGCACATGATGGAGCAGGGGGGCGCAGGATGGAGCAGGGGGGCGCAGGATGGAGCAGGGGGGGGCGCAGGATGGAGCAGGGGGGCGCAGGATGGAGCAGGAGGGCTCAGGATGGAGCAGGGGGGCGCAGGATGGAGCAGGAGGGCGCAGGATGGAGCAGGGGGGCGCAGGATGGAGCAGGGGGGCGCAGGATGGAGCAGGGGGGCGCAGGATGGAGCAGGAGGGCGCAGGATGGAGCAGGGGGGCGCAGGATGGAGCAGGGGGGCGCAGGATGGAGCAGGGGGGCGCAGGATGGCGCAGGGGCTTGGAGGACTCAGGACCCCGCACAGGTGCAGAGAGACTGAGGCGCAGACCCCTCTATAGGAGGAGGCTCAGGCAGAGGATGCCGTGTACACAGCTGATGGTACCCCCCATGTCCGGCAGCTGATTGTGCCCCTCTGAGGGTCGGCGCCATAGCGGCCTGTGTCAGGGAGGGGCTCGCACTGTCCTCCTCCGCAGCTCTCTGGGGGTGGTCGATCAATACAGATATGATTTGCTTGCAGGAGATTGCACACAGCAGGTGCGACCCCCAACACAAGCGCACGGCTGCATTATGGAGCGTCTGCTCTGAAGCGGAGTCACATTGTACAAAGACTCCTATCTAATACTGACATGATGTACTGCAGCAGTGAGCAGAGCAGCACTACAAGTCCCAGCATTCCCCGCAGCACTACAAGTCCCAGCATATCCCAGCAGCACTACAAGTCCCAGCATACTCAGCAGCACTACAAGTCCCAGCATATCCCAGCAGCACTACAAGTCCCAGCATACTCAGCAGCACTACAAGTCCCAGCATACTCAGCAGCACTACAAGTCCCAGCATACCCCAGCAGCACTACAAGTCCCAGCATACTCAGCAGCGCTACAAGTCCCAGCATATCCCAGCAGCACTACAAGTCCCAGCATACTCAGCAGCACTACAAGTCCCAGCATATCCCAGCAGCACTACAAGTCCCAGCATACTCAGCAGCACTACAAGTCCCAGCATATCCCAGCAGCACTACAAGTCCCAGCATATCCCAGCAGCACTACAAGTCCCAGCATACCCCAGCAGCACTACAAGTCCCAGCATACCCCAGCAGCACTACAAGTCCCAGCATACCCCAGCAGCACTACAAGTCCCAGCATACTCAGCAGCACTACAAGTCCCAGCATACCCCAGCAGCACTACAAGTCCCAGCATACTCAGCAGCACTACAAGTACCAGCATACTCAGCAGCACTACAAGTCCCAGCATACTCAGCAGCACTACAAGTCCCAGCATACTCAGCAGCACTACAAGTCCCAGCATACCCCAGCAGCGCTACAAGTCCCAGTATACCCCAGCAGCACTACAAGTCCCAGCATATCCCAGCAGCGCTACAAGTCCCAGCATTCCCCAGCAACGCTACAAGTCCCAGCATACTCAGCAACGCTACAAGTCCCAGCATACCCCAGCAGCACTACAAGTCCCAGCATACTCAGCAACGCTACAAGTCCCAGCATATCCCAGCAGCATTACAAGTCCCAGCATACCCCAGCAGCACTACAAGTCCCAGCATACTCAGCAGCACTACAAGTACCAGCATACTCAGCAGCACTACAAGTCCCAGCATACTCAGCAGCACTACAAGTCCCAGCATACTCAGCAGCACTACAAGTCCCAGCATACTCAGCAGCACTACAAGTCCCAGAATACCCCAGCAGCACTACAAGTCCCAGCATACCCCAGCAGCACTACAAGTCCCAGCATACCCCAGCAGCACTACAAGTCCCAGCATACTCAGCAGCACTACAAGTCCCAGCATACGCAGCAGCACTACAAGTCCCAGCATACCCCAGCAGCACTACAAGTCCCAGTATACCCCAGCAGCACTACAAGTCCCAGCATATCCCAGCAGCGCTACAAGTCCCAGCATACTCAGCAGCACTACAAGTCCCAGCATACGCAGCAGCACTACAAGTCCCAGCATACCCCAGCAGCACTACAAGTCCCAGCATACCCCAGCAGCGCTACAAGTCCCAGTATACCCCAGCAGCGCTACAAGTCCCAGTATACCCCAGCAGCGCTACAAGTCCCAGCATACTCAGCAGCACTACAAGTCCCAGCATACGCAGCAGCACTACAAGTCCCAGCATACCCCAGCAGCACTACAAGTCCCAGCACAACTCAGCAGCGCTACAAGTCCCAGCATACTCAGCAGCGCTACAAGTCCCAGCATACCCCAGCAGCGCTACAAGTCCCAGCATACCCCAGCAGCACTACAAGTCCCAGCATACTCAGCAGCACTACAAGTCCCAGCATACTCAGCAGCACTACAAGTCCCAGCATACCCCAGCAGCACTACAAGTCCCAGCATACCCCAGCAGCACTACAAGTCCCAGCATACTCAGCAGCACTACAAGTCCCAGCATACGCAGCAGCACTACAAGTCCCAGTATACCCCAGCAGCACTACAAGTCCCAGTATACCCCAGCAGCACTACAAGTCCCAGCATATCCCAGCAGCGCTACAAGTCCCAGCATACTCAGCAGCACTACAAGTCCCAGCATACGCAGCAGCACTACAAGTCCCAGCATACCCCAGCAGCACTACAAGTCCCAGCACAACTCAGCAGCGCTACAAGTCCCAGCATACTCAGCAGCGCTACAAGTCCCAGCATTCCCCAGCAGCACTACAAGTCCCAGCATACTCAGCAACACTACAAGTCCCAGCATATCCCAGCAGCGCTACAAGTCCCAGCATTCCCCAGCAACACTACAAGTCCCAGCATATCCCAGCAGCACTACAAGTCCCAGCATACTCAGCAGCACTACAAGTCCAAGCATACCCCAGCAGCGCTACAAGTCCCAGCATACCCCAGCAGCATTACAAGTCCCAGCATATCCCAGCAGCACTACAAGTCCCAGCATATCCCAGCAGCACTACAAGTCCCAGCATACCCCAGCAGCGCTACAAGTCCCAGCATACCCCAGCAGCACTACAAGTCCCAGCATACCCCAGCAGCACTACAAGTCCCAGCATACCCCAGCAGCACTACAAGTCCCAGCATACCCCAGCAGCACTACAAGTCCCAGCATATCCCAGCAGCGCTACAAGTCCCAGCATACCCCAGCAGCGCTACAAGTCCCAGCATACCCCAGCAGCGCTACAAGTCCCAGCATACCCCAGCAGCGCTACAAGTCCCAGCATATCCCAGCAGCACTACAGGTCCCAGCATACCCCAGCAGCACTACAAGTCCCAGCATATCCCAGCAGCACTACAAGTCCCAGCATACCCCAGCAGCACTACAAGTCCCAGCATACCCCAGCAGCACTACAAGTCCCAGCATATCCCAGCAGCACTACAAGTCCCAGCATACCCCAGCAGCACTACAAGTCCCAGCATACCCCAGCAGCGCTACAAGTCCCAGCATACCCCAGCAGCGCTACAAGTCCCAGCATACCCCAGCAGCGCTACAAGTCCCAGCATATCCCAGCAGCGCTACAGGTCCCAGCATACCCCAGCAGCACTACAAGTCCCAGCATATCCCAGCAGCACTACAAGTCCCAGCATATCCCAGCAGCACTACAAGTCCCAGCATATCCCAGCAGCACTACAAGTCCCAGCATACCCCAGCAGCACCACAAGTCCCAGCATATCCCAGCAGCACCACAAGTCCCAGCATACCCCAGCAGCGCTACAAGTCCCAGCATACCCCAGCAGCGCTACAAGTCCCAGCATACCCCAGCAGCGCTACAAGTCCCAGCATACCCCAGCAGCGCTACAAGTCCCAGCATACCCCAGCAGCGCTACAAGTCCCAGCATACCCCAGCAGCGCTACAAGTCCCAGCATACCCCAGCAGCGCTACAAGTCCCAGCATACCCCAGCAGCGCTACAAGTCCCAGCATACCCCAGCAGCGCTACAAGTCCCAGCATACCCCAGCAGCGCTACAAGTCCCAGCATACCCCAGCAGCGCTACAAGTCCCAGCATACCCCAGCAGCGCTACAAGTCCCAGCATACCCCAGCAGCGCTACAAGTCCCAGCATACCCCAGCAGCGCTACAAGTCCCAGCATACCCCAGCAGCGCTACAAGTCCCAGCATACCCCAGCAGCGCTACAAGTCCCAGCATACCCCAGCAGCGCTACAAGTCCCAGCATACCCCAGCAGCGCTACAAGTCCCAGCATACCCCAGCAGCGCTACAAGTCCCAGCATACCCCAGCAGCGCTACAAGTCCCAGCATACCCCAGCAGCGCTACAAGTCGCAGCATATCTCAGCAGCACTACAAGTCCCAGCATACGCCAGTGACTCGCCCACCCCAGGGCTTTGGGACACCCGGTGTCGGGCCGGACTAGTCCGGGGGTAGTCAGTGGTGGCGGGGCCCAACTCCGTGACCCTGGCGGGGTCAACTAATATGGCAGTAGTGGGGGTGGTAACTTTAATTAAAGTTTGTGGAATATTCGTGACGCCACCTGTGGATTGCGGCTATGGAGCCGCCGCTGCTGGATAAGACCTCCGGGGCTAATGGATTAGCAGCTGGGATGGTTCTGCTCCCCACAGGTGGAGCGGTGCCCCGGGGCAGCCGTTGGTGCTTATTAAAGTCTATGGTGCTTTGTGGATAGTGCAGTGCAGGGCGAAATAAAGAAGGCAACACCAGGGGGTGCAGTTTCAAGGTCTTTTACTCACTGTCATCTGCTGCAGACAACCGGTTGCCACTGGTGTGCCGGGATCTCCTGTCAGGGACCTCCGCCGATCCCGGGTAGTTCTTAGAGTAAATGCCGGTGCACCCTTGGTTGTGTCTCTTCCCTCGGCTGACTTCAAAGCCTTGACCTTTATAGATAAACCTGTCTCGGCCTCCACCATAGGGTCTGGACAAGAAGGCTTGCCTGGATGTACTCTGCCCTCTTCCCAGGGGATCTACGGTGGGTTGTGGCCCGGGGCGCTTGCAGCCACCCTGAGCCTCGGTGTTTACTTTTGGAAATGTCTTTCTTTCCTTGGTTTCTAGGGACTGTCCCCGAATGCAGCCTGATCCCTCCACCCGATGTTCTAGTGGAACAGGCCACGAGCTGGAAAGCCTTCCGTGGCCCTGGAATCCGCTCTTCACAGTCTGTGGTGTCACCTGGGCCCCAGGGTCTCCACCAGGAAGCGTCACTCTCTGTCGCTTTTCTGAGGTATTAACCTCTCTCTCCTTCCAACTCCTCACTCTCCAACTCTCCACTTCTCACTTCAGTCTCTACTAACTTCCACCAACTAACTGACCTTGAACTTCCTGTATCTGCTCTCTCTTTCTGTTGGCTCCTCCCACTTTCCCTGTTGCCAGGACCCACCCTATGGGAGAAGAGATGGGTCTTACAGCCCCCCCCCAGCATGCAGCATGGGGGTAGCTGCCACTATCTCCAGTCCCAAAATATGCCTAACAATGGGTGTAGTGTGAATTTGCCTGTGAACCGGCGTTTACCCTTGTCCTTACCCAGGATGGGACATCACACCTCTGGAGGGGGCTACAATGTCTCTGTGGCGACGGAAGCCTCAGGGGCGACACACTCCCCCACAGCAAATCCCAGCACGTCCGCGGGCTGAAAGAAGAAAATACAGTGGAAGAAACTGCAAATTTTTTATATGCTTAAAACTGTAAAACTTTAAAACATTTCATCCCTTTATGGGAGGCACATTTTCTTGAACGTTACAAAAGGGTAAAATAAACATTAAAGTCTTTGGTGCACTTCTACTGTCCCGTGCATAATTGCTATGGATATTCCCACCAGAATTCTGGTAGGGGGCACAACTGGTGCAACTTTATACAAGGGGAATGGCTGACCGGAGTGGGACTGCTGGCTGGATTAGGACTGCTGGCTGGGTTGGTACGGCGCCACTCTGGCTCCTCCGGGGCTGCTTCCACCCGCAGCACATGAACATCCAGGGTGTACCAGCCACGGTTCCCCATCACTCGAGTGTACTCGACCAGGTCGCCGGGCTGGACGTCGCACCCTGGGTGGCCTCTGGTCAGATGCTCTTCTATGTCCTGGCGGGAGACAAAGACGTCCTTGCCCAGGCCGGGCTCCTGGATGAAGCCCCAGCCCTCCGCCAGTCTGAAGTCTATGACTTGGCCCCTCCTGACTGGGCCCTGGGACCCTTTGCGGGCTTTCCGGATGCGGGCCTTGGAGGCCAGGTTAGACGCCTCCACTGCCCTTCATTTTTCCTCCCGGCGTTCTCGTTCACGCTGGAACAGCTTCTGCTGCTGCGTGCAGGCCAGGTGGGCGGCTAGCGGGCTCGCGGCGGGGAGTATCGGCAGAGGCAGTCCCCTATCTTGGACTGGTGCAGCGTCCCAGTTCAATCCTGGTGAGGACGCACCAAGTAAGCCAGTGGGAGGGCTCGGCAAGGGGCCCACTAGATGCTCGGGGCCCGCGCTGCCTGGGAAGTCATCCTCGCAGCCGGGGTCTGCGGTGCTATCCCTTGCCTCGGTGTGGTCGGTGTGACCCCCTGCAGGGGGGCTGGGCGATGGCGCTTCATAGTCCCATGGGCTTGGGTGGGTAGGGGAGGCATACGGCTTACCCGGGTATAGCACAGCGGCCTGCTCTCTGTGGCCCACAACCTTGGGTGCCGCCCGGTCCTCCTTGGCACTTGCCCTTCTTTCTCCGTCCTCCATCCGCCGCTCCACCTCCGCTTGCAAGGAGCTCAACCTCCGGGTGAGGAGCTCCACTTCTTCCCGGAGGAAGTTCAGCTCGGGGGTCCAATTTCTTGGTCCCTGGGGTGCCGGGCTGCAGTTTTTCCGCCATGCTTCTGGCCTGGTGACTGCTCGCTTCTGCACTGTTCGAGTGCTTGACCATGCCACTCAGCTGCACCCTTTCCCCTACTGAAGGCTAGGCCGGGGGCTGCACCAGCGCCTGGTGCCAGACTGGCACCCAGCCCACCACGGCCGGCATCACTCCGCCTACGATCCAGTACATTCTTGCGGTCTTCTGGTCTGGCATTTAGGATCTCTTGGCAGCCGTTCAGCTCCTTTTTACGCCATTTTCCATCCTCCGCTCTGCATCGCGGGCTTAGCTTCGCGCTCTTTTTGCAACACAAGGGGGCGGGGCTCACTTTCGCGCTCTTTCTTCAGGCACGCCCCTCTTCTTCCCGTGCTCAGCATTCTCAATGGCTGCAGTTTTCATGCAATAAAACAGTCTTTTAAGCACAGTTCTGCAAGGCGCACAGTACCCGGTGGGACCGGGCACGATATCCTGTTCATGACGCCAAGCTTGACTCGCCCACCCCAGGGCTTTGGGACACCCGATGTCGGGCCGGACTAGTCCGGGGGTAGTCAGTGGTGGCGGGACCCGACTCCGTGACCCTGGCGGGGTCAACTAATATGGCAGTAGTGGGGGTGGTAACTTTAATTAAAGTTTGTGGAATTATATTCGTGACGCCACCTGTGGATTGCGGCTATGGAGCCGCCGCTGCTGGATAAGACCTCCGGGGCTAATGGATTAGCAGCTGGGATGGTTCTGCTCCCCACAGGTGGAGCGGTGCCCCGGGGCAACCGTTGGTGCTTATTAAAGTCTATGGTGCTTTGTGGATAGTGCAGTGCAGGGCGAAATAAAGGAGGCAACACCAGGGGGTGCAGTTTCAAGGTCTTTTACTCACTGTCAGCTGCTGCAGACAACCGGTTGCCACTGGTGTGCTGGGATCCCCTGTCAGGGACCTCCGCCGATTCCGGGTAGTTCTTAGAGTAAATGCCGGTGCACCCTTGGTTGTGTCTCTTCCCTCGGCTGATATCAAAGCCTTGACCTCTATAGATAAACCTGTCTCGGCCTCCACCATAGGGTCTGGTCAAGAAGGCTTGCCTGGATGTACTCTGCCCTCTTCCCAGGGGATCTACGGTGGGTTGTGGCCCGGGGCGCTTGCAGCCACCCTGAGCCTCGGTGTTTACTTTTGGAAATGTCTTTCTTTCCTTGGTTTCTAGGGACCGTCCCTGGATGCAGCCTGATCCCTCCACCCGATGTTCTAGTGGAACAGGCCACGAGCTGGAAAGCCTTCAGTGGCCCTGGAATCCTTTCTTCACAGTCTGTGGTGTCACCTGGGCCCCAGGGTCTCCACCAGGAAGCGTCACTTTCTGTTGCTTTTCTGAGGTATTAACCTCGCTCTCCTTCCAACTCCTCACTCTCCAACTCTCCACTTCTCACTTCAGTCTCTACTAACTTCCACCAACTAACTGACCTTGAACTTCCTGTCTCTGCTCTCTCTTTCTGTTGGCTCCTCCCACTTTCCCTGTTGCCAGGCCCCACCCTATGGGAGAAGAGATGGGTCTTACAGCCCCCCCCCCCCCCCCCAGCATGCAGCCACTATCTCCAGTCCCAAAATATGCCTAACAATGGGTGTAGTGTGAATTTGCCTGTGACCCGGCATTTTCCCTTGTCCTTACCCAGGATGGGACATCACACCTCTGGAGGGGGTGCAATGTCTCTGTGGCGACGGAAGCCTCAGGGGCGCCACACCAGCATATCCCAGCAGCACTACAAGTCCCAGTATACCCCAGCAGCACTACAAGTCCCAGCAGCACTACAAGTACCAGCATACCCCAGCAGCACTACAAGTACCAGCATACCCCAGCAGCACTACAAGTCCCAGCATACCCCAGCAGCACTACAAGTACCAGCATACCCCAGCAGCGCTACAAGTCCCAGCATACCCCAGCAGCGCTACAAGTCCCAGCATACCCCAGCAGCACTACAAGTCCCAGCACCACTACAAGTCCCAGCATATCCCAGCAGCTCTACAAGTCCCAGCATACCCCAGCAGCACTACAAGTCCCAGCAGCACTACAAGTCCCAGCATACCCCAGCAGCACTACAAGTCCCAGCATAACCCAGCAGCACTACAAGTCCCAGCATACCAAGCAGCACTACAAGTCCCAGTATACCCCAGCAGCGCTACAAGTCCCAGCATACCCCAGCAGCACTACAAGACCCAGCATACCCCAGCAGCACTACAAGTCCCAGCATACCCCAGCAGCACTACAAGTCCCAGCATACCCCAGCAGCGCTACAAGTCCCAGCATACCCCAGCAGCGCTACAAGTCCCAGCATACCCCAGCAGCGCTACAAGTCCCAGCATACTCAGCAGCGCTACAAGTCCCAGCATATCCCAGCAGCACTACAAGTCCCAGCATACCCCAGCAGCACTACAAGTCCCAGCATACCCCAGCAGCACTACAAGACCCAGCATACCCCAGCAGTCTTATCGTGCTGGTACTTGCTGTGATTCCCCTTTATAGCTCAGTGCTGGGATTGAGTCTCCCCCTAGTGGTGGTGATGTGCAGCCATCTGGGGTCTCCTGGAATATTGGGGACGGGCGGGGTCCTATAATTGCTGACATAAGACGCCTGTGATGAATATTATGGGATGTGTAGGGTTAATCTGATATCAGGGATCCTGCATTTCTAGAGGGGATCCCTGCACAGGACCCCATCTCTCAGCCTCAGTCCCTGCAGGACCCGCCAGGTTCATTCATTTCCAGGACTGCCTGTGATTTCTGTGCAATGCTTCATTCAGCCTGTGGTGGCGCCGCACAGAACGTTGCCTCACTATTCAATGTCTCCACCAGGATCGTCAGATCACACAAGTAAGGGATGACTTTCCGGTTTCCTCACCATTTCCCTTCCAAATTCTTCTACTTCCAATTGTCACAGTGAGATGTATAATAAGTCTTGGCAGTATGAAGAGGCAGTCTACTGTGCAGCAGATAAAGCAAATCTGTGCAGCATAGAGGTGCACGCTAATGTGTAGCAGATAAAACAAGTCTGTGCAGCATAGAGGTGCATGCTAATGTATAGCAGATAAAACAAGTCTGTGCAGCATAGAGGTGCACGCTAATGTATAGCAGATAAAACAAGTCTGTGCAGCATAGAGGTGCACGCTAATGTATAGCAGATAAAACAAGTCTGTGCAGCATAGAGGTGCACGCTAATGTATAGCAGATAAAACAAGTCTGTGCAGCATAGAGGTGCACGCTAATGTATAGCAGATAAAACAAGTCTGTGTAGCATAGAGGTGCATGCTATTGTTAGCAGATAAAGCAAATCTGTCCAGCAATGAGGTGCATGCTAATGTATAGCAGATAAAACAAGTCTGTGCAGCATAGAGGTGCACGCTAATGTATAGCAGATAAAACAATTCTGTGCAGCATACAGGTGCACGCTAATGTATAGCAGATAAAACAAGTCTGTGCAGCATAGAGGTGCACTCTAATGTATAGCAGATAAAACAAGTCTGTGCAGCATAAAGGTGAACTCTACCGTGCAACAAATAAAACAAATCTGTGCAGCATGAAGAAGCAGTTTATTGTACAGCAGAGAAACATATATGAGCAGGTTAGAGATGTGGTCTACTTTACAGTAGGTAAAACAAGTCTATGCAACATGGAAAGGCAGTCTCCTGTCCAGTAGAAAATTATGGTTTGAAGAACCAGAATGGGTAATATTGTAGATCAGACTGTGCAGCACAGCAATGCAGTCTACTGTACGGCTGTTAAACAAGACTATGCAGCATGAAAAGGCACACTACTAATCAGCAGATAAAATACACCTGAGCCACATGGAGAGGCAGTATAGTGTACAGCAGATAAAAAATAATCTGTTCAGCATGGAGATTAAGTCTACTGTGCAGCAAACAGATCTTACAAGGGTGATCAACTGGAACTAAAGGCTGCTTTACACGCAATCACATCGCTAGCGAGATGTGGTTGGGGTCACGGAATTCGTGACGCACATCCGGCCTCGTTAGCAACGTCGTTGCGTGTGAAGCAGCCTTTAGACTCTCAACAGAAAAAGGAGCTAATACCAGGGTCCCATCTCCCATAGACCCACAGCAACATGGATCGATCATCCGGACCCCGGACTACACGTACCACCGCGGGCCGAGCAGGGGCGGGGTATCACCTACGCTCAAACCATTTATTAACCAAAATGTAATTGTGCGCCCTCTGAGGTGTGACCAGCTCAGTGCACCAAGGGACAGATATAGGGGTGCCAGTGAGACATGTGGAGGGTGGAGGAAAATATGGAGGGTAGAGGACAACTATGGAGGTTAAAGGACAAATATGGAGGGTGGAGGACAAAAACCGAGGGTAGAGGACAAAAACCGAGGGTAGAGGACAAATACCGAGGGTGGAGGACAAATACCGAGGGTGGAGGACACATATGGAGAGTAGTGAACAAATACGGAGGGTGGAGGACAAATACGGAGGGTGGAGGACAAATACGGAGGGTGGAGGACAAATACGGAGGGTGGAGGACAAATACGGAGGGTAGAGGACAAATACCGAGGGTGGAGGATAAATACCAAGGGTGGAGGATAAATACAGAGGGTAGAAGACAAATACCAAGGGTGGAGGATAAATACCGAGGGTGGAGGATAAATACCGAGGGTGGAGGACACATATGGAGGGTAGTGAATAAATACGGAGGGTGGAGGAGAAATACGGAGGGTGGAGGACAAATACGGAGAATGGAGGACAAATACGGAGGGTAGAGGACAAATACCGAGGGTGGAGGATAAATAACGAGGGTGGAGGATAAATACAGAGGGTAGAAGACAAATACCTAGGGTGGAGGATAAATACCGAGGGTGGAGGACAAATACGGAGGGTAGAGGACAAATACCGAGGGTGGAGGATAAATACCGAGGGTGGAGGATAAATACAGAGGGTAGAAGACAAATACCTAGGGTGGAGGATAAATACCGAGGGTGGAGGATAAATACGGAGGGTAGAGGACAAATACCGAGGGTGGAGGATAAATACCGAGGGTGGAGGATAAATACAGAGGGTAGAGGACAAATACCAAGGGTGGAGGATAAATACCGAGGGTGGAGGATAAATACCGAGGGTGGAGGACACATATGGAGGGTATTGAACAAATACGGAGGGTAGAGGACAAATACCGAGGGTAAACAAAAATACAGTGGGTAAAGAACAAATATGGAGACTGCAGCACAAATATGGAGGGTGGAGGTCAAATATGGAGAGTAGAAAATAAATACTGAGGGTGGACGAAAAATACAGAGGGTTAAGGACAAATACAGTGGTTGCAGGAAAAATACGGAGAGTGAGGACAAATACGGAGGGTGGAGGAGAAATACTGAGGTTGGAGAACAAATATCAGTAGTGGAGGACAGACTCCAGAGATATCGGATACAGCCGGAGCAAACGCTGGGCTCCAGAGATATCGGATACAGCCGGAGCAAGCGCCGGGCTCCAGAGATATCGGATAGAGCCGGAGCAAACGCTGGGCTCCAGAGATATCGGATAGAGCCGGAGCAAGCGCCGGGCTCCAGAGATATTGGATACAGCCGGAGCAAGCTCCGGGCTCCAGAGATATTGGATACAGCCGGAGCAAACGCTGGGCTCCAGAGATATCGGATACAGCCGGAGCAAGCGCCGGGCTCCAGAGATATCGGATACAGCCGGAGCAAGCGCTGGGCTGCAGAGATATCGGATACAGCCGGAGCAAACGCTGGGCTCCAGAGATATCGGATACAGCCGGAGCAAGCGCCGGGCTCCAGAGATATTGGATACAGCTGGAGTGAGAGCAGGCTCCTGAGATATTGGATACAGCCGGAGTGAGAGCAAGCTCCTGAGATATTGGATACAGCCGGAGTGAGAGCAGGCTCCTGAGATATTGGATACAGCCGGAGTGAGAGCAGGCTCCAGAGATATCGGATACAGCCAGAGCAAGCGCCGGGCTCCAGAGATATTGAATACAGCCGGAGCAAGCGCCGGGCTCCAGAGATATTGAATACAGCCGGAGCAAGCGCCGGGCTCCAGAGATATCGGATACAGCCGGAGTGAGAGCAGGCTCCAGAGATATTGGATACAGCCGGAGTGAGAGCAGGCTCCTGAGATATTGGATACAGCCAGAGTGAGAACAGGCTCCTGAGATATTGGATACAGCCGGAGTGAGAGCAGGCTCCAGAGATATTGGATACAGCCGGAGCAAGCGCCGGGCTCCATAGATATCGGATACAGCCGGAGCGAGTGCCAGCTCCAGAGATATCGGATACAGCCGGAGCAAGCGCCGGGCTCCATAGATATCGGATACAGCCGGAGCGAGTGCCAGCTCCAGAGATATCGGATACAGCCGGAGCAAGTGCCGGGCTCCAGAGATATTGGATACAGCCGGAGCAAGCGCCGGGCTCCAGAGATATCGGATACAGCTGGAGTGAGAACAGGCTCCAAAGATATTGGATACAGCCAGAGTGAGAGCAGGCTCCAGAGATATTGGATACAGCCGGAGTGAGAGCAGGCTCCAGAGATATCGGATACAGCCGGAGCGAGTGCCAGCTCCAGAGATATTGGATACAGCCGGAGTGAGAGCAGGCTCCAGAGATATCGGATACAGCCGGAGCAAGCGCCGGGCTCCAGAGATATTGGATACAGCCGGAGCAAGCGCCGGGCTCCAGAGATATCGGATACAGCCGGATTGAGTGCCAGCTCCAGAGATATCGGATACAGCCGGAGCGAGTGCCAGCTCTAGAGATATCGGATACAGCCGGAGCAAGTGGCAGCTCCAGAGATATCAGATATAGCCGGAGAGAGTGCCAGCTCCAGAGATATCGGATACAGCTGGAGAGAGTGCTGGCTCCAGAGATATCGGATACAGCCAGAGCGAGCGTCGGCTCCAGAGATATCGGATACAGCCGGAGAGAGTTCTGGCTCCAGAGATATCGGATAGAGCCGGAGCAAGCGCCGGGCTCCAGAGATATTGGATACAGCCGGAGCAAGCGCCGGGCTCCAGAGATATCGGATACAGCCGGAGTGAGAGCAGGCTCCAGAGATATCGGATACAGCCGGAGCGAGTGCCAGCTCCAGAGATATCGGATACAGCCGGAGCAAGCGCCGGACTCCAGAGATATTGGATACAGCCGGAGAGAGTGCTGGCTTCAGAGATATCGGATACAGCCGGAGCAAGCGCCAGGCTCCAGAGATATTGGATACAGCCGGAGCAAGCGCCGGGCTCCATAGATATCGGATACAGCCGGAGCGAGTGCCAGCTCCAGAGATATCGGATACAGCCGGAGTGAGAACAGGCTCCAGAGATATTGGATACAGCCAGAGTGAGAGCAGGCTCCAGAGATATTGGATACAGCCGGAGCAAGCGCCGGGCTCCAGAGATATCGGATACAGCCGGAGAGAGTGCTGGCTCCAGAGATATCGGATACAGCCAGAGCGAGCGTCGGCTCCAGAGATATCGGATACAGCCGGAGAGAGTTCTGGCTCCAGAGATATCGGATACAGCCGCAGCAAGCGCCGGGCTCCAGAGATATTGGATACAGCCGGAGCAAGCGCCGGGCTCCAGAGATATCGGATACAGCCGGAGTGAGAGCAGGCTCCAGAGATATTGGATACAGCCGGAGCGAGTGCCAGCTCCAGAGATATCGGATACAGCCGGAGAGAGTGCTGGCTCCAGAGATATCGGATACAGCCGGAGCAAGCGCCGGGCTCCAGAGATATTGGATACAGCCGGAGCGAGTGCCAGCTCCAGAGATATCGGATACAGCCAAAGCGAGTGCCAGCTCCAGAGATATCAGATACAGCCGGAGCGAGAGCAGGCTTCAGAGATATCGGATACAGCCGGAGCAAGCGCCGGACTCCAGAGATATTGGATACAGCCGGAGCGAGTGCCAGCTCCAGAGATATCGGATACAGCCGGAGCGAGTGCCAGCTCCAGAGATATCGGATACAGCCGGAGCGAGTGCAGGCTCCAGAGATAAGGTATACAGCCAGAGTGAGAGCAGGCTTCAGAGATATCGGATACAGCCGGAGCGAGAGCAGGCTTCAGAGATATCGGATAAAGCCGGAGCGAGCGCCGGACTCCAGAGATATTGGATACAGCCGGAGCGAGTGCCAGCTCCAGAGATATCGGATACAGCTGGAGCGAGTGCAGGCTCCAGAGATATCGGATACAGCCGGAGTGAGAGCAGGCTTCAGAGATATCGGATACAGCCGGAGCAAGCATCGGGCTCCAGAGATATCGGATACAGCCGGAGCGAGCACCGGCTCCAGAGATATCGGATACAGCCAGAGCGAGCGTCGGCTCCAGAAATATTGGATACAGCCGGAGCAAGCATCGGCTCCAGAGATATCGGATACAGCCGGAGAGAGTTCTGGCTCCAGAGATATCGGATAGAGCCGGAGCAAGCGCCGGGCTCCAGAGATATTGGATACAGCCGGAGCAAGCGCCGGGCTCCAGAGATATCGGATACAGCCGGAGTGAGAGCAGGCTCCAGAGATATCGGATACAGCCGGAGCGAGTGCCAGCTCCAGAGATATCGGATACAGCCGGAGAGAGTGCTGGCTTCAGAGATATCGGATACAGCCGGAGCAAGCGCCGGACTCCAGAGATATTGGATACAGCCGGAGAGAGTGCTGGCTTCAGAGATATCGGATACAGCCGGAGCAAGCGCCAGGCTCCAGAGATATTGGATACAGCCGGAGCAAGCGCCGGGCTCCATAGATATCGGATACAGCCGGAGCGAGTGCCAGCTCCAGAGATATCGGATACAGCCGGAGTGAGAACAGGCTCCAGAGATATTGGATACAGCCAGAGTGAGAGCAGGCTCCAGAGATATTGGATACAGCCGGAACAAGCGCCGGGCTCCAGAGATATCGGATACAGCCGGAGAGAGTGCTGGCTCCAGAGATATCGGATACAGCCAGAGCGAGCGTCGGCTCCAGAGATATCGGATACAGCCGGAGAGAGTTCTGGCTCCAGAGATATCGGATACAGCCGGAGCAAGCGCCGGGCTCCAGAGATATCGGATACAGCCGGAGCAAGCGCCGGGCTCCAGAGATATCGGATACAGCCGGAGCAAGCGCCGGGCTCCAGAGATATTGGATACAGCCGGAGAAAGCGCCGGGCTCCAGAGATATCGGATACAGCCGGAGTGAGAGCAGGCTCCAGAGATATTGGATACAGCCGGAGCGAGTGCCAGCTCCAGAGATATCGGATACAGCCGGAGAGAGTGCTGGCTCCAGAGATATCGGATACAGCCGGAGCAAGCGCCGGGCTCCAGAGATATTGGATACAGCCGGAGCGAGTGCCAGCTCCAGAGATATCGGATACAGCCAAAGCGAGTGCCAGCTCCAGAGATATCAGATACAGCCGGAGCGAGAGCAGGCTTCAGAGATATCGGATACAGCCGGAGCAAGCGCCGGACTCCAGAGATATTGGATACAGCCGGAGCGAGTGCCAGCTCCAGAGATATCGGATACAGCCGGAGCGAGTGCCAGCTCCAGAGATATCGGATACAGCCGGAGCGAGTGCAGGCTCCAGAGATAAGGTATACAGCCGGAGTGAGAGCAGGCTTCAGAGATATCGGATACAGCCGGAGCGAGAGCAGGCTTCAGAGATATCGGATAAAGCCGGAGCGAGCGCCGGACTCCAGAGATATTGGATACAGCCGGAGCGAGTGCCAGCTCCAGAGATATCGGATACAGCTGGAGCGAGTGCAGGCTCCAGAGATATCGGATACAGCCGGAGTGAGAGCAGGCTTCAGAGATATCGGATACAGCCGGAGCAAGCATCGGGCTCCAGAGATATCGGATACAGCCGGAGCAAGCATCGGGCTCCAGAGATATCGGATACAGCCAGAGCGAGCACCGGCTCCAGAGATATCGGATACAGCCAGAGCGAGCGTCGGCTCCAGAAATATTGGATACAGCCGGAGCAAGCGTCGGCTCCAGAGATATCGGATACAGCCGGAGCGAGCACCGGCTCCAGAGATATCGGATACAGCCGGAGGGAGCGTCGGTTCCAGAGATATCGGATACAGCCGGAGCACACGCCGGCTCCAGAGATATCGGACACAGCTGGAGCGAGTGCCAGCTCCAGAGATATCTGATACAGCCGGAGTGAGTGTCGGCTCCAGAGATATCGGATACAGCCGGAGTGAGTGTCGGCTCCAGAGATTTCGGATACAGCTGGTGCGAGCGTTGGCTCAAGAGATATCGGATACAGCCGGAGCGAGCATCGGCTCCAGAGATATCGGATACAGCCGGAGCGAGTGCCAGCTCCAGAGATATCGGATACAGCCGGAGCGAGCGGCGGCTCCAGAGATATTGGATACAGTCAGAGCGAGCGTCGGTTCCAGAGATATCGGATACAGCTGGAGCGAGCATCGGCTCAAGAGATATAGGATACAACCGGTGCAAGCGTCGGCTCCAGAGATATCGGATACAGCCGGAGCTAGTGCCAACTCCAGAGATATCGGATACAGCCGGAGCGAGCGTCGGCTCCAGAGATATTGGATACAGTCAGAGCAAGCGTCGGCTCCAGAGATATTGGATACAGTTGGAGCGAGCGTCGGCTCCAGAGATATCGGATACAGCCAGAATGAGAGCAGGCTCCAGAGATATCGGATACAGTCAGAGCAAGCGTCGGCTCCAGAGATATCGGATACAGCTGGAGAGAGTTCTGACTCCAGAGATATTGGATACAGCTGGAGCGAGCGTCGGCTCCAGAGATATGGGATACAGCTGGAGCGAGCGTCGGCTCCAGAGATATTGGATACAGCTGGAGCGAGCGTCGGCTTCAGAGATATCGGACTGTGATTTCCTAATCGTCATGTAATAGATAAAGAGCTGAATGCCGGTCCGATTCCCCAGCAGCTGCCAGTGAGGTAGCCGGGCTGAAGGCCGGACGGCAATCACATTAACACAGTATAAGAGAGCGCTGCTCTGGGAGCAGATGGCGGCAGCAATTACCTGATAATGACAGAGTAATAATGTTAATGAATTAGACTATGTCAGAAAAAGTGAGGTCAATGCACACAGATCAGCACCATAGAATAGGATGGAAAGAGCCACCGGACCGCAGGCTTTACTGCAGAGCGAGGAAATGCCAGGAGGTGCCGAAATCCCAGATCTACTGCCCTGGAGGTCACACGTCCAATATTCTCTGCTGAATACGTCCTTCATACATCCAAATATCACGCAAAGTTCTTTCTACAGGTAATGCAAGATGGTAAATGTATGTCGGCAGTGGCATAACTAACATTCGATGGCCCCCCCAGCTTTCCAATATTCTCCTATCATCAGCACCAGCTTTCCCATGCTCTGCTATACATTTTTCCCTCAGCACCCATCTTTCCCATAATATAAGAGCATAGGAAAGCTGGGTGCTGAAAGAAAGATGTATAACACAGCATGGGAAGCTGGTTGATGAAGAAAAGAGACTCTTTCCCTCAACCACCATCTTTTTCATCCTATGCTTGTATCTTTGTCCCCCATCCTTATATATATATATGTCCCCATCCTGGTATATGGCCCCATCCTGGTATTACATGGCCAAATCCTGGTATTACATAGCTCCCATCCTGGTATAACATGACCCCCATCCTTGTATTATATGGCCTCATTCTGGTATTACATGGCCCTATCCTGATATTATAAGGCCCCCATCCTGGTATATGGTCCATCCACTTATTACATGGCCCTATCCTGGTATTTTATGACCCCATCTTGGTATTATATGACCCCATCCTAGTATTACATGGCCCCCATCCTGATATTATATGGCCATATACTGGTATAAGGGAGCTCCCCCTAGTGGTGGTTACAGACAGGATCTTATCATGTATCTCTGTATACAGGGAGCTCCCCCTAGTGGTGACTGCAGACAGGATCTTATCATGTATCTCTGTATACAGGGAGCTCCCCCTAGTGGTGACTATAGACAGAATCTTATCATGTATCTCTGTATACAGGGAGCCCCCCCTAGTGGTGACTGCAGACAGGATCTTATCATGTATCTCTGTATACAGGGAGCTTCCCCAAGTGGAGGCTACAGACAGAATGTTATCATGTATCTCTGTATACAGGGAGCTCCCCCTAGTGGTGACTGCAGACAGGATCTTATCATGTATCTCTGTATACAGGGAGCTCCCCCTAGTGGTGACTGCAGACAGGATCTTATCATGTGTCTCTGTATACAGGGAGCTACCCCTAGTGGTGGCTGCAGACAGGATCTTATCATGTATCTCTGTATACAGGGAGCTCCCCCTAGTGGTGGCTGCAGACAGGATCTTATCATGTATCTCTGTATACAGGGAGCTCCCTCTAGTGGTGGCTGCAGACAGGATCTTATCATGTATCTCTGTATACAGGGAGCTCCCCCTAGTGGTGGCTGCAGACAGGATCTTATCATGAATCTCTGTATACAGAGAGCTCCCCCTAGTGGTGGCTGCAGACAGGATCTTATCATGTATCTCTGTATACAGGGAGCTCCCCCTAGTGGTGGCTGCAGACAGGATCTTATCATGTATCTCTGTATACAGGGAGCTCCCCCTAGTGGTGACTGCAGACAGGATCTTATCATGTATCTCTGTGTACAGGGAGCTCCCCCTAGTGGTGGCTGCAGACAGAATCTTATCATGTATCTCTGTATACAGGGAGCTCCCTCTAGTGGTGGCTGCAGACAGGATCTTATCATGTATCTCTGTATACAGGGAGCTCCCCCTAGTGGTGGCTGCAGACAGGATCTTATCATGTATCTCTGTATACAGGGAGCTCCCCCTAGCGGTGGCTGCAGACAGGATCTTATCATGTATCTCTGTATACAGGGAGCTCCCTCTAGTGGTGGCTGCAGACAGGATCTTATCATGTATCTCTGTATACAGGGAGCTCCCCCTAGTGGTGGCTGCAGACAGGATCTTATCATGTATCTCTGTATACAGGGAGCTCCCCCTAGCGGTGGCTGCAGACAGGATCTTATCATGTATCTCTGTATACAGGGAGCTCCCTCTAGTGGTGGCTGCAGACAGGATCTTATCATGTATCTCTGTATACAGGGAGCTCCCTATAGTGGTGGCTGCAGACAGGATCTTATCATGTATCTCTGTATACAGGGAGCTCCCCCTAGTGGTGGCTGCAGACAGGATCTTATCATGTATCTCTGTATACAGGGAGCTCCCCCTAGTGGTGGCTGCAGACAGAATCTTATCATGTATCTCTGTATACAGGGAGCTCCCTCTAGTGGTGGCTGCAGACAGGATCTTATCATGTATCTCTGTATACAGGGAGCTCCCCCTAGTGGTGGCTGCAGACAGGATCTTATCATGTATCTCTGTATACAGGGAGCTCCCCCTAGCGGTGGCTGCAGACAGGATCTTATCATGTATCTCTGTATACAGGGAGCTCCCCCTAGTGGTGGCTGCAGACAGGATCTTATCATGTATCTCTGTATACAGGGAGCTCCCCCTAGTGGTGACTGCAGACAGGATCTTATCATGTATCTCTGTGTACAGGGAGCTCCCCCTAGTGGTGGCTGCAGACAGGATCTTATCATGTATCTCTGTATACAGGGAGCTCCCTCTAGTGGTGGCTGCAGACAGGATCTTATCATGTATCTCTGTATACAGGGAGCTCCCCCTAGTGGTGGCTGCAGACAGGATCTTATCATGTATCTCTGTATACAGGGAGCTCCCCCTAGCGGTGGCTGCAGACAGGATCTTATCATGTATCTCTGTATACAGGGAGCTCCCTCTAGTGGTGGCTGCAGACAGGATCTTATCATGTATCTCTGTATACAGGGAGCTCCCCCTAGTGGTGGCTGCAGACAGGATCTTATCATGTATCTCTGTATACAGGGAGCTCCCCCTAGCGGTGGCTGCAGACAGGATCTTATCATGTATCTCTGTATACAGGGAGCTCCCTCTAGCGGTGGCTGCAGACAGGATCTTATCATGTATCTCTGTATACAGGGAGCTCCCCCTAGTGGTGGCTGCAGACAGGATCTTATCATGTATCTCTGTACACAGGGAGCTCCCCCTAGTGGTGGCTGCAGACAGGATCTTATCATGCATCTCTGTATACAGGGAGCTCCCTCTAGTGGTGGCTGCAGATAGGATCTTATCATGTATCTCTGTATACAGGGAGCTCCCCCTAGCGGTGGCTGCAGACAGGATCTTATCATGACTCTCTGTATACAGGGAGCTCCCCCTAGTGGTGACTGCAGACAGGATCTTATCATGTATCTCTGTATACAGGGAGCTCCCCCTAGTGGTGACTGCAGACAGGATCTTATCATGTATCTCTGTATACAGGGAGCTCCCCCTAGTGGTGACTGCAGACAGGATCTTATCATGTATCTCTGTATACAGGGAGCTCCCCCTAGTGGTGGCTGCAGACAGGATCTTATCATGTATCTCTGTATACAGGGAGATACATTAAGTAACATTGTATGACTGGACAAGACTTCCACTCCTCGCGCTACGTCATCTCATTTATCGTCCTTTGGATTTACTGACTTTTCAGAATGGTTGAGTTTTCTTATTTTTGCCGTCGACTTTATGATTCCAGAATGTCATTGTGTAAATCAGAAAACCTAGGAAGCGTCTGCCGAGGAGTCGCCATTAGGTGATGCAGCGGAGTGATTGGATTCGCCTCCTTACGAGAACGCTCCCGCAGGAGCCGCAATCATCTGTTCTTAGGACGTTTTACATCTTGAGGAATTTCTGAGAAGTCGCTTGCACAACGAGAGCGAAGACTATAAATAAAAGATGGCGCTTTTCTCCGCTCCGGATGGGGATTTGCATATTTCTCGTGTCGGCGTCTTCCCGTTCGGTGACTGTTTCAGCGCGTTTTGTGAGGGAAATAACTTAGAATGGAATATGCATCTGAAGAATTGCGCTCACGCCATTTACATAATGCAGGTGTAGGGGATCAGTGGAAAAATAAAGTATTCACCCCCCCCCATAGAGGTGCCTGATTATTGCATATCCACTATTTCAGAGGATACAATCAGATATGAAAAAGGACAGACAGTGGTTACGGAAAGTATTCACACCCCTTTACATTTTTCACTCTTTGTTTCATTGCAACATTTGGTAAATTCAGAAAAGTTCATTTTTTTCATTAATGTACACTCCTCACCCCATCCCCCATCTTTTCAGAACCCCCCCCCCCAGAAATATAGAAATTTTTGCAAATTTATTAAACAAAAAAACTGAAATATCACATGGTCATAACTATTCAGCCCCTTTGCTCAGACACTCCTATATAAGTCACCTGCTGTCCATTTCCTTGTGATCCTCCTTGAGATTGTTCTCCTCCTTCATTGGAGTCCAGCTGTGTGTAATTACACTGATAGGACATGATTTGGAAAGGCGCACACCTGTCTATATAAGACCTCACAGCTCACACTGCATGTCACACCAAATGAGGATCATGAGGTCAAAGGAACTGCCCAAGGAGCTCAGAGACAGAATTGTGGCAAGGCACAGATCTGGCCAAGGTTACAAAAGAATTTCTGCAGTACTCAAGGTTATTAAGAGCACAGTGGACTTCATACTCCTTAAATGGAAGCCGTTTGGGATCACCAGACTCTTCCTAGACCCGGCCGTCCAGCCAAACTGAGCAATCGTTGGAGAAGAGCCTTGGTGAGAGGTAAAGAAGAACCCCAAGATCACTGCGGCTGAGCTCCAGAGATACAGGAGGGAGATGGGAGAAAGTTCCACAAAGTCAACTATTACTGCAGCCCTCCACTAATCGGGCCTTTATGGCAGAGTGGCATGACGGAAGCCTCTCCTCAGTGCAAGACATATGAAAGCCCGTAAAGAGTTTGCAAAAAAACACATGAAGGATCCCAGACTATGAGAAATAAGACTCTCTGGTCTGATGACACGAAGATGGAACTTTTTGGTGTGGAGAAAACCAGTCACTGCTCATCACCTGCCCAATACAATCCCCACAGTGAAGCATGGTGGTGGCAGTATCATGCTATGGGGGCAGGGACAGGACGACTGGTTACAATTGAAGGAAAGATGAATGTGGCCAAGTACAGAGATATCCTGGAAGAAAACCTCTTACAGAGTGCTCTGAACCTCAGACTTGGCTGAAGGTTCACCTTCCAACAAGACAATGACCCTAAGCACACAGCTAAAATAACAAAGGAGCGGCTTCAGAACAGCTCTGTGACCATTCTTGACCGGCCCAGCCAGATCCCTGACCTAAACCTAATTGAGCATCTCTGGAGAGACCTAAAAATGGCGTCCACCAACGTTCACCATCCAACCTGACGACACTGGAGAGGATCTGCAAGGAAGAATGGCCGAGGATTCCCAAATCCAGGATCTCAAGAAGACTCATGGCTGTACTAGCTCAAAAGGGAGGGTGCCTCTACTCAATACTGAGCAAAGGGGCTGAATACTTATGACTATATGAGATTTCAGGGTTTTTTTTACAAGATGGGGTGCAGAGTGTACATTAATAAGAAAAAAAATGAACTTTTTTGAATTTTAAAAATGGTTGCCATGAAACAAAGACTGAAAAATGTAAAGGGGTCTGAATACTTTCCTTACCCAATATGGTTACGTTACTCCTTCCACACATTGACCCCCAAAGTGACACTCATAGGATTAATGAGAAATTAGACCTTGGCAGAGGGAGGTGTTAAGGTGTCAAAGGGTCAACCAATTGTCCCTGGTGGTTTTCGGTGACAAATGATCTCATATAAGTCACCTTTATTGTCTGAGTGGTTAATAATGGGGTCTCTAGGGTCTTAGGGGTTAAAGGTAACAGCCCTGGTGACGTAAAGTAATTTGTTTGCCGACTGTCATGGCGGCGTCGGGTTCTGTTCAGACTATAGATTGTGAAACTCCGCCCGATAACGTCTCTGGTGTCTGATCTACGCAGGCAGGCTCGGGTGTTGAACTGCTGAGTTCTAAGGGTATGTGCGCACGTTGCTTTTTACCTGCTTTTTACCTGCTTTTTTGCTGCTTTTTCTTCTGCGCTGTTTAATGCCAAAATGGATGTGTTCTTCTATTCAAGCAAAGTCTATGGGAATTTGGGTTTCTTGTTCACACTATGTTGTTCAAAATGCTGCCTTTTTGTGGCAGAACTTTGGTCAAAAACTCAGCTTTTCAAAGAAGCAAAATGTCAATTGTTTTTGCCATTTGGGTTTTGCACTGCAAAGCTGAGTTTTTGACCAAAGTTCTGCCACAAAAAGGCAGCATTTTGAACAACATAGTGTGAACAAGAAACCCAAATTCCCATAGACTTTGCTTGAATAGAAGAACACATCCATTTTGGCATTAAACAGCGCAGAAGAAAAAGCAGCAAAAAAGCAGGTAAAAAGCAGGTAAAAAGCAACGTGCGCACATACCCTTACGCAGCTGCAAGTTAGAAGAAGTTAGTTTTTGCTAGTCTGCTTGTTAGTCTCCTTTTACCACCTGTTGTGGGGGAGCCAATCACATCTGCTCTCCTCCTATGTATGCTGGCTGAATCCATCCACCTATGCCAGCTATAGTTTATCTGGGTTGGTCTCAGGAGGTGTGGTAATCTAGACTATCTGATGGTTATTATACTTACTAGAAGGTGGCCCGATTCTACGCATCGGGTATTCTAGAATTTACGTATTGTGTAGTTCATGTATGATTTTTGTTTATATATATATATATATAATATATAGATGTTGTTGTGTGTAGTTACCAAGTGTTTGTGTAGGGCGCTGTACATGTTCTGGGTGTTGTCTGGGTGTGGCGGGGGGTGAGAGCGGTGTTGTTTGTGTGTTGCGTTGTTTGTTGAGCGCTGTGTGTCTGTAGCGTTGTGTGTGTGTGTTGCGCGGTTTGTGTGTGTGTGGTGTGTTTTGGGGGGAGGTATGTTTTGTGCAATGTGTGTGTTGTGCGGTATGTGCGTATATTTGTGTGTGCAGCGTTGTCTGTGTGTGGGTGTCTGTGTAGGGCAGTTGTTTGTGGTTCCCAGTGTGTGTGTGTGTGTGGTGTGTTGTGCAGTGCGCGCGCGCGTGTGTGTGTGTGTTGGGGGGAGGTGTGCACTCCCCATCGTGCTCCATCCCCTATGCTGCGCACCCCCCATCGTGCTACATCTCCCATCCTGCGCACTCCCAAACGTGCTCCATCCGCCATGCTGCGCACTCCCAAACATGCTCCATCCGCCATGCTGCGCACTCCCAAACGTGCTCCATCCGCCATGCTGCGCACTCCCAAACGTGCTCCATCCGCCATGCTGCGCACTCCCAAATGTGCTCCATCCGCCATGCTGCGCACTCCCCATCGTGCTCCATCCCCCATGCTGCGCACTCCGAAACGTGCTCCATCCGCCACGCTGCGCACTCCCCATCGTGCTCCATCTCCCATGCTGCGCACTCCCAAACGTGCTCCATCCGCCATGCTGCGCACTCCCAAACGTGCTCCATCCACCATGCTGCGCACTCCCAAACGTGCTCCATCCGCCATACTCCGCACTCCCCATCGTGCTCCATCCCCTATGCAGCGCACTCCCCATCGTGCTCTATCCCCTATGCTGCGCACCCCCCATCGTGCTCCATCTCCCATGCTGCGCACTCCCAAACGTGCTCCATCCGCCATGCTGCGCACTCCCAAACGTGGTCCATCCGCCATGCTGCGCACTCCCAAACGTGCTCCATCCGCCATACTCCGCACTCCCCAACGTGCTGCATCCCCCATGCTGCGCACTCCCAAACGTGCTCCATCCGCCATGCTCCGCACTCCCAAACGTGCTCCATCCGCCATGCTGCGCACTCCCAAACGTGCTCCATCCGCCATACTGCGCACTCCCCATCGTGCTCCATCCCCCATGCTGCGCAATCCCAAACGTGCTCCATCCGCCATGCTGCGCACTCCCCATCGTGCTCCATCTCCCATGCTGCGCACTCCCAAACGTGCTCCATCCGCCATGCTACGCACTCCCAAACGTGCTCCATCCGCCATGCTGCGCACTCCCAAACGTGCTCCATCCGCCATGCTACACACTCCCAAACGTGCTCCATCCGCCATACTCCGCACTCCCCATCGTGCTCCATCCCCCATGCAGTGCACTCCCCATCGTGCTCCATCCCCTATGCTGCGCACCCCCCATCGTGCTCCATCTCCCATGCTGCGCACTCCCAAACGTGCTCCATCCGCCATGCTGCGCACTCCCAAACGTGGTCCATCCGCCATGCTGCACACTCCCAAACATGCTCCATCCGCCATACTCCGCACTCCCCATCGTGCTGCATCCCCCATGCTGCGCACTCCCAAGCGTGCTCCATCCGCCATTCTGCGCACTCTCAAATGTGCTCCATCCGCCATGCTGCGCACTCTCAAATGTGCTCCATCCGCCATGCTGCGCACTCCCAAACGTGCTCCATCCGCCATGCTGCACACTCCCAAACGTGCTCCATCCGCCATGCTGCGCACTCCCAAACGTGCTCCATCCGCCATGCTGCGCCAGCATCAGCCTCTCTACCCGCAGCATCAGCCTCTCTGCCCGCAGCATCAGCCTCTCTCCTCCCAGCATCAGCCTCTCTCCCCGCAGCATCAGCCTCTCTCCTCCCAGCATCAGCCTCTCTGTCCCCAGCATCAGCCTCTCTGTCCCCAGCATCAGCCTCTCTGTCCCCAGCATCAGCCTCTCTGTCCCCAGCATCAGCCTCTCTCATCCCAGCATCAGCCTCTCTGTCCCCAGCATCAGCCTCTCTGTCCCCAGCATCAGCCTCTCTGTCCCCAGCATCAGCCTCTCTGCCCCCAGCATCAGCCTCTCTGCCCCCAGCATCAGCCTCTCTGTCCCCAGCATCAGCCTCTCTGTCCCAAGCATCAGCCTCTCTGTCCCCAGCATCAGCCTCTCTGTCCCCAGCATCAGCCTCTCTGTCCCCAGCATCAGCCTCTCTGTCCCCAGCATCAGCCTCTCTGTCCCCAGCATCAGCCTCTCTGTCCCCAGCATCAGCCTCTCTGTCCCCAGCATCAGCCTCTCTGTCCCCAGCATCAGCCTCTCTGTCCCCATCATCAGCCTCTCTGTCCCCAGCATCAGCCTCTCTGTCCCCAGCATCAGCCTCTCTGTCCCCAGCATCAGCCTCTCTGTCCTCCATCCGCCATGCTGCGCACTCCCCATCGTGCTCCATCTCCCTTGCTGCGCACTCCCAAACGTGCTCCATCCGCCATGCTGCGCCAGCATCAGCCTCTCTACCCGCAGCATCAGCCTCTCTGCCCGCAGCATCAGCCTCTCTCCTCCCAGCATCAGCCTCTCTCCCCGCAGCATCAGCCTCTCTCCTCCCAGCATCAGCCTCTCTCCTCCCAGCATCAGCCTCTCTGTCCCCAGCATCAGCCTCTCTGTCCCCAGCATCAGCCTCTCTGTCCCCAGCATCAGCCTCTCTGTCCCCAGCATCAGCCTCTCTGTCCCCAGCATCATCTTCTCTGTCCCCAGCATCAGCCTCTCTGTCCCCAGCATCAGCCTCTCTGTCCCCAGCATCAGCCTCTCTGTCCCCAGCATCAGCCTCTCTGTCCCCAGCATCAGCCTCTCCATCCCAGCCTTCCCCAGGATCAGCCTCTCTCCTCCCAGCCTCCTCCAGCACGCCATGCTCCTCTGCCGACACTCACACACCCGATCGCATACACTCACACACACCCACACACACACACACCCGATCGCATACACTCACGCACACACACATTGACGATATTGCACATACGCGCTCATACTCACAACATCTGGAGATACCACATGCTTCTGGCCATGTGATCCTCCGACAGGTCCTGGAAGGTCACAACAGCACAGTATCGAGGCCGAGAAGCAAGCGATATCGCCGGATGCTGTGAGTGTGTGGATGCGATGTGATGTATGTGTGAGGTGTGTGTGAGAGTGAGTGTGAGCCGGTGTACACTGTTAACTATGATACACTTCGGGTAACCAAGGGACCTTAGTTACCCGATGTGTATAATGGTTAACAGCGTTCACGGGCTCCGTGAAGATCCCAGCATCGCAAGGTTATGTCTGGCGCTGCTGGGATCGTGACGGAGCCGGTGTAGAAGCAAGCGATATCCCAGGATGTTGTGAGTGTGTGGATGTGATGTGTGAGGTGTGTGTGAGAGTGAGTGTGATCTGATGTGTGTGTGTGTACTCACCTGGGAGTCGGAGCTACGTGTCAGTTGGGCCAGAGCGAGCGTGGATTGCGTGAGGGGGGCGGGGCCTGCAGAGAGCCGGGGCGAGAGGCCAATCCGTGGGGGGGGCGGGGCCATGGCGAGCCCAGCGGCCAATCAGCTTTGTGTCACCGTAAGGACACAATTTTGGAGCATGACAGACAGACAGACAGAATAAGGCAATTATATATATAGATTGCTGAGTGTGTTTGTGGAGTTAACACTTGTTGCCTTTTTGTTGCTACCATCCTGCTCTTGTTTTTCTCCTGAGTTCCTCCTTGTCTACTCCTGTATGTGTGCAGTGCATCAGAGTTTTGGTTTTCCCTTGTCTGTCCTTACCATCCCACTCCTGGAAGAAAGAGGGTATTAGATTAGTATTTCTCAGGAGTTTAGAAAGGCACGGGACTCCGGCGTCTCCACCATTAGGAGTAATCCAGAGTTGAAGAATAGCCTAGGGTCCCCTAGTGTAAGGGACAGCACAGGATCCCCCTGTCCCTTGATATCCTGAAGTAACATCGTGACACCCGACCATCTTTCTAGAAGGTCTTCCGGAATGCTTAGTAGTTGAGTCAATCCCCATCCAAGTGTTCGATCTGCTCGATTCGAGTACCGAGCACCTGAGCATTTTACTGCTCACTCATCACTAGTACCCGTCCTTGGGGCTCTGGAGTAGAAGAAGGATAATGAGAAGGTCCTTCCTAGTCCAGGATAGAGAGTGGAGTCTGATCCCTGGTGGTCAGGGGTGGTGGTGTGGCCAATGAAAACATACCTGGGGGTTTAAAGGAGTAATCCGGCTCTGATGATTTCAGCATCGGGAGGTGAGCGGAGCCGATGACGTGACGTCTATTGATACCCGCCGAAACGTGTAACGTACGTGTCCAACTCATACCAGCATCCAACACAAAAAATGTGACCGTCCAGCTGGTAAATACAAAATCTACTGTAGGTACAGTACAGACCAAAAGTTTGGACACACCTTCTCATCTCTAGAACAACTGTTAGGAGGAGACTTTGTGCAGCGGTCTTCATGGTAAAATAGCTGCTAGGAAACCTCAGCTAAGGACAGGCAACAAGCAGAAGAGACTTGTTTGGGCTAAAGAACACAAGGAATGGACATTAGACCAGTGGAAATCTGTGCTTTGGTCTGATGAGTCCAAATTTGAGATCTTTGGATCCAACCACCGTGTCTTTGTAGAAAAGGTGAACGGATGGACTCTACATGGCTGGTTCCCACCGTGAAGCATGGAGGAGGAGGTGTGATGGTGTGGGGGGGCTTTGCTGGTGACACTGTTGGGGATTTATTCAAAATTGAAGGCATACAGAACCAGCATGGCTACCACAGCATCTTGCAGCGGCGTGCTATTCCATCCGGTTTGCGTTTAGTTGGACCATCATTTTATTTTTCAACAGGACAATGACCTCAAACACACCTCCAGGCTGTGTAAGGGCTATTTGACTAAGGAGAGTGATGGGGTGCTACGTCAGATGACCTGGCCTCCACAGTCACCAGACCTGAACCCAATCGAGATGGTTTGGGGTGAGCTGAACCGCAGAGTGAAGGCAAAAGGGCCAACAAGTGCTAAGCATCTCTGGGAACTCCTTCAAGACTGTTGGAAAACCATTTCCGGTGACTACCTCTTGAAGCTCATCAAGAGAATGCCAAGAGTGTGCAAAGCAGTAATCAAAGCAAAAGGCGGCTACTTTGAAGAACCCAGAATATAAGACATATTTTCAGTTGTTTCACACTTTTTTGTTAAGTATTTCATTCCACATGTGTTAAGTCATAGTTTTGATGCCTTCAATGTGAATCTACAATTTTCAGAGTCATGAAAATAAAGAAAACTCTTTGAATGAGAAGGTGTGTCTAAACTTTTGGTCTGTACTGTATATAACAAAAAGTAGACGAGGCGACGGTCCGAGCAGGAGCAGACGACACATGGACGGGTAGTGAGCAGATGGTGGTGGTCACACAATACGGAGCACCGTCAGCACCCGGAGTGGACGCCGGCCCAGCGGGGGACACATTCTTGGGTAATTATAACTCTTTTATGGATCTTTTCTGTGTCTAGTCCTATTTTTCCCTCGCCCCTCGCGCTCACTAATATGTGTTGGTATTTTCTTTTGACCCGAACATTCTAGACTTAATTCATTAAACTCTTAATTTTGCCCCCCCCTCCCCCCCACGAAAAATAAAAATAAAGAAAAATAATAATATTCAGCCGGGTCACAGAGGAGCACCTCTCACAACTTTGCACTCAATACAAAATAATTTTGCTCCTGTTGAGGCCCCTTAGTGTTCCCACATACTAAGGTGCCCCAAATAATATGATGATGGCAAATGTGCCCCCCAAGAACAGTAAAATACCTCCGCAGTGAATTCCTACACAGCACCCTCTGCACGCACAATATGATGAGTGCTTGGTACCCCTCAGCCACAAAGTATGATACCCTCACAGTGTCTTCAACACACAGTATGATGGTCCCCCATACTCCCCCACTCACAGTATGATGGCCCCATACATCCCCACTCACAGTATGATGGCCCCATACATCGTCACACACAGTATTACGGCTCCCATACTACCCCACACACAGAGTATGACGAAATCCCTTCTCCACACACACAGTATTATGGTCCCCATACTCCACCACACACAGTATGATGGCCCCCTATACTCCCCACACACAGTATGATGGTCCCCATACTCTACCACACACAGTATAATGCCCCCCCATACTCCCCCACACAGAGTATGATGCCCTATACTCCCTCACCCACAATATGATGGTCCCCATACTCCCCCCACCCACAGTATGATAGCCCCATACTCCCCCACACATAGTATGATGAACCCCCCATACTCTCCACACACATTATGATTGTCCCCATACTCCCCCTACACACATTATGATGGCTCCAATACTCCCCCACACAGTATGATTCCCCTCATACTTCACTAGACACAGTATGATGGCCCCCATACTCTCCCACACACACAGTATGATGGCCCCATACTCCCCCCACACAGTATGATGGCCCCATACTCACACACAAACACACACACAGTATGATGGCCCCCATTGGCAGCATGTGTTGCTATCTGACAATTACCCATTTCTGCAGCAGTACACTCTAGGACCCTTGAGAACTGTCAGTTTTTCCTTTCAGTTGACAGCCTCTGACTTCCTTTTATAAACCTCACCCTGAGGGGATTTAGGTGTGGTTTATAGTTGTTCCTGGCTGTGGTCTGCAGAGGTCGTCTCCTCTTGTTGGAGACTGACAGCAAGTGTTGTTATCTGACAGCTCCCTGTTTCTGCAGCTGCAGACTTTAGGACACTGGGAAACTCAGTTTTCTTCTCAGGTTCAGCCTCTGACTTCTTTTATAAACCTCACGTGGTTTGTGTGCAGTTTATAGTTGCTCCTAGCTGTGGTCTGCAGCCTCTGTTGCTAGCCTCTGACTTGATTTATAAACCTCACCCTGAGGGGATTTGGTTGTGGTTTATAGTTGTTCCTAGCTGTGGTCTGCAGCGGTCGTCTCCTCTTGTTTGAGATTGGCAACACGTGTTGTTATCTGACAGTTCCCTGTTTCTGCAGCTACAGACTCTATAATCCTTGGAAACTGTCCGTTTTTCCTCTCAGTTGCTAGCCTCTGACTTCCTTTATAAACCTCACCCTGAGGGAATTTGGGTGTGGTTTATAGTTGTTCCTGGCTGTGGTCTGCAGTGGTTGTTTCCTCTTGTTGGAGATTGGCAGGACATGTTGCTATCTGACAATTACTTGTTTTTGCAGCAGCGAACTCTCAACCCTGGTAAACTGTCAGTTTGTCTTCTCATTTGCCATTTTCTGACTTCCTATATTAACATCACCCTGTTGTGGTTTGGATGCTGTTTATAGTTATTCCTAGCTATGCTCTGCAGCAGTTGTCTCGTCTTGTTGTAGAATGGCTGCACATGTTGCTATGTGACAGTTCTTGGTTTCTGCAGCTGCGGACTCTATGACCCTGGAAAAGTGTTAGTTTTTCCTCTCAGTTGCCAGCCTCTGACTTCCTTTATTAACCTCACTCTGGGGTGCTTTCGGTGCGGTTTATAGTTGTTCCTGGCAGTAGTCCACAGTGGTCATCTCATCTTGTTCCAGAGATTTCTGTGGTAGCTGCTTCTAAGACGAGAGTTTGACTTTTGCTATCTACCTGGGCTCAGATGGTAGCATTTGTTTCCCCTGTATTTCCTTTTGTCTTTCTTAGCGTTAGTGGCGTTGACAAGTGCTCATACCTGCCATCCCTACTTAGGACCCAGATCAGGGTTTGCCTAGGGTTAAGGTATTCCTGCTCTGCGACAAGTGCGGATCCTGTATATGGTTGGTGAGGGCAGAGAGGGTGAGCTGCAGGTAGTTGTCAGGGGTCACCACTTCCCCCCTTTCTATAGCAATATGACATTCCTTTCCCCTTCCCTTTGTATTATATTATATGTCCGGAATAGCTTCTATCCCGGATGGTGACATATAGAGACTATGTTAAAAAGTGAGGTAAATAGTGCACAAATTAATGAGAGCCCGACAGCCAGCGACAAGCCGTATCTCTTTGTTGAGACTCAGTCCTCACAAGCCTCTGTCCTCAGTGACCGGCGCTTCTCCTCCTGGTGAATCATTTATGAGTGATATTATTAGGACTAAGACAAAATTATACTTTTTGAGGTCGGTACGTTTTACTCACGGTTCAATGACCTCATTTCGGAGAACACGGCCTAAAATCATATTTCTTCTGAAAGAGAAAATTGTGGCCGGTTCTTTCCAGACTCACCGCTCTCCTCGACGCCACCACCGAGCATTGATGGTAGCACTTCAGCTGCCAGAACCTACATGATTTAGAAGGGCGGAAGGTGTAGGATAGAAATAGTTACCTCCTGTATTATACTCCAGAGCTGCACTCACTATTCTGCTGGTGCAGTCACTGTGTACATACATTACTGATCCTGAGTTACCTCCTGTATTATACTCCAGAGCTGTACTCACTATTCTGCTGGTACAGTCACTGTGTACATACATTACTGGTCCTGAGTTACCTCCTGTATTATACTCCAGAGCTGCACACACTATTCTGCTGGTGCAGTCACTGTGTACATACATTACATTACTGATCCTGAGTTACCTCCTGTATTATACTCCAGAGCTGCACTCACTATTCTGCTGGTGCAGTCACTGTGTACATACATTACATTACTGATCCTGAGTTACCTCCTGTATTATACTCCAGAGCTGCACTCACTATTCTGCTGGTGCAGTCACTGTGTACATTACATTATGGAGTCACTTCTTGCATTCTTCTCCAGAGCTGCACTCTGCATTTTTCATGATTTTCCTGGAAAACTAGATGTCACTAAAGATAATTAGTTGATAATAAAACATAAAATTTACATTCGGAATCCTCGGGTCCCTGGGAATGAGCGCAGCTCCTGACACCTGCGGCCCCATAAAGCTGGTAATTTCTGAGGCCTATATTTATCGGCTTCATGCATTATTCATGGCTATGCACAGCGCTGACGTCTCCCCAATACCCTACTGACTTATTATTTCAAAAGAATTAAAAATGGTAAATTAAAAAAAGACGAAGCAAACGACTTTGTGTATAATTAACAGCCAAATGTTGGGAGGCGGAAAGTGCAGCGCTGCCCGGGGAATATCCGCCTGCTGCCGGAGCATGCGCTGTATGGGGGGAAGCACTGACCACACGTGGTAGTAACCGAATGCCGTACTTTTCATTCTTCCTCATAGCCCCCAATCTATAACCCCCGGCCCCCGCAACCCAAATGTATAACCCCCGGCCCCCCACCACATATGTATAACCCCCGGCCCCCCACCACATATGTATAACCTCCGGCCCCCCACCACATATGTATAACCTCTGGCCCCCCACCACATATGTATAACCCCCGGCCCCGCACCACATATGTATAACCCCCGGCCCCGCACCACATATGTATAACCCCCGGCCCCGCACCACATATGTATAATCCCCGGCCCCCCACCACATATGTATAACCTCCAGCCCCCCACCCCATATGTATAACCCCCGGCCCACCACCACATATGTATAAACCCCGGCCCCCCACCCCTTATGTATAACCCCTGGCCCCCCGCCCCCGATGTATAATCTTCAGCCCCCCCGCCACCGGTGTATAACCTCCAGCCCCCCGCCCACGGTGTATAATTCCTGCCTCCCCTCCCCCGATGTATAACCTCCAGCCCCCCGCCCCAGGTGTATAATCTCCACCCCCTGTCCCCGATGTATTATCCCTGGATGCTGAACGGTACACCAAGCACAATACTGAGCCATACACCACCAAGCACAATACTGAGCCATACACCACCAAGCACAATACTGAGCCATACACCACCAAGCACAATACTAAGCCATACACCACCAAGCACAATACTGAGCCATACACCACCAAGCACAATACTAAGCCATACACCACCAAGCACAATACTAAGCCATACACCACCAAGCACAATACTAAGCCATACACCACCAAGCACAATACTAAGCCATACACCACCAAGCACAATACTGAGCCATACACCACCAAGCACAATACTAAGCCATACACCACCAAGCACAATACTAAGCCATACACCACCAAGCACAATACTGAGCCGTACACCACCAAGCACAATACTGAGCCGTACACCACCAAGCACAATACTGAGCCGTACACCACCAAGCACAATACTGAGCCGTACACCACCAAGCACAATACTGAGCCGTACACCACCAAGCACAATACTGAGCCGTACATCACCAAGCACAATACTGAGCCGTACATCACCAAGCACAATACTGAGCCGTACATCACCAAGCACAATACTAAGCCATACACCACCAAGCACAATACTAAGCCGTACACCACCAAGCACAATACTGAGCCGTACACCACCAAGCACAATACTGAGCCGTACACCACCAAGCACAATACTGAGCCGTACACCACCAAGCACAATACTGAGCCGTACACCACCAAGCACAATACTGAGCCGTACACCACCAAGCACAATACTGAGCCGTACATCACCAAGCACAATACTGAGCCGTACATCACCAAGCACAATACTGAGCCGTACATCACCAAGCACAATGCTGAGCCATATACCACCAAGCACAATGCCGAGCCGTACACCACCAAGCACAATACTGAGCCGTACACCACCAAGCACAATACTGAGCCGTACACCACCAAGCACAATACTGAGCCGTACATCACCAAGCACAATACTGAGCCGTACATCACCAAGCACAATACTGAGCCGTACATCACCAAGCACAATACTAAGCCATACACCACCAAGCACAATACTAAGCCGTACACCACCAAGCACAATACTGAGCCGTACACCACCAAGCACAATACTGAGCCGTACACCACCAAGCACAATACTGAGCCGTACACCACCAAGCACAATACTGAGCCGTACACCACCAAGCACAATACTGAGCCGTACATCACCAAGCACAATACTGAGCCGTACATCACCAAGCACAATACTGAGCCGTACATCACCAAGCACAATGCCGAGCCGTACACCACCAAGCACAATGCCGAGCCGTACACCACCAAGCACAATGCCGAGCCGTACACCACCAAGCACAATGCCGAGCCGTACACCACCAAGCACAATGCTGAGCCGTACACCACCAAGCACAATGCTGAGCCGTACACCACCAAGCACAATGCTGAGCCATACACCACCAAGCACAATACTGAGCCATATACCACCAAGCACAATGCCGAGCCGTACATCACCAAGTACAATGCTGAGCCGTACACCACCAAGCACAATGCCGAGCCGTACACCACCAAGCACAATACTGAGCCGTACACCACCAAGCACAATGCTGAGCCGTACACCACCAAGCACAATGCCGAGCCGTACACCACCAAGCACAATGCTGAGCCATACACCACCAAGCACAATACTGAGCCATATACCACCAAGCACAATGCCGAGCCGTACATCACCAAGTACAATGCTGAGCCGTACACCACCAAGCACAATGCCGAGCCGTACACCACCAAGCACAATACTGAGCCGTACACCACCAAGCACAATGCTGAGCCGTACACCACCAAGCACAATGCCGAGCCGTACACCACCAAGCACAATGCCGAGCCGTACACCACCAAGCACAATGCTGAGCCGTACACCACCAAGCACAATGCTGAGCCGTACACCACCAAGCACAATGCTGAGCCGTACACCACCAAGCACAATGCTGAGCCATACACCACCAAGCACAATGCTGAGCCATATACCACCAAGCACAATGCCGAGCCGTACATCACCAAGTACAATGCTGAGCTGTACATCACCAAGCACAATACTGAGCCATACACCACCAAGCACAATGCTGAGCCATATACCACCAAGCACAATACTGAGCCATACACCACCAAGCACAATGCTGAGCCATACACCACCAAGCACAATACTGAGCCATATACCACCAAGCACAATGCCGAGCCGTACATCACCAAGTACAATGCTGAGCTGTACATCACCAAGCACAATACTGAGCCATACACCACCAAGCACAATGCTGAGCCATATACCACCAAGCACAATACTGAGCCATATACCACCAAGCACAATACTGAGCCGTACACCACCAAGCACAATGCTGAGCCATACACCACCAAGCACAATACCGAGCCATATACCACCAAGCACAATGCCGAGCCATACACCACCAAGCACAATACTGAGCCATACACCACCAAGCACAATACTGAGCCATACACCACCAAGCACAATACTGAGCCATACACCACCAAGCACAATACTGAGCCATACACCACCAAGCACAGAACAGTCACAGAGAAGGTGACTCTTAGCTGGAGTGCAGAGGAGAGAGGGCCCTGCTTTGTGTACCAGGTGTGGGATCTGAACACCCCCGTACCAAAGGTCTACGGACACCGGCAATTTCTGGTTAAGTACTGGACTCTGTGTTTCCTGACTATACACATGAAAACAGCCTCATCCAACACCAGGACCACCGAACTGTGAGTTTCCTGCTCCCTGGCACCACCACAACTCCCACTGGGCCCCGGGACTACAACTCCCCTACCCATAGAGGGGATCCCACCTTGCTGCCCCACACCATCAGTCCACGGTCCCCAGAGGCAGCGGCGGTGCCACCATCTCATCACCGCAACCCACGGGTGGCATCACAGACAATCCCCTTTACATATTCCCCTTTTGTTGTGGAGCCTGGGATCACAGACCAGGTCACGCCACTGTGATACCTCTAAAAGCGACCCCATTGGCCTGGCTCTGAGTACCCCCTATCCCTGGGCGACACAATTTGGCGTCACGAACAGGATTCTTACCCCATCTGTGACCTGGATGACGTGCGCCTTGTAATCCGTGAACTGTTTGAAAATTTTGACCTGCCGCCATCTTGCCCACCATTTTTGGCGCCAAAACAATGGCACCATCTTCTTCTTCCCCGAAAACGGCGCGAAGTTGAAGCCCCGCCCCCTGGGAACATGGCCGGAAGGAGTGCTCGCAATAGACCAAGGGGGCGGGCGGAGAAGCGGTGGCATGTAACCGGAACTGTAAAGTGCAGGGACGCCAGGACTCTGCAAAATTCCGTTCCTGGACACAAGAGCGGCAAGATGTCACAGCAGGCTGCAACCCCGATGACATCCCATCCGGCCCAAAGCCAGGCTGCAACCCCGATGACATCTCACCCGGCCCCGAGCATGGCCACAACGGTGATGACGTCGGCTCCGGCAGTCCGCCCGGCCGCAACATAGATGGCTACGGCAGTCTGCCCGGCCGCAGCAGATATGACGTCGGCTCCGGCAGTCCGCCCGGCCGCAACGGAGGCGGCCCCTGTCCTGAATTCTACCCCAGCTCCAGTGCCAGCCGCTCCCAAATACCCCGTCCCGGCTGTGGAACAGCGGGAGTGCACCTGCTGAGAGGAGGAGCAGGCTACTGAGCGTTGGGGCTCTCAGAGGTTAGCGAGGCCGGGTGTAGTCAGCGCCGAGGACACCCGAGTGGGCCTGGCTCCTGAGCAGGACTCGGAGCAGGGAACCCTTGCCTCGTATTGGGAGCGGCAGCAGTTGTAAAAATGTTGTTTTATGGACTGGTGGGAAGGACAGTTTAGCAACGTTTAAAGTGATGTGCCTCCCCTTAGGGGGATGGGATGTTTTATGTTTTATATGCATTACATGTTTATTCTTTTTTCAGTTTTCCTGGAAAATAAAAACCCGTCGGTGTCCGGACAGCCCGCGGACGGTCTGTATTTTACCAAGGGGGAATGTGACGCCCTGGCCAGCCAGGTAGTCACACAAAGAGTTAAACTTCCTTGGTACCACCTGATCCCACAGTGGTATAGTGGGGCAGCCACCCCCTCCCCCTAGTGTAACAAAAAGAGCAGGAGGGGAGGAGTTGAGTCAGTCAGTGGAAGGAGAAGGAGAGGAGAGCGGCCAGGGATTGTGGCTCCTGGGCTGCTGTGGAAGTGGAGAAAGGAGAAAGCAGAGTCTTGGAGCTGAAGTAGAGAGTAGGCTTAGGGGCACCTGTAGTGGACCGGGGCAGGGTAGTGGCCCACCAGTAGTGTGCACGGGACCCCGGACTTGTGCAAAGAGAGGACTTCACCCGTCCGAAACAGAGAAGGTGACTCTTAGCTGGAGTGCAGGGGAGAGAGGGCCCTGCTTCGTGTACCGGGTGTGAGATCCGAACACCCCCGTACCAAAGGCCTACGGACACCGGCAATTTCTGGTTAAGTACTGGACTCTGTGTTTCCTGACCCTACACATGAAAGCAGCCTCATCCAACACCAGGACAATTGAACTGTGAGTTTCCTGCGCCCTGCAACCCCTGCCACCACCACAACTCCCACTGGGCCCCGGGACTACAACTCCCCTACCCGTGGAGGGGATCCCACCTTGCTGTCCCGCTCCATCAGTCCACAGTCCCCAGAGGCAGCGGCGGTGCCACCATCTCATCACCGCCACCCACGGGTGGCGTCACAGACAATCCCCTTTACATATTCCCCTTTTGTTGTGTAGCCTGGAATCACAGACCGGGTCACGCCACTGTGATACCTCTAGAAGCGACCCTATTGGCCCGGCTCTGAGTACCCCTATCCCTGGGCGACACACATACATCACCAAACACAATGCCAAGCATCAGATGGAGCAAGGTAAAGCCGCCACCATTGGACTCTGGAGGAGATATGTTCTGTGCAGTGACGGATCACACTCCTCTATCTGCGTTTGATGCTGTCTTGATGGGTATAGCGGGGAACTGGGGCTCCTAAACTGGCCCTCAGGCTAGGGGCGCCCTGCTATGCCTGATCCCAGAGACCCCTGTTCCCTGATGAGTGAACCGCCTTCCTGGCCCTGCTCCTGACCAGCCCTGATCTTATAACCGCCTCCCACCTATCCCAGGGGAAGGCTGGTCAGGAATGTGATAAAATCAGCAGATATAGAGAGACAGGGGAAACCAAAAGTCTTTCTCTCAGCACGCTCACACAAAGGTATAAGACAACCAAAGGTTAGGAGGAAAATAAGAGCAGGGAGGAAACAAGGAGACGATGAGAGAATCCCACAACAACTCCAAGCTCCACACAATATAATCAACAGCAGGACTGGAACACAACAGCACACAGACCAACACTGCAGTAAGCTATAGTCGGCAGGACAAGGCAGTTTCCACCATCTTAAAAAGGCGGGGAACAAATTTGATAGGTTTCCAACAACATGTGATCCTAGAGGTAACCAACAGGCTAGCAGAGATTAACTCTTGCTGGCCTGACCATTAATGAGCACACAGCTGGCCGACGCCAGAGCCAGAACTTGGACGCACCAGAGAAACCATAGTGAGGAGTGTCAGAATCTGAACACTTGGTCAGTTTTGAGCAAAACTCTGTGTGACAGTTGCATGGGTCTGGGTTTGATGACTGGAGGACATTACCCCCTGACTGCATTGTGCCCGCTGTACAGATGGTGGAGGAAGAGGAGGATGCTCTGGAACGTTAATCTTCAGCCTAAGACATTGTGGACAATTGCAGCTTCCGCCTTTGGAGGAACACTTTGAGGAACATCCTTCTCTGTTCTCCATGACTTCGCCCAGTGCTGACTGAATCCTTTTTCCTCGCGACACTCGTTTCTCCACCGGTAACTCACAGAAGCGTCTTCTCAGGAGAACATCCCTTTAAGAAGGACCCGTCAGAGCTGTAAATATTGTACTACACACCCCGCACGCCACCCCTCCATCTGTAGCTCTGACTTATTCACGTCTGACCTTCACTGTCTTTAGTCTTTGTAGAGTTCAGGAGGCTTCAACTCCCGAACGTCTGAAGACTCGACGACTCCTGAATGCGGCCATTGTATCCTCACAAATCTATTGTTCATCGGCCTTGTAAGATTTATCACACGGACTATAATAAACACCTAACGAGGAGTAGAAAAAAGACAGAGGAGGTGAACGTTGTGAGGAGGAGCGAGGAGAAGATAGATGATCCAGACTCCGGCTAATCCCGTGTAGACTACTGATCAGGAGAGCAGAGGCTTATTACTTGTGATGGGCGAAAAGTGAAATATTCGGGTTCGGATTATTCGTCTTGAATATTTTCCACTGCTTGTGTATTCTTCACGAATAACGAATCTTATGCAAGTCAATGGGAAACTCGAATAATTCTCTGGCGGAGTCTCCCAGGATGTCTGGAAAGATGTAAAAATGCTGCAATGGATGGTAAAGTGCTGAAACTGGATGGGAACCGAATGGAGAAGATGCCTGGATACATCTATGACACACAGGTCGCTTCTGGGAACAATGTTGTCAAAGTATTAGGCCACTTTGATGTGCGGTCCCTGCCTATTTGTGATAACTAATGATGGGCGAACCCGGACTGTAAAAGTCCAGATTCGCATGGGATACTTAGTATCCATGCACCGACTCCGGGCCCAGAGTTCTCAGTGAAATCTGAGTAACTATCCAAATCCGGCCACCTGGGTAATCAAAAAAATAAAGGAAAAATAATAGTTACTGAGTCTCCTCAGCTGCAACACTACTTCTGGGGCCGCTCATTAACCCTCATACATATTCACTGACTGCTCACTGATTGGTTGCAGTCAGAAGCGCCCCAAGCCTGTGTGAAAGCGTGTCTGACTGCTTTCCATCACACATGCTGTCTGTGTCCCTATAGTAGTTTAAAAATAAATAAATCTGTCTATGGTTCCCCCATATTATGATACCCAGCACAGATAAGGCATGTGACTACAGGCTGCAGCCCCCAGCCGTGCGCTTATCTTGGCTGTGAATCAAAATAAGAGGGACCCCATGTGGTTTTTTTAAAAAAGATATTTACCGTAAATAAGACATTTAAAAAAATGGCGTGCAGTTCCCCCCAATTTTGATACCCAGCTACAATAAGCTGACACTGGGGGCTGGTATTTTGAGGCTGGGGAGACCCATGCTTATTGAGCCCCCCAACCTAAAAATAGCAGCCTGCAGCCACCCAGAATTTTCACATTCATTAGATGCGACAATCATGGCACATCCTGATTGCTCTGGTTCGGTGGCATATAAGGGGTCAATGAAAGCTCACAGCTGCCACTAAGCCCTAGATTAGTAATGGGAGGCGTCTATTACACCCCCCATTACTAATCTGTAAGTGAAAAAAATAAATACAATCATTTATTTGAAATAAAAGATAAAAAACACCCTCTTTCTCCAATTTATTAATCTCAAAAACAACCCTGCAGGTCTGACGTACAACACAAGATGTACCACGACGATCCCAGCTCTGGTTTATACTGAAGTCACAGTGCGCAGGCATATTAGAAAACATGACTGCATGCTGTGGTTTACAGCAGAGACTGACTGAGCCACTGCTGTGAGTAGTGACATCACTGAGTTTATCTGCAGTCACAGCTGGAGATTCCCACGGTCCCCCACCTGTGATCACAGGTAAATTGACCTCAGGTGACCTCATTGAACTCAGTGACCTCACTTCAGGTAAACTGAGTTCACAGACCTGCATCTCCTGACAAAAACATAGGTTTGTTGCTTTTTATTGCCAAGAGATGCAGATTTGATGCTGAAATCTATACACCATATTCCTGCACCAAATCTGTATTTTCCTGGCAAAAAATGCATTAAAAAACAATGAAATTTGAATGCAGCATTGATGCAATTTCTATACCAAAAGATACATATTTGGTGCAGGAATATGCTGTATAAATTTCAGCACCAAATCTGCATCTCTTGGCAAAAAAAATACACAAAAACTGTTTTGACGCTGTTTCTGTGTAGTTTTCTGCCAGGAGATGCAGGTCTGTGAACTCATTTCACCTGAGTTGAGCTCACTGTGGTCAGTTTACCTGCGGTCACAGGTGGGGACCTATGGGAACCTCCAGCTGTGACATAAACTGAATGATGTCACATAGCTCTGGTTCTGTCAGTCTCTGCCTAAAGCTACAGCATTGCGGTCATGTTTTCTATTGTGCTCACGTGTTGTGACTTCAGTATGACGTGATCGTCATGGTGTTTGTGTTTATTTCTTTTCACTTACAGTATTAGTAATGGGGCTGGTCTCATAGACCCTCCCCATTACTAATCTGGGGCTTAGTAGCATCTGTGAGCTGTCATTAACCCTCTATATTACAACGATTGCTACCGCAGAGATACATGATAAGATTCTGTCTGCAGCCACCACTAGGGGGAGCTCCCTGTATACAGAGATACATGATAAGATCCTGTCTGCAGCCACCACTAGGGGGAGCTCCCTGTATACAGAGATACATGATAAGATCCTGTCTGCAGCCACCACTATAGGGAGCTCCCTGTATACAGAGATACATGATAAGATCCTGTCTGCAGCCACCACTAGGGGGAGCTCCCTGTATACAGAGATACATGATAAGATCCTGTCTGCAGCCACCACTAGGGGGAGCTCCCTGTATCCAGAGATACATGATAAGATCCTGTCTGCAGCCACCACTAGGGGGAGCCCCCTGTATACAGAGATACATGATAACATCCTGTCTGCAGCCACCACTAGGGGAAGCTCCCTGTATACAGAGATACATGATAACATCCTGTCTGCAGCCACCACTAGGGGGAGCCCCCTGTATACAGAGATGCATGATAACATCGTGTCTGCAGCCACCACTAGGGGGAGCTCCCTGTATACAGAGATACATGATAAGATCCTGTCTGCAGCCACCACTAGGGGGAGCTCCCTGTATACAGAGATACGTGATAAGATCCTGTCTGCAGCCACCACTAGGGGGAGCTCCCTGTATACAGAGATACATGAAAAGATCCTGTCTGCAGCCACCACTAGGGGGAGCTCCCTGTATACAGAGATACATGATAAGATCCTGTCTGCAGTCACCACTAGGGGGAGCTCCCTGTATACAGAGATACATGATAAGATCCTGTCTGCAGTCACCACTAGGGGGAGCTCCCTGTATACAGAGATACATGATAAGATCCTGTCTGCAGCCACCACTAGGGGGAGCTCCCTGTATACAGAGATACATGATAAGATCCTGTCTGCAGTCACCACTAGGGGGAGCTCCCTGTATACAGAGATACATGATAAGATCCTGTCTGCAGTCACCACTAGGGGGAGCTCCCTGTATACAGAGATACATGATAAGATCCTGTCTGCAGTCACCACTAGGGGGAGCTCCCTGTATACAGAGATATATGATAATATTCTGTCTGCAGTCTCCACTAGGGGGAGCTCCCTGTATACAGAGATATGTGATAACATCCTGTCTGCAGCCACCACTAGGGGAAGCTCCCTGTATACAGACATACATGATAAGATCCTGTCTGCAGCCACCACTAGGGGGAGCCCCCTGTATACAGAGATGCATGATAACATCCTGTCTGCAGCCACCACTAGGGGGAGCTCCCTGTATACAGAGATACATGATAAGATCCTGTCTGCAGCCACCACTAGGGGGAGCTCCCTGTATACAGAGATACGTGATAAGATCCTGTCTGCAGCCACCACTAGGGGGAGCTCCCTGTATACAGAGATACATGAAAAGATCCTGTCTGCAGCCACCACTAGGGGGAGCTCCCTGTATACAGAGATACATGATAAGATCCTGTCTGCAGTCACCACTAGGGGGAGCTCCCTGTATACAGAGATACATGATAAGATCCTGTCTGCAGTCACCACTAGGGGGAGCTCCCTGTATACAGAGATACATGATAAGATCCTGTCTGCAGCCACCACTAGGGGGAGCTCCCTGTATACAGAGATACATGATAAGATCCTGTCTGCAGTCACCACTAGGGGGAGCTCCCTGTATACAGAGATACATGATAAGATCCTGTCTGCAGTCACCACTAGGGGGAGCTCCCTGTATACAGAGATACATGATAAGATCCTGTCTGCAGTCACCACTAGGGGGAGCTCCCTGTATACAGAGATACATGATAAGATCCTGTCTGCAGCCACTACTAGGGGGAGCTCCCTGTATACAGAGATACATGATAAGATCCTGTCTGCAGCCTCCACTAGGGGGAGCTCCCTGTATACAGAGATACATGATAAGATCCTGTCTGCAGCCACCACTAGGGGAGCTCCCTGTATACAGAGATACATGATAAGATCCTGTCTGCAGTCACCACTAGGGGGAGCTCCCTGTATACAGAGATACATGATAAGATCCTGTCTGCAGCCACCACTAGGGGGAGCTCCCTGTATACAGAGATACATGATAAGATCCTGTCTGCAGTCACCACTAGGGGGAGCTCCCTGTATACAGAGATACATGATAAGATCCTGTCTGCAGCCACTACTAGAGGGAGCTCCCTGTATACAGAGATACATGATAAGATCCTGTCTGCAGTCACCACTAGGGGGAGCTCCCTGTATATAGAGATACATGATAAGATCCTGTCTGTAGCCACCACTAGGGGGAGCTCCCTGTATACAGAGATACATGATAAGATCCTGTCTGCAGCCACCACTAGGGGGAGCTCCCTGTATACAGAGATACATGATAACATCCTGTCTGCAGCCACCACTAGGGGGAGCTCCCTGTATACAGAGATACATGATAAGATCCTGTCTGCAGTCACCACTAGGGGCAGCTCCCTGTATACAGAGATACATGATAAGATTCTGTCTGCAGCCACCACTAGAGGGAGCTCCCTGTATACAGAGATACATGATAAGAGCCTGTCTGCAATCACCACTAGGGGGAGCTCCCTGTATACAGATATACATGATAAGATCCTGTCTGCAGCCACCACTAGGGGGAGCTCCCTGTATACAGAGATATATGATAATATTCTGTCTGCAGTCTCCACTAGGGGGAGCTCCCTGTATACAGAGATATGTGATAAGATCCTGTCTGCAGCCACCACTAGGGGGAGCTCCCTGTATACAGAGATACATGATAAGATCCTGTCTGCAGTCACTACTAGGGGGAGCTCCCTGTATCCAGAGATACATGATAAGATCCTGTCTGCAGCCACCACTAGGGGGAGCTCCCTGTATGCAGAGATACATGATAAGATCCTGTCTGCAGCCACCACTAGGGGGACCTCCCTGTATAGAGAGATACATGATAATATCCTGTCTGCAGCCACCACTAGGGGGAGCTCCCTGTATACAGAGACACATGATAAGATTCTGTCTGCAGCCACCACTAGGGGGAGCTCCCTGTATCCAGAGATACATGATAAGATCCTGTCTGCAGCCACCACTAGGGGGAGCCCCTGTATACAGAGATACATGATAACATCCTGTCTGCAGCCACCACTAGGGGAAGCTCCCTGTATACAGAGATACATGATAACATCCTGTCTGCAGCCACCACTAGGGGGAGCCCCCTGTATACAGAGATGCATGATAACATCCTGTCTGCAGCCACCACTAGGGGGAGCTCCCTGTATACAGAGATACATGATAAGATCCTGTCTGCAGCCACCACTAGGGGGAGCTCCCTGTATACAGAGATACGTGATAATATCCTGTCTGCAGCCACCACTAGGGGGAGCTCCCTGTATACAGAGATACATGATAAGATCCTGTCTGCAGTCACCACTAGGGGGAGCTCCCTGTATATAGAGATACATGATAAGATCCTGTCTGTAGCCACCACTAGGGGGAGCTCCCTGTATACAGAGATACATGATAAGATCCTGTCTGCAGCCACCACTAGGGGGAGCTCCCTGTATACAGAGATACATGATAACATCCTGTCTGCAGCCACCACTAGGGGGAGCTCCCTGTATACAGAGATACATGATAAGATCCTGTCTGCAGTCACCACTAGGGGCAGCTCCCTGTATACAGAGATACATGATAAGATTCTGTCTGCAGCCACCACTAGAGGGAGCTCCCTGTATACAGAGATACATGATAAGATCCTGTCTGCAGTCACCACTAGGGGGAGCTCCCTGTATACAGATATACATGATAAGATCCTGTCTGCAGCCACCACTAGGGGGAGCTCCCTGTATACAGAGATATATGATAATATTCTGTCTGCAGTCTCCACTAGGGGGAGCTCCCTGTATACAGAGATATGTGATAACATCCTGTCTGCAGCCACCACTAGGGGAAGCTCCCTGTATACAGACATACATGATAAGATCCTGTCTGCAGCCACCACTAGGGGGAGCCCCCTGTATACAGAGATGCATGATAACATCCTGTCTGCAGCCACCACTAGGGGGAGCTCCCTGTATACAGAGATACATGATAAGATCCTGTCTGCAGCCACCACTAGGGGGAGCTCCCTGTATACAGAGATACGTGATAAGATCCTGTCTGCAGCCACCACTAGGGGGAGCTCCCTGTATACAGAGATACATGAAAAGATCCTGTCTGCAGCCACCACTAGGGGGAGCTCCCTGTATACAGAGATACATGATAAGATCCTGTCTGCAGTCACCACTAGGGGGAGCTCCCTGTATACAGAGATACATGATAAGATCCTGTCTGCAGTCACCACTAGGGGGAGCTCCCTGTATACAGAGATACATGATAAGATCCTGTCTGCAGCCACCACTAGGGGGAGCTCCCTGTATACAGAGATACATGATAAGATCCTGTCTGCAGTCACCACTAGGGGGAGCTTCCTGTATACAGAGATACATGATAAGATCCTGTCTGCAGTCACCACTAGGGGGAGCTCCCTGTATACAGAGATACATGATAAGATCCTGTCTGCAGTCACCACTAGGGGGAGCTCCCTGTATACAGAGATACATGATAAGATCCTGTCTGCAGCCACTACTAGGGGGAGCTCCCTGTATACAGAGATACATGATAAGATCCTGTCTGCAGCCTCCACTAGGGGGAGCTCCCTGTATACAGAGATACATGATAAGATCCTGTCTGCAGCCACCACTAGGGGAGCTCCCTGTATACAGAGATACATGATAAGATCCTGTCTGCAGTCACCACTAGGGGGAGCTCCCTGTATACAGAGATACATGATAAGATCCTGTCTGCAGCCACCACTAGGGGGAGCTCCCTGTATACAGAGATACATGATAAGATCCTGTCTGCAGTCACCACTAGGGGGAGCTCCCTGTATACAGAGATACATGATAAGATCCTGTCTGCAGCCACTACTAGAGGGAGCTCCCTGTATACAGAGATACATGATAAGATCCTGTCTGCAGTCACCACTAGGGGGAGCTCCCTGTATATAGAGATACATGATAAGATCCTGTCTGTAGCCACCACTAGGGGGAGCTCCCTGTATACAGAGATACATGATAAGATCCTGTCTGCAGCCACCACTAGGGGGAGCTCCCTGTATACAGAGATACATGATAACATCCTGTCTGCAGCCACCACTAGGGGGAGCTCCCTGTATACAGAGATACATGATAAGATCCTGTCTGCAGTCACCACTAGGGGCAGCTCCCTGTATACAGAGATACATGATAAGATTCTGTCTGCAGCCACCACTAGAGGGAGCTCCCTGTATACAGAGATACATGATAAGATCCTGTCTGCAATCACCACTAGGGGGAGCTCCCTGTATACAGATATACATGATAAGATCCTGTCTGCAGCCACCACTAGGGGGAGCTCCCTGTATACAGAGATATATGATAATATTCTGTCTGCAGTCTCCACTAGGGGGAGCTCCCTGTATACAGAGATATGTGATAAGATCCTGTCTGCAGCCACCACTAGGGGGAGCTCCCTGTATACAGAGATACATGATAAGATCCTGTCTGCAGTCACTACTAGGGGGAGCTCCCTGTATCCAGAGATACATGATAAGATCCTGTCTGCAGCCACCACTAGGGGGAGCTCCCTGTATGCAGAGATACATGATAAGATCCTGTCTGCAGCCACCACTAGGGGGAGCTCCCTGTATCCAGAGATACGTGATAAGATCCTGTCTGCAGCCACCACTAGGGGGAGCCCCTGTATACAGAGATACATGATAACATCCTGTCTGCAGCCACCACTAGGGGAAGCTCCCTGTATACAGAGATACATGATAACATCCTGTCTGCAGCCACCACTAGGGGGAGCCCCCTGTATACAGAGATGCATGATAACATCCTGTCTGCAGCCACCACTAGGGGGAGCTCCCTGTATACAGAGATACATGATAAGATCCTGTCTGCAGCCACCACTAGGGGGAGCTCCCTGTATACAGAGATACATGATAAGATCCTGTCTGCAGTCACCACTAGGGGGAGCTCCCTGTATACAGAGATACATGATAAGATCCTGTCTGCAGCCACTACTAGGGGGAGCTCCCTGTATACAGAGATACATGATAAGATCCTGTCTGCAGCCTCCACTAGGGGGAGCTCCCTGTATACAGAGATACATGATAAGATCCTGTCTGCAGCCACCACTAGGGGAGCTCCCTGTATACAGAGATACATGATAAGATCCTGTCTGCAGTCACCACTAGGGGGAGCTCCCTGTATACAGAGATACATGATAAGATCCTGTCTGCAGCCACCACTAGGGGGAGCTCCCTGTATACAGAGATACATGATAAGATCCTGTCTGCAGTCACCACTAGGGGGAGCTCCCTGTATACAGAGATACATGATAAGATCCTGTCTGCAGCCACTACTAGAGGGAGCTCCCTGTATACAGAGATACATGATAAGATCCTGTCTGCAGTCACCACTAGGGGGAGCTCCCTGTATATAGAGATACATGATAAGATCCTGTCTGTAGCCACCACTAGGGGGAGCTCCCTGTATACAGAGATACATGATAAGATCCTGTCTGCAGCCACCACTAGGGGGAGCTCCCTGTATACAGAGATACATGATAACATCCTGTCTGCAGCCACCACTAGGGGGAGCTCCCTGTATACAGAGATACATGATAAGATCCTGTCTGCAGTCACCACTAGGGGCAGCTCCCTGTATACAGAGATACATGATAAGATTCTGTCTGCAGCCACCACTAGAGGGAGCTCCCTGTATACAGAGATACATGATAAGATCCTGTCTGCAATCACCACTAGGGGGAGCTCCCTGTATACAGATATACATGATAAGATCCTGTCTGCAGCCACCACTAGGGGGAGCTCCCTGTATACAGAGATATATGATAATATTCTGTCTGCAGTCTCCACTAGGGGGAGCTCCCTGTATACAGAGATATGTGATAAGATCCTGTCTGCAGCCACCACTAGGGGGAGCTCCCTGTATACAGAGATACATGATAAGATCCTGTCTGCAGTCACTACTAGGGGGAGCTCCCTGTATCCAGAGATACATGATAAGATCCTGTCTGCAGCCACCACTAGGGGGAGCTCCCTGTATGCAGAGATACATGATAAGATCCTGTCTGCAGCCACCACTAGGGGGAGCTCCCTGTATCCAGAGATACGTGATAAGATCCTGTCTGCAGCCACCACTAGGGGGAGCCCCTGTATACAGAGATACATGATAACATCCTGTCTGCAGCCACCACTAGGGGAAGCTCCCTGTATACAGAGATACATGATAACATCCTGTCTGCAGCCACCACTAGGGGGAGCCCCCTGTATACAGAGATGCATGATAACATCCTGTCTGCAGCCACCACTAGGGGGAGCTCCCTGTATACAGAGATACATGATAAGATCCTGTCTGCAGCCACCACTAGGGGGAGCTCCCTGTATACAGAGATACGTGATAAGATCCTGTCTGCAGCCACCACTAGGGGGAGCTCCCTGTATACAGAGATACATGAAAAGATCCTGACTGCAGCCACCACTAGGGGGAGCTCCCTGTATACAGAGATACATGATAAGATCCTGTCTGCAGTCACCACTAGGGGGAGCTCCCTGTATACAGAGATACATGATAAGATCCTGTCTGCAGCCACCACTAGGGGGAGCTCCCTGTATACAGAGATACATGATAAGATCCTGTCTGCAGTCACCACTAGGGGGAGCTCCCTGTATACAGAGATACATGATAAGATCCTGTCTGCAGTCACCACTAGGGGGAGCTCCCTGTATACAGAGATACATGATAAGATCCTGTCTGCAGTCACCACTAGGGGGAGCTCCCTGTATACAGAGATACATGATAAGATCCTGTCTGCAGCCACTACTAGGGGGAGCTCCCTGTATACAGAGATACATGATAAGATCCTGTCTGCAGCCTCCACTAGGGGGAGCTCCCTGTATACAGAGATACATGATAAGATCCTGTCTGCAGCCACCACTAGGGGAGCTCCCTGTATACAGAGATACATGATAAGATCCTGTCTGCAGTCACCACTAGGGGGAGCTCCCTGTATACAGAGATACATGATAAGATCCTGTCTGCAGCCACCACTAGGGGGAGCTCCCTGTATACAGAGATACATGATAAGATCCTGTCTGCAGTCACCACTAGGGGGAGCTCCCTGTATACAGAGATACATGATAAGATCCTGTCTGCAGCCACTACTAGAGGGAGCTCCCTGTATACAGAGATACATGATAAGATCCTGTCTGCAGCCACCACTAGGGGGAGCTCCCTGTATACAGAGATACATGATAAGATCCTGTCTGCAGCCACCACTAGGGGGAGCTCCCTGCATACAGAGATACATGATAAGATCCTGTCTGCAGCCACGACTAGGGGGAGCTCCCTGTATACAGAGATACATGATAAGATCCTGTCTGCAGCCACCACTAGGGGGAGCTCCCTGTATACAGAGATACATGATAACATCCTGTCTGCAGCCACCACTAGGGGGAGCTCCCTGTATACAGAGATACATGATAAGATCCTGTCTGCAGTCACCACTAGGGGGAGCTCCCTGTATACAGAGATACATGATAAGATCCTGTCTGCAGCCACCACTAGGGGGAGCTCCCTGTATACAGAGATACATGAAAAGATCCTGTCTGCAGCCACCACTAGGGGGAGCTCCCTGTATACAGAGATACATGATAAGATCCTGTCTGCAGTCACCACTAGGGGGAGCTCCCTGTATACAGAGATACATGATAAGATCCTGTCTGCAGTCACCACTAGGGGGAGCTCCCTGTATACAGAGATACATGATAAGATCCTGTCTGCAGCCACCACTAGGGGGAGCTCCCTGTATACAGAGATACATGATAAGATCCTGTCTGCAGTCACCACTAGGGGGAGCTCCCTGTATACAGAGATACATGATAAGATCCTGTCTGCAGTCACCACTAGGGGGAGCTCCCTGTATACAGAGATACATGATAAGATCCTGTCTGCAGTCACCACTAGGGGGAGCTCCCTGTATACAGAGATACATGATAAGATCCTGTCTGCAGCCACTACTAGGGGGAGCTCCCTGTATACAGAGATACATGATAAGATCCTGTCTGCAGTCACCACTAGGGGGAGCTCCCTGTATATAGAGATACATGATAAGATCCTGTCTGTAGCCACCACTAGGGGGAGCTCCCTGTATACAGAGATACATGATAAGATCCTGTCTGCAGCCACCACTAGGGGGAGCTCCCTGTATACAGAGATACATGATAACATCCTGTCTGCAGCCACCACTAGGGGGAGCTCCCTGTATACAGAGATACATGATAAGATCCTGTCTGCAGTCACCACTAGGGGCAGCTCCCTGTATACAGAGATACATGATAAGATTCTGTCTGCAGCCACCACTAGAGGGAGCTCCCTGTATACAGAGATACATGATAAGATCCTGTCTGCAGTCACCACTAGGGGGAGCTCCCTGTATACAGATATACATGATAAGATCCTGTCTGCAGCCACCACTAGGGGGAGCTCCCTGTATACAGAGATATATGATAATATTCTGTCTGCAGTCTCCACTAGGGGGAGCTCCCTGTATACAGAGATATGTGATAAGATCCTGTCTGCAGCCACCACTAGGGGGAGCTCCCTGTATACAGAGATACATGATAAGATCCTGTCTGCAGTCACCACTAGGGGGAGCTCCCTGTATACAGAGATACATGATAAGATCCTGTCTGCAGCCACTACTAGAGGGAGCTCCCTGTATACAGAGATACATGATAAGATCCTGTCTGCAGTCACCACTAGGGGGAGCTCCCTGTATAGAGATATATGATAAGATCCTGTCTGCAGCCACCACTAGAGGGAGCTCTCTGTATACAGAGATATATGATAAGATCCTGTCTGCAGTCACTACTAGGGGGAGCTCCCTGTATAGAGATATATGATAAGATCCTGTCTGCAGCCACCACTAGAGGGAGCTCTCTGTATACAGAGATATATGATAAGATCCTGTCTGCAGTCACTACTAGGGGGAGCTCCCTGTATAGAGATATATGATAAGATCCTGTCTGCAGCCACCACTAGGGGGAGCTCCCTGTATACAGAGATACATGATAAGATCCTGTCTGCAGTCACCAGTAGAGGGAGCTCCCTGTATACAGAGATACATGATAAGATCCTGTCTGCAGTCACCACTAGGGGGAGCTCCCTGTATACAGAGATACATGATAAGATCCTGTCTGCAGCCACCACTAGGGGGAGCTCCCTGTATACAGAGATACATGATAAGATCCTGTCTGCAGTCACCACTAGGGGGAGCTCCCTGTATACAGAGATACATGATAAGATCCTGTCTGCAGCCACTACTAGAGGGAGCTCCCTGTATACAGAGATACATGATAAGATCCTGTCTGCAGCCACCACTAGGGGGAGCTCCCTGTATACAGAGATACATGATAAGATCCTGTCTGCAGCCACCACTAGGGGGAGCTCCCTGCATACAGAGATACATGATAAGATCCTGTCTGCAACCACGACTAGGGGGAGCTCCCTGTATACAGAGATACATGATAAGATCCTTTCTGCAGCCACCACTAGGGGGAGCTCCCTGTATACAGAGATACATGATAACATCCTGTCTGCAGCCACCACTAGGGGGAGCTCCCTGTATACAGAGATACATGATAAGATCCTGTCTGCAGTCACCACTAGGGGGAGCTCCCTGTATACAGAGATACATGATAAGATCCTGTCTGCAGTCACCACTAGGGGGAGCTCCCTGTATACAGAGATACATGATAAGATCCTGTCTGCAGTCACCACTAGGGGGAGCTCCCTGTATATAGAGATACATGATAAGATCCTGTCTGTAGCCACCACTAGGGGGAGCTCCCTGTATACAGAGATACATGATAAGATCCTGTCTGCAGCCACCACTAGGGGGAGCTCCCTGTATACAGAGATACATGATAACATCCTGTCTGCAGCCACCACTAGGGGGAGCTCCCTGTATACAGAGATACATGATAAGATCCTGTCTGCAGTCACTACTAGGGGGAGCTCCCTGTATCCAGAGATACATGATAAGATCCTGTCTGCAGCCACCACTAGGGGGAGCTCCCTGTATGCAGAGATACATGATAAGATCCTGTCTGCAGCCACCACTAGGGGGAGCTCCCTGTATCCAGAGATACATGATAACATCCTGTCTGCAGCCACCACTAGGGGGAGCCCCCTGTATACAGAGATGCATGATAACATCCTGTCTGCAGCCACCACTAGGGGGAGCTCCCTGTATACAGAGATACATGATAAGATCCTGTCTGCAGCCACCACTAGGGGGAGCTCCCTGTATACAGAGATACGTGATAAGATCCTGTCTGCAGCCACCACTAGGGGGAGCTCCCTGTATACAGAGATACATGAAAAGATCCTGTCTGCAGCCACCACTAGGGGGAGCTCCCTGTATACAGAGATACATGATAAGATCCTGTCTGCAGTCACCACTAGGGGGAGCTCCCTGTATACAGAGATACATGATAAGATCCTGTCTGCAGCCACCACTAGGGGGAGCTCCCTGTATACAGAGATACATGATAAGATCCTGTCTGCAGTCACCACTAGGGGGAGCTCCCTGTATACAGAGATACATGATAAGATCCTGTCTGCAGTCACCACTAGGGGGAGCTCCCTGTATACAGAGATACATGATAAGATCCTGTCTGCAGTCACCACTAGGGGGAGCTCCCTGTATACAGAGATACATGATAAGATCCTGTCTGCAGCCACTACTAGGGGGAGCTCCCTGTATACAGAGATACATGATAAGATCCTGTCTGCAGCCTCCACTAGGGGGAGCTCCCTGTATACAGAGATACATGATAAGATCCTGTCTGCAGCCACCACTAGGGGAGCTCCCTGTATACAGAGATACATGATAAGATCCTGTCTGCAGTCACCACTAGGGGGAGCTCCCTGTATACAGAGATACATGATAAGATCCTGTCTGCAGCCACCACTAGGGGGAGCTCCCTGTATACAGAGATACATGATAAGATCCTGTCTGCAGTCACCACTAGGGGGAGCTCCCTGTATACAGAGATACATGATAAGATCCTGTCTGCAGCCACTACTAGAGGGAGCTCCCTGTATACAGAGATACATGATAAGATCCTGTCTGCAGCCACCACTAGGGGGAGCTCCCTGTATACAGAGATACATGATAAGATCCTGTCTGCAGCCACCACTAGGGGGAGCTCCCTGCATACAGAGATACATGATAAGATCCTGTCTGCAGCCACGACTAGGGGGAGCTCCCTGTATACAGAGATACATGATAAGATCCTGTCTGCAGCCACCACTAGGGGGAGCTCCCTGTATACAGAGATACATGATAACATCCTGTCTGCAGCCACCACTAGGGGGAGCTCCCTGTATACAGAGATACATGATAAGATCCTGTCTGCAGTCACCACTAGGGGGAGCTCCCTGTATACAGAGATACATGATAAGATCCTGTCTGCAGCCACCACTAGGGGGAGCTCCCTGTATACAGAGATACATGAAAAGATCCTGTCTGCAGCCACCACTAGGGGGAGCTCCCTGTATACAGAGATACATGATAAGATCCTGTCTGCAGTCACCACTAGGGGGAGCTCCCTGTATACAGAGATACATGATAAGATCCTGTCTGCAGTCACCACTAGGGGGAGCTCCCTGTATACAGAGATACATGATAAGATCCTGTCTGCAGCCACCACTAGGGGGAGCTCCCTGTATACAGAGATACATGATAAGATCCTGTCTGCAGTCACAACTAGGGGGAGCTCCCTGTATACAGAGATACATGATAAGATCCTGTCTGCAGTCACCACTAGGGGGAGCTCCCTGTATACAGAGATACATGATAAGATCCTGTCTGCAGTCACCACTAGGGGGAGCTCCCTGTATACAGAGATACATGATAAGATCCTGTCTGCAGCCACTACTAGGGGGAGCTCCCTGTATACAGAGATACATGATAAGATCCTGTCTGCAGCCTCCACTAGGGGGAGCTCCCTGTATACAGAGATACATGATAAGATCCTGTCTGCAGCCACCACTAGGGGAGCTCCCTGTATACAGAGATACATGATAAGATCCTGTCTGCAGTCACCACTAGGGGGAGCTCCCTGTATACAGAGATACATGATAAGATCCTGTCTGCAGCCACCACTAGGGGGAGCTCCCTGTATACAGAGATACATGATAAGATCCTGTCTGCAGTCACCACTAGGGGGAGCTCCCTGTATACAGAGATACATGATAAGATCCTGTCTGCAGCCACTACTAGAGGGAGCTCCCTGTATACAGAGATACATGATAAGATCCTGTCTGCAGTCACCACTAGGGGGAGCTCCCTGTATATAGAGATACATGATAAGATCCTGTCTGTAGCCACCACTAGGGGGAGCTCCCTGTATACAGAGATACATGATAAGATCCTGTCTGCAGCCACCACTAGGGGGAGCTCCCTGTATACAGAGATACATGATAACATCCTGTCTGCAGCCACCACTAGGGGGAGCTCCCTGTATACAGAGATACATGATAAGATCCTGTCTGCAGTCACCACTAGGGGCAGCTCCCTGTATACAGAGATACATGATAAGATTCTGTCTGCAGCCACCACTAGAGGGAGCTCCCTGTATACAGAGATACATGATAAGATCCTGTCTGCAGTCACCACTAGGGGGAGCTCCCTGTATACAGATATACATGATAAGATCCTGTCTGCAGCCACCACTAGGGGGAGCTCCCTGTATACAGAGATATATGATAATATTCTGTCTGCAGTCTCCACTAGGGGGAGCTCCCTGTATACAGAGATATGTGATAAGATCCTGTCTGCAGTCACCACTAGGGGGAGCTCCCTGTATACAGAGATACATGATAAGATCCTGTCTGCAGTCACTACTAGGGGGAGCTCCCTGTATAGAGATATATGATAAGATCCTGTCTGCAGCCACCACTAGAGGGAGCTCTCTGTATACAGAGATATATGATAAGATCCTGTCTGCAGTCACTACTAGGGGGAGCTCCCTGTATAGAGATATATGATAAGATCCTGTCTGCAGCCACCACTAGGGGGAGCTCCCTGTATACAGAGATACATGATAAGATCCAGTCTGCAGTCACCAGTAGAGGGAGCTCCCTGTATACAGAGATACATGATAAGATCCTGTCTGCAGTCACCACTAGGGGGAGCTCCCTGTATACAGAGATACATGATAAGATCCTGTCTGCAGCCACCACTAGGGGGAGCTCCCTGTATACAGAGATACATGATAAGATCCTGTCTGCAGTCACCACTAGGGGGAGCTCCCTGTATACAGAGATACATGATAAGATCCTGTCTGCAGCCACTACTAGAGGGAGCTCCCTGTATACAGAGATACATGATAAGATCCTGTCTGCAGCCACCACTAGGGGGAGCTCCCTGTATACAGAGATACATGATAAGATCCTGTCTGCAGCCACCACTAGGGGGAGCTCCCTGCATACAGAGATACATGATAAGATCCTGTCTGCAACCACGACTAGGGGGAGCTCTCTGTATACAGAGATACATGATAAGATCCTTTCTGCAGCCACCACTAGGGGGAGCTCCCTGTATACAGAGATACATGATAACATCCTGTCTGCAGCCACCACTAGGGGGAGCTCCCTGTATACAGAGATACATGATAAGATCCTGTCTGCAGTCACCACTAGGGGGAGCTCCCTGTATACAGAGATACATGATAAGATCCTGTCTGCAGTCACCACTAGGGGGAGCTCCCTGTATACAGAGATACATGATAAGATCCTGTCTGCAGTCACCACTAGGGGGAGCTCCCTGTGTATAGAGATACATGATAAGATCCTGTCTGTAGCCACCACTAGGGGGAGCTCCCTGTATACAGAGATACATGGTAAGATCCTGTCTGCAGCCACCACTAGGGGGAGCTCCCTGTATACAGAGATACATGATAACATCCTGTCTGCAGCCACCACTAGGGGGAGCTCCCTGTATACAGAGATACATGATAAGATCCTGTCTGCAGTCACCACTAGGGGCAGCTCCCTGTATACAGAGATACATGATAAGATTCTGTCTTCAGCCACCACCAGAGGGAGCTCCCTGTATACAGAGATACATGATAAGATCCTGTCTGCAGTCACCACTAGGGGGAGCTCCCTGTATACAGATATACATGATAAGATCCTGTCTGCAGCCACCACTAGGGGGAGCTCCCTGTATACAGAGATATATGATAATATTCTGTCTGCAGTCTCCACTAGGGGGAGCTCCCTGTATACAGAGATATGTGATAAGATCCTGTCTGCAGCCACCACTAGGGGGAGCTCCCTGTATACAGAGATACATGATAAGGTCCTGTCTGCAGTCACTACTAGGGGGAGCTCCCTGTATAGAGATATATGATAAGATCCTGTCTGCAGCCACCACTAGAGGGAGCTCTCTGTATACAGAGATATATGATAAGATCCTGTCTGCAGTCACTACTAGGGGGAGCTCCCTGTATAGAGATATATGATAAGATCCTGTCTGCAGCCACCACTAGGGGGAGCTCCCTGTATACAGAGATACATGATAAGATCCTGTCTGCAGTCACCAGTAGAGGGAGCTCCCTGTATACAGAGATACATGATAAGATCCTGTCTGCAGCCACCACTAGGGGGAGCTCCCTGTATACAGAGATACATTATAAGATCCTGTCTGCAGTCACCACTAGGGGGAGCTCCCTGTATACAGAGATACATGATAAGATCCTGCCTGCAGCCACCACTAGGGGGAGCTCCCTGTATACAGAGATACATGATAAGATCCTGTCTGCAGCCACCACTAGGGGGAGCTCCCTGTATACAGAAATACATGATAAGATCCTGTCTGCAGTCACCACTAGGGGGAGCTCCCTGTATACAGAGATACATGATAAGATCCTGTCTGCAGTCACCACTAGGGGGAGCTCCCTGTATACAGAGATACATGATAAGATCCTGTCTGCAGCCACCACTAGGGGGAGCTCCCTGTATACAGAGATACATGATAAGATCCTGTCTGCAGTCACCACTAGGGGGAGCTCCCTGTATACAGAGATACATGATAAGATCCTGTCTGCAGCCACTACTAGAGGGAGCTCCCTGTATACAGAGATACATGATAAGATCCTGTCTGCAGCCACCACTAGGGGGAGCTCCCTGTATACAGAGATACATGATAAGATCCTGTCTGCAGCCACCACTAGGGGGAGCTCCCTGCATACAGAGATACATGATAAGATCCTGTCTGCAGCCACGACTAGGGGGAGCTCCCTGTATACAGAGATACATGATAAGATCCTGTCTGCAGCCACCACTAGGGGGAGCTCCCTGTATACAGAGATACATGATAACATCCTGTCTGCAGCCACCACTAGGGGGAGCTCCCTGTATACAGAGATACATGATAAGATCCTGTCTGCAGTCACCACTAGGGGGAGCTCCCTGTATACAGAGATACATGATAAGATCCTGTCTGCAGCCACCACTAGGGGGAGCTCCCTGTATACAGAGATACATGAAAAGATCCTGTCTGCAGCCACCACTAGGGGGAGCTCCCTGTATACAGAGATACATGATAAGATCCTGTCTGCAGTCACCACTAGGGGGAGCTCCCTGTATACAGAGATACATGATAAGATCCTGTCTGCAGTCACCACTAGGGGGAGCTCCCTGTATACAGAGATACATGATAAGATCCTGTCTGCAGCCACCACTAGGGGGAGCTCCCTGTATACAGAGATACATGATAAGATCCTGTCTGCAGTCACAACTAGGGGGAGCTCCCTGTATACAGAGATACATGATAAGATCCTGTCTGCAGTCACCACTAGGGGGAGCTCCCTGTATACAGAGATACATGATAAGATCCTGTCTGCAGTCACCACTAGGGGGAGCTCCCTGTATACAGAGATACATGATAAGATCCTGTCTGCAGCCACTACTAGGGGGAGCTCCCTGTATACAGAGATACATGATAAGATCCTGTCTGCAGCCTCCACTAGGGGGAGCTCCCTGTATACAGAGATACATGATAAGATCCTGTCTGCAGCCACCACTAGGGGAGCTCCCTGTATACAGAGATACATGATAAGATCCTGTCTGCAGTCACCACTAGGGGGAGCTCCCTGTATACAGAGATACATGATAAGATCCTGTCTGCAGCCACCACTAGGGGGAGCTCCCTGTATACAGAGATACATGATAAGATCCTGTCTGCAGTCACCACTAGGGGGAGCTCCCTGTATACAGAGATACATGATAAGATCCTGTCTGCAGCCACTACTAGAGGGAGCTCCCTGTATACAGAGATACATGATAAGATCCTGTCTGCAGTCACCACTAGGGGGAGCTCCCTGTATATAGAGATACATGATAAGATCCTGTCTGTAGCCACCACTAGGGGGAGCTCCCTGTATACAGAGATACATGATAAGATCCTGTCTGCAGCCACCACTAGGGGGAGCTCCCTGTATACAGAGATACATGATAACATCCTGTCTGCAGCCACCACTAGGGGGAGCTCCCTGTATACAGAGATACATGATAAGATCCTGTCTGCAGTCACCACTAGGGGCAGCTCCCTGTATACAGAGATACATGATAAGATTCTGTCTGCAGCCACCACTAGAGGGAGCTCCCTGTATACAGAGATACATGATAAGATCCTGTCTGCAGTCACCACTAGGGGGAGCTCCCTGTATACAGATATACATGATAAGATCCTGTCTGCAGCCACCACTAGGGGGAGCTCCCTGTATACAGAGATATATGATAATATTCTGTCTGCAGTCTCCACTAGGGGGAGCTCCCTGTATACAGAGATATGTGATAAGATCCTGTCTGCAGTCACCACTAGGGGGAGCTCCCTGTATACAGAGATACATGATAAGATCCTGTCTGCAGTCACTACTAGGGGGAGCTCCCTGTATAGAGATATATGATAAGATCCTGTCTGCAGCCACCACTAGAGGGAGCTCTCTGTATACAGAGATATATGATAAGATCCTGTCTGCAGTCACTACTAGGGGGAGCTCCCTGTATAGAGATATATGATAAGATCCTGTCTGCAGCCACCACTAGGGGGAGCTCCCTGTATACAGAGATACATGATAAGATCCAGTCTGCAGTCACCAGTAGAGGGAGCTCCCTGTATACAGAGATACATGATAAGATCCTGTCTGCAGTCACCACTAGGGGGAGCTCCCTGTATACAGAGATACATGATAAGATCCTGTCTGCAGCCACCACTAGGGGGAGCTCCCTGTATACAGAGATACATGATAAGATCCTGTCTGCAGTCACCACTAGGGGGAGCTCCCTGTATACAGAGATACATGATAAGATCCTGTCTGCAGCCACTACTAGAGGGAGCTCCCTGTATACAGAGATACATGATAAGATCCTGTCTGCAGCCACCACTAGGGGGAGCTCCCTGTATACAGAGATACATGATAAGATCCTGTCTGCAGCCACCACTAGGGGGAGCTCCCTGCATACAGAGATACATGATAAGATCCTGTCTGCAACCACGACTAGGGGGAGCTCCCTGTATACAGAGATACATGATAAGATCCTTTCTGCAGCCACCACTAGGGGGAGCTCCCTGTATACAGAGATACATGATAACATCCTGTCTGCAGCCACCACTAGGGGGAGCTCCCTGTATACAGAGATACATGATAAGATCCTGTCTGCAGTCACCACTAGGGGGAGCTCCCTGTATACAGAGATACATGATAAGATCCTGTCTGCAGTCACCACTAGGGGGAGCTCCCTGTATACAGAGATACATGATAAGATCCTGTCTGCAGTCACCACTAGGGGGAGCTCCCTGTATATAGAGATACATGATAAGATCCTGTCTGTAGCCACCACTAGGGGGAGCTCCCTGTATACAGAGATACATGGTAAGATCCTGTCTGCAGCCACCACTAGGGGGAGCTCCCTGTATACAGAGATACATGATAACATCCTGTCTGCAGCCACCACTAGGGGGAGCTCCCTGTATACAGAGATACATGATAAGATCCTGTCTGCAGTCACCACTAGGGGCAGCTCCCTGTATACAGAGATACATGATAAGATTCTGTCTTCAGCCACCACCAGAGGGAGCTCCCTGTATACAGAGATACATGATAAGATCCTGTCTGCAGTCACCACTAGGGGGAGCTCCCTGTATACAGATATACATGATAAGATCCTGTCTGCAGCCACCACTAGGGGGAGCTCCCTGTATACAGAGATATATGATAATATTCTGTCTGCAGTCTCCACTAGGGGGAGCTCCCTGTATACAGAGATATGTGATAAGATCCTGTCTGCAGCCACCACTAGGGGGAGCTCCCTGTATACAGAGATACATGATAAGGTCCTGTCTGCAGTCACTACTAGGGGGAGCTCCCTGTATAGAGATATATGATAAGATCCTGTCTGCAGCCACCACTAGAGGGAGCTCTCTGTATACAGAGATATATGATAAGATCCTGTCTGCAGTCACTACTAGGGGGAGCTCCCTGTATAGAGATATATGATAAGATCCTGTCTGCAGCCACCACTAGGGGGAGCTCCCTGTATACAGAGATACATGATAAGATCCTGTCTGCAGTCACCAGTAGAGGGAGCTCCCTGTATACAGAGATACATGATAAGATCCTGTCTGCAGCCACCACTAGGGGGAGCTCCCTGTATACAGAGATACATTATAAGATCCTGTCTGCAGTCACCACTAGGGGGAGCTCCCTGTATACAGAGATACATGATAAGATCCTGCCTGCAGCCACCACTAGGGGGAGCTCCCTGTATACAGAGATACATGATAAGATCCTGTCTGCAGCCACCACTAGGGGGAGCTCCCTGTATACAGAAATACATGATAAGATCCTGTCTGCAGTCACCACTAGGGGGAGCTCCCTGTATACAGAGATACATGATAAGATCCTGTCTGCAGTCACCACTAGGGGGAGCTCCCTGTATACAGAGATACATGATAAGATCCTGTCTGCAGTCACCACTAGGGGGAGCTCCCTGTATACAGAGATACATGATAAGATCCTGTCTGTAGCCACCACTAGGGGGAGCTCCCTGTATACAGAGATACATGATAACATCCTGTCTGCAGCCATCACTAGGGGGAGCTCCCTGTATACAGAGATACATGATAAGATCCTGTCTGCAGTCACCACTAGGGGGAGCTCCCTGTATACAGAGATACATGATAAGATTCTGTCTGCAGCCACCACTAGAGGGAGCTCCCTGTATACAGAGATACATGATAAGATCCTGTCTGCAGTCACCACTAGGGGGAGCTCCTTGTATACAGATATACATGATAAGATCCTGTCTGCAGCCACCACTAGGGGGAGCTCCCTGTATACAGAGATATATGATAATATTCTGTCTGCAGTCACCACTAGGGGGAGCTCTCTGTATACAGAGATACGTGATAAGATCCTGTCTGCAGCCACCACTAGGGGGAGCTCCCTGTATACAGAGATACATGATAAGATCCTGTCTGCAGTCACTACTAGGGGGAGCTCCCTGTATACAGAGATACATGATAAGATCCTGTCTGCAGTCACCACTAGAGGGAGCTCCCTGTATACAGAGATACATGATAAGATCCTGTCTGCAGTCACCACTAGGGGGAGCTCCCTGTATACAGAGATACATGATAAGATCCTGTCTGCAGTCACCACTAGGGGGAGCTCCCTGTATACAGAGATACATGATAAGATCCTGTCTGCAGCCACCACTAGGGGAAGCTCCCTGTATACAGAGATATATGATAAGATCCTGTCTGCAGCCACCACTAGGGGGAGCTCCCTGTATACAGAGATACATGATAAGATCCTGTCTGCAGCCACCACTAAGGGGAGCTCCCTGTATACAGAGATACATGATAAGATCCTGTCTGCAGCCACCACTAGGGGAAGCTCCCTGTATACAGAGATACATGATAAGATCCTGTCTGCAGTCACTACTAGGGGGAGCTCCCTGTATACAGAGATACATGATAAGATCCTGTCTGCAGTCACCACTAGAGGGAGCTCCCTGTATACAGAGATACATGATAAGATCCTGTCTGCAGTCACCACTAGGGGGAGCTCCCTGTATACAGAGATACATGATAAGATCCTGTCTGCAGTCACTACTAGGGGGAGCTCCCTGTATACAGAGATACATGATAAGATCCTGTCTGCAGCCACCACTAGGGGAAGCTCCCTGTATACAGAGATACATGATAAGAGCCTGTCTGCAGCCACCACTAGGGGGAGCTCCCTGTATACAGAGATACATGATAAGATCCTGTCTGCAGCCACCACTAGGGGGAGCTCCCTGTATACAGAGATACATCATAAGATCCTGTCTGCAGCCACCACTAGGGGGAGCTCCCTGTATACAGAGATATATGATAAGATCCTGTCTGCAGCCACCACTAGGGGGAGCTCCCTGTATACAGAGATACATGATAAGAGCCTGTCTGCAGCCACCACTAGGGGGAGCTCCCTGTATACAGAGATACATGATAAGATCCTGTCTGCAGCCACCACTAGGGGCAGCTCCCTGTATACAGAGATACATGATAAGATCCTGTCTGCAGCCACCACTAGGGGAAGCTCCCTGTATACAGAGATACATGATAAGATCCTGTCTGCAGCCACCACTAGGGGGAGCTCCCTGTATACGGAGATACATGATAAGATCCTGTCTGCAGCCACCACTAGGGGGAGCTCCCTGTATACAGAGATACATGATAAGATCCTGTCTGCAGCCACCACTAGAGGGAGCTCCCTGTATACAGAGATACATGATAAGATCCTGTCTGCAGCCACCACTAGGGGGCGCTCCCTGTATACAGAGATACATGATAACATCCTGTCTGCAGCCACCACTAGGGGGAGCTCCCTGTATACAGAGATACATGATAAGATCCTGTCTGCAGCCACCATTAGGGGAAGCTCCCTGTATACAGAGATACATGATAAGATCCTGTCTGCAGTCACCACTAGGGGGAGCTCCCTGTATACAGAGATACATGATAAGATCCTGTCTGCAGCCACCACTAGAGGGAGCTCCCTGTATGCAGAGATACATGATAAGATCCTGTCTGCAGCCACCACTAGGGGGAGCTCCCTGTATACAGAGATACATGATAAGATCCTGTCTGCAGTCACCACTAGGGGGAGCTCCCTGTATACAGAGATACATGATAAGATTCTGTCTGCAGCTGCCACTAGGGGGAGCTCCCTGTATACAGAGATACATGATAAGATCCTGTCTGCAGTCACCACTAGGGGGAGCTCCCTGTATACAGAGATACATGATAAGATCCTGTCTGCAGCCACCACTAGAGGGAGCTCCCTGTATGCAGAGATACATGATAAGATCCTGTCTGCAGCCACCACTAGGGGGAGCTCCCTGTATACAGAGATACATGATAAGATCCTGTCTGCAGTCACCACTAGGGGGAGCTCCCTGTATACAGAGATACATGATAAGATTCTGTCTGCAGCTGCCACTAGGGGGAGCTCCCTGTATACAGAGATACATGATAAGATCCTGTCTGCAGCCACCACTAGGGGGAGCTCCCTGTATACAGAGATACATCATAAGATCCTGTCTGCAGCCACCACTAGGGGGAGCTCCCTGTATACAGAGATATATGATAAGATCCTGTCTGCAGCCACCACTAGGGGGAGCTCCCTGTATACAGAGATACATGATAAGAGCCTGTCTGCAGCCACCACTAGGGGGAGCTCCCTGTATACAGAGATACATGATAAGATCCTGTCTGCAGCCACCACTAGGGGCAGCTCCCTGTATACAGAGATACATGATAAGATCCTGTCTGCAGCCACCACTAGGGGAAGCTCCCTGTATACAGAGATACATGATAAGATCCTGTCTGCAGCCACCACTAGGGGGAGCTCCCTGTATACGGAGATACATGATAAGATCCTGTCTGCAGCCACCACTAGGGGGAGCTCCCTGTATACAGAGATACATGATAAGATCCTGTCTGCAGCCACCACTAGAGGGAGCTCCCTGTATACAGAGATACATGATAAGATCCTGTCTGCAGCCACCACTAGGGGGCGCTCCCTGTATACAGAGATACATGATAACATCCTGTCTGCAGCCACCACTAGGGGGAGCTCCCTGTATACAGAGATACATGATAAGATCCTGTCTGCAGCCACCACTAGGGGAAGCTCCCTGTATACAGAGATACATGATAATATCCTGTCTGCAGTCACCACTAGGGGGAGCTCCCTGTATACAGAGATACATGATAAGATCCTGTCTGCAGCCACCACTAGAGGGAGCCCCCTGTATGCAGAGATACATGATAAGATCCTGTCTGCAGCCACCACTAGGGGGAGCTCCCTGTATACAGAGATACATGATAAGATCCTGTCTGCAGCCACCACTAGGGGAAGCTCCCTGTATACAGACATACATGATAAGATCCTGTCTGCAGCCACCACTAGGGGGAGCTCCCTGTATACAGAGATACATGATAAGATCCTGTCTGCAGCCACCACTAGGGGGAGCTCCCTGTATACAGAGATACATGATAAGATCCTGTCTGCAGTCACCACTAGGGGGAGCTCCCTGTATACAGAGATACATGATAAGATTCTGTCTGCAGCTGCCACTAGGGGGAGCTCCCTGTATACAGAGATACATGATAAGATCCTGTCTGCAGTCACCACTAGGGGGAGCTCCCTGTATACAGAGATACATGATAAGATCCTGTCTGCAGCCACCACTAGGGGAAGCTCCCTAGTGGTGGCTGTGTTGATCTGTATACAGTGAGCTCCCTCTAGTGGTGGCTGTATGATGTTTTGTAGTGATTTTCTCCTAACATTTGGAATACCCTTGGCTATCTCACAGTGTGACCTTAGTAAAGCTTGTTTATGGGATTCTTCCTTAGCTGGATACAATGTTTTGATGTCTTTGTGATCTTTATAACAGGAGACACAGGTAAAAGATGTGTTTGTGCCATGTTAGCCGATACAGTAAATAGAAAAAAAAATCAACAGAGTATCATCCTCTGAGGACGCTGGTTTTTTTAGCATTTCTTTTTATAGCAGGAGATTATTTTTAGTTGCATTTTTATATATTACTGAGTCTATAATAAGAAGTTATTTCTATAAATGTTTATGGTTTATTCTCTGCAGCGCCATAGGATTATCTATGTGTAAACTGGTCACATTTTCCCGCTACAGTGCAGTATACAGACAAATATCAGGGACTTATCAACACGGAATGTTTGTGGAAGGTGGAAGAAGATAGAACTTATTCGTACTCACAGGCAGTATGTTCCTAGGACGGGGTAAAGACAGGGCAGAAGCGTTGTCTCGTATTCCAGCCTTTATACTTGCTTTTCTTAAAGATTTTCTGCAATTTATATTTATGGTGCACCAGGGTGAGAAGTGTGCCCGAGCCCAGTCATTGACCCCAGTACATTTCTCCTAGTCAAAATAGGGCACCGCTATTTTTTTCACACCAGTTTTATTTTTTGGTCATATAAATCTGTATGTAGTGAGCTCCCTCTAGTGGTGGCTGTATAAATCTGTATGTAGTGAGCTCCCTCTAGTGGTGGCTGTATAAATCTGTATGTAGTGAGCTCTCTCTAGTGGTAGCTGTATAAATCTGTATGTAGTGATCTCCCTCTAGTGGTGGCTGTATAATCTGTATGTAGTGAGCTCCCTCTAGTGGTGACTGTATAAATCTGTATGTAGTGAGCTCCCTCTAGTGGTGACTGTATAAATCTGTATGTAGTGAGCTCTCTCTAGTGGTGGCTGTATAAATCTGTATGTAGTGAGCTCCCTCTAGTGGTGACTGTATAAATCTGTATGTAGTGAGCTCTCTCTAGTGGTGGCTGTATAAATCTGTATGTAGTGAGCTCCCTCTAGTGGTGACTGTATAAATCTGTATGTAGTGAGCTCTCTCTAGTGGTGGCTGTATAAATCTGTATGTAGTGAGCTCCCTCTAGTGGTGACTGTATAAATCTGTATGTAGTGAGCTCTCTCTAGTGGTGACTGTATAAATCTGTATGTAGTGAGCTCCCTCTAGTGGTGGCTGTATAAATCTGTATGTAGTGAGCTCCCTCTAGTGGTGACTGTATAAATCTGTATGTAGTGAGCTCCCTTTAGTGGTGGCTGTATAAATCTGTATGTAGTGAGCTCCCTCTAGTGGTGGCTGTATAAATCTGTATGTAGTGAGCTCCCTCTAGTGGTGGCTGTATAAATCTGTATGTAGTGAGCTCCCTCTAGTGGTGGCTGTATAAATCTGTATGTAGTGAGCTCTCTCTAGTGGTGGCTGTATAATCTGTATGTAGTGAGCTCCCTCTAGTGGTGACTGTATAAATCTGTATGTAGTGAGCTCCCTCTAGTGGTATCTGTATAAATCTGTATGTAGTGAGCTCCCTCTAGTGGTATCTGTATAAATCTGTATGTAGCTCCCTATAGTGTTGGCTGTATAAATCTGTATGTAGCTCCCTCTAGTGGTGGATGTATAAATCTGTATGTAGTGAGCTCCCTCTAGTGGTGGGTGTATAAATCTGTATGTAGTGAGCTCCCTCTAGGGGTGGATGTATAAATCTCTATGTAGTGAGCTCCCTCTAGTGGTGGCTGTATCTATCTGTATGTAGTGAGCTCCTTCTAGGGGCGGCTGTATAAATCTGTATGTAGTGATCTCCCTCTAGTGGTGGCTGTATAAATCTGTATGTAGTGAGCTCCCTCTAGTGGTGACTGTATAAATCTGTATGTAGTGATCTCCCTCTAGTGGTGGCAGTATAAATCTGTATGTTGTGAGCTCCCTCTAGTGGTGGCTGTATAAATCTGTATGTAGTGAGCTCCCTCTAGTGGTGGCTGTATAAATCTGTATGTAGTGAGCTCTCTCTAGTGGTGACTGTATAAATCTGTATGTAGTGATCTCCCTCTAGTGGTGGCTGTATAAATCTGTATGTAGTGATCTCCCTCTAGTGGTGGCAGTATAAATCTGTATGTTGTGAGCTCCCTCTAGTGGTGGCTGTATAAATCTGTATGTAGTGAGCTCCCTCTAGTGGTGACTGTATAAATCTGTATGTAGTGAGCTCCCTCTAGTGGTGGCTGTATAAATCTGTATGTAGTGATCTCCCTCTAGTGGTGGCAGTATAAATCTGTATGTTGTGAGCTCCCTCTAGTGGTGGCTGTATAAATCTGTATGTAGTGAGCTCCCTCTAGTGGTGGCTGTATATATCTGTATGTAGTGAGCTCCCTCTAGTGGTGACTGTATAAATCTGTATGTAGTGAGCTCCCTCTAGTGATGGCTGTATAAATCTATGTAGTGAGCTCCCTCTAGTGGTGGCTGTGTATTCCTGTATGTTGTGAGCTCCTTCTAGGGGTGGATGTATAAATCTGTATGTAGTGATCTCCCTCTAGTGGTGGCTGTATAAATCTGTATGTAGTGAGCTCCCTCTAGTGGTGGCTGTATAAATCTGTATGTAGTGAGCTCCCTCTAGTGGTGGCTGTATAAATCTGTATGTTGTGAGCTCCCTCTAGTGGTGGCTGTATAAATCTGTATGTAGTGAGCTCCCTCTAGTGGTGGCTGTATATATCTGTATGTAGTGAGCTCCCTCTAGTGGTGACTGTATAAATCTGTATGTAGTGAGCTCCCTCTAGTGATGGCTGTATAAATCTATGTAGTGAGCTCCCTCTAGTGGTGGCTGTATAAATCTGTATGTAGTGAGCTCCCTCTAGTGGTGGCTGTATAAATCTGTATGTAGTGAGCTCCCTCTAGTGGTGGCTGTATAAATCTGTATGTAGTAAGCTCCCTCTAGTGGTGACTGTATAAATCTGTATGTAGTGAGCTCCCTCTAGTGGTGACTGTATAATCTGTATGTAGTGAGCTCCCTCTAGTGGTGGCTGTATAAATCTGTATGTAGTGAGCTCCCTCTAGTGGTGGCTGTATAAATCTGTATGTAGTGAGCTCCCTCTAATGGTGGCTGTATAAATCTGTATGTAGTGAGATCCCTCTAGTGGTGGCTGTATAAATCTGTATGTAGTGAGCTCCCTCTAGTGGTGGCTGTATAAATCTGTATGTAGTGAGCTCCCTCTAATGGTGGCTGTATAAATCTGTATCTAGTGAGATCCCTCTAGTGGTGGCTGTATAAATCTGTATGTAGTGAGCTCTCTCTAGTGGTGGCTGTATAAATGAATGGAGCACCAAAACCATCGGAATCGCACTCTCTCATACTGTGCCTTCAAGCAAACAAAAAAAGTCCCCATAATTTTCGGCACCTTTCAATCTTCGGCAGTGTCGACAGTTGCTGTAGAGTAATCATGCCAGTAAGTGGTGGTCTCAGCAATATATGAGAGCTGCATGAAGTTAAGTACAGCAATCAATTACAATGTCAGCCCCCTATACATTTGCTCTGCATAAACCTTACAATATGTACTTAGAGAAGCCTCTCACCAAGATTATTAAATGTGTATATGTGCATGCAGTGTGTGGTGTTCAGTGCCGTTTTCCTCTGCTTCTCAGTGACCTCACTGCAGTTGTAACTATCCGGCTCACTGTATGCCATATACCTGATCCGTTACAGTGAAAGCCTATGGAGCTTCGTTCTGAGCCTCGTTCTGAGCGTCGTTCTGAGCCTCGTTCTGAGCCTCGTTCTGAGCCTCGTTCTGAGCCTCGTTCTGTGCCTCGTTCTGAGCCTCGTTCTGAGTCTCGTTCTGAGCCTCGTTCTGTGCCTCGTTCTGAGCCTCGTTCTGAGCCTCGTTCTGTGCCTCGTTCTGTGCCTCGTTCTGAGCCTCGTTCTGTGCCTCGTTCTGTGCCTCGTTCTGAGTCTCGTTTTGAGCCTCGTTCTGAGCGTCGTTCTGAGCCTCGTTCTGAGCCTCGTTCTGTGCCTCGTTCTGAGCCTCGTTCTGAGCCTCGTTCTGAGTTTCGTTCTGAGCCTCGTTCTGAGCCTCGTTCTGAGCCTCGTTCTCAGCCTCGTTCTGAGGCTCCCTAGATTTCCATTATTGTCACTGCTGGGTCACGCAGAACCCGGAGGAATCTGCAGAGCAGTGATGTCACTGAGAAGCAGAACAGCGATGGACCCTGGGAGCCCGGAGGTAGATGAGGATATTATCACACACACTACACTACATGCACATATACACACTTCATGAATAAAATCTTAGTGGGAGCGCTGTTTTTAACAATGGTAAGATTACCAGCCAACATCGGATTTACCTCTCCACACTGAGCTCCCCCACCTCCCCATACTGTGCCTCCACTTCTCCATGATACCCACACGCGATCACTTATCTGTACTGTCCCTCCACTTCTCCAAAATATACTTCACACTCCCACCTCTTTATACTGTACTCCCACCTCTAAATATCGTGCTCCCCAACTTTTCCATTTTGTGCCCCCCCACCTTTCCATACTGTGCTCACCCACCTTTCCATACTTTGCTCACCCACCTTTCCATACTGTGCTCATCCACTTCTCCACATTGTGCTCCCACTTTCCATTTTGTGCTCCCACCCTTCCATACTGTGCTCACCCATTTCTCCATATTGTGCTCCCCTACTTTTCAATATTGTGGTCCCCCACCTCTCAATATTTTGGTCCCCCACCTGTCCATACTGTGCTCCCCCACCTCTCCATACTGTCCTCCCCAACTCTCCGTACTGTGCTCCACCATCTCTCCATACTGTGCCCCCCAACCTCTCAATATTGTGCTCCCCACCTCTCCATACTGTGCCCCCACACCTCTGTGTACTGGGCTCCCCCACCTCTACATACTGTGCTCCCCCACCTGTCCATGCTGTGCTCCCCCACCTCTCCATGCTGTGCTCCCCCACCTGTCCATACTGTGCTCCCCCACCTCTCCATGCTGTGCTCCCCCACCTCTCCATACTGTGCTCCCCAACTCTCCATACTGTGCTCCCCACCTCTCCATACTGTGCCCCCCACCTCTGAGTACTGGGCTCCCCCACCTCTACATACTGTGCTCCCCCACCTGTCCATGCTGTGCTCCCCCACCTCTCCATACTGTGCTCCCCCACCTCTCTATACTGTGCTCCCCCACCTGTCCATGCTGTGCTCCCCCACCTCTCCATACTGTGCTCCCCCACCTCTCCATGCTGTGCTCTCCCACCTCTCCATACTGTGCTCCCCACCTCTCCATACTGTGCCCCCACATCTCTGTGTACTGGGCTCCCCCACCTCTCCATACTGTGCTCCCCCACCTGTCCATGCTGTGCTCCCCCACCTGTCCATGCTGTGCTCCCCCACCTCTCCATACTGTGCTCCCCCACCTGTCCATGCTGTGTTCCCCCACCTCTCCATACTGTGCTCCCCCATCTCTCCATACTGTGCTCCCCACATCTCCATACTGTGCCCCCTCACCTCTGTGTACTGGGCTCCCCCACCTCTACATACTGTGCTCCCCCTTCTTTGAAGGCAGAAATGGGCCCTCATCCTCTTGGGCCCCAGTGTGGCTGCACCAATGATATGTCCACCCCTGACTCGCAGCAGCCTTACATCTACGAACTGTTCCACCATAGCGTTCTCCTCTATGTCATTGCCGTCTTGGTGGCACGTCGATGACAGTAGCAGAGTGATGAGGTTGCATCTTGCCGACCTCATGACGCTGCTGTGAGCTGATGAGCGCTCCCCTGTCCCGGAAGGTAACCGGCCGCGGGACGTACGTTGTGCAGACTTGGCGTCAAGTGAAGCACAATGATAAAACCATTTGGCAGTTGACATGATGAGTGAGTTTGGTGTTTTTTGGTCTCTGTTGTGCCGATTCTCTGGCCAACCTTCACGATCCTCTTAGATTACGTAAACAATGGCGCCTCGGCTCGCTTGTGACCGCTGCTCGCTCTTTATTTCGGAAGGCTCCTCTGCTGTACGTCTGCAAGGATCCTATCAATATTCCAGTGTATAGCAATGTCAGCTTTGCGGCCATTTCTCTGTTGGACACGCTGTAATGACTCCGCCGCGCTGAGCTCCGTGTACTCAGCGAGCGCTCGCAGATTATAGGAGTTTAATAAAACATTCTTCATAAAGTCTACCGTGTCATCTCGTCCTTTCATTATTTGATGAATTAAATATGCTCTTTTCTTCTTTTTCATCAAAGTCGTCCCCATCTCCCGCCCTTGTGGAAAGATTCATCGTACGTCTTCTGTGAATTAAAGCGACTGAACCCCATATATCAAGGCAAAACTACTGCAAAATAACAGTAAAAGGACAAATTGTCCTCTACTGCATTGTCGGGGGCGGGGAGGAGGCCGCCGCCGCTGCGCTCTCGCTGGCGCTCGGGTCCGGCGCTGCTGCCTGGCTGCTCAGTGGCTCGAGCGGTGGGCCGGATCCGGGGACTCGAGCGGCGCTCCTCGCCTGTGAGTGAAAAGGGGTGGTTTGGGTTTGGGGAATTGGTCCGTGACGCCACCCACAGTTTGTGGTGAGGTTGGGCACCACCGCTGCTCTGGATGGGGATCCCGGGAGCGATGACAGGGAGCAGCCGAGATGTTTCTCTCCCCTCTGTGGGTAGGGGGTTGGTGGTCCCGGGGCCCGGTGAGGTGGGACGGGGAGGCAGGGTTGGCGAGGTGCAGGGTCGCGGGGGCACCGCGGTGCCAGATGGCACAGTGGTACTCACTCAGCCAAGAATGGAAACAGAGTCTCCGGTAAAACAAACGGCTGGATGGACGGGTCCCGCAGCCGGCTGCTGTGGTTACTCCCGATAGGTTGGTGGTGGCTGCCTTTCCCTGCACCTGTTGTGTATCTTCGGTCCCGATGGCTTCCCACCGGTAACCCACTCCCCAGCTTGGATGTGGGCCAGAGGAGCCCCTTTTGCCCGCAGGCTCTGGCCCTGGGAATTCTAACTGTGGCGGTAGTTGTATTTCCCTTTCACGGTTTGGATGGTTGCCTTCAATCGGGTCTTTGTTGCTAGGAAACCCCGGAGGTTCCGGTTGCTAATGGATTCAACCGGTTTAACGGCGACTCCAAGTCTGGTCGGGGTCCGTAGGCCCTGCCGGTTTGTGCTGGCTTCTCTTTGCTCCCCGGTTCGGTAACGGCGGGCCACCGCCCGTCCCCAGTCCTAAGGTTCCGCGTCGATCGGCCTCTCCTGCAGACGGCCACCACCGTCTGCCAACCTTGCTCTCGGTGCCCGGGCCACGTACTCGGACACGGTCAGTCTGCTCTCCTCAACTACTACTTCCTTCACTCTCCCTCACTGTTCTCTACTCTGACTTCCTTTCCCGCCTCCAGGACTGTGAACTCCTCAGTGGGTGAGGCCAACCACCTGGCTCCACCCAACCTGGTGTGGACATCAGCCCCTGGAGGGAGGCAACAAGGATTTGTGTGTGACTGATGTGCCTAGCTCGGGGTGTGGGGTGTGTTGTTGCAGTACCTGTGACGACCTGGCTTGTCCAGGGCGCCACACATCTGTAATGGCTCGTGGACTGCGCTCAGCTCTGATAATATGGGCGCTGGGTGATGCCATGCACATGGAGTGCGACACTGCGCAGCCTCCAAGCGCTGCTGCACAGACTGGTGCACGTCGTGAGCATGGAGACTATGGCGACTTCTCCAATGGTTTATTTCATGACTGATGGATGTGATCTCTGTATGTATTTTAGGTATACAATGGTGTAATGCTCACAGCCGATGTAGAGGCAGCGAGCGGGGTTAGTGGATCCACTGGACCACAGAGGAAATGTAGCACCCATGGGGCAAAGGGGTCGATTGGCTCACCTTTACTCATCACCGGACCGGTAATGCAGGTCTCTGCAATGTCGCGGGTGGCCTGGCCCGGTTCCGTGGCCCCAAGGAGTACAGTGAAAGTGGTAATGATTGTCTTGACACCAGTTGCGGTACGCGGAAAGGGATTAGCCGCTGCTGCTGTTGCTGTACTCCGGGGCGGATGGTAGTAGCAGCAAAGATGGATTTGCTCCCCACAGGTGGAGCGAGCCCCAGGGAAATGAGGGCGGTGGGGACAGCCGGTGGCGCCGAAGCGCGGGGCGGCGGCGGCAATGACAAGGATGACACCGGGGCTGCGGTTCAAAGTTCTTTTTACTCACAGCTAGTAAGATGCCCAGAGGTGCTGCTCTATGCCGCGATGGGCTCCAGCCGGTCCCAGGTAAATCAGAAGCAATCACCGGTGTCTGCGGATTGTGAAATGGGACTTGGAATCCCCATTCTCCTCAGATTCTGGTAGTCCAACGTGGAGTATGTCGTACCCCAGGGCTCTGAACCCTGACTGCGCTGGCATTGTGGGAATGGTTAGGCTCAACCTCTGCTACCATGTTCTCCCCTGTCTCCACCAATTGCCTCTCGCCCATTTCCAGTCTGCCCAGTTCTAGCAGAAGAAGCTCTCAAGCCCTCTCTCCTGCGACTGTGTTCTTCAGCGTCTCAGACTATTCTAAAATGAAACTGTTTGTGCGTTCCTACTCCCTTAGTGCAGCCCCCACCTTTCTGATGACCCACCAGTGGTTGTCCCAGCAACCGGGAATTTCCCTTGCTGTCTGGCTTCCTGAGTTGTGTAACTGTCTGAATCACTGGCTGGATGTTGTGTAAGTGAAAAACACCAGTGATTAACCTCTTCTTACCCGGGATAAGCATTGCATCTTAAATGAGATGCAATACCCTGTGGCGACTGAAACCTCAGGGGTGCCACAGAAACCTGGGCCTAACCCCCAGTGGGAGGGGCTTAATTAAGTTCCCACCACGTGGCAGACACCAGGTACCACTCCCAGGGCAGTGACTGGGACTGTAGCAGCTGACCCCCAGGACAGGTGACGAACTCAGGAATAGATGGGTACAGGCGGGGTGACTGAGGCAGGCTGGATGGGTGGGTACGGACAGGAATGATGCACAACAAGGATAGACTGGTATTGGAACTTCAATCACTGGAGTCAGACACAGGGATAACAGGACAGGTGCTCAGGACCTGACAACTAGCTAGGTAGCAGACTGACTGTGTAATTGAAGGCTTTGCACAGGCACCTATCCTAATGGGATGGTGCCTTAAACAGATAGTGCCTCTTAGCCATAGTTGGACATATCATTGGTGCTGCCTGTGCAGCTGCACAGGGGCCCAGGAGGTCAGGGGCCTTTTCTACATCCAAAGCAGGAGTAATTTTGCATTTTTATGACCTTTTGGGCTGCAAAGCGCCGATATTTTGTTCTTGCACAGGGGCTCTTTTCTGTTTGTGTCCACCAGTGTTATATGAAGGAGGATTTACAGAGCCCATAACAAAGAAGAGCTTCAGACTTTTTAGCACATAATTATGGTGATCTCTTAGGCAGGGGGACATCAAATCACTGAAAAGTCAGGCAACAAAAACATTTGTGCAGCTTGTCTGTCACTTCCTGACACATCTATTTTAGAGATGATTGTTGGGCTGGAAATATATAGTAGCTGTGATGCTAGTCACTACTTACGGTTAGTATAGATGGAAGGGTAGTCATACAAGCCGGGATCAGGAAACTGGAGGACTCGACAGGACAGAGGGAGTAAGCAGAAACGCAGTTAAGTCACAGACCGAGGGTCAGAATTCCAGGAGAGTGCGTATTAGATTCAGGGTGCAGACAGACGTGATCAGGTAATGGTCTGAGGTCAGAAGCCAGGAGGTAATGACAAGAACAAGGAGCGGACAGAAAGGAGTCAATCAATGGTCCGTGGTCAAGAAACTAAGATCAGAACACAAGCATGAGCACAAGCCAAGAGCACAACTGCAGAACCAGAGAGTATGACTGGCGAGGTTCTGGGAGATCATGCTCAGTAATGAAACACAGCAATTACCAGGAAGGTGGAACACCTGAGTAATCAGCACCTGCTAGAAGAATCCTGCACTGTCAAACAACCTGTCAGCTAGTGCTCAATGAAACATAGCAGAGCATCTCCTAATGGAAGATGTTCTGCACAAAGGAAATATGTCACTGCCGGCTATGCAGTTCAGGAAGGTGCGGCAGAGCATCTCCTGTGTGCATGATGCTCTACACAGAGGAATCGTGACAGCAGCAATGTTGCATTGATGTCTAAGGCCAATGGGTCAAATTCGACTCGCGACCAGTGATGAAAGACCCACCACATTTGGAAACATTTCTCAACTTGTCTGTGACTCCTGACTCTACTACTTTATAAATTTTATTGACTGAAAATATATAGCAGCAAAGTTGCATGTTGCATGTGACTTGCACTGAAGTCTGTGGCCAATGGGTCACATTCGACCAGTGATGGAAGACCCAACACATTTGGAAACATTTGCGAGTTTGTGTTGCAGTCGGAATATGTCACTATAGGAAATCCCTGCATCCAATGTTGCAATACGTCTCCCTGATTTCAGCGTCGAGTGTCACATGTAGCCATGTAGGATGCAGCTTATTTTGGTTTTAAGGATTTGATGTCAGGGAAGGGCCAATAATGTAACAGAAGGAACGACTTCCTTCTATCTAACCATTTAGATGCTGCAGTCACTATTGACTGCAGCATCTAAGCGTTAAACATCCAATATTTAACCCTTGTCTGGTACCATGAAAGAACATCACTAGTTCTACCAATCTGCAAGGGGTCACATTGACCCCATAGTACAAAACAAGGGTTAATGTCCTGGATCAAACTTATCTGTGATCCTGGCCTTGCAGCAGTGCCAGCGGATAAATGCTGCCAATGGTGCAGGCTCAGCTCCTGAGCGTGTGTCATCATGGTGTTGTACTTGTAGAGAAAGATGTGCATTCCCCTGGACCATAGTGTTGGATATATATAAATCCTCTGCATGAGGGGTTCACTTACTATCCTTTTATTCGCAAAAGGATAGTTCGACAGGATTGTCGAAGACTCAGTCATCCGAAGACCCCGATAGTGTAGAGGTGTCCAGTGTATGCACTGTCTACGGTGACTGCTGGGTGAGAGAATATTGTTGGTGGACCCTATAAGAACCATCCGTAGGCTGTTGGTGTAACCCTGAGATACATGGCTCCTTGTGACCTCACCGGATATGTCCATCTTTCTGTTCCGGATTCTTTATTTTTCCCTCGGTTCCTCAGTCGGCAGACTGAATCCTCTTGTGAGACGTCTCCACGTCCCGGACTGGAAACACGATGAATAATTCATTTCTACGCGGGGAAAGATTAATGTCTTCACGAGTCCGCATCTCCCGACACCAGGAGCAGTAACTCACTCTGATTTATAGCAATCCTGGGCTTTACTGCGGAGGGATTTTACAATAATTTCAATTGACAATAATATTCTTAGCTCCAGACCTTCATCCCCGGCCCCGGGGGACCCACATCTCCTGATATTCAATTGTTGATGCAATGTGGCCACAAACTGCATGACATTGACTAAAGTGGAGAAGATGTTGATGTTGTGTTGGACTCTGCCTCTGCGCTCTGGGAAACTCGGGGGGTCCCAGCGACCCTCACACACCAACAATCTGTACTGGGCGACAGGTGTGAGGGCACAGGCCGGCTCTTCTTTCCCCGCCAAGATGTGCACAAATTGTACGTTAGAGGGGAAATAATTATATCCCCCGTAACCTAGAGTATCTGGTGACCGCCCGTCTCCTCCGTCCTCAGTATTCAGTGACTGCCCGTCTCCGTCCTCAGTATTCAGTGACCGCCCGTCTCCTCCATCCTCAGTATTCAGTGACAGCCCGTCTCCTCCATCCTCAGTATTCAGTGACCGCCCGTCTCCTCCATACTCAGTATTCAGTGATCGCCCGTCTCCTCCATCCTCAGTATTCAGTGATCGCCCGTCTCCTCCATCCTCAGTATTCAGTGACCGCCTGTCACATCCGTACTCAGTATTCAGTGATCGCCCGTGTCCTCCATCCTCACTATTCGATGATCTCCCGTCTCCTCTATCCTCAGTATTTGGTGACCACTTGTGTCTTCCGTCCTCAGTATTCAGTGACCGCCCGTCTCCCCCATCCTCAGTATTCAGTGACCGCTCGTCTCGTCCATCCTCAGTATTCAGTGACCGCTCGTCTCGTCCATCCTCAGTATTCAGTGACCGCCCGTCTCCTCTGTCCTCAGTATTCAGTGACCGCCCGTCTCCCCCATCCTCAGTATTCAGTGACCGCTCGTCTCGTCCATCCTCAGTATTCAGTGACCGTGTAACGGGGGCAGGGGGCGCCTCAGGGGTTGTAGTCGCGGTCTCCCGCCCAAGGGGCGGCAGGCTGACCCCCGGCCCGGCCGTCACTGTTAAAATGGAGGTGTTGTTTGTGGGGCAGAGTGTGGGTGGCAGGGACGCGTTCGTGCCGGTACCTGAGTTCTCCGTGACGCCGTTTTCCCTCGGCTCGCCAGCCCCTTCATCAGTTACAGGAAAGAGCCACTGACAGGCAGCTGGTAAACTAAGAAACATTTTATTGAGCACAGCTTCCACTCTTCTTTACACCTTTCAGCATCAAGTCACTTTGGTTTACAGGTTAAACTTCTTGCAGACGGTTTCCTCTTTCCCCGGTAACTTTCCCTCACCTGCAGGGGACATGCGTTAACCCCCTAGTAGCTGCACACTGAACCCTGTTTCACTGTAGGGCAGATCTAGCACAAACTACCGGCTCCGGATAAGTTCTCACCTTTCCACTTCTTTGCCGAGGAACTGCTTCACTTGTTTTCTACGGGCGTTCCCATTTACCTTCACTTCTTTGTCAGGGCACTACCCTTCGCCTGCAGGGGCCACTTGTTATCCCCCTGATAGCTGCACTGCACTGTAGTACACACCACCGGCTTTGGGACTAGTCTTGACTCTTCCACTTCTTCTGCCACTGCAGCACTTCCACACTCTGCCCCGTCACCTCAGACTTCTTTCTCCAGTCACATCTCACTGCACACAGGACTCTGCATTCAGCACCCTTCCTTCCCCACCTAGGCTGCCCTGCCCCTTCCCTGCCACTGTTACCAGGGGAACCACTGCTCTACACCTGGCACCTAGTGGGGAAACAGTTTATGACAGGTAACATTTTACCATTAACATTTACAATTTGCCACCATACTACTGTGGCATCTTCAGGGGGGGAAAAACGCTCCTTTACTACCAGGGGTCCGACTACCCCTTACATTCCTCCCCTCTTTAACCTCAGCCTCCTGGCGAGGTTCGTACCTGCAAAACAACACATGTAGGAAAACACACAGACTGGCACACAAGTTTGGTGCCCGGAGTCCCTCCAGGGAAGCTCCCGGACTTAGTCGCACATCTGCCCGGAGGCCCTCCTCAGGCACTCCCGGTCTTAGCTGACCTTCTGCCCGGAGGCTATTTCCAAGCGCTCCCGGTCTTTGGGTGGGCAGAAAACAACAAGACAACAAGATTCCTTCTTAACAGTCACGGAAGGAGTCCACGCACAGTTCTGCATTAAGCTCCTCCCGGGTTCAGTACTTTTAACGTTACTGTAACTGGAAACATTCACCGGCTTTCAACAGTACCGGTTTTCAACGGCAAACAAATCACTCTCTTCCGGACGATTACCTCTGGTTCTGGGATATCTTGCCAGTACGGGGCCTTAACTCCTGAGGGGGGCAGAGGGCCTACCTTAACAGACGCGGGCGCCTCCGGAATCTGTACGGATGCTCCTGGTGGCCCGCTCCCCAGAGTCAGCCGGGACTTGTAGGTGGCCCGGACTTCCGTCGTCGTTTCCCCGGTAACGGCATCCCATGAGGTAAAAAACGTGACCTTCGCTGGTTTCTCCGAGACTCCAGTCACGGCCGGTATCATGCTTGCCGGCAACGTGATGGTGGGTAACTCTCCCACCGGGCTCTCCATCGGACGTCCTCTTCCACGTCCTACGGGTACCAGCACGCCTGCTACGGCTTGCTTGTCTGTCCTGGCCTCCATTTTGTGTAGCACAGGTAACTGGAACTGTTGCTTCTGCTGCTGGGATTGCAATGGCGCCGGGGAAGGTGGAGGCGGTTCTTCTTTTCCCGCTTTAGCACACACTCCGCCCCCGGCTTCACCCACCAGGTCTGCATAGCGTTGGCGACGCCTTTTCTTTCTTGCGGCGCCGCCCACGTCTCTAGACCTCTGCAGCTTCTTGGGGCAAGTACCTCCCCTCTTTGGGCGGCGCACTCCGGGCTTCTTCCTCCCAGGCCAGCCCAGTGCTTTTCGCTTGGCGCCAACTTTTCTCGCCTCCCCTGAGTCCATGAGGACGGCTGCCATCTTGCCGCTATCTTGTGGCCCGTTCAGCACGTCAGGCACCACTTGATCTTCCTCACAGTCTCTGGTCAGGGTTTCTTGCATGCAGGCTTGATCCTGCCGACTACGCCAGTTTGTAACGGGGGCAGGGGGCGCCTCAGGGGTTGTAGTCGCGGTCTCCCGCCCAAGGGGCGGCAGGCTGACCCCCGGCCCGGCCGTCACTGTTAAAACGGAGGTGTTGTTTGTGGGGCAGAGTGTGGGTGGCAGGGACGCGTTCGTGCCGGTACCTGAGTTCTCCATGACGCCGTTTTCCCTCGGCTCGCCAGCCCCTTCATCAGTTACAGGAAAGAGCCACTGACAGGCAGCTGGTAAACTAAGAAACATTTTATTGAGCACAGCTTCCACTCTTCTTTACACCATTCAGCATCAAGTCACTTTGGTTTACAGGTTAAACTTCTTGCAGACGGTTTCCTCTTTCCCCGGTAACTTTCCCTCACCTGCAGGGGACATGCGTTAACCCCCTAGTAGCTGCACACTGAACCCTGTTTCACTGTAGGGCAGATCTAGCACAAACTACCGGCTCCGGATAAGTTCTCACCTTTCCACTTCTTTGCCGAGGAACTGCTTCACTTGTTTTCTACGGGCGTTCCCATTTACCTTCACTTCTTTGTCAGGGCACTACCCTTCGCCTGCAGGGGCCACTTGTTATCCCCCTGATAGCTGCACTGCACTGTAGTACACACCACCGGCTTTGGGACTAGTCTTGACTCTTCCACTTCTTCTGCCACTGCAGCACCACTTCCACACTCTGCCCCGTCACCTCAGACTTCTTTCTCCAGTCACATCTCACTGCACACAGGACTCTGCATTCAGCACCCTTCCTTCCCCACCTAGGCTGCCCTGCCCCTTCCCTGCCACCGTTACCAGGGGAACCACTGCTCTACACTGGCACCTAGTGGGGAAACAGTTTATGACAGGTAACATTTTACCATTAACATTTACAATTTGCCACCATACTACTGTGGCATCTTCAGGGGGGGAAAAACGCTCCTTTACTACCAGGGGTCCGACTACCCCTTACAACCGCTCGTCTTCTCCATCCTCAGTATCTGGTGACCGCTCGTCCGTCCATCCTCAGTATTCAGTGACCGCTCGTCTTCTCCATCCTCAGTATCTGGTGACCGCTCGTCCGTCCATCCTCAGTATTCGGTGGCCACCCGTTTCCTCCATCCTCAGTATTCGGTAAACTCAACCCCCTAACAGGAAAAAGCACATTACACATTAACACTGCTATACACTATACCGTACATAATATGACCAATACTACATATCACAGGTTACACTCTACATTACACAGGAGCACATTACAATATATCACACGATCATCACACTTCACATATCACAATATTTACAAAACACGCAGGATACTATTCACTTTATACGAAACAACACGATTGGTGTCGTTAGAGGCAGGAACACGATAGCAACAGTCCACTACTCTTACACAAGTAAAGCTCCTTGGTGTCCACCCCTGCTTAGTAATCACATCTCTTGGTGTACACCTCTGCTTAGTAGACACAGGTCCTTGGTATACACCCCTGCTTAGTTAACATACCTCCTTGGTGTACACCCCTGATTAGTAGACACACCTTCTTGGTGAACACCTCTGCTTAGTAAGCACAGCTCCTTGGTGTACACCCCTGCTTAGTAAACACAACTCCTTGGTGAACACCTCTGCTTAGTAAACACACCTCTTTGGTGAACACCTCTGCTTAGTAAACACACCTCCTTCGTGAACACCTCTGCTTAGTAAGCACAGCTCCTTGGTGTGCACCCCTGCTTAGTAAACACAACTCCTTGGTGAACACCTCTGCTTAGTAAACACACCTCTTTGGTGAACACCTCTGCTTAGTAAACACACCTCCTTCGTGAACACCTCTGCTTAGTAAGCACAGATCCTTGGTGTACACCCCTGCTTAGTAAGCACAGATCCTTGGTGAACACCTCGGCTTAGTAAGCACAGCTCCTTGGTGTACACCCCTGCTTAGTAAGCACAGCTCCTTGGTGTACACCCCTGCTTAGTAAACACAGCTCCTTGGTGTTCACCCCTGCTTAGTAAGCACAGCTCCTTGGTGTACACCCCTGCTTAGTAAGCACAGCTCCTTGGTGTACACCTCTGCTTAGTAGACACACCTTCTTGGTGAACACCTCTGCTTAGTAAACACACCTCCTTGGTGAACACCTCTGCTTAGTAAACACATCTCATTGGTGTACACCCCTGCTTAGTAAACACAGCTCCTTGGTGTACACTCCTGCTTAGTTAACACAGCTCCTTGGTGTACACCTCTGCTTAGTAAACACACCTCCTTGGTGTACACCCCTGCTTAGTAAACACAGGTTTTTGGTGTACACCCCTGCTTAGTAAACACAGCTCCTTGGTGTACACTTCTGCTTAGTAGACACAGGTCTTTGGTGTACACCCCTGCTTAGTAAACACACATCCTTGGTGTACACTTCTGCTTAGTAGACACAGCTCCTTGGTGTACACTTCTGCTTAGTAGACACAGGTCTTTGGTGTACACCCCTGCTTAGTAAACACACATCCTTGGTGTACACCCCTGCTTAGTAAACACAGCTCCTTGGTGTACACTTCTGCTTAGTAGACACAGCTCCTTGGTGTACACTTCTGCTTAGTAAACACACATCCTTGGTGAACACCTCTGCTTAGTAGACACAGGTTTTTGGTGTACACCCCTGCTTAGTAGACACAGGTCTTTGGTATACACCCCTGCTTAGTAAACACAGCTCCTTGGTGTACACTTCTGCTTAGTAGACACAGGTCTTTGGTGTACACCCCTGCTTAGTAAACACAGCTCCTTGGTGAACACCTCTGCTTAGTAGACACAGGTTTTTGGTGTACACCCCTGCTTAGTAGACACAGGTTTTTGGTGTACACCCCTGTTTAGTAGACACAGGTCTTTGGTGTACACCCCTGCTTAGTAAACCCACCTCCTTGGTGTACACCCCTGCTTAGTGTACTCTCCTTCATGGAGTCACACCGGTTGGAGCTTTCCTTTTATCTTGTCGGATACTACACACTGTCTATCGTACAGTTCGAGCTTTCTCTCTTCAGATTATCTTTCCCTTACTCTAAAGGAAGAAACATGTGAATTTGTGAACATTTCACCTCTGAGTGTCACCGGTGATAAATGGCAGCTCTCACCTCCTCGTATCCCCCCGGCACAGCACCCCCTCTCACCTCCATTGTTAGCACATGGCTGCCTACAGATGTTTCCAGAGGAAGAAACAGGAAACCTCCATTTATGTCCTGCGCTTCCTTCTACAGATCCATCATCAGACACTAGAGCCTCCGTCTACCCTGGCCTCCATGTAGCCTCCATCTACCCTGGCCTCCATCTGTGGGTCACCACGGGGGAGAATCAGACCCACTTTCCTCCTCACACTCCGGACACATGAAGGGTGTATGGATCAATGAAGCTATGGGTCAGTGTGCAGCCGGGAATAGAACAGAAGCACTACAATGTGTCACCTGGGTGAATGTAGCCCAACAATGATGGAGAGCAGATGTTTCAAATTATCTGTACTATACTGCAGAGCTGCACTCATAGTTCTTACATATTTAAACGGAATTTGCCAACAGATTTTAGCTATGTAAGCAGAAGCCAGCATGCTGCAAGGGTTAACACAGAAAATTCATGGATGCCTGTCTTGTCAAAGTCGGATTATTATTTTATTATTATTATTTATTATTATAGCACCATTTATTTCATGGCACTTTACAAGTGAAAGAGGGTATATGTACAACAATCATTAACAGTACAAAACAGACTGGTATAGGAGGAGAGAGGACTCTGCCCGCGAGGGCTCACAGTCTACAGGAGGAGAGAGGACTCTGCCCGCGAGGGCTCACAGTCTACAGGAGGAGAGAGGACCCTGCCCGCGAGGGCTCACAGTCTACAGGAGGAGAGAGGACCCTGCCCGCGAGGGCTCACAGTCTACAGGAGGAGAGAGGACCCTGCCCGCGAGGGCTCACAGTCTACAGGAGGAGAGAGGACCCTGCCCACGAGGGCTCACAGTCTACAGGAGGAGAGAGGACCCTGCCCACGAGGGCTCACAGTCTACAGGAGGAGAGAGGACCCTGCCCGCGAGGGTTCACAGTCTACAGGAGGAGAGAGGACCCTGCCCACGAGGGCTCACAGTCTACAGGATGAGAGAGGACCCTGCCCGCGAGGGCTCACATTCTACAGGAGGAGAAAGGACCCTGCCCGCGAGGGCTCACAGTCTACAGGAGGAGAGAGGACCCTGCCCGCGAGGGCTCACAGTCTACAGGGAATGGGTGATGGTACAATAGGTGAGGACAGAGCTGGTTGCGCAGTGGTCTACTGGACTGAGGGCTATTGTAGGTTGTAGGCTTGTTGGAAGAGGTGGGTCTTGAGGTTCCTCTTGAAGCTTTCCACGGTAGGGGAGAGTCTGATGTGCTGAGGTAGAGCGTTCCAGAGTATGGGGGAGGCACGGGAGACATCTTGTACGCGATTGTGGGAAGAGGAGATAAGAGAGGAGTAGATAAGGAGATCTTGTGAGGATCTGAGGTTGTGTGCGGGTAAGTACCGGGAGACTAGGTCACAGATATAAGGAGGAGACAGGTTGTGGATGGCTTTGTAAGTCATGGTTAATGTTTTGAACTGGAGTCGTTGGGCGATGGGAAGCCAGTGAAGGGATTGGCAGAGTGGCGAGGCTGGGGAAAAGCGAGGGGAGAGGTGGATTAAGCGGGCCGCAGAGTTTAGGATAGATTGGAGGGGTGCAAGAGTGTTGGAAGGGAGGCCAGAGAGCAGGAGGGTGCAGTAGTCGAGGCGGGAGATGATGAGGGCATGCACTAATGTTTTTGCTGATTCTTGGTTAAGGAAAGCACGGATCCGGGAGATATTTTTAAGTTGTAGTCTGCATGAGGTGAAGAGGGCTTGGATGTGTGGCTTGGATGATAGAGCAGAGTCGAGGGTCACTCCAAGGCAACGAGCTTGTGAGACTGGGGAGAGTGAGCAACCATCAAGTTTGATGGAAAGGCTTGTTGGAGGAGATGAGTGAGGAGGAGGAAAGAATGAACTCTGTTTTGTCCATGTTAAGCTTTAGGAATCGCGCAGAGAAGAAGGATGAAATAGCAGACAGACATTGTGGAATTCTGGTTAGTAGAGAGGTAATGTCAGGTCCAGAGAGGTAGATCTGTGTGTCATCGGCATAGAGATGATACTGAAAGCCGTGGGACTCTATGAGCTGTCCCAGGCCGAAGGTGTAGATGGAGAACAGCAGGGGTCCAAGAACTGAGCCTTGGGGGACACCAACAGATAGGGGCGAGATGAGGAAGTGGTGTGGGAGTGGGAGACGCTGAAAGTTCGGTCGGTTAGGTATGAAGAAATCCAAGATAGGGCCAAGTCTGTGATGCCCAGAGATGAGAGAATCTGTAGTAGGAGGGAATGGTCTACTGTGTTGAAGGCAGAGGACAGGTCCAGGAGGAGGATAGAGTAGTGTCGCTTGACTTTGGCGGTTAGTAGATCATTGGTGACTTTGGTTAGGGCAGTTTCAGTAGAGTGATGTGGTCGGAAGCCAGATTGTAGCTGGTCAAAGAGGGAGCAGGATGAGAGGTATGAGGACAGTTCAAGATGGACATGCTGTTCCAGTAGTTTTGAGGCATAGGGGAGAAGGGATATGGGGCGATAGTTTGACACAGAGGATGGGTCAAGGGAGGGCTTTTTGAGGATGGGTGTAATAGAGGCATGTTTAAAGCTTGAGGGGAATACACCACTTGTTAGTGATAGGTTGAAGAGATGGGTTAGGGCTGGGATGAGGACTGCGGTGATGTTGGGGATGAGGTGCGCAGGTGGTTAGATGTGATCTTGAGAGTAGAGTGGAGAGATTGTTTTCTCTCATGGTGGAGAAGCTGGATTTGGTTGAAGAAGGCTGAGTATATATGATGAGGGGCTATGGTGATTGTGGGCCAAAGCCTGCTCTGATGTTGTCAATCTTCTGCTTGAAGAAAGAGGCAAAGTCTTCAGCTGAGATGAGAGGAGAGGGAGGTGGAGCTGGAGGACGGAGGAGAGGAGAGGGAGGTGGTGCTGGAGGACGGAGGAGAGGAGAGGGAGGTGGTACCGGAGGACGGAGGAGAGGAGAGGGGGGTGGTGCTGGAGGACGGAGGAGAGGAGAGGGAGGTGGTGCTGGAGGACGGAGGAGAGGGGAGGGAGGTGGTGCTGGGGGACAGAGGAGAGGAGAGGGAGCTGGTGCTGGAGGACGGAGGAGAGAATTGAAAGTGTTGAATAGCTGTTTAGGGTTGTGTGAGAGAGAAGATATGAGGAATGAGAAGTAGGTTTGTTTTGCAGCAGTGAGTGTGGACTTGAAGGTGGTGAGGGACTCTTTATATTCAATGAAGTGCTCAGTGGAATGAGACTTCTTCCATCTGCACTCAGCAATTCTGGAAGCCCGTCTCAGTTCTTTAGTCTGCCTCGTGTGCCAGGGTTGCCTGTTGATTGTGCGGGTTTTGGTGTGGATGAGGGGGGGCAGCTGATTCAAGAGCTGCAGAGATTGTAGTGTTGTATAAAGTTGCAGCAGCATCTGCATCGTGTAAAAATGCAATGTCTGAGAGAGGGAGAAGCGACTGAGAAAGTGCGTGTAAATCAAGGTGATTGATATTTCTGCGAGGGTGTGAACATTTGTGGAGGGGGGGTTGTGTACTTGGAGAAGAGAGGGAGAAGAATGTGAGTAGGTTGTGGTCAGACAGGGGGAGAGGTGAGTTAGAGAGGTTAGATAGGGAAGAGAGACGAGTGGAGGTGAGGTCCAGCATGTGGCCATCTTTGTGAGTAGCTGCAGAGGACCATTGGGTGAGACCGAAGGAGGAAGTGAGTGTTAGATGTTTGGAGACAGATGAGTGGGAAGTGTCAATGGGGATGTTGAAATCACCCATGATGATGGTGGGGATGTCGGTGGAAAGGAAGTGTAGTAGCCAGGTGGTGAAATGGTCAAAAAAAGGCAGTGGCTGGCCCTGGAGGGCAGTAAATGACAACAAGTTGAAGGTTGGATGGCGCGTAGAGTGCACCTCAAAAGTTGGGAGAGTAACCGAGGGTGGTAGTGGAATTGGGGTAAAGGAGCATTGTTGGACAGGAGCAAACCAACTCCTCCATCATGCTTGTTACTGGGGGGGGGGTGAGAAAGTTGGAGACCGCCATAAGAAAGTGCAGCAGGAGAGGCAGTGTCAGAGGGGGTGAGCCAGGAGAGGCAGTGTCAGAGGGGGTGAGCCATGAGAGGCAGTGTCAGAGGGGGTGAGCCAGGAAAGGCAGTGTCAGAGGGGGTGAGCCAGGAGAGGCAGTGTCAGAGGGGGTGAGCCAGGAGAGGCAGTGTCAGAGGGGGTGAGCCAGGAGAGGCAGTGTCAGAGGGGGGTGAGCCAGGAGAGGCGGTGTCAGAGGGGGTGAGCCAGGAGAGGCAGTGTCAGAGGGGGTGAGCCAGGAGAGGCCGTGTCAGAGGGGGTGAGCCAGGAGAGGCTGTGTCAGAGGGGTGAGCCAGGAGAGGCAGTGTCAGAGGGGGTGAGCCAGGAGAGGCAGTGTCAGAGGGGATGAGCCAGGAGAGGCAGTGTCAGAGGGGGTGAGCCAGGAGAGGCAGTGCCAGAGGGGATGAGCCAGGAGAGGCAGTGTCAGAGGGGATGAGCCAGGAGAGGCAGTGTCAGAGGGGGTGAGCCAGGAGAGGCAGTGTCAGAGGGGGGTGAGCCGGGAGAGGCAGTGTCAGAGGGGATGAGCCAGGAGAGGCAGTGTCAGAGGGGATGAGCCAGGAGAGGCAGTGTCAGAGGGGATGAGCCAGGAGAGGCAGTGTCAGAGGAGGTGAGCCAGGAGAGGCAGTGTCAGAGGGGTGAGCCAGGAGAGGCTGTGTCAGAGGGGTGAGCCAGGAGAGACTGTGTCAGAGGGGTGAGCCAGGAGTGGCAGTGTCAGAGGAGGTGAGCCAGGAGAGGCTGTGTCAAAAGGGTGAGCCAGGAGAGGCTGTGTCAGAGGGTGTGAGCCGGTGAGAGGCAGTGTCAGAGGGGGTGAGCCAGGAGAGGCTGTGTCAAAAGGGTGAGCTAGGAGAGGCTGTGTCAGAGGGGGTGAGCCGGGAGAGGCTGTGTCAGAGGGGTGAGCCAGGAGAGGCAGTGTCAGAGGGGTGAGCCAGGAGAGGCGGTGTCAGAGGGGGTGAGCCGGGAGAGGCGGTGTCAGAGGGGGTGAGCCAGGAGAGGCTGTGTCAGAGGGGGTGAGCCATGAGAGGCTGTGTCAGAGGGGGTGAGCCATGAGAGGCTGTGTCAGAGGGGGTGAGCCAGGAGAGGCAGTGTCAGAGGGGTGAGCCAGGAGAGGCTGTGTCAGAGGGGTGAGCCAGGAGAGGGTGTGTCAGAGGGGTGAGCCAGGAGAGGCTGTGTCAGAGGGGGTGAGCCAGGAGAGGCTGTGTCAGAGGGGGTGAGCCAGAAGAGGCAGTGTCAGAGGGGGTGAGCCAGGAGAGGCTGTGTCAGAGGGGTGAGCCAGGAGAGGCAGTGTCAGAGGGGTGAGCCAGGAGAGGCAGTGTCAGAGGGGTGAGCCAGGAGAGGCTGTGTCAGAGGGGTGAGCCAGGAGAGGCTGTGTCAGAGGGGTGAGCCAGGAGAGGCAGTGTCAGAGGGGTGAGCCAGGAGAGGCTGTGTCAGAGGGGGTGAGCCGGGAGAGGCAGTGTCAGAGGGGGTGAGCCAGGAGAGGCCGTGTCAGAGGGGGTGAGCCAGGAGAGGCCGTGTCAGAGGGGGTGAGCCAGGAGAGGCCGTGTCAGAGGGGGTGAGCCAGGAGAGGCAGTGTCAGAGGGGGTGAGCCAGGAGAGGCAGTGTCAGTGGCAACCGTCCGACCAGCAAAAGGAAATATAGCTACCGCCACAGCTAGAGTTCCAAGGGCCAGAGCCTGCGGGCAAAAGGGCTCCTCCGGCACATATATACGCTGGGGAGCGGGTTACCGGTGGGAATCCATCGGGACCGAACATACACAAAGGTGCAGGGAAAGGCAGCCACCACTAACCGTCCAGGAGAAGCCACAGCAGCCGGCTGCGGGGCCCGTCCATCCAGCCGTTTGGTTTACCAGAGACTTTGCGTACCTTTGTGGCTGAGTGAGTACTACCGTGCCATCTGGCACCGCGCTGCGCAGTCCAGGCGACCCTGCACCCATCCAACCCTGCCTTCCCTGTCATCTCACCGGGCCCCGGGATCACCAACCCCTACCCACGGAGGGGGGAAAACAACATCCCAGCTGCTCCCTACCATCACTCCCGGGATCCCCGTCACCAGCAAAGGTGGTGCCCAACCTCACCACAACCCGTGGGTGGCGTCACGGACCAAATCCCCAAACCAAACTACCCCCTTTCACTCACGGGCGAGGAGCGCCGCTCGAGTCCCCGTATCCGGCCCACCGCTCGAGCCACCGAGCCGCCATCGCAGCAGCGCCGGACCCGAGCGTTAACGAGCGCAGCGCAGCGGCGTCCTTCCCCGCCCGCGACATATCCAGTTACCTTCCGGTCACTTCCGGCCCAATTCTGGCCTAATTCAATGTATCATACTTATATGGTGCAGACGAAAAGTCTGTTGTTTCTTTACTATGTTTGTTTAAGTAGCAGAACTGTTATCATTGCTCAGGCTACAATGTAACTCGCACAGAAGTCCGGCACACCCTCTCTGACTAACACAGGAACAGTCCACAAACAGAAAAGTGAGTGCAGCTCTGGAGTATAATACATTAGGTAACTCAGGATCAGTAATGTAATGTATGTATGTCACGGGCGGAGGGGTGGGAACGCCGCTCGCCTGGGTTTCGCTGACGCTCGGGTCCGGTGTTTCTGCTCCTCAGTGGCTCGAGCGCGGGGCCGAACTCGGGGACTCAAGCAGTGCCTCCTCGCCCACGAGTGAAAAGGGGGGAAGGTTTGGTGGTGGGATGTCGGTTGTGATGCCACCCACGGGTTGTGGTGATGGTGGGCACCACCGCTGCTAGTGACGGGGGGATCCCGGGAGCGATGGCGGAGAGCAGCAAAGGTGTTGACCCCTCCGTGGGTAGGGGCTGTTGGTCCGAGGGCCCCGGTTGGTACAGTGGATGCTGGTGGGTAGGGGATAGGTGCAGGTGCCGATGCGGGGAGGCAGCGCGGATGCGGGGTCAGCGTTACGGTTCAGCGCTGTGCCGGATGGCACTGTTGTACTCTCTCAGGTAGACAAGAACAGAGTCTCTGGTAAACCAAACGGCTGGATGGACGGGGCCTGCAGTCGGCTGCGGCGTCTTCACTCTCCCCGGACGAGTTGATGGTGGCTGTCGTTCCCTGCACCTGTGTAAGTGTTTGACTCCTATGGCTTCCCATGGGTAGTCTGCTCCCCAGCTTATACATGTCGGGAGAGCCCGTTTTGCCCGCAGGCGCTGGCCCTTGGATCTCTGGCCCTTGGAGGTGGCGCTTATCTGGACGGGTTGGGCGGTTGCCTTCTGACGGGACTTGGTTGGGAATGAACCCCTGATGTCCAGACCGCAATCAGAGAATTTGACCTTTACGGCGGCTCCTAGCCTAGTCTCGGGGTCTGAGTACCCTGCCTTGGTGCTTGGTTTCAATCTGCTCCCCATTTCGGTACTGGTGGGCCACCGCCCGACCCCGGTCCTACGGTTCCGCTGACTTCCACCAACTCCTGCAGACGGACACCACCGTCTGCCGACCTTGCTGATCGTGCCTGGGCTCCAAGCCAGACACACACACACAGTTTTACTCCTCTCACTTTCACGGTCTACTACAATCTGCTGACTTTTCCCGCCTCCAGGCCTGTGAACTCCTCGGTGGGTGGGGCCAACCGCCTGGCTCCGCCCCACCTGGTGTGGACATCAGCCCCTGGAGGAAGGCAACAAGGGTTTTGTTTGACTGGTGTTCCTGACCTGGGGAGGGGGGGTGTGTGTATGTGGTGTTATTATGTGACCCCTGAGGTCCAGGGCGTCACATGTACACAGTGACTGCACCAGCAGAATAGTGAGTGCAGCTCTGGAGGATAATACAGGAGGTAACTCAGGATCAGTAATGTAATGTATGTACACAGTGACTGCACCAGCAGAATAGTGAGTGCAGCTCTGGAGTATAATACAGGAGGTAACTCAGGATCAGTAATGTAATGTATGTACACAGTGACTGCACCAGCAGAATAGTGAGTGCAGCTCTGGAGTATAATACAGGAGGTAACTCAGGATCAGTAATGTATATACACAGTGACTGCACCAGCAGAATAGTGAGTGCAGCTCTGGAGTATAATACTGGATGTAACTCAGGATCAGTAATGTAATGTATATACACAGTGACTGCACCAGCAGAATAGTGAGTGCAGCTCTGGAGTATAATACTGGATGTAACTCAGGATCAGTAATGTAATGTATGTACACAGTGACTGCACCAGCAGAATAGTGAGTGCAGCTCTGGAGTATAATACAGGAGGTAACTCAGGATCAGTAATGTAATGTATGTACAGTGACTGCACCAGCAGAATAGTGAGTGCAGCTCTGGAGTATAATACAGGATGTAATTTATTTGTACACAGTGACTGGCATTGTCTGCGGATATAATTTCTATCTATACATTACCAGTTGTATATAATCTCCCTTCTTTGCGGTTATTGCTGTAGTGATTGGGGTAGTGGCGCTATATTGTGATATTCCTGCATGTGCTGTGTATAGAGTGTGGGTTAGTGGCACTATATTGTGATATTCCTGTATGTGCCGTCTGTAGATGTGTGGGTTTGGGCTCGTCGCTCGCGTGCTGTGATCGCTGCTCCCCGCTGTGTTCTGAGCGTTCATTGTTACATAACGGCCGGAGCTATAAATAGCCGCGATCCGCGGGATTTTACTCTCTCCAGGCAAATGGCTCTGTGGCGGCCACAATATTCACATGAGGCTGAATGGGAGAAGAGGACAGAGCAGCAGATATACAGGGCAATACGGGGAAGGAATGGAGTTATGCGGGCGTCTCACGGTACGATCTATCATGCGATTGCACTAGCGATCGCACCCGCCCCCGTCGTTTGTGCGTCACGGGCAATTAGTTGCCCGTGGGGCACAAAGTCGTTAAACCCCCGTCACACGTACTTACCTGCAGAGTGACCTCGCTGTGGGCGGCGAACATCCACTTCCTGAAGGGGGAGGGACGTTCGGCGTCACAGCGACGTCACACAGCGGCCGGCCAATAGAAGCGGAGGGGCGGAGATGAGCGGGACGTAACAACCCGCGCACCTCCTTGCTTCTGCATTGCCGGCGGGAGCCGCGGGACGCAGGTAAGCACGGAGCGACGTGTGCTGCCCCGGGTACGATGAACAACCGGCACAAAGAAAAATAAACGATTTTTTAAAAATGAGCGACGTGTCAATGATACACGATTTGCGAACGTTCTGCATCGCTCGTAGGTGTCAGACGACGTCGTAAACGATGCCGGATATGCGTCACGAAAACCGTGACCCCGACGACATATCACACAATAGATCGTCTCATGTGACGCCCGCATAAAAATAACAGCCCCATATAAGCCCCGGGGCAACTGTCACGGTGGGTTCAGGTCTTATCAGAATGTAATTTAGGTAATTGGAGAAGACTGGTGATGTCACAGAGGGAGAGAGACGAATAATTTGCCTGGTGATGATGTCATAGATTAACTGGAGAAGGCTGATGATGTCACAGAGGGAGAGAGACGAGTAATTTGCTTGGTGATGATGTCATAGATTAACTGGAGAAGGCTGATGATGTCACAGAGGGAGAAAGACGAGTTATTTGCCTGGTGATGATGTCATAGATTAACTGGAGAAGGCTGATGATGTCACAGAGGGAGAAAGACGAGTTATTTGCCTGGTGATGATGTCATAGATTAACTGGAGAAGGCTGATGATGTCACAGAGGGAGAGAGACGAGTAATTTGCTTGGTGATGATGTCATAGATTAACTGGAGAAGGCTGATGATGTCACAGAGGGAGAGAGACGAGTAATTTGCTTGGTGATGATGTCATAGATTAACTGGAGAAGGCTGATGATGTCACAGAGGGAGAAAGATGAATTATTTGCTTGTTGATGATGTCATAGATTAACTGGAGAAGGCTGATGATGTCACAGAGGGAGAAAGATGAATTATTTGCCTGGTGATGATGTCATAGATTAACTGGAGAAGACGGATGATGTCACAGAGGAGAAAGACGAGTTATTTGCCTGGTGATGATGTCATAGATTAACTGGAGAAGACTGGTGATGTCACAGAGGAGAAAGACGATTTATTTGCCTGGTGATGATGTCATAGATTAACTGGAGAAGGCTGATGATGTCACAGAGGAGAAAGACGAGTTATTTGCCTGGTGATGATGTCATAGATTAACTGGAGAAGGCTGGTGATGTCACAGAGGGAGAAAGACGAGTTATTTGCTTGGTGATGATGTCATAGATTAACTGGAGAAGACTGGTGATGTCACAGAGGAGAAAGACGAGTTATTTGGCTGGTGATGATGTCATAGATTAACTGGAGAAGGCTGATGATGTCACAGAGGGAGAGAGACGAGTTATTTGCCTGGTGATGATGTCATAGATTAACTGGAGAAGACTGGTGATGTCACAGAGGAGAAAGACGAGTTATTTGGCTGGTGATGATGTCATAGATTAACTGGAGAAGGCTGATGATGTCACAGAGGGAGAGAGACGAGTAATTTGCTTGGTGATGATGTCATAGATTAACTGGAGAAGGCTGATGATGTCACAGAGGGACAGAGACGAGTAATTTGCCTGGTGATGATGTCATAGATTAACTGGAGAAGGCTGATGATGTCACAGAGGGAGAGAGACGAGTAATTTGCCTGGTGATGATGTCATAGATTAACTGGAGAAGGCTGATGATGTCACAGAGGGAGAGAGACGAGTTATTTGCTTGTTGATGATGTCATAGATTAACTGGAGAAGGTTGATGATGTCACAGAGTAAGAAAGATGAATTATTTGCCTGGTGATGATGTCATAGATTAACTGGAGAAGACTGGTGATGTCACAGAGGAGAAAGACGAGTTATTTGCCTGGTGATGATGTCATAGATTAACTGGAGAAGGCTGATGATGTCATAGTAAGAGTGTCACTCGTCTAGTTGATTATAATGTCACAAAGTGAAGATGGAGGTGATGTCATAGACTGAGGGGTTTGGGTTATCTGTGTAATAATGATGTCATAAAGTGAGTAAGTTAACTAGAGAATCCTGATGATGTCACAGGTATGATGTCACTGGTATAAAGTGATGTCATAAAGTACAAGTTATATGAAGAAGGTAGAGGGTGGAGTTATGTGGTTGGTGATGTCATAGGACATGTGGGTTAAATGGAGAAGACTGGTGATGTCACATAGGGAGGGCATTGGGATGAAATTTGTCATGAGCCAAAATCATATAAGAAATGAAGGGGCTCAGTTTTGGGGGGATATGGTGAGATCACAGAGTGAGCCAATATGGTGATATCGGCTGACCTGGAGAAAGCTGTTGATGTCACAAGGTGAAGGGAGTTTTCTAGGAATGAAAATGTCAGCAGTGACTACCGGGGTTCCGTCAGTATAAGCGCTGCAACACACAGGGTCCACACAATACAAAAGTGAGCTCTAGCGCTAGGGAGAGGTGAGCAGGGTCACCTACTGCCACTCGCCTGAGGTTGATCCCTTCACACCCTTATACAAGTCCTTCCCCCTATCACCGATCACATGCCTAGGCCCTCGCTTACTCTGATCTCACCCTGGCTAGTGAGTAGGTTGGCAAGAGCACTAGTCTCACCACTACAATCATACAACCCAATGGAAGGGAAACAGACAGGGTGATAATAGACACAAAAGGAGAACACTCCAAGCTCCAATGCAGCTAACCACACCGCTGCAATTGTCATGACACCTCAGCTTCTTCCAGAGACTTACTGGTCACCATAAGTATGAAAACTCTATAACTGGCATCAGATGGCAAGGCACATGACTTTTAATAATAAATAGGAGTGGTCTCAAAAAGGTGCACCTGAGATTAAGGCTCCAAAGGATAGCCAGATAAGAAAGTTTCCTTAGCCCCTACAGCATCAAAGGAAAGCAAATACATTTAAACACCAGCTGCAGACCTGTGCATAATAAGGGGCTGTGACCTTCTGGTCCAGAATCGCCAGAGATCCCCCCACTGCGGGGCACACCCATGACAGATTCATTTTAAAAAAAAATTATTTAAATAAAGAATTTTAAAAAACAGTGTGGTCTTTGCCCTATTTTTGATAACCAGGGTAAGGCAGACAGCTGGGGGCTGGTATTCCTAGGATGAGAAGGTCAATGGTTATTTGGCTCTTCTCAGCCTAAAAATAGCAGCCCGCAGCCACCCCAGAATTGTTGCATCTATTAGATACTCCACTTCTGGCACTGAACCTGGATCTTCCTGGTTGCCCTGGCGCCGGGGTGGCAATTGGCGTAACACTTTTGGGGTTGATGTCAGCTGGGAATTGACCGCTGGCATTAAGCCCAGGGGTTAGTAATGGAGAGCGTTGTGTTTATGGCTGGTTGTATGAGGGCAGAGAGCTGAACTACCCAATCAGTGACTTACATAATTACTTGAGTTGAGCCCATCCGAGGTTCTGACCTACTTGACTTGAGTACTGACCACTCGAACATCGTAGTGTTCACTTATCATTATGAGTACATGGTAGTGCTCGGTCATAACTAATGGTTATACAAAGACAATGGGGGCCTCCCCTGTGATATTAGCCCACCGATACCCCCCACCCGGGATCACACCTACACTCCAGACTGTTACATTGTAGCTAACCAAAAGCATCGAGGTCTGAAAGTTTGTTACAATTGTATCCAGTGTGGACAATCCTCTGTGAGCTAAACACACCAGCAGCCCAAATTCATCCATCTGTAACAAACCCTCAGCTGTGAGAAGTGTCAGTCCGGGATGTAATATATTCCTGCAGTCATGTAATAAGCAGTCTGGCCTCTCCGGCTGATGTGTGATAAGGTGTCACGTCTGCTCCCTGCCCGCCGGCGTGCATCATCACCGGAGCAGAGTCATCTCTGGGCCGTGCTGTGTGCACTCACATCCACCAAAGCTGAAGAATTGGGATTTTACATTTAATACCTTGTGCTTAAAATCCGCAGACACCGAACTCCGAAGCTTCACAAATTGAATTGAACTCTAAGGGTCGATTCATTACTGCGTTTGTGCCTGTTTATGCTGTGTTTGAGCTTTTCCACCTGTTCTTCATTTGTTCTTCATTTGTTTTTGTGACGATGCCTCCTCTGTCCTGCTGAAGCCGCATCAATGAGAATGTGAGCTCTTATTTCAGGATGCTGCTGTCTGTATGAAGCCACACAATCCTCCCCCTGCTCCATAGGGAGGACGGCAACAGCCGCAGATGGTGGGAGCGAGGGGCGCAGGATGAACATCTACTGTCATATTCATTGTATGTCATGCAGCCTAGTAACAGTGTCATTATCCCATACCCCCAGTGTCATTATCCTGTACCCTCAGCGTCATTATCCCATACCCCCAGTGTCATTATCCCGTACCCCCAGTGTCATTATCCTGTACCCCCAGTGTCATTATCCCGTACCCCCAGTGTCATTATCCTGTACCCCCAGTGTCATTATCCTGTACCCCCAGTGTCATTATCCCGTACCCCCAGTGTCATTATCCCGTACCCCCAGTGTCATTATCCCATACCCCCAGTGTCATTATTCTGTACCCCCAGTGTCACTGTCATTATCCTGTACCCCCAGTGTCATTATCCCGTACCCCCAGTGTCATTATCCCGTACCCCCAGTGTCATTATCCCATACCCCCAGTGTCATTATTCTGTACCCCCAGTGTCACTGTCATTATCCTGTACCCCCAGTGTAGGTGTCATTATCCTGTACCCCCAGTGTCAGTGTCATTATCCTGTACCCCCAGTTTTAGTGTCATTATCCTGTACCCCAAGTGTAGGTGTCATTATCCTGTAACCCCAGTGTCGATGTAATTATCCCGTACCCCCAGTGTCATTATCCTGTACCCCCAGTGTCAGTGTCACTATCCTGTACCCCCAGTGTCAGTGTCATTATCCTGTACCCCCAGTGTCAGTGTTATTATTGCGAAACCCGAGTGTCATTTGTGACAGGGTATGCGACAGAGCAGTAAGGAACGCCAGGCCAAGGAACAATCTAAAGGGCTTTAATGGAACCACAAAGATAAAGCACCAAACAAATATAAATCCTTAAAGTCTGCAAGGAGTCCACAACAAAACAACAGATCCGGGGGCGCCTCCCGGTATTCCGATGCCAGGGAAAATAGGGCAATGGTTCTTATATGAGTTCCTTGAGTCCAACAGGGTGAACAACAAAACACAATCCCACGTGGCCACTGATCTCCAGTCTGTGACAGTCCATACACAGGCCCTAGGATCCAGCCTCAGCTATAGATCCTAGTCCTTCTCCAGCCGAGATCCAACTAACTGACCTAACATGGGTCTCATTGTTCTTCTCTCCTGGGATCAGCCCCTTAGGTGGGCAGAATGGCACACCTCCCCTGGACATTTGATACACAAAAGGATTCTAGATGTCCTGGCTCTGTTCTGTTTACCAAGTTGTGCTTTGAAGAAGTCCAATGCTGAGAAGAACAAACAATCCCCCACCAGTAGTACATACAAGACAGTCAAGGAGGGACAGACTATTACACCATGAGCACAGGCGGGGGAGGGACACGCTGTTACAATCCCTTCCCCCCTCAATATGTGTATGGACTAGTGAATTCAACAGGTCGCTTGTCAAGTACACGTAAACATGGCAGACCTGACTCAGGGTTCCTCCTGCCTGGACAATCCATCGGCATTTTGTATTGGCTCCTTCTTCTTTAGTGTATGGTGGAGGTGTAGAGTGGAAGGGTTGGGCTCCAGTTTGTATCCTCCTTGACTTAAACTCTGCTTCCTGCACCCACAAATCGGCATTGTAGATCTCCCACATAATTGCTTAGGAGAATATCTGCAGGCAGGCCCTCATCACCCCAACCACACATTGCTTGACTCCAAAGCCAAAGTCCAGTTCTACACTTGCTTTTGGGATATTTCTCCTTTGTCCTCCAACTAATTCAATGGTAAACCCTGGTACTGGCTGTATCGCCTCTGGCTGAACCAATCGGGGATCAGTCTGTCTGGAGGTTCTAGCTGCTTCCACAGTGAGCCTCCTCTCCAACAATGCTGTCCTCTCTTGAGCTCTGCGAAAAGCCTCCCTCTTATCTTCTATGGTGGATTCATCTCCAAGCAGTGCCATCTCCTCCTCATACCACACAACCCACTGACTTTTTGGGGTATTTATCTCCAGCTCCTGTCTTTCATCCCCTTGGTGTGGAAATCCTTCCTCGATGCTATCTTGCAGGCAAGCTCCTTCCAAAGCCTCAATTAGTTGCTCCTTGGAGAGTCCTTTGTAGCCGACTCCTAATTCACAGGCGTTTGTTTTGAGGCTCGACAAAGTCCAGTTCTTGTACTCTGAGGTACTGGTTCCAGATGTTGATGGGCCGTTGTCCTCCATTCCTTCTGCTCTGATCCCACCGCTGCCGCCAGTTTGTGACGGGGTATGCGACAGAGCAGTAAGGGACTCCAGGCCGAGGAACAATCTTTATTGGAATGGGCTTTATTGGAACCACAAAGATAAATCACCAAACATAAATATAGATCCTTCAAGTCTGCAAGGAGTCCACAACAAAACAACAGATCCGGGGGCGCCTCCCGGTATTCCAACGCCAGGGAAAATAGGACAATGGTCCTTATATGAGTTCCTTGAGCTGTTACGCATTATCCTGCACCACCAGTGTCAGAATCATTATCCTGCACCCCCAGTGTCAGTGTCATTATCCTGTACCCCCAGTGTCAGTGTCACTATCCTGTACCACCAGTGTCAGTGTCACTATCCTGTACCCCCAGTGTCATTATCCTGTACCCCCAGTGTCAGTGTCATTATCCTGTATCCCCAGTATCAGTGTAATTATCCTGTAACCCCAGTGTCAGTGTTATTGTAGGAGGTTGTCGTGTTGCCCCCACTCCTATTGAGTTTTATAATGTTTTATGTGTATTATGTGTTTGATATGGACTGTGCTGTTTCGGGAGGTCGCGGTTTCCCGATGCAGCAGAGCCAAGACTGTGTAGCGGCCGGTGCCACCTAGCGCTGAGGCCTGGTAAAGTCAATTGTAAGTGTATTGTACTGTAATAACTATGTACTGTAGATGATAATGTGAAGTGTGACCTGTTATGTGCCATTAATGTGTTAACAGTGTAATGTAAATTATAATGATGTTAAGTAGATAGACTTTGATAGTGAATAGATCAATCTAGGTTCCCTGAGAACAGATGGAGCTGAGAGCAAAGGTGGTAGAAGTGACAGATGGTCAAAGGGTTGTCTAGAGAGATGGGTCTCTAGGGAGTGAGTTCTGCAGTTCGGTTCCTGGAGTAAAGATGTGACCTAGTAACTTGGGTCCTCAGGGAACCCTGAGGTATCCTCCAAGGGTCCGGAGCCTACGGCTCACCTTGGGACAGGCTTAGAGGATTCCAGGGAGTAAATGGACTACCAGAGCGAGAGTTCCTCGGGACGGGTCTAAGGAAGTTGAGTGAAAGGACTACGGGTAGCCGCGGAGAGAAGACCAGGGGGGAAACAGAGGCATATGCCTGGCAACTGAAGGACTAGGTCCCATATAGTGGCATAGGCCAATACTGAGTTCCTCGGAAGAAAGTTTATAAGTGTGTCCATGTCTGTCATGAAAGTGAACAAATTAATAAATCGTTTACTATTGTTTTGCCAAGGGTTCTCCAGAATCCTGTGTCTATCTACTACATCAAAGTGGCGACTGGCTGCGGGGTGGTGGACCCTGCCCTAAGAATACAGTAAGTGTTGTACACTTCACCCAATGCAGTCAAGAAGCAGTGGCTCTCTGGTGAAGGAGTGTGGAGCCCTCACAGCCTGGAGTCCACACGATCCTTTAGGCCTCTTTCACACCTTTGACACGTCCGTGAAAAACGTGCGTGTTTTTTCACGAACGTGTCAAAGGTGTGTTTTGCCCTCCGTGAGCCGTGTTTATGGCACATGTGTGTTCTCCGTGTGTTATCTGTGATAACACACGGAGAACGGGAACTTTCTACTCACCTGTCACTGGCTTCGCTGGCCGTGGTGCTGATCTTCGGTCTCCGGTCCTGCCGACTCCCCGCTGCTGCTGCTTCCGGCCGCAGTGAAGTGAATATGCAATGAGCATAATGAGCGGCGGTTGGCAGCAAGTCACAGCAGCGGCAGAGGCTGCAGGGCTGGAGAAGGTGAGAAAAGTTTAGTTTTTTTTTATCGCAGACACGTGTTTTCTCCGGTGCGTGTCACACGGAACACATCTGTGTGGTACGTTTGTGTTACGTGTGACCCGTTTGCGTTCCATGTGACACCCGTGATGCCGGAGAGATGTCTACGTGTGGAGCACATGGGCACACGTATGCTCCACAGGTACACACGGTCCATGGCTGAATACGCACGTGAGTGCAAACCCATTGATTTTAATGGGTCTACGTGTGCCCGTGTCTCCGGTACGTGAGAAAACTGACCAAACACGTACCGGAGGCACGGACGTGGAAAAGAGGCATCAAGTGGCGCTGCGAGCAGGGTCATACTCTGCACAACCTGTCAAGACGGGCTACAGGGAAGATGCCTGAGATGAACAAGTTACGGGTTGTGGAAGCAAAGATGACAGGATGGCCTGAAGCCGAACATCAGCCACGTTCGTCGTGGGCAGCACCGAAGAAAAACAGAGCAAAGCACTACCCTGTGTGCTCGGAAGCTGGGGATGCAGAAACGCCCCATGTTCAGTGGTGTCTGTCTCTGGCGGGTGCACCAGAGGGCAAGAAGAAGAACGCAAAGGGCTGTCCTGTGTATCCAAATCTGGGGATTAAGAAACGCCCAATGTTTATTGGTGCCTGTCTCCAGTGGGTAAACCAGAAAAAGAGAGCCCATCCCTCCGAAGCAGCTAACGGGGAATGGGTATTAGCTCTGAAGAAACCAGAGGAGGAACTGGAAGAGGCCACACCCTGGAGGGTGCGGTCCAGAAAATGGAGACTTTTCCTACAGTATTGGCTGGCGCTATTAACAGCAAGTGCTGTAGCAAGCTGATAGAACCATGGTAGAGGCACCACCGATGGAGGGGATAGCTGGGGATGAGCCGAACGGCCGTGAGGATCCCGATTTGAGTTTGAGTTTGAGTCATTTGGCAGGCCAGGGCCTTGCAGAGGTGGAAGACCAGTGAGCCCAGCAAGAGTAGGACTAAGAACTGAGGTGGACTCCTTCAGCACATGTCGCGGCGGTGGATTCATCTTGGAGACTGGGACACAAGACTGGGTCTTCATTGAGAGGACCACTGTGGAGAGTGGCCATCTACTCTGGGCAATAGCCCCTTTGCGGAGGGACTTCAGGTGATGTTCCTGAATGTAGGGAAACCACCAGGTTGCACATGCAGCCCACATCCTGCAAGACGTATTTACAGTCAAGGGTGAAATGTACTGCTTCCATCGAGCCTGGGATGCAGCCAAGTAGAGAGTCACCCCAGCAAGTTTGCGTCCTCCCCCACTGCCCTGGGGCCATTAATGTGTGCTCCTGTTATCTTTTCCCCCCGGAGCCTGTGCACTTAGGACACGTGAGCACTCACCGACCCTCCTCTTAAAGGGATGGCGAGTAATTCCCTGGAAGTGCCTCTCAGCCTATTGCTGAGAGTTACTATGTATTTAAGACACTCTCCCATTAGGGGAGGTGCCTGCGCAATACTCCTAATTATTTAGTCTATCAGTCTGAAAGCTAGTTGTCAGGTCCCGTTATTACTGCCTCACCTGTACCAGAGCCTGCCTACCCATATCTATCTGTGCCTGCTTTCCCCACCATTGCTGTCCATACCTGCTTGCTTCTCTGCTTCAGCAATCCCGCCTGTACCTCCCTGTACCTGTGTCCATATAATGCTATCTAGGCATGTATGGCACTATCCAGGCACAATATTTTGCTACCTGGGCACGTATGGCACTATCCATACCCCATATAATGCTATTTGGGCATGTACGGCACTATCCAGGCACCATATTTTGCTACCTGGGCACGTATGGCACTATCCGGGCACCATATTTTGCTACCTGGGCACGTATGGCACTATCCGGGCATCATATAATGCTATCTGGGCACGTGCGGCACTATCCGGACACCATGTAATGCTATATGGGCATGTACGGCACTATCTGGGTCTCATATAATGCTATCTGGACACGTGTGGCACTATCCGGGCACCATATAATGCTATCTGGGCACAATATGGCACTATGTGGGCTCCTCGCTATCACGGCTTCCCTGGCCCAGGTGCTGTCCGTATCAGAGCATGTGCCACTACATTAGTGAATGGAGGCTGCACTACCCGGCTGCTATTTGTGTTCTCGGCTGACTTTCCTGTCTGCTGGTAATAATAACAGGAGTTATATTTATCCGCCACCGCTGCGACACTAAGATTAGAAGTGGAAACTGTGAACTGCAGAACGAGGTGTGAATGAGACACTAAGACGCAGCAGCCGCAGCAGCCGCAGCAGGGAGATTCTGCTCTGCTTTCAACCAAAACAATCAAAAGTTAACCCCTTCACGACCAATGACGCACCTGTACATCATTGGTCCTGTCTGTACCTTTAAAGTGGGTTCATGCACCGCATTTTTTTTTTTTTTACTTTATAACTACGGTACTTTTTTTTAACCCCTTAAATAAAAGTAAAACTATACATGTTTGGTATCTACAAACCCGTACCAACCTGAGGAATCATAATGTCAGGTCAGTTTTACCATATAGTGCACATGGTAAATAAAAAAAGAACAAAAAAAACCACAATCGTGAAATTGCATTTTTTTTTTAAATTTCATCGCATTTGGAATGTTTTTCCTGTTTTCCAGAACAATATGAGGCAGAATGAATGATGTCATTCAAAAATACAACTCGCCCCACAAAAAACATGCCCACGTATGGCTATAATGATGGAAAAATAAAAACGTTATGGCTCTTGGAAGAATAGGACAAAAAAGGAAAATCGCCCAGGGGTGAAGGAGACAATTCCCAAAATATCACACGTTGGGGTTTGTACAGGACGGCGCTGAACGACCCTCACTCACAGGAAGTGTGTGCAGCCCATAGCAACCAGGGGTCCACTTTTATATTACCAGCACAACCAATCAAAGCTCAGCTTTCATTGCCCACAGCATCCAATCAGGGCTCGGCTTTTGTTTTACCTCAGCAGTGTTTGAAACAACTGAGGTAAAACGAAAGCCGAGCCCTGATTGGATGCTGTGGGCAATGACAGTCGAGCCATCGTCTCCTTCCTGTCAGACCGTCGTTTTCTGTGGAGGGCAGTCGTGTGTGAGCACAACATGGCAGATTGTGATAGTGGAGGCGACGCACACAGGATCAGACACAGCGGCACTAGGTATAGGCAATAGGTCTCAAATTTTGGTTAAATATGAATAGCAATGGATAAACAAAATCATATTCTAAAGCTTCGGAAGTTATCTCCTTCCTCTCTCACTTATATCAGTCCTATCTTGCTTCTCCCCGCCTCCTCCATTTATTATTCCCTCTTTTCATCCTCTCTCCTTTCTTCCTTCCTTATTCCATTCTCTCTTTTTTGCTTCATTCCTCTCTCTCATCTTCCCCTAATAATCATATCCTTTCTTCTGTTTGACTTTCCATGTTCCCTCCCATCTTCTCTAAATCCTCACCTTCCCTCCTTCCTTTCTTCTTTCCTTCTGACCTTTGTTGCTTCCTTATTTCCTTCCTCGCTGACTCCCTCTCATCTTCCTCTAATTTCTACTTTCTTTCATTTCGTACTTCCTTTCTCACATCTTACCTTGATCCATTTCTTTCTCCCTTCCTTTTTTTATCCCTTCTTGCAAACATTTTTGTTTACTTATTCTATTTCTTCCTTCCTTTCCCTTTGCTGCTGTCCACCCTCTCTTCTTTTCTCCTATTTATCTTCCCTTCCTTTCTACCCTCCTTTACCTTTGCTGCTGCTCACCCTCTCTTTTCTCCTACTTATCTTCCCTTCCTTCCTTCCTTCCTTCCCTCCTTTACCTTTGCTGCTGCTCACCCTCTCTTCTTTTCTCCTATTTATCTTCCCCTCCTTCCTTCCCTCCCTCCATTACCTTTGCTGCTACTCACCCTCTCTTTTCTCCTACTTATCTTCCCTTCCTTCCTTCCTTCTTTCCTTCCCTTCTTTCCCTTTGCTGCTGCCCACCCTCTCTTTTTTTCTCCTATTTATCTTCTCTTTCTTTCCTCCTTTCCCTTTGCTGCTGTCCACCGTCTCTTCTTTTCTCCTCCTATCATCCCTTCCTCCCTTCCCTGCTTTACCTTTGCTGCTGCTCACCCTCTCTTCTTTTCTCCTATTTATCTTCCCCTCCTTCCTGCCCTCCCCCCTTTACCTTTGCTGCTGCTCACCCTCTCTTTTCTCCTACTTATCTTCTCTTCCTTCCTTCCTTCCTTCTTTCCTTCCTTCCCTTCTTTCCCTTTGCTGCTGCCCACCCTCTCTTTTTTTCTCTTATTTATCTTCCCTTTCTTTCCTCCTTTCCCTTTGCTGCTGTCCACCGTCTCTTCTTTTCTCCTCCTATCATCCCTTCCTTCCTTCCCTTCTTTACCTTTGCTGCTGCTCACCCTCTCTTTTCTCCTACTTATCTTCCCTCCCTTCCTTCCTTCCTTCCATCCTTCCATCCTTCCTTCCTTTCCTCCTTTCCCTTTGCTGCTGTCCACCCTCTCTTCTTTTCTCCTATTTATCTTCCCTTTCTTTCCTCCTTTCCCTTTGCTGCTGTCCACCGTCTCTTCTTTTCTCCTCCTATCATCCCTTCCTTCTTTCCCTCCTTTACCTTTGCTGCTGCTCACGCTCTCTTTTCTTCTACTTATCTTCCCTTCCTTCCTTCCTTCCTTCCTTCCTTCTCTGCTTTACCTTTGCTGCTGCTCACCCTCTCTTCTTTTCTCCTATTTATCTTCCCCTCCTTCCTTCCCTCCCCCCTTTACCTTTGCTGCTGCTCACCCTCTCTTTTCTCCTACTTATCTTCCCTTCCTTCCTTCCTTCTTTCCTTCCTTCCCTTCTTTCCCTTTGCTGCTGCCCACCCTCTCTTTTTTTCTCCTATTTATCTTCCCTTTCTTTCCTCCTTTCCCTTTGCTGCTGTCCACCGTCTCTTTTCTCCTGCTATCTTCCCTTCCTTCCTTCCCTTCTTTACCTTTGCTGCTGCTCACCCTCTCTTTTCTCCTACTTATCTTCCCTTCCCTTCCCTTCCGTTCCCTTCCTTCCTTCCTTCCTTCCTTCCATCCTTCCTTCCTTTCCTCCTTTCCCTTTGCTGCTGTCCACCCTCTCTTCTTTTCTCCTATTTATCTTCCCTTCCTTTCTTTTTTCCCACCTTTCCCTTTGCTGCTGCCCACCCTCTTCTTTTCTCCCACTTATCTTCCCTTCATTCCTTTCTTCTTTTTTTCACCACTTCCTTTCTTCCTTTATTGCTCCCATCCTCCTTTTTTCTCCCTCCCATCTTCTCCTAAAGACGTTAAATGAACAATCTAATATATGCAACTCGGTCTTTTCTTTCTTTGTGCTTTCTTAGCTTCTACTTGGCATTGAGTATACGGTATATAGTGTGATTGTTTTCAGTATTTTCCTCTTGTAGATTTTCTCTTGTAAATGTATAATCTTCTTTGTTGATCCTGGTGGTTAATCCACTTTCCTTCACCGCTGGGGCTCATCTTCCACCCATTACTTATTGTCAGCGATGAGTAAATCTTTTGAAGTTCTCATTCGCCAGCTTTGTCAAATTTGTCCCCAAAATTTGAATGTCAGTGAATAACAGCTTTCAACTGCCCTGAAAACAAGTGCGTCTCTGAGGTCTCCTCAGACTGCATACAACCCATTTCAACCTTATTAACCCATTACCAATAGGGATGAGCGGACCCATGGAAGTTTGGGTTCACCAGGTTCGGACAGATATTAGTTAAAAGTGGCCAGACATGACACAAACTTGACCCCGGACCCCGAACACCATATTAGTCAATGGGGAACCAAACTTTGGTGCTGTAAAATGGTCATAGTAGAGGCTAGGTGCATGCAAAATGGGAGTAAGAGCAGGACAATTGCCATGTAAATGAGTATGAGAAGTTCCAAGCTGCCACTGCTCGGTAGGGACCTATGGAGACACATTCTCAGGACCTTCTCAGAACAAGGTTCCATAGGAATCGATTGGGTCTCATGGGACATTACACCACTGGATTACATCGTAACATCAAAGATTTATTTTTAATTAATAAATTGGTGAACGAGGGCATGTGAGGGAGTCTTCATCCAAACTATTTTTCCATCTGTGTTTTTATAATTGTTTACTTGTTGGGTTAGTAATGGGGTTGTCTGATAGACGCCTCTCCATTACTAACCCCTGGGCTATGCCAGCTGTCAATTCACACCTGACATTAACCCCAAAACCCCTGATTACCACTACACCAGGACAATCGGAAAGAGCTGTGACATCTGCACTGGCAGCAGCAATAGCTAAGAGGTATAAACTATGACGGGACCAGCACTAGCAGTAACATAGTGTAGATATAATATGATGGACATGCAGGAGATGTGAGAACGCTGTATAAATGACGTGATAGACAGGGAGTAGATGCCCAGGTGGGTGGGGGACACTGGCACAGGCAGTGGCAGAACTGAGTAGAGATTAATGAATAGGCAGATGCTACAGCTGATAATCCCCACTGATCTGTACTTACTGTGGATAACTTGGTCTGCTAGGGTGTGACAAAGTCACCTGCTGTGCTGAATACCCATTTGACATCACACAGGAGGTTGAATAACAGTTCGCCTGCAGCAAACTTGGCCAGTTCTTTTTTTTGCTGATTCTTGGTTAAGGAAAGCACGGATCCAGGAGATATTTTTGAGTTGTAATCGGCATGAGTTGAAGAGGGCTTGGATGTGTGGCTTGAAGGATAGAGCAGAGTCGAGGGTTACTCCAAGGCAACGAGCTTGTGAGACTGGGGAGAGTGAGCAACCATCGAGTTTGATGGAAAGGCTTGTTGGAGGAGATGAGTGAGGAGGAGGAAAGACAATGAACTCTGTTTTGTCCATGTTACGTTTTATGAATCACGCAGAGAAGAAGGATGAAATAGCAGACAGACATTGTGGGATTTTGGTTAGTAGAGAGGTAATGTCAGGTCCAGAAAGGTAGATCTGTGTGTCATCGGCATAGAGATGATACTGAAAGCCGTGGGACTCTATGAGCTGTCCCAGGCCGAAGGTGTAGATGGAGAACAGCAGGGGTCCAAGAACTGAGCCTTGGGGGACCCCCACAGATAGGGGGCGAGATAAGGAAGTGGTGTGAGAATGGGAGACGCTGAAAGTTCGGTCGGTTAGGTATGAGGAGATCCAAGATAGGGCCAAGTCTGTGATGGCCAGAGATGAGAGAATCTGTAGTAGGAGGGAATGGTCTACTGTGTCGAAGGCAGAGGACAGGTCCAAGAGGAGGAGGATAGAGTAGTGTCGCTTGGCTTTGGCGGTTAGTAGATCATTGGTGACTTTGGTTAGGGCAGTTTCAGTAGAGTGATGTGGTCGGAAGCCAGATTGTAGCTGGTCAAAGAGGGAGCAGGATGAGAGGTATGAGGACAGTTCAAGATGGACATGCTGTTCCAGTAGTTTTGAGGCATAGGGGAGAAGGGATATTGGGCGATAGTTTGACACAGAGGATGGGTCAAGGAAGGGCTTTTTGAGGATGGGTGTAATGGAGGCATGTTTAAAGCATGAGTGGAATATACCACTTGTTAGTGATAGGTTGAAGAGATGGGTTAGGTCTGGGATGAGGACTGCGGTGATGTTGGGGATGAGGTGCGATGGGAGCGGGTCCAGTGCACAGGTGGTTAGATGTGATCTTGAGAGGAGAGTTGAAAGATTGTTTTCTGTCATAGTGGAGAAGCTGGATTTGGAGGAAGAGGGCTGAGTAGCTATGATGAGGGGCCATGGTGATTGTGGGCCAAAGCTTGCTCTGATGTTGTCAATCTTCTGCTTGAAGAAGGAGGCAAAGTCTTCAGCTGAGATGAGAGGAGAGGGAGGTGGTGCTGGAGGATGGAGGGCAGAGTTGAAAGTGTTTAATAGCTGTTTAGGGTTGTGAGAGAGAGAGGATATGAGGGATGAGAAGTAGGTTTGTTTTGCAGCAGTGAGTGTGGACTTGAAGGTGGTGAGGGACTCTTCATATGCAAAGAAGTGCTCAATGGAATGAAACTGCGCTCAGCAATTCTGGAAGCCCGTCTCAGTTCTTTAGTCTGACTCGTGTGCCAGGGTTGCCTGTTGATTGTGCGGGTTTTGGTGTGTGTGAGGGGGGCAGCTGATTCGAGAACTGTAGAGATTGTATATTATTGTAGTGTTGCATAAAGTTGCAGCAGCATCTGCATCATGTAAAAATGCAATGTCTGTGAGAGGGAGAAGGGACTGAGAAAGTGCGTGAAAATCAAGGCGTTTGATATTTCTGCGAGGGTGTGAAAGTTTGTGGAGGGGGGTTGCGTACTTGGAGAAGAAAGGGAAGAGAATGTGAGTTGGTTGTGGTCAGACAGGGGTAGAGGTGAGTTAGAGAGGTTAGTTAGGGAACAGAGGCGAGTGAAGATGAGGTCCAGCATGTGGCCATCTTTGTGAGTAGCTGCAGAAGACCATTGGGTGAGTCCGAAGGAGGAAGTGAGTGTTAGAAGTTTGGAGACAGATGAGTGGGAAGTGTCAATGGGGATATTGAAATCACCCATGATGATGGTGGGGATGTCGGTGGAAAGGAAATGTAGTAGCCAGGTGGTGAAATAGTCAAAAAAGGCAGTGACTGGCCCTGGAAGGCGGTAAATGACAGCCAGTTGAAGGTTGGAGGGGGCGTAGATGCGTACGGAGTGCACCTCAAAAGATGGAAGAGGAATGCCAGGTAATGCCAGCTGCACACGGATGAATGGGACTTTGGTGGCCGGGAAGATGGAATGGAGGTTGCCGGGTGGTGTCTGCTGCCTCTGGATGGTGGTAATGGGGACTGTGGTGGCCAGTGGCTGTGTCAGGACAGGTAACAGACCAGGGAGTTGAGCATTTAGCTCCAGGAACCATGGCATTCGATCGGGCACTTAGCGTGTAGAGAACCCCGACGCTTGATAGAGTTCTGAGTGTGCAGAGAACCCCAATGCTTGATTGAGTTCCGAGTGTGCAGAGCACCATAATGCTTGATTGAGTTCCGAGTGTGCAGAGCACCCCGATGCTTGATTGAGCACCTGGCAGTGCCGAGACCCTGATGCTTGATTGAGTAATGAGCACCCTGATGCTTGATTGACTACTGAGCACCCTTGATGCTTGATCGAGTACTAAACACCCCGATGCTTGATCGAGTACTGAGCACCCTGATGTTTGATTGAGTACAGAGCACCCTGATGCTTGATCGAGTACAGAGCATGCTGATGATTGATCGAGTACTGAGCACCACGGTGCTTGATCAAGTAATGAGCACCCTGATGCTTGATCGAGTACCGGGCACCCTGATTCTTGATTGAGTACTAAGCACCCTGATGCTTGATCGACTACCGAGCACCCCGATGCTTAAACGAGTACTCAGCACCCCTATGCTTGATTGAGTACTGAACACCCCGTCACTTAATTGAGTACTGAGCACCCCAATGCTCTATTGAGTAGTGAGCACCCGGACACTTGATCGAGTAACAAGTACCACCATTCTTGATCGAGTACCAAGCATCCGGATAATTGATCGAGTACCGAACACCCCTATGCTTGATCGAGTACTGAGCACCGGTGCCGAGCTCATTAGTAGTTGAATCAAACTGTAAATTGTTCATATTCACTGGGACCTGTGAATTTCCTTAAATTCAACACAAATTCAATTCACATGGAATCGATTCGCACATCTCCACTTGCCCTGACTCAGATAATTCAGTGACCTCTTGTGTCATCATCAAAGGGATGTTAAATGGGGTCAGAGTACAGAGATGAGAACAGGAGGGGGAAAGGTGCAGAAGTATTGAGTTTTGTTCTGATCCTTGATTGATATTGGCTTAATACAGTTAAACATCTTGAGCAGATCTAACACGGTGCACGCGTCCCGTGAGAAATCACCCAGGATTAATTATAAGGACGGTCCCGGAGAGGATGGAGCTTGATCAGTAATCGATGAGGGAAAGTCATCACTCCTGCCCCAGTAAATCGATCTGAGAGAAGACACGGCGGCTGAGAACATCGTACAGAGCTGACAATGGAAGGTAGAACACGAGCACTGACCACACGCCATGGTCAGAATAAGGTGACGGCGGTCAGTAAAAAGTGCGACAGAGAGCGACTACTCCAAAGTAAAAAGATGCAAGAACAATCCACAACCAAGGCGTCATCCCGAGATAAAAGCCTCACAACACAGCTTCTAGTATTTAGGATGTGAGGCGGGTGCAGGAATAGGTGCAGCAGAACAGGCGACAGATGTTATTTTTGTGATTACACAGATGGAGTGGAGGAACAGCTATTAATACCACAGAAAATGCACTCCTGGATCGGGGGGCGCTCAAAGGAGCTGTCACTGAGGAGGTGTCAGGACGGAGTGACGCACACAGCACAGGAATTGTCACAGATACATTCACTTCTATTGTATGTCTGTCCATCTATCCTTCCATCCTAGCTAAGGTGCAGCTATTACATGTCCATCCACCAATCCATCCATCCATCCTACCTAAGGTGCAGCTACTGTATGTCCGTCCATCTATCCATCCATCCTAGCTAAGGTGCAGCTATTACATGTCCGTCCATCTATCCATCCATCCATCCTACCTAAGGTGCAGCTACTGTATGTCCGTCCATCTATCCATCCATTGTAGCTAAGGTGTAGCTATTACATGTCCGTCCATCTATCCATCCTTCCTTGCTAAGATACAGCTATTACATATCCGTCCATCTATCCATCCATCCTAGCTAAGGTGCAGCTATTACATATCCGTCCATCCATCCATCCTACCTAAGGTGCAGCTACTGTATGTCCGTCCATCTATCCATCCATCCTAGCTAAGGTACAGCTATTACATGTCTGTCCATCTATCCATCCATCCTAGCTAAGGTGTAGCTATTACATGTCTGTCCATCTATCCATCCATTGTAGCTAAGGTGTAGCTATTACATGTCCGTCCATCTATCCATCCATCCATCCATCCATCCTACCTAAGGTGCAGCTACTACATGTCCGTCCATCTATCCATCCATCCTTGCTAAGATACAGCTATTACATATCCGTCCATCTATCCATCCATCCTAGCTAAGGTGCAGCTATTACATGTCTGTCCATCTATCCATCCATCCTAGCTAAGGTGCAGCTATTACATGTCCGTCCATCTATCCATCCATCCTAGCTAAGGTGCAGCTATTACATATCCGTCCATCCATCCATCCATCCTACCTAAGGTGCAGCTACTGTATGTCCGTCCATCTATCCATCCATCCTAGCTAAGGTACAGCTATTACATGTCTGTCCATCTATCCATCCATCCTAGCTAAGGTGTAGCTATTACATGTCTGTCCATCTATCCATCCATTGTAGCTAAGGTGTAGCTATTTGTCAGGGCCGGGCGGTCGGGCAGACCCAGGAGGTGGATCCACTGGGCCGAACTCTAAGATGGTGGTAGGGAGTCCGGTAGCTGAAGCACTGATGGGCAGCAGAACAGTCCGTGCAAGTGAAGGTAGCGGAGGAGTCCCTGGGACCACGGAGTCACAGATGGCAGTCCGGGTGACGTAGCTCAGGTTCGGAAGCCAAGATGATGTCAGGCGGGGTCCGGAACCTTTGGAGCAAGATGACGGGTCACCGCAGGGATCCGAGATGGTACGGACTGTCAGATGGCAGACGGACAGCGTGCGGGGCTCGGGATTCAGCAGGACTGGATGGCGAGGCGGGATCAGCTCTAGAAGAGAGATACGTAAGTATGGCAGGAAAACACAAGGAGACCTGACTCCTAGCTCAGAAAACACGAAGATCAGGCCCCGCCCCCTTGGACAAGAACCCCCTTTATACCCCGTACCTGTCTAACCTCATTTCCTGTTAATGGGCGCTGGCCCTTTAAGAAAGGGTCAGTGACCGCGCGCGCGCCCTAATGCGCATGCGCGCGGCCCGGGTGCCAGAAGCCAGGGAAGGAGGCTGAGAGGAGGACGCAGGGGAGCCGGCCAGGGCCTGGGAGGCCGTCGGGCGCCGGGATCGGCGGCCAGGGAGCCTAGGAAGGACGGGCACAAGAGACTGGGACGCGGGGAGCGTGGCAGGTGAGCCGGGGAGCGGGACAGGAGACCCGGGAAGGGGAGCCGAGGACCCGGGGAGCGTGACAGTACCCCCCTCCCCACGCCCCCCTCCCCGCAACCGGGACATGAAGGCACGGATCAGAGGAGAGCCCACGTTCTCCCTGGGTTCCCAGGATCTATCCTCAGGACCATACCCCTCCCAGTCCACCAGGAAGAACTGCCGGCCACGAACAGTCTTCATGGCCACGATATCCCTTACCGCATAGATGTCGTCCTCAGCAATGGGAGGAGGAGCCGGACTGGCAGCAGCGGAGAAGGGACCAAGGAACACCGGCTTGAGTAGAGAGACGTGGAAGGAGTTGGGTATTTTCATCGTGGTCGGAAGCCTCAGTTTGTAGGAGACCTCATTGATCTTGCTGAGGACCCTAAACGGCCCGATGTAGCGAGGACCCAGCTTGTAGGAAGGTATCTTCAGTCGGATGTACTGGGAAGCAAGCCAGACCAGGTCACCAGGAGAGAAACACGGAGGGTCTAGACGCCTTTTGTCAGCGTGTTTCTTCATCCGCTGGGAAGCGTGCCCAAGGGACGCCTTGACAGAGTCCCAAATAGTAGCGAAGTCACGGGCTACAGTATCAGCAGCAGGGACATCCGAAGAAGGGGATATAGGCAACGGGACGGAAGGCTGCAGTCCGTAAACGACATGGAAGGGAGATTTGGAGGACGACTCACTGACGTGGTGGTTATGGGAGAATTCAGCCCAAGGCAGAAGCGTGGACCAGTCGTCGTGATGGGCGTTGACATAGTGACGTAAGAAGGAGGTCAAGATTTGATTGACCCTTTCCACTTGGCCATTAGACTGAGGATGGTAAGCGGAAGAAAAGTCCAGAGTCACTCCCAGATGTTTGCAGAGAGCCCTCCAGAAGCGGGAGGTGAACTGAGTTCCTCTGTCGGACACGATGTGGGAAGGAAAGCCATGCAAGCGGAAGATATGTTGTATATAGGCTTCTGCGAGTTCCTGAGCAGAGGGCAATCCGGGCATAGGGACGAAGTGAGCCATTTTGGAGAACCGATCCACCACGACCCATATGACTGTGTGTCCGGATGATACTGGCAAGTCCGTAATAAAGTCCATCGCTATGTGTTGCCATGGAACTGAGGGTATCGGCAGAGGCAGAAGACGGCCATAGGGCAGGTGTTTGGGCGTCTTGTTCCTGGCACAAGAGGGGCAGGCAGAGACAAAGGCGGCAACGTCCGTGCGAAGGGATGGCCACCAGTAATGGCGTACAATCGCACCCCATGTTCTCTTCTGGCCTGCATGGCCGGCTGTTTTCGAGGCATGACCCCAGTGTAACACTTTTTGCCTGTCGGTCTCAGAGACATAGGTCTTCCCGGGTGGTATCTGGGCCAGAGTGACAGGGGCCACCGGAACAATCTTGCTAGGAGAGATGATAGGTTGGGTAGTCTCTTCCTCCTGCTCCAGAGGCATGAGAGACCTAGACAAGGCATCAGCGCGTATATTCTTGTCTGCGGGTCGGAAGTGAAGCTGGAAGTCAAACCTGGCAAAGAATAAGGACCACCTGGCTTGTCGTGGGTTCAGTCGCTGAGCGGACCGCAGGTATTCCAGGTTCTTGTGGTCCGTGTAGATAATCACAGGGTACACTGCTCCTTCCAGGAGGTAGCGCCACTCCTCCAGAGCCAGTTTGACCGCCAATAGTTCTCGGTCACCGATGGTGTAATTACGTTCAGGTGCTGAGAAGCTTTTAGAGAAGAAACCGCAAGTCACCATCTTCCCGGAGGAGGATTTTTGCATGAGCACTGCTCCGGCTCCTGAGGAGGAGGCATCCACCTCTAAGGTGAACTGGCGGTTTAACTCCGGTCGGTGGAGTACAGGAGAGGAGGCGAATGCTCGCTTCAGGGAGCAAAACGCGGCGTCGGCCGCAGGTGACCAGTCCTTTGGATTAGCCTCCTTTTTGGTCAGAGCGGAGAGAGGAGCAGTCAGGGCGGAGAAGTGAGGGATAAACTGGCGGTAGTAGTTGGCAAATCCCAGGAACCGTTGGATTGCCTTCAGTCCAGACGGGGGAGGCCAGTGGAGGATGGAGGAGACCTTCTTTGGATCCATCTGCAGCCCAGTACCCGAGATGATGTATCCCAGAAAAGGAAGAGAAGACTGCTCAAAGACGCACTTTTCATATTTGGCGTAGAGATGATTCTCTCTCAGTCTTTGTAGAACCAGCTTTACGTTCTCTCTGTGGGTCTGGAGGTCCGGAGAGAAGACAAGGATGTCATCCAGATACACTACTACACATACGTAGAGGAGGTCCCGGAAAATGTCGTTCACCAGTTCTTGGAATACGGCAGGAGCGTTACACAGACCGAAGGGCATCACGCAGTATTCATAGTGCCCATCGCGAGTATTAAACGCGGTCTTCCATTCGTCTCCAGAGCGGATACGAACTAGGTTGTAGGCACCCCGAAGATCCAGTTTGGTGAACACACGGGCTCCTCTGAGCCGATCGAATAATTCGGGGATGAGCGGTAGGGGGTACTTGTTTTTTATGGTAATCTGATTCAAGCCCCGGTAGTCAATGCATGGGCGTAGGTCACCCTCTTTCTTCTTAACGAAGAAGAAGCCTGCTCCCGCAGGAGAGGAGGATCTCCGGATGAATCCCTTTGCCAGGCTTTCCGTGATGTAGGTGGACATGGCCCTGGTTTCGGCTGGAGACAACGGATATATCCGTCCTCGAGGTGGTGTTGTTCCTGGGAGCAGGTCGATGGCGCAATCGTAGGGACGGTGTGGCGGAAGTACCTCGGACTCCTTCTTGTCAAAAACGTCCGCGAAGGACCAATAGGCCGAGGGCAGACCCGGTAGGTACTCAGGAACCGGAGGTCGTCGGACTGGTTGTATAGACTTTATACATCTTTCATGACAGGCAGAGCCCCAACGGGTGATTTCGCCAGTACCCCAGCTGACTGATGGTTCGTGTGTTCGCAACCAAGGAAGTCCCAGCAGGATTTGATGGGACATGTGTGGAAGGACGTAGAGAGAGATGTTCTCGGTGTGCAGAGCACCGATACGCAGTTCCACCGGCTTGGTGATCCAGGAGATGGTATCAGAGAGGGGTCTCCCATCCACCGAGGCAATCAGTAGGGGCTTCTCGAGTAGAGTAACAGGCAGCTGGTATTTGTCCACCGTGGCCTGCTGGATAAAATTGCCTGCTGCTCCGGAGTCGAGGTATGCCTCAGCCGTGAAGCGCGTCTCTCCTGTTGATACTTGTACCGTCCACATAACTGGGTCTGAGAGAGTCCCAGCACCTAGGGTGGCCTCTCCTACCAACCCTAGGCTTTGGAGTTTCCCGGCCTTTCCGGACAGGAGCGTAGGAGGTGTGTGTCCTCTCCGCAGTAAAAGCAGAGGCCCTTGGCGAGCCGCTCTGCTCGACGTTGGTCAGACTGTCGTACTCGGTCAACCTGCATGGGTTCGTGGACAGGAATCCCAGCTGTTGATGACTGTGGCACAGAGGATTTCTGTGGCGGGGAGGAGTGCCGTACCGCACGTCGCTCACGAACCAGCTCTTTGGAGCGCTCCTGAAAACGAATGTCCACTCGAGTGGCTAGGGCAATCAGGGCATCTAGGGTGGAGGGCACGTCACGACCCGCCAACTCATCTTTGATGCGACTCGAAAGTCCTTCCCAGAAGGCGGCTGTCAGGGCCTCATTATTCCACCCGAGTTCAGAAGCCAAAGTGCTGAAACGGATGGCGTATTGGCCCACCGTCAGTGTTCCTTGACGTAGGCGGAGAAGTGATGAAGCAGACGCAGAGGCGCGTCCCGGCTCGTCAAAGGTACTGCGAAAGGCCTGCAGGAACTCTTGAAGATCCTTGGTCATGGGGTCCTCCTTCTCCCACAAGGGGTTCATCCACGCCAGTGCCTCGCCCTCCAGGTGAGACATGATGAAGGCGACCTTGGCTTGGTCGGAGGCAAACAGATGTGGCAGCTGCGTGAAATGAAGGGAACATTGGTTTATGAAGCCCCTGCAGGTCTTGGGATCTCCAGCATAACGAGGTGGTGACGCCAAACGGAGTCGGGAGGCATCCGACGCGGCTGCCACTGGTGCGGGAGCCGTGGATTGCCTAGTGGGGGACCTGGTTGCCGCAGGCGTCATTGATGCTTGTAACGTGTACAGGCGGGTGTCCACGGAGGTCATAAATTGCAGCATGCGGGTCTGAACTTCACGCTGGCGTTGGAGTTCCTCTTGCAGGGCCAATAGTGCTGCAGCGGGATCCATGGCCTGATCTTACTGTCAGGGCCGGGCGGTCGGGCAGACCCAGGAGGTGGATCCACTGGGCCGAACTCTAAGATGGTGGTAGGGAGTCCGGTAGCTGAAGCACTGATGGGCAGCAGAACAGTCCGTGCAAGTGAAGGTAGCGGAGGAGTCCCTGGGACCACGGAGTCACAGATGGCAGTCCGGGTGACGTAGCTCAGGTTCGGAAGCCAAGATGATGTCAGGCGGGGTCCGGAACCTTTGGAGCAAGATGACGGGTCACCGCAGGGATCCGAGATGGTACGGACTGTCAGATGGCAGACGGACAGCGTGCGGGGCTCGGGATTCAGCAGGACTGGATGGCGAGGCGGGATCAGCTCTAGAAGAGAGATACGTAAGTATGGCAGGAAAACACAAGGAGACCTGACTCCTAGCTCAGAAAACACGAAGATCAGGCCCCGCCCCCTTGGACAAGAACCCCCTTTATACCCCGTACCTGTCTAACCTCATTTCCTGTTAATGGGCGCTGGCCCTTTAAGAAAGGGTCAGTGACCGCGCGCGCGCCCTAATGCGCATGCGCGCGGCCCGGGTGCCAGAAGCCAGGGAAGGAGGCTGAGAGGAGGACGCAGGGGAGCCGGCCAGGGCCTGGGAGGCCGTCGGGCGCCGGGATCGGCGGCCAGGGAGCCTAGGAAGGACGGGCACAAGAGACTGGGACGCGGGGAGCGTGGCAGGTGAGCCGGGGAGCGGGACAGGAGACCCGGGAAGGGGAGCCGAGGACCCGGGGAGCGTGACACTATTACATGTCCGTCCATCTATCCATCCATCCTACCTAAGGTGCAGCTACTGTATGTCCGTCCATCTATCCATCCATCCTTGCTAAGGTGCAGCTATTACATGTCCGTCCATCTATCCATCCATCCTAGCTAAGGTGTAGCTATTACATGTCTGTCCATCTATCCATCCATCCTAGCTAAGGTGCAGCTATTTCATGTCCGTCCATCTATCCATCCATCCTAGCTAAGGTGCAGCTATTACATGTCCATCCATCTATCCATCCATCCTACCTAAGGTACAGCTATTACATGTCCAGCTATCTATCCATCCATCCTAGCTAAGGTGCAGCTATATCATATCAACCTATAAGCTCATATGAGAAAAAAGAAAGCTTGAGAATGGATAGATAGAATAGATAGATAGATAATAGATAGATAATGGATAGATAGATAGATACTAGAAAGATAGATAGATAATGGATAGAGAGATCGATAGATAGAGGGATCTATATGTCGCGGGCGGAGGAGGGGACGCTGCGCTCACCCAGTGTGGCGGGCCTGGGCCATCCCTTTCCTCCAGGCCCATCCTCCCAAATCAGCCTCTCCGGAGGTGGCAACGGTTTCAAGCCAAGAACATTTTTATTTACATGCCACTAAGTTTGTGGTTGCCCTGCAAGTTCTCAGGCATGTCCATAAGTATCTTATGCAACGGTTGCAGACAGTCCCTATGGGGACAACAGTTGCCGGCAACGGCCGGTTCAATCACGGTTCAATCAGGTAACTTCTTCGGTTGATTCCTTTACTTATCATTCCAAACTCTTTTAAACTGTTCACTCAACAACGGTGCTGATGGTCCCAACGGGGACAACTTTTTGGCGGGGGACCGCCAACTTCACTTCAGGTCCAGCTCAACGACCGGGGTAGAGGGCTGAGCGGGCGCTTGAAGCCCCTGGCCTACTCTCAGCCGGACACCCAGGGCGTACCATCCCCTCTCCCCACAATGTCGGGTGTAATTGACGAGGTCACCGGGGAGCAGGTTGCGGCTGGGATGGTCTTCCGGTAGGTGATCATTCACATCTCTCCGGGCCACGAAAACTTCGGCCTCCAGGCCCGGTTCATAAATGAAGCCATAACCCCTTCGGGTATTAAATCGCCGGACCTGTCCCTCATATCTCGGGCCCCTCACCTGGAAGGTGGCTCTTCGGAGGTGCTCCTTCTCTTCAATGGTGCGGGCCACCAGCTCCGCCTTCCTTCTTTCTCTCTCAGCAATTTCCAGGCCCAGCGGTGTCAGCTCCCTGTCCCAATACGGGGCTGCTGCGAGGGTTCTCCTCCCGGCAGGTTGATGGTGACTGCCTTTCCCTGCACCTGTGTTGTGTTTTTGGTTCCAATGGCTTCCCACCGGTAACCCGCTTCCCAGCTTGGATGGATGCTGAGGGAGTCCCTTTTGCCCGCAGGCTCTGGCCCTGGGAACTGTAGCCTTGGCGGTGACTGTGTTTCCCTCTACGGTGTGAGCTGTTGCCTTCAATCGGGTCTTGGCTGCTGGGAAACCCCGGAGAGGTTCCCTTCGCTAACGGATTTGACCGGTTTTACGGCGACTCCTAGCCTGGTCGGGATCCGTAGGCCCTGCCGGATGGTGCTGGCTTCTCTTCACTGTCCGATCCGGTACCGGCGGGCCACCGCCCGTCCCCGGTCCGTACGGTTCACTCCAATCGGCCTCTCCAGCAGACGGTCACCACCGTCTGCCAACCTTGCTGAGTGCCCGGGCCACACACCCGGACACGGTCAGTCTCCTCTGCTACCACTTTCCTCTCCTCAACTAAACTGAACTGATCCCTTTTCCCGCCTCCAGGACTGTGAACTCCTCGGTGGGTGGGACCAACCGCCAGGCCCACCCCCTGGTGTGGACATCAGCCCCTGGAGGAAGGCAACAAGGATTTGTGTTTGGCCTAGGTGTGCCTAGCCGGGGTATAGGGTGTGTTGGTGTAGTACCTGTGACGTCCTGGCTTGTCCAGGGCGCCACAGATAGATAGATAGATAGATAGATAGAGGGATAGATAGATAGATAGAGGGATAGATAGATAGATAGAGGGATAGATAGAGGGATTGATAGATAGAGGGATAGATAGATAGAGGGATAGATAGATAGATAGAGGGATAGATAGATAGATAGAGGAATAGAGGGATAGATAGATAGATAGATAGATAGATAGGGAGATGGATAGATGGATAGATAGATAGAGAGATAGATAGAGAGATAGACAGATAGATAGAGGGATAGATAGATAGATAGAGGGATGGATGGATAGATAGAGAGATAGATAGATAGAGGGATAGATAGATAGAGGGATGGATGGATAGATAGATAAATAGTTAGATAGTAATGGATAGATAGATAGATAGATAGATAGAGGGATAGATGGATAGATAGATAGATAGATAGAGGGATAGATAGATAGATAGATAGAGGGATAGATAGATAGATAGAGGGATAGATAGATAGATAGATAGATAGATAGATAGAGGGATAGATAGAGGGATAGATAGATAGATAGATAGATAGAGGGATAGATAGATAGAGGGATAGATAGATAGAGGGATAGATAGATAGATAGATAGATAGATAATAGTTATTGGATTGGCAGCACTATTTCTACCTACATTACTTTGTTTCCTTCTCAGAATCCAGATTGATTAAAAGTAATTATGTAATTTATGTTAATTAGTATAACAATTTGCACAATGTTATAAAAAGGTTATAAAAAAATAGTCTCAACTCTGAACATCTCATGGAGCACTGTTCAATCCATCATCCAAAAATGGAAGGAGTACGGCACAATTGCAAATCTACCAAGACATGGCCGTCCACCAAAACTGACATCCCAAGAAGGAAAGCAATACATAGAGAAGCGGCCAAGAGGCCTATTGTCACTGGAGGAGCATCTCAGGTGAGAGAATCTGTCCACAAGACTACTATTAGTTGTACATTTTATAAATCTGGCTTTTCTGGAACACTGGCAAGAAGAAAGTGATTTTTCAAAGCAAGAAGCCATAAAAATCTCAATGGTAATTTGCAAAAAAATAATGCAAGGGACACAGCGAGCAGTTGAAGAAGGTTCTCTGGTCAGATGAGACCAAAGAAGAACTTGTTGGGCTAAGTGCAAAATGATATGTGTGATGGAAAACTAACCCTACGCATCAACCTGAAAACAACATCCTCACCATCACACATGGTGGAGTCAGCATCCTGCTGTGGGGAGCCTTTTCTTCAGCAGAGGCAGGGAAGCTGATCAGAGGTAATGGGAAGATGGATGGAGCTAAATATAGGACAATCCTGGAGAAAAACTAACACTGCATATCACCCTGAAAACACCATCCATACCGTCACACATGGTGGAGGCAGCATCCTGCTGTGGAGAGGATTTTCTTCAGCAGGGGCAGAGGAGCTAGTCAGAGGTGATGGGAAGATGGATAGAGCTGAATACAGGACAATCCTGGAGGAACAATAACGCTGCACATCACCCTAAAAACACCATCCATACTGTCACACATGATGGTGGCAGCATCCTGCTGTGGGGAGGATTTTTTTCAGCAGGGGCAGGGAAACTGGCCAGAGGTTATGAGAAGATGGATGGAGCTAAATACAAGGCAATCCTGGAGGAAAACGAACACTACACATCACCCTGAAAACACCATTCATACCGTCCCACATGATGGTGGCAGAATCCTGCTTTGGGAGGCTTTTCTTCAGCAGGGGCAGGGAAACTGGCCAGAGGTGATAGGAAGATGAATGGAGCTAAATTCAGTGCAATCCGGGAGGAAAACTTGTTAGAGGCTACAGAAGACTTGAGTTTGGGGTGTAAGTTCACCTTTCAGTAGGACAATGACCTTAAACATCCTGCTAGGGCTACAATGGAAGGTTTAGATCAGAGCATGTGAAAAGCAGAGTCCCAGTCCAGACCCAAATCCACCAAGAATCTGTGGCAAGACGTGACAATCGCCGATCACAGACGTCTCCATCCAATCTCACTGAGCGAGAGCAAAGAAGAAGGGAAAAATGTCACCTCTAACTGTGCAAAGCTGGAGAGACCCCAAAAGACAGAGGCACATTTAAGTATGTAGGTGTAACATGAATAAATGTGGAAGAGTTCACGGGGTATGAATACTTTTCAAGAAATTGTAGATAATTCTGTAGCACTTGATGGCTTCAGCAATTTGGTGTTCTATATCTTCCATTGCTGTATATATATACTATACAACATTTCCTGCTGCTTTCTGTCCATACACTGACATTATGTATATACATACTCACGTCTATTAATCACCAGCGCAGCCGGATTGTTCACGGACAATTTACCAGACATTCCCGGAGTCTTTCTCAGCTTAGCGGGTCATGACTCTCTATGTGACACCGTCTATCAGCCGTCATTATCGGCGGACCGTGGACTTGTTACGTTCAGGAGTAATTTATAGAGATTTAATCGATGAGGTAAAAGCGTTTCAAAATTGTCCACGAGTGTCTTCCACTGTATAAGGAGGAAACGTGGAAAGTAACAATAAGTATTCTACTAGGGAATGTGGGCAATGCAGAGCGCCTCTTTTAGGCTAGGGTCACATGACGCATCTGAGACAATTGTAATGACGCTACGATCAAAGTTTCATCTGAGTGTCAGTATGCAGTGACATGCAAAAGTTCGGGCACCCCTGGTGAAAATAGCATATTTAAATTGGCAAAAAAGGAAAATGGACCTATGCAAAAGATTGGGCACCCTGCGTGGTTAATACCTAGTAGCATCCCCTTTGGCAAGTATCACAGCTTGTAAATGCTTTTTGTAGCAGCCAAGAGTCTTTTAATTCTTGTTTGAGGGTTTTTCATCCACTCTTCCTTGGCAAAAAATTCCAGTTCTGTGAGAATCCGGTAGTTGCCGGTGGAGTACTCCCGAAACTACGCACCAACGGGGTACATGACCCTAGGTCAGGCAGAAGCTCCAGGCAGACCTGTTAACACCTGCACAGCGAGGGGACCATGAAGGACCTCACTGACCCTAAAAATCCGAGACTCAGTAGCAAAGAGAGAACCGGGAACAGGACCAGAGACTCCAACCCCACAGGGTTCATGCTACCATCATATGGACAGCAGTGAAAAATCACCGGATGGGGACCCCCAGCTGCTCTATGCCACGGGGATCCACCAACCAGAGACAGGTGCAGGGGAAGAAGGCTACAGATTACTACACTGGCACTGGAACAAAGGGGCCTTGAAGGTGAAACCAGCCGGCCTTGGGCGACCAGTTACCACCAGAAAGTGAGTAAAGAACCAGTTGCACTCAACCCCTTGTGTGGACTACCTTCTTCCGACACTCGTCATTACACCTACCCTCTGGGGCCCGGCCGTGCTTGCGGAGGGTCTAACATCCAGGCTGCAGTTAACACCAGCCTCAGTAGTAGTAGTAGACATTGTGCAGCGCCAGCTCCGTCCCTATAGCCGCAACACCGCAAAGTGGTGTCACATGTGAACACTAATGTAATCCCCTGTAAATATTACCCCTTTTCAAAAAGGGCCCAGGTTACGGAACTGGGGACGGCCACCAAAGTGACATTCCCCAGTTATATACTGCCCGGGACCGAGTACCCCATAACCCTGGGCGTCAAACAGGCACTCCAGGGGACTTGCGGGAGAAAAGCCGGTTGCAGGCACTCCAGTTGACATGTGCTCTACTTGAGTACCGTACTTGAATCCTGCACTGCGGCGGTTCTTAAGTCACCGCTACGAAAACAAAACAATGATTGATTGTTCTCATTGAGAGAAACAAAATTATAATCTTGTGATACCTTTTAATGGCTAACGAAAATAACATAAAATGATGTTACAGAGCAAGCTTTCGAGACATCTCAGGTCCCTTCATCAGGCATGGTATGACAAAATATCTGAAGAAACACAAATATACGCACAAACAGAGCAGAGGGATGGCATAATAAAAGGGCATATAAATAAAAAAAACACTGAGCTTAGAGAGTGAATCCTTAATTAGCTTTGATTAGTGGTGTGAAAGGTTTATTGTCCCAATATCCATGTAGGATCAGAGGTCTGCAGACCTCTCAGATTTTGTAGTGTGTCATAAATCCTCCTGACAGATTGAATCCTCAGATTTTGTAGTGAGTCATAAATCTTCCTGACAGGTAGAGTCCTGTGTCCACAGAGTTAAACATTGTAATGAATTTGTCTCCCAGACCCTGCGATGATTCTGTGATCTGAAGATGCCTTTTAATATGACAACTTTCATGTGGTTTATGTTGTGTCCTGTTGTGTATATATCTGTGTTTCTTCAGATATTTTGTCATAGCATGCCTGATGAAGCGACCTGAGATGTCTCGAAAGCTTTCTTTGTAACATAATTTTATTTTATTTTAGTTAGCCATTAAAAGGTATCACAACAAGATTTTAATTTTGTTTCTCTCACTGGTAACAATCAATCATTTTTCAACTTGGCTAACACGATAACAAAACCTTTTCTCTTGTTACTAAAAACAAAACAAAAAACTACATAGCCTTACAGGGGATAACAGCCATGTGGTGACATTAGTCACCAGCTGCAAAGTAGCAGTCAGTGGAGGTAATAAAGTGCAGATGTCCGCGCTTCAGGTTCCCAGCTGCCTCCAACACTTAACAATCCAACACTGAAGAACTTTGAAGCCAAAGGTGAAGGTCAAAGTCCAGGAGAAAAATGAGAAAACTAATAAAGTCCTGTGATTCCAGCAGCCTCTGCACTGATTCAGGCAGCAGGTAAGAGGGTGCTAACAGGGGCGAGGGACACTAAACTGTCACTGATAATGGTCATTGTAATCCTCAAAAAACCCAGAAAGTAACACTTAATTTTGCAAAACAGAGTGAGAGGTATCTTTTTAACACTTTCACGTTCTGAATTTACACAGCATTCATGAGTACAGTCAGATACTGTCTACTGTGATAGCGACTTTCATAAATCTATCTCTATACTTCTCCGAATTTGTTTTATAGCGACGACACTCAGAATTCTTACAGATTTGGTATTTTTTACCAATTGCTAAAAATCTAAACGATTTCAGATAAGATGAAAGGACAGAAAAAATGACGCAGCAGTGCTCCAACATCATCACTACTCGGGGCACATCATTAATGCAGTGTGGAAGCATCTGTGCAAAACACAAACTGATGGTAAGAGCAGCTGCTGTACAACTACAAGTCCCAGAATAACTACAGGGGCAGTGAAGTCTACTTTATACCCATTAAGTATTTTATCATACTGTAGGTAGTTGTATCCATATGCTCTTTCATACAGTAGTATTTATATTCTTGTACATAGGGGCAGTCTTATAGTAGTTATATTCTTGTACATAGGAGCAGTATTATAGTAGTTATATTCTTGTACATAGGGGGCAGTATTATAGTAGTTATATTCCTGTACATAGGAGCAGTATTATAGTAGTTATATTCTTATACATAGGAGCAGTATTATAGTAGTTATATTCTTGTACATAGGGTGCAGTATTATAGTAGTTATATTCTCGTACATAGAGGCAGTATTATAGTAGCTATATTCTTGTACATAGGAGCAGTATTATAGTAGTTATATTCCTGTACATAGGAGCAGTATTATAGTAGATATATTCTTGTACATAGGGGCAGTATTATAGTAGTTATATTCTTGTACATAGGGGGCAGTATTATAGTAGTTATATTCTTGTACATAGGGGGCAGTATTATAGTAGTTATATTCTTGTACATAGGGGCAGTATTATAGTAGTTATATTCTTGTACATAGGGGGCAGTATTATAGTAGTTATATTCTTGTACATAGGTGCAGTATTATAGTAGTTATATTCTTGTACATAGGGGCAGTATTATAGTAGTTATATTCTTGTACATAGGAGCAGTATTATAGTAGATATATTCTTGTACATAGGGGCAGTATTATAATAGTTATATTCTTGTACATAGGGGCAGTATTATAGTAGTTACAGTTAGGTCCAGAAATCTTTGGACAGTGACACAATTTTGGCGAGTTGGGCTCTGCATGCCACCACATTGGATTTGAAATGAAACCTCTACAACAGAATTCAAGTGCAGATTGTAACGTTTAATTTGAAGGTTTGAACAAAAATATCTGATAGAAATTGTAGGAATTGTCACATTTCTTTACAAACACTCCACATTTTAGGAGGTCAAAAGTAATTGGACAAATAAACCAAACCCAAACAAAATATTTTTATTTTCAATATTTTGTTGCGAATCCTTTGGAGGCAATCACTGCCTTAAGTCTGGAACCCATGGACATCACCAAACGCTGGGTTTCCTCCTTCTTAATGCTTTGCCAGGCCTTTACAGCCGCAGCCTTCAGGTCTTGCTTGTTTGTGGGTCTTTCCGTCTTAAGTCTGGATTTGAGCAAGTGAAATGCATGCTCAATTGGGTTAAGATCTGGTGATTGACTTGGCCATTGCAGAATGTTCCACTTTTTTGCACTCATGAACTCCTGGGTAGCTTTGGCTGTATGCTTGGGGTCATTGTCCATCTGTACTATGAAGCGCCATCCGATCAACTTTGCGGCATTTGGCTGAATCTGGGCTGAAAGTATATCCCGGTACACTTCAGAATTCATCCGGCTACTCTTGTCTGCTGTTATGTCATCAATAAACACAAGTGACCCAGTGCCATTGAAAGCCATGCATGCCCATGCCATCACGTTGCCTCCACCATGTTTTACAGAGGGTGTGGTGTGCCTTGGATCATGTGCCGTTCCCTTTCTTCTCCAAACTTTTTTCTTCCCATCATTCTGGTACAGGTTGATCTTTGTCTCATCTGTCCATAGAATACTTTTCCAGAACTGAGCTGGCTTCATGAGGTGTTTTTCAGCAAATTTAACTCTGGCCTGTCTATTTTTGGAACTGATGAATGGTTTGCATCTAGATGTGAACCCTTTGTATTTACTTTCATGGAGTCTTCTCTTTACTGTTGACTTAGAGACAGATACACCTACTTCTCTGAGAGTGTTCTGGACTTCAGTTGATGTTGTGAACGGGTTCTTCTTCACCAAAGAAAGTATGCGGCGATCATCCACCACTGTTGTCATCCGTGGACGCCCAGGCCTTTTTGAGTTCCCAAGCTCACCAGTCAATTCCTTTTTTCTCAGAATGTACCCGACTGTTGATTTTGCTACTCCAAGCATGTCTGCTATCTCTCTGATGGATTTTTTTCATTTTTTTCAGCCTCAGGATGTTCTGCTTCACCTCAATTGAGAGTTCCTTAGACCGCATGTTGTCTGGTCACAGCAACAGCTTCCAAATGCAAAACCACACACCTGTAATCAACCCCAGACCTTTTAACTACTTCATTGATTACAGGTTAACGAGGGAGACGCTTTCAGAGTTAATTGCAGCCCTTAGAGTCCCTTGTCCAATTACTTTTGGTCCCTTGAAAAAGAGGAGGCTATGCATTACAGAGCTATGATTCCTAAACCCTTTCTCCGATTTGGATGTGAAAACTCTCATATTGCAGCTGGGAGTGTGCACTTTCAGCCCATATTATATATAGAATTGTATTTCTGAACATGTTTTTGTAAACAGCTAAAATAACAAAACTTGTGTCACTGTCCACATATTTCTGGACCTAACTGTATATTCTTGTACATAGGGGCAGTATTATAGTAGTTATATTCTTGTACATAGGGGCAGTATTATAGTAGTTATATTCTTGTACATAGGGGGCAGTATTATAGTAGTTATATTCTTGTACATAGGGGGCAGTATTATAGTAGTTATATTCTTGTACATAGGGGCAGTATTATAGTAGTTATATTCTTGTACATAGGGGGCAGTATTATAGTAGTTATATTCTTGTACATAGGAGCAGTATTATAGTAGTTATATTCTTGTACATAGGAGCAGTATTATAGTAGTTATATTCTTGTACATAGGAGCAGTATTATAGTAGTTATATTCTTGTACATAGGAGCAGTATTATAGTAGTTATATTCTTGTACATAGGAGCAGTAATATAGTAGTTATATTCTTGTACATAGGAGCAGTAATATAGTAGTTATATTCTTGTACATAGGGGGCAGTATTATAGTAGTTATATTCTTGTACATAGGGGCAGTATTATAGTAGTTATATTCTTGTACATAGGGGGCAGTATTATAGTAGTTATATTCTTGTACATAGGAGCAGTATTATAGTAGTTATATTCTTGTACATAGGAGCAGTATTATAGTAGTTATATTCTTGTACATAGGAGCAGTATTATAGTAGTTATATTCTTGTACATAGGAGCAGTATTATAGTAGTTATATTCTTGTACATAGGAGCAGTAATATAGTAGTTATATTCTTGTACATAGGAGCAGTATTATAGTAGTTATATTCTTGTACATAGGAGCAGTATTATAGTAGTTATATTCTTGTACATAGGAGCAGTAATATAGTAGTTATATTCTTGTATATAGGGGCAGTATTATAGTAGTTATATTCTTGTACATAGGAGCAGTAATATAGTAGTTATATTCTTGTACATAGGAGCAGTATTATAGTAGTTATATTCTTGTACATAGGAGCAGTAATATAGTAGTTATATTCTTGTACATAGGAGCAGTATTATAGTAGTTATATTCTTGTACATAGGAGCAGTATTATAGTAGTTATATTCTTGTACATAGGAGCAGTATTATAGTAGTTATATTCTTGTACATAGGGGCAGTATTATAGCAGTTATATTCTTGTACATAGGAGCAGTAATATAGTAGTTATATTCTTGTATATAGGGGCAGTATTATAGTAGTTATATTCTTGTACATAGGAGCAGTAATATAGTAGTTATATTCTTGTACATAGGAGCAGTAATATAGTAGTTATATTCTTGTATATAGGGGCAGTATTATAGTAGTTATATTCTTGTACATAGGAGCAGTATTATAGTAGTTATATTCTTGTACATAGGAGCAGTAATATAGTAGTTATATTCTTGTACATAGGAGCAGTATTATAGTAGTTATATTCTTGTACATAGGGGGCAGTATTATAGTAGTTACAGTTAGGTCCAGAAATCTTTGGACAGTGACACAATTTTGGCGAGTTGGGCTCTGCATGCCACCACATTGGATTTGAAATGAAACCTCTACAACAGAATTCAAGTGCAGATTGTAACATTTAATTTGAAGGTTTGAACAAAAATATCTGATAGAAATTGTAGGAATTGTCACATTTCTTTACAAACACTCCACATTTTAGGAGGTCATAAGTAATTGGACAAATAAACCAAACCCAAAAATTTTTTTTTTATTTTCAATATTTTGTTGCGAATCCTTTGGAGGCAATCACTGCCTTAAGTCTGGAACCCATGGACATCACCAAACGCTGGGTGTCCTCCTTCTTAATGCTTTGCCAGGCCTTTACAGCCGCAGCCTTCAGGTCTTGCTTGTTTGTGGGTCTTTCCGTCTTAAGTCTGGATTTGAGCAAGTGAAATGCATGCTCAATTGGGTTAAGATCTGGTGATTGACTTGGCCATTGCAGAATGTTCCACTTTTTTGCACTCATGAACTCCTGGGTAGCTTTGGCTGTATGCTTGGGATCATTGTCCATCTGTACTATGAAGCGCCGTCCGATCAACTTTGCGGCATTTGGCTGAATCTGGGCTGAAAGTATATCCCGGTACACTTCAGAATTCATCCGGCTACTCTTGTCTGCTGTTATGTCATCAATAAACACAAGTGACCCAGTGCCATTGAAAGCCATGCATGCCCATGCCATCACGTTGCCTCCACCATGTTTTACAGAGGATGTGGTGTGCCTTGGATCATGTGCCGTTCCCTTTCTTCTCCACACTTTTTTCTTCCCATCATTCTGCTACAGGTTGATCTTGGTCTCATCTGTCCATAGAATACTTTTCCAGAACTGAGCTGGCTTCATGAGGTGTTTTTCAGCAAATGTAACTCTGGCCTGTCTATTTTTGGAATTGATGAATGGTTTGCATCTAGATGTGAACCCTTTGTATTTACTTTCATGGAGTCTTCTCTTTACTGTTGACTTAGAGACAGATACACCTACTTCACTGAGAGTGTTCTGGACTTCAGTTGATGTTGTGAACGGGTTCTTCTTCACCAAAGAAAGTATGCGGCGATCATCCACCACTGTTGTCATCCGTGGACGCCCAGGCCTTTTTGAGTTCCCAAGCTCACCAGTCAATTCCTTTTTTCTCAGAATGTACCCGACTGTTGATTTTGCTACTCCAAGCATGTCTGCTATCTCTCTGATGGATTTTTTCTTTTTTTTCAGCCTCAGGATGTTCTGCTTCACCTCAATTGAGAGTTCCTTAGACCGCATGTTGTCTGGTCACAGCAACAGCTTCCGAATGCAAAACCACACACCTGTAATCAACCCCAGACCTTTTAACTACTTCATTGATTACAGGTTAACGAGGGAGACGCCTTCAGAGTTAATTGCAGCCCTTAGAGTCCCTTGTCCAATTACTTTTGGTCCCTTGAAAAAGAGGAGGCTATGCATTACAGAGCTATGATTCCTAAACCCTTTCTCCGATTTGGATGTGAAAACTCTCATATTGCAGCTGGGAGTGTGCACTTTCAGCCCATATTATATATAATTGTATTTCTGAACATGTTTTTGTAAACAGCTAAAATAACAAAACTTGTGTCACTGTCCAAATATTTCTGGACCTAACTGTAGGAGCAGTATTATAGTAGTTATATTCTTGTACATAGGGACAGTATTATAGTAGTTATATTCTTGTACATAGGGACAGTATTATAGTAGTTATATTCTTGTACATAGTGGCAGTATTATAGTAGTTATATTCTTGTATATAGGGGCAGTATTATAGTAGTTATATTCTTGTACATAGGGGCAGTATTATAGTAGTTATATTCTTGTACATAGGAGCAGTATTATAGTAGTTATATTCTTGTACATAGGGGGCAGTATTATAGTAGTTATATTCTTTTACATAGAGGGGCAGTATTATAGTAGTTATATTCTTGTATATAGGAGCAGTATTATAGTAGTTATATTCTTGTATATAGGTGCAGTATTATAGTAGTTATATTCTTGTATATAGGGGCAGTATTATAGTAGTTATATTCTTGTACATAGGGGCAGTATTATAGTAGTTATATTCTTGTACATAGGAGGCAGTATTATAGTAGTTATATTCTTGTACATAGGGGCAGTATTATAGTAGTTATATTCTTGTACATAGGGAGCAGTATTATAGTAGTTATATTGTTGGACATAGGGAGCAGTATTATAGTAGTTATATTCTTGTACATAGGGGCAGTGTTATAGTAGTTATATTCTTGTACATAGAGGCAGTATTATAGTAGTTATATTCTTGTACATAGAGGCAGTATTATAGTAGTTATATTCTTGTACATAGGAGCAGTATTATACTAGTTATATTCTTGTACATAGGGGGCAGTATTATAGTAGTTATATTCTTGTACATAGAGGGGCAGTATTATAGTAGTTATATTCCTGTACATAGGAGCAGTATTATAGTAGTTATATTCTTGTATATAGGAGCAGTATTATAGTAGTTATATTCTTGTAAATAGGGGACAGTATTATAGTAGTTATATTCTTGTACATAGGGGCAGTATTATAGTAGTTATATTCTTGTACATAGGAGCAGTATTATAGTAGTTATATTCTTGTACATAGGGGGCAGTATTATAGTAGTTATATTCTTGTACATAGGGGCAGTATTATAGTAGTTATATTCTTGTACATAGGGAGCAGTATTATAGTAGTTATATTGTTGGACATAGGGAGCAGTATTATAGTAGTTATATTCTTGTACATAGGGGCAGTGTTATAGTAGTTATATTCTTGTACATAGAGGCAGTATTATAGTAGTTATATTCTTGTACATGGGGGCAGTATTATAGTAGTTATATTCTTGTACATAGGGGCAGTATTATAGTAGTTATATTCTTGTACATAGAGGGGGCTGTGACGACATGGACTCTCATGGGTTAAAGTTTCTTAACATTCAGCCAGACGTTTTGTTGTTTTGTGCTAACTCATGTTTGCTAAACTATTGTTTCTCCAAACCCTTCCAGTAATCATTGTAATGTAGTTGTGTATTGCTAATGTAATTACCTTAGTAGCCATTGTCTAGTTGGTGACTTGCAGACTCCATGTAGATATCCTCAGTCTTCCTACCCACATCATTTAAATGAACATTATCCATGCAGCTAGAAATTCATCCAATGGGAGAAGCAATCTTGTCCAACCAATCCGATGAGGACGCAGTGTATCCAAAGGGAAGGCTGTGGCTATAAAAGGGGATTTCTTTAAGTCACCAGGTTGTTGTTGTTGATGGATGTGCATGATCCAGTCTAAGCTCTTAGGAGCTGGCTAGAGGATCAGGATACCTTGTGGCTTCAATCTGGTGACTCCGGTTCCGATTGGAGACCATATCCACAGTCTAGGGATTTCGACTCCGGCTGCCAGGATTATATCATCATACCAGAGACTACTTAAGGAAGAAACCCAGGTTGGGACAATTTGGTCACCTGGCTACAGACTTTGCAGACCTCAGCCAGCTTCCTAAATCTGGCGCTATTCCTTTCTCGGTGGGTGCCCGCTGAAAGCGGGGTGCTGCTGGATTGGAGTAAGTGGCCCTGGAATCTCTGAGGCAAGGACATTCTAATCCCTGGTGAGCCAGCGGAAGGGTGAGACTCTGTTGCCTGTTACATTTGTGTGTTTTGCTGGTTATGTGTTATGTGCCGTTAATATTTTGGGGATCCAATAAAGTCTTAATATTGTGATTCCCTCAACCTGTGTTGTCTGAGTAGTGTTACGCCCACGGTTAAGGAGGTTGTGCGCTCAGTTGGGATGAGCCCTGAGCCACGCTGTCTTTCTAAAGGCGGCTGGTTCAGTGGACAAGAGCACCCACTGAGCCCCGTGTCTCCACAATTGGTGGCAGCGGTGGGACACTACTCAGCCTGGTGTACCCAGGGGAGCTGCAGAGGACTGGTGTTTTCGGACACCGTCCAGGGCTCAACAACCAGGGAGGCACATAAGCATACCTAGCAGGCCATAGTGGAGGCATTCAGGTTTCGGACGCTGCCATGTCCAACCCCACCAGCTCAGCCATGGGACAAGGACCAGAGAGGAGATACGACCGACGCAGTAAATAGATGCTACAGGATCTGTGCCAGAGGCGAAAGATTGTCTATTGGAACACAGACACTCGGTCGGATTTGATCCGGAAATTAGTCCATTGGGATGCCCAGAATGATGCAGAGGACGATGAGGATCCTGCCGATATTGACCCAGAGGATTTAAACTATGTGCCACATCATGGATCTAGTGACAATCAGTAAGCAACTTGGTCCAAAATGGCCCAAGCCACAGCGTTGTTGGTTGCATTGGGGCCTAAATCCTCAAGAGAAGAGAGGGCTTGGGTTCTGGAATATGTTTATGGAGTTCCAGCTGCCGTACTGCTAGCACCAGCCGTTCGAGAAGGATGGTCCCACTACCCAGCAGAAGCTGCACCAAAACAAAGAGGCCGCATGCTTGGAGCCCGCCTGCCACTCCAACCAGTCAACATATGCCGAGATGAACCAACGAGACCTGAGGAATGCTACTCCCAAGAAACACCAATAGCTGAGGAAGTGGTTTATCCAGTCCACACCCTATGGCAGGCCAGACACCGTACACCAGCCAACCTCCATCCCCACATCCAGACGGTCAAGGTCGGTGATATACAGGCTCAGGGACTTCGAGACATTGGATCTTCCATCACTCTGGTAAGCCCAGTTATTGTTTCCCCAGAAGACCCTGTACCAGATTCCCAATTATCCATCTCCCTGGCTGAGGGCCAGCGCTCGGACATCCCTCTGGCATGTGTGCAGTTGGACCTAAGGACCGACGAGGGAGAGGTCGAGGTGGGACTTGTGAACAGCCTCCCCATACCTGTCATTGTGGAAACTGACCAGAGCAAGGCTGATGTGGAGCTCATGGACACCGTCCCCACACCAGTTATTTTGGGAAATGACCAGGAAGAGGTTGATGTGAGACTTGTGAACAGCATTCCCATACCTGTCATTGTGGAGACTAACCAGAGCAAGGCTGATCTGGAGCTTATGAACAGCATCCCCACCCCTGTTATTTTGGGGTCTGACCAGGAAGAGGTCCATATGGAGCTTATGGACAGCCTCCCCACACCTGTTGTTTCGGGGACTAACCAGGAGGAAGTTGATGTAGGGCTCATGGATGGTCTCCCCACTTCTGTTGTTTTGGGGACTAGTCAGGAGGAAGTTGAAGTGGGCTTCATAGATGGCCCCACCAAGCCTGTTGTTTCGGATACCACCCAGAGGGAAGTGAAAGTGGGGCTTGTGGATTACCTGCTCACACCAGTCATTTTGGAGAATGACCTAGGACAAGGACTATCCAGCCAGTTTGTTACCGCCATCACCCGCAGCCAAGCCAAACACCATCCTTGTGCAGATGTTTCTACCAACCCATCCAAGGGGAACCCTCCTCCTCAATCTTCAGCCTCCTCCTCAGATGCAACGAATGTGAGTACCTCAGACCCAACTGTGGCCACTGACTGGGGGATATAGATCATAAGGAATTCAGGGAAACCCAACTCACGGACCCCACCTTAGTGCTTGTCTGCAATATGGCTGCTCAACCTGGGGGAGGTAATCAGGGGGAGGTGTATAGATGCAAGCCTCTGATGCTGACCTCACCATTAAAAAGGACAATGCCGTCAAGAGGAGAAGGATGATCGGAAGCCTATCATGTCTGGCTAATATTAAGAAGGGGAGGAATGTGACGACATGGACTCTCATGGGTTAAAGTTTCTTAACATTCAGCCAGGCATATTGTTCTTTTGTGGTAACTCATGCTTGCTAAGCTATTGTTTCTCCAGGCCCTTCCAGTAATCATTGTAATGTAGTTGTGTATTGCTAATGTAATTACCTTAGTAGCCATTGTCTAGTCGGTGACTTGCAGACTCCATGTAGATATCCTCAGTCTTCCTACCCACATCATTTAAATGAACATTATCCATGCAGCTTGAAATTGATCCAATGGGAGAAGCAATCTTGTCCAACCAATCCGATGAGGATGCAGTGTATCCAAAGCTAAGGCTGTGGCTATAAAAGGGGATTTCTTTAAGTCACCAGGTTGTTGTTGTTGTTAATGGATGTGCATGATCCAGTCTAAGCTCTTAGGAGCTGACTAGAAGATCAGGATACCTTGTGGCTTCAATCTAGGGACTCTGGTTCCGATTGGAGACCATATCCACAGTCTAGGGATTTCGACTCTGGCTGCTATGATTATGTTGTCGCGGGCGGAGGAGGGGACGCTGCGCTCTCCCACTGCTCGGGTCCGGCTACTGCTGCTGCTGCTCGGTGGTGGCTCGAGCGGTGGGCCGGATCCCGGGGACTCGAGCGGCGTTCCTCGCCCGTGAGTGAAAGGGGTGGTTTGGGGATTTATTGTCCGTGACGCCACCCACGGTTGTGGTGAAGTTGTGACACCACCGCTGCTCTGAACGGGGATCCCGGGAGCGGCGACAGGGAGCAGCTTGGATGTTGTTTTTTTCCCCTCCGTGGGTAGGGGGTTGGTTGTCCCGGGGCCCGGTGAGGGGTAGGGATGGATGGCAGGTGGGTTACGGGGCCTGGTGAGGTGCAGGGTCACGGGGGCAGTGCTGTGCCGCACGGCACGGTGGTACTCACTCAGCCAATGATGTACACAGAGTCTCCCGTAAAACAAACGGCTGGATGGACGGGTCCCACAGACGGCTGCGGTGTTGTTTCTCCCGGCAGGTTGATGGTGACTGCCTTTCCCTGCACCTGTGTAATGTAAACAGTTCCAATGGGTTCCCACTGGTAACCCGCTCCCCAGCTTGAAGGTTGCTGAAGGAGCCCCTTTTGCCTGCAGGCTCTGGCCCTGGGAACTTTAGCCTTGGCGGTGACTGTGTTTCCCTCTCTCGGTTGGACTGTTGCCTTCTGTCGGGACTTGGCTGCTGGGAAACCCAGGAGGTTCCCTTCGCTAACGGATTTGGCAAATTGCATGGCGACTCCTAGCCTTGCCGGGGTCCCTAAGCCCCTGCCGGATGATGCTGGCTTCTCTTTGCGCACCGATCCGGTACCGCCGTGCCACCGCCCGTCCACGGTCCTTATGGCTAGCTCCAATAGGCCTCTCCTGCAGACGGTCACCACCGTCTGCCAACCTTGCTGTTCCGTCCGGGCCACACACCTGGACCACTTTCTGTCTACTCCTTTACCACTTTCCTTCCTCTCACTTTCTCTTCCCTAACTCATCTCTCTTCTTTTCCCGCCTCCAGGACTGTGAACTCCTCGGCGGGCGGGACCAACCGCCTGGCCCACCCCCTGGTGTGAACATCAGCCCCTGGAGGGAGGCAACAAGGGTTTTTGTCTGACTTAGGTGTGCCTAACCGGGAGTATGGGGTGTGTTGGTGTAGTGCTTGTGACGTCCTGGCTTGCCCAGGGCGCCACAGATGGTGACTGCCTTTCCCTGCACCTGTGTAGTGTAAACGTTTCCAATGGGTTCCCACCGGTAACCCGCTCCCCAGCTTTGAAGGTTGCTGAAGGAGCCCCTTTTGCCCGCAGGCTCTAGCCTTGGGAACTGTAGCCTTGGCGGTGACTGTGTTTCCCTCTCTCGGTTGGACTGTTGCCTTCTGTCGGGTCTTGGCTGCTGGGAAACCCAGGAGGTTCCCTTCGCTAACGGATTTGACAATTTCAACGGCGACTCCTAGCCTTGTCGGGGTCCGTAAGCCCTGCCGGTTGGTGCTGGCTTCTTTTTGCGTACCGGTCCGGTACCGCCGGGCCACCACCCGTCCACGGTCCTTACGGCTGGCTCCTATAGGCCTCTCCTGCAGATGGTCACCACTGTCTGCCAACCTTGCTGTACTGTCCGGGCCACACACCCGGACCAACTTCAGACTGCTCAACTGCCACTTTACTCTCCACTCCAACTCCTCTCCAAACTCTATCTGAAACTCAACTGACTGTTTTCCCGCCTCCAGGACTGTGAACTCCTCGGTGGGCAGGACCAACCGCCTGGCCCACCCCCTGGTGTGGACATCAGCCCCTGGAGGGAGGCAACAAGGGTTTTTGTTTGACTTTGGTGTGCCTGAACGGGGTGTGGGGTGTGTTGGTGTAGTGCTTGTGACGTCCTGGCTTGTCCAGGGCGCCACATTCCCCCTTAGTAAAATGCAGACCGTCCGCGGGCTGCCCGTCCATCACCGGTTTTATTTTCACAACTGAAAAAGATAAACGGTAAAACATATAAAACATTTTGCAATCTTCCCACATCGGGAGGCACATACTTAAACGTTACTAAATGTTATCGGCTTCCGCTCTCTCCCACCCAAGCAACCTGGCCCTGATGATGCCCCTAAGCAAACGGGCAGCACCCTTTGACCCCAGTCCAGCACAAGTTGCCCGAGCGGGTTCTGTCCTTTTCAGGGGACCCACGTCCATGGGGAACCCCTGAAACCCCCGCAGGATCGCCACTGGTTGCGGTAGTGGCGGGCCTGGGCCATCCCTTTCCTCCAGGCCCATCCTCCAAATCAGCCTCTCCGGAGGCGGTAACAGTAAAGCCACAAACATATTTATTTACACACCATAAGTTCGTGGTTGCCCTGCCAGTTCTCGGGCTTGTCCGTAGCAGTTTCTACGCATTGGGTTGCAAACAATCCCTTCGGGGACAACAGTGCTTCGTAGCCAACGGGCTACCACAAACAAAACTGTAGGGTCCCAACGGAGACTTGCCGTAGGGTCCCAACGGGGACTGTCAGCTGGGTCCCAGGGGCCATCCACAACACCTGGCTCCGGTACAGCTTCCTCCTGCAGCTTTCCCACAGTCCACCATCCAACGGCACGAGCCCCCAACGCCACCCTCACACAGGGGTGACACTGTCCCACAGGACTCCATTTTCAGCTGCCGATGATGCGGGTACGACTGCCTTCCAACCGGACTCCTTAGCCTTGAGGGCCGTCTGGAACGTCAGCAGAGTCCCAATGGGGACCGACAGCAAGGTAACCGGGAACCGCTACCATGCTTCAACTCTTCTTTCTTAATCAGCAATCCCGCGGCGCAGCTGCCTTTGTTGCCGCTCCCAGTGCGGAGCACTTTCTGCTTGCTCCGGTTCAGGCGGTGTGGGGGATGGGTCCAGCCAGAGTCCCTCCGTGCCGACTACGACCGGTACCTTCGGTAATGAGGGACCCCGCTGTGGCATGGCCTGCTCTGCCTCCTGGCAGCTACATCTCCGCCGTGCCTACGGTGCATCTTTGCTGATGGGCTCTGCCTTCGGCTTCTTCCATGGAAGCGGATCAGGGCGGTCACGGGCTTCTGCTGCAGGTCGGTCCGCCGGGGCGGATTGGCAGGGTACCGCTACCGGTGGTGGTGGTAGCGGGCCTAGTGGCGGGGCAGCAGCAGCCAACACGGGTAGCGGGGGAGGTAGCAGGGCGAGCGGGTATGGACCGGGTCCCTCGGCCGCGATGACCGACCCACTAGGGGTACAGGGGCGTGGGTCACTTACCCTCCCTTCCAAGACTCCCTCCACCTCGCGTCTCCGTATGGCCGCCACCACTTCCACCATGTCGGTCTCCCACTCCTCCAGGAGGAGCTGCATGCGGACCTGCAGACGGCTGATTAGCTGGATGGCCCGGACTTCCACCCACGCTGCGGTGCCAGGCGCGGGGACCACGGTGTTGTCGGTCGGACTCAGAATCTTTAGCAGCGGCCTCTTCCAGGAACCAGTAAATGGCTGCAGGGTCCTGGCGTCCCTGCTTTTATAGCCGCGGGCTACATGCGGCTAGACGCCATCAGTCCCCTTTAGTCTTTTTCCGGCTCCTCCTCTACAGGGGCGGGGTTTCGGCCTTCGCGCCTCCACTGCTCGAGGAGACGCTCGAGCGGGGATTTTTCGCGCCCAAGATGGCGGCTTCACAAATTTTTTGGCCGGACACCTCTGGCGGTCACAAGGCGCACCTCTACCAGACGGCAGAGCGGTAAGATCCTGTTCGTGACGCCAAGTTGTCGCGGGCGGAGGAGGGGACGCTGCGCTCTCCCACTGCTCGGGTCCAGCTACTGCTGCTGCTGCTGCTCGGTGGTGGCTCGAGCAGTGGGCCGGATCCCGGGGACTCGAGCGGCGTTCCTCGCCCGTGAGTGAAAGGGGTGGTTTGGGGATTTATTGTCCGTGACGCCACCCACGGTTGTGGTGAAGTTGTGACACCACCGCTGCTCTGAACGGGGATCCTGGGAGCGGTGACAGGGAGCAGCTTGAATGTTGTTTTCTCCCCTCCGTGGGTAGGGGGTTGGTTGTCCCGGGGCCCGGTGAGGGGTAGGGATGGATGGCAGCCCAAGCTTTAAGTTCCTGGCTGATGTCTTGAGATGTTCTTCACTATTGCCACATAATCTTCTTTCCTCATGATGTGAAGGGAACCAGTCCCTCCTGCAGCAAAACAACCCCACACCATGATGCTGCCGCCTCCGTGTGTCACAGTTGGGATGGTGTTCTTAGGCTTCAAAGCTTCTCCCTTTTCTTCTAAACATAACGATGGTCATTATGGCCAAACAGTTGAATTTTAGTTTGGTCGGACCACAGGACGTCTCCAGAAATTAAGGTCTTTGTTCCTGTTGCATTTATAAACATTGATCTGTCTTTTTTCTGTTTCTCTTGTAGCAATGGCTTCTTCCTGGCAGTGCGGCCTTTCAGCCTATGTTGATACAGGACTCGTTTCACTGTGGATAATGACACAATCTTACCAGCTTCTGCCAGCATCTTCACAAGGTCTTTCACTTTTGTTCTTGGGTTGATCTGCACATGTCTGATCAAAGCACGTTCATCTCTGGTGCACAGAACCCGCCTCTTCCTGAGCGGTATGATGGCTGGACATTCCCATCTTGTTTGTACTTGTGTATAATTGTTTGTACAGATGTACGAGGCACCTTCAGGTATCTGGAAATTGAACCCAAGGATGAACCAGACTTGTGCAAGTCCACAATTCTCTTCCTGAGAACTTGGCTGATTTCTTTTGACTTTCCCATGATGCTGCACAGAGAAGCCGCGTGTTTCAGGTGTGCATTACAATACATCCACAAGTGTGTCTGTAATTAACTCAGATGTTGCCAATAAACCTATCAGAAGCTTCCAAAGTCATGACATCATCATATGGGCGGTCCCATATTCTTTAAAGGCACAGTACTCTTAGTGTATGGAAACTTCTGAGATTGCAAAAAGTAATAAAAATGCCTGAAAACATTCTCTCTCTCATTATTCTAGTATTTGGGAAATAGAAAGAATTTTCTTTTTGAATTGACCTAAAACGGGAAAGGTTTATTCTGATTTCATGTCAGATAGTGAGAAAAACCTGCAGATGTGTCTTTATAGAGAGCAGAGGGAAAAACCTGCAGATGTGTCTGTATAGAGAGCGAAGGGAAAAACCTGCAGATGTGTCTGTATAGAGAGTGGAGGGAAAAACCTGCAGATGTGTCTTTATAGAGAGCGGAGGGAAAAACCTGCAGATGTGTCTTTATAGAGAGCAGAGGGAAAAACCTGCAGATGTGTCTTTTATAGATAGCGGAGGGAAAAACCTGCAGATGTGTTTTTATAGCGAGTAGAGGGAAAAACCTGTAGATGTGTCTGTATAGAGAGCGGAGGGAAAACCCTGCATATGTGTCTGTATAGAGAGTGGAGGGAAAAACCTGCAGATGTGTCTGTATAGAGAGAGGAGGGAAAAACCTGCAGATGTGTCTGTATAGAGAGCGGAGCAGAGGGAAAAAACCTGCAGATGTGTCTGTATAGATTGCAGAGGGGAAAACCTGCAGATGTGTCTTTATAAAGAGCGGAGGGAAAAACCTGCAGATGTGTCTTCATAGAGAGCGGAGGGAAAAACCTGCAGATGTGTCTTTTATAGAGAGTGGAGGGAAAAACCTGCAGATGTGTCTTTTATAGATAGCGGAGGGAAAACCTGCTGATGTGTTTTCATAGAGAGCGGAGGGAAAAACCTGCAGATGTGTCTTTATAGAGAGTGGAGGGAAAAACCTGCAGATGTGTCTATAGAGAGCGGAAGGAAAAACCTGCAGATGTGTCTGTATAGAGAGCGAAGGGAAAAACCTGCAGATGTGTCTGTATAGAGAGCGGAGGGAAAAACCTGCAGATGTGTCTTCATAGAGAGCGGAGGGAAAAATCTGCAGATGTGTCTTTATAGAGAGCGGAGGGAAAAACCTGCAGATGTGTCTTTTATAGAGAGTGGAGGGAAAAACCGTCAGATGTGTTTTTATAGCGAGCGGAGGGAAAAACCTGCAGATGTGTCTGTATAGAGAGCGAAGGGAAAATCCTGCAGATGCGTCTTTTTAGAGAGAGGAGGGAAAAACCTGTAGATGTGTCTGTATAAAGAGCGTAGGGAAAAACCTGCATATGTGTCTGTATAGAGAGTGGAGGGAAAAACCTGCAGATGTGTCTGTATAGAGGGCGGAGCAGAGGGAAAAAACCTGCAGATGTGTCTGTATAGATTGCAGAGGGGAAAACCTGAAGATGTGTCTGTATAGAGAGCGGAGGGAAAAACCTGCAGTTGTGGAAACACTTGAATCCTCTTAGTTCATGTAACGTATTTGTGATGCAATTTGAATTCGCACTAATTGTCCCATTAATTACATTTTAATGAAAACATAAATGCTGCTGTGACACCAGATTGATTTTCCCATCAGAGTAGGTTTGCTGACATCCGGGATGGATCCCAAGAAGCCGTCGATTATCCTTAAGGAAGTGCAAGTCTTGCAATTCCCCATCACAGGCATCGGAGCAGAATGTGCTGGAGCAGGATGGGGCTGCGCTCCCCGGCTCCGGCTGATAGCGCAAACATTAAAGATGCAGCCGGGAGCGGGAAGATGAATGACTCTGAGGAGCGCTCGCGTTCCATCCGGCTGCGGCTGACATAATATTTATGAAGAAGAGTCATCCAGCAAATAGTGTGTGCTCCGTGTCATACACGTCAGGTCCGGGGGAAACTTCGCAAGACCTTTGTGAACAGAAGCATAAAGGGTTAAAGGGGGCGCGAGTGCCCGGTACTCGAATCGAGCAGGTTGGACACTGGGACCGGCTCAATTCAAGTAACGACTACAATGGAAGACAATGGAAAATTCAAATATTTTTCCGGAATACCCCCAAGGAGGGCCGGGGAGGCAGGAAAATCGCTGAAATGGATGCAAATACCAGCCTGCATCTATCTGCTGTTACGGATGTCTTCACGCTGTTTAGAGACTCCTCATTTAAGCAAAGTTTCCTTTTTTTGGCATCTCATGAGTTAATGTCAGTTTTGTTGCCGGCAGCTCATAGCAGTGCAGGTCAGCTGTAGCAGCTTTTAGCCCATGCCCCTTTAAGTTTAAATAGTGGGGTTTTCCTAGCAGTCCTTGCTGTTGATAGAATTCATTCTATTCTGGCCATCTTGGTGGAAGGAGCTGCTGGGGAATTGCCCTGTTCCCATCTACCTGCTACTTTGGAGTCAGTCTACAGCTGTTGATTTTGGTGTTTGTAGATGTAACGTCCTGGAGGTGGATTCACAGGACCGTGCACCGGACTCCCCCAGAGAAGCAACCAAGAGCTAATCCCTATACAGGGACTGTCTGGTCACCCCACCAGAGGGTCTAAATGCACGGCAGCCGGAACACAGGGAGTACGGGGTACGGGTCCTTCAGAGATCGGCACAGGAGATCACTAATAGTCCAACGGGAACCGGAGGCAGGACAGATGATGGGAACCGAGTACAGGTGTCGAGTAGTCACAGCCGATGGGGTCCAGATCCAGCTGGATGTGCAGGCTGGAGCTTCCAGGTAAAGTCCAGGTGACGGGTTTAGGCTGACGGGAGATGGCAGGATCCTCAGCAAACAGTCACCGGGACACCTCCTGGGTAATCGGTACTCTGGGACCAGGTCAGGACAGCAGACGGGCTCTGCGGAAGAGACAGGGTTAATCTAGGTACAAGACACAGAGGGACCTGAACACCTAGCTATGGGAACACGTTGAACAGGCACCGCCCACAGGGAAAAGGAAGTCTTATATACCCAATACCTGTAATTAGCCATATCCTGTTCCCAGGACGCTGGCCCTTTAAGAAGAGGTGAGTGAGCGTGTGCGCACCCTAATGCTCATGCGCGAGGCCCGAGTGCCGGAGACCAGAGCAGGAAGCGGCGGGGAAGGTGAAGGAGATGCAGGGGAGCCAGAGGGAGTGTCTGGGGTCGCAGAGGAACGCCGGGACTGGCTGACGGGGGGCACAGAGGACTTACAGGAGGGGGAGTGAGAGGGACCACCGTGGGCAGGAGAACCGGAGACCGGAGCGGTGAGTGACAGGTGGCGACGGGACCCGGGGAGCGTGACAGTAGCCTTCTGTTTATCCCCCTGTCTGTCTTTCCATTTCCCTCTATGTTTATAAGAGCAGCAGTGGGACTAGTGTCTTCCGACGGCCAACTCATTAGCCAGGGATGTTTACAGGGCTAGTGAGGTGTTAGGTCCCCAGCTCGGCAAACGGGTTAAAACACCCCGTATAGGGACTCTAGGGAGCTCAGGTAACAGCTTGAGTTGCGTTCAGGAGGTGGCCCCTCACTCTTCTCCCTAGCCATAGAGCCCAACATTGTTAAAGGGCCTCCGATGTCGCCCCTTTGTTTGTGATTTTTTTTGTGGTGCGTCAGACACCAGTCAGCCTGCACGTGTGTGAATATGGACTTCTCCTACTCCGTGAGTGACATCTGCTTTACCTTGGCTAATGATTAAAAATAGGAGGAATTCCATGTTGTTTTTTTATATTATTTATTAGGTTAAAATAGGCTAAAAACACCCTTTAGTGGCACATGAAAGGCACTAAAGATACTTGGCGGAGTAACGAGCGTACCCGAACACCCCGATGTTCGATCGAGTATCGAGCAGTGCTGAGCACACTCGCTCATCACTAGAGATGAATAAGGATATACCAGGATACCAGCAGGAGAATGTCATTAGATTGCTGGTCCATGACATCACCGCCAGCCACAGTCTCGGGCCGCCCACAAGAGATCACTGCGGGCATGAAACTCGGAGACGAGCGAGTTCAGTGGAGCCCATCACCGCAGGTAATGTACCTAGCTAACCTTATGACATTGGCGGTTGTCATGGCCTGCAGTGACCTGGCCTCACGTAATGATATTAGCACAGGTCACTGCACTGCTCTTCCAGCCAATGGGTATCATTCTGTTCTTCATTGACCGGGACAGTGACTATGAATCGTTCTGGGACTCCCTTATTGGATTACGCCGGACCCGGATTCGGTCTTTTTTTCCCCAATAAATTAGTGAAAGAGGGAATGTGTTGGGGAGTGTCTTTTTTTCAAATAAAAATTGTTTGCCGTCTACTTTTTTTTTATTAATAATTGAGTTAGTGATGTCGGGTATCTGATAGATGCCGTGACCTCACTAATGCTGGAGCTTGATGCCAGGTGACATTACACAGCTGGTATCAACCCCATATATTACCCTGTTTGCCACCGCACCAGGGCAATGGGATGAGCTGTGCAAAGCACCAGGATTGGCGTATCTCATAAACGCGCCACTTCTGGGGCTGCTGCAGCCTGCTATTTTTAGGCTGGGGAGGGTCCAATAACCGTAGACCTCCCTAGTCTGTGAATACCAGACCACAGCTGTCCGCTTTACCTTGACTGGTGATTTAATTTGGTAGGTGAGCCCACGTATAGTGGCACTAAATGGTACAAGATTAAAAAATACAGGGGAGTTGGACATTATATATGTCTTTCTCATCTATAAATAACTATCTATCTATTGTCTCTCTATCTATCTATCTAGCTATCTATCTATCATCTCTCTAGCTTTTAACTATTGTGAGGTAACGTGGTCGGCTGCACGGCAGAAGACACGGGATCCAGGCACCAATGGTCACAGCACACGGTTTATTACACAAACCAAAAGTCCAACAACAATATACATGTGCTCCCCGGGCAGACACTCAGGCAGTTGTGTTCACTCCCTCACACTAAAGCCCCACGCCCATGTTCCTGTTTCCTTTTAACCCTCCTTTCAGCCTGCAGGGAAACAGCATAAACCCTGGAGTGGAGTTGCTTTCTATGCATGGAGTGAGCACAACCGGGGCGAGACGTACCGGCCGTCATAGATAACCCCGGTCACAGTCTCACATACCCCCCCTCTCAGTTCAAGCGAGCGGGGTTGAACTCCCGCCATCAAACACGGGCCGCGGTACAAGGCATCGGCGTTGCCCTGCAACCTACCGGCCCGGTGTTCAACCGTAAACCAGATGTTCTGCAGAGAAAGGAACCACCGGGTAACCCGGGCATTCCGTTCCTTGGCGGACCTCATCCAGACCAGCGGAGAGTGATCAGTCACCAAGCGAAACTGTCGTCCCAGCAGGTAATAGCGTAGGGACTCCAAGGCCCACTTGATCGCCAGGCACTCTTTCTCCACTACGCTATAATTCCGCTCGGGAGGGGTGAGCTTCCTACTTAAGAAGGTGACGGGGTGTTCCTCCCCCTGAACCACCTGAGACAGCACTGCCCCCAGGCCGACCTCTGAGGCGTCAGTCTGTACTATGAACTCCTTCCGGAAATCAGGGTGTACAAGAACGGGCTGTCCGCACAGGACCCCCTTCAGGGCCCGGAAGGAGTCCTCGGCCTGCGGAGTCCAGCGCACCATGACGGACTTCTTGCCTTTGAGAAGATCCGTCAAGGGGGCTGATAGTCCCGCAAAATTTTTTACAAACCTCCTGTAGTACCCCACGATACCCAGGAAGGCCCTAACCTGCTTCGTGGTCAGGGGTCTAGGCCACTTCTGGATCGCCTCAACTTTGTTAATTTGGGGCCTAATCACTCCTTGGCCTATTACGTAGCCCAAGTAGCGGGCTTCCGTGAGCCCCAACGCACATTTCTTGGGATTGGCTGTCAATCCGGCTGTTCGGAGCGCGTTCACCACCGCTTGTACCTGTTCCAAGTGGGTCTGCCACTCAGAGCTGTAAATAATGATGTCATCAAGGTACGCTGATGCATACGCCTGGTGGGGTTCCAGCACCAGGTCCATCAACCTCTGGAACGTGGCCGGAGCGCCATGTAACCCAAAAGGCAAGACAACATAGTGGAAGAGACCCTCCGGCGTAACAAAAGCTGTTTTATCCTTGGCAGACTCCGTCAGTGGCACCTGCCAGTACCCCTTGGTCAGGTCGAGCGTGGTGAAATATCGCGCCTGTTCCAGCCTATCAATCAGCTCATCCACCCGGGGCATGGGGTAGAGATCGAACTTGGATACTTCGTTCAATCTCCTAAAGTCGTTGCAGAACCTTAAGGAGCCATCGGGTTTTGGTATTAGGACAATGGGACTAGCCCATTCACTCCGGGATTTTTCGATGACCCCGAGGCGTAGCATTGTCTTCACTTCCTCTGATATGGCTTGTCTTCGAGCCTCCGGCACCCGGTATGACTTCAGGCGTACCTTCAGGTGAGGCTCGGTGACAATGTCATGTCGTATCAGACTGGTCCTACCAGGCAGTTCGGAGAAGACATCGGGGTTCTGCTGAACCAGCCGTCTGGCCTCTCGCCTCTGTTGCTTGGTGAGGGCTTCTCCAATCCTTACTTCCGGTTCGTTCTCTCCGGAAGTCGCTGGAGCAGGGTTTGAACGACCCGAAGAGGAGGGAGATGGGGAAAAAGCAACCATCAGGCTTTCCCGTTCCTGCCAAGGTTTTAATAGGTTGACATGGTATATTTGTTCAGGTTTCCGCCTACCGGGCTGCAATACCTTATAGTTGACCACCCCGACTCTTTCCTTTATCTCGTAGGGGCCTTGCCACTGAGCCAGGAATTTACTCTCCGCCGTGGGGATCAATACCAACACCCGATCCCCGGGGTTAAAGGTCGCACGGTGGTTTGTCTATTGTAGCGGCCGCTTTGCGCGGCCTGAGCCTCCTGTAAATGCTCCTTCACAATTGGCATGACCGCGCTTATGCGGTTCTGCATTCCTAAAATGTGTTCAATCACACTTTTATGGGGGGTGGGCTCTTGCTCCCATGTTTCCTTTGCCAGGTCCAACAATCCCCGGGGATGTCGCCCGTATAACAACTCAAACGGCGAAAACCCCGTGGATGCCTGTGGCACCTCTCGTATGGCAAACATTAAATAGGGAAGCATCATGTCCCAGTCTTTCCCGTCTTTGGAAATCACCCTTTTGAGCATGGTTTTCAGGGTTTTATTGAATTGTTCCACTAAACCGTCCGTCTGAGGATGATACACAGACGTACGCAACTGCTTGATCTGGAGTAGCCGGCATAGCTCTTTGGTCACTTTAGACATGAATGGGGTCCCCTGATCCGTAAGGATCTCCTTGGGCAACCCCACCCGGCAGAACACAGCAAACAACTCCCGAGCTATAAGCTTCGATACAGTATGTCTGAGAGGTATCGCCTCTGGATACCGGGTGGCATAGTCAACGATCACTAGGATGTGTTGGTGCCCTCGAGCGGACTTTACGAGGGGCCCCACCAGATCCATCCCTATCCGTTCAAAAGGGACTTCTATAATGGGTAAGGGTACCAACAGACTGCGAAAGTGGGCCAGGGGTGCGGTAAGCTGACACTCCGGGCAGGTTTCGCAGAACCGTTTTACCTCCCCAAAGACCCCGGGCCAATAGAACCTTTGCAATATTCGCTCCTGCGTTTTCTTGACCCCTAGGTGGCCACTCATCAGGTGTTTATGAGCCAAGTCGAGGACCCGCCGGCGATATGGCCGGGGCACCACCAACTGCTCTACCCCCACGCCCCATATTTCATCTACCCGGTAGAGTAAATCCTGTTTAAGAGCGAAATTGGGGGAACCTTTCCTGGGCACCGGGCAGCTGTGCCACCCCGTCAACCACTGTCACCCGACTCCGGGCATGTATTAATGTAGGGTCCTGGAGTTGGGCTGTCCCAAACGTATCCGGGGACGCCTCCAACTCCGGGATGGGCTCGACCATCTCAGCCTCTCCTGCCAATACCTCTAGGGGTGACCTATCGGGTTCACATTCTGTCCCTATCATGGGGACCCCTACGGCAGGCGTCCCGGATTGTCGGGCTCAGGTCCCGGACTGTCCAATATCTGAGGGGACTTAGGAGGCCCCTTCCATAAAGTCCAAAAATAGGGCAGATCCCTTCCTAGGATCACGTCATAGGGAAGAGTGTTAATAAGTCCCACCTCATGTTGCACCTGACCGCAGGGTGCTGTGATGGTGACAATCCCCGTGGGATAGTCTCGGCGGTCCCCATGTATGCAAACCACCCCCACGGTACGTCCTGTGGCTTTTACTTCAGCCCTTAGGGTTGATCGCACAAGGGTCACTAAGCTTCCGGAATCCAACAAGCCTGTAACCGGACATCCATTCACCTGTATTTGGCACAAGTGGGGCTCAGTCTCCGGGGAGACAAGGTCAGCGGTACACACCACCTGAGCATACATTGAACCCCGCCGGGTAACCCCACAATCCATGGGCTCCGTGGTGAGTGGACACTGGGCTTCCATATGTCCCACCCGCTGGCACCGCCAACATCTAATAGGGAAGGAAACCCCCTTGACGAGTTGTCGTTTAGGGTACATAGCCTTCCGGACCTCAGGGACGGCGGGCGCGGCCTCGGACGGGACGGTAGCGGTCTCCCGCACCGGTGTCAGCGGTGGGTCCTTGACTCTAGGCTTGGAGGGGCCGGACCTACGGGCGGTACGCAAAGTCTCAGTGTCCCGTATCAAGTCCTGCGTAGCCACATGCCGCTCTACCAGGGACACTAATTGGTCCAGGGTACTTGGGTCGCCCTGTCCTACCCACCGTTAAATGGTGACGGGTAAAGTGCGCACAAAGCGATCAACTACTACCCTTTCCACCATTTGCGCAGGGCTCAGAGTGTCAGGCTGCAACCACTTCTTTACCAGATGCAACAAGTCATAGGCCTGGGAGCGTACGGGTTTGGCTTCCTCATAGAACCACTGATTTACCCGCTGAGCCCGTACATAGGTATTCACCCCCAACCGAGCAAGTATTTCGGCTTTCAGGGTCGCATATTCTATGGCGTCCTCGGTACAGAGGTCCAGGTACGCTTTTTGGGGCTCCCCCGTCAGATAGGGCGACAATACCTCAGCCCACTGGGGGGTCGGCAGCTTTTCCCGCTCGGCCACCCGCTCAAACACCGCCAGGAACGCTTCCACATCATCCCCCGGGGTCATCTTTTGCAACGCTTGTCTCACCACTTTCCGGACGCTGCCGTCGTCACCCGGTCCCGGGGTTGTTGCTGCCGGTCCGGCACGGATCGACTTGGCCAGGAGAACCATCTGTTCTTGGTGCCTTTTTTCCTGCAATTGCAAGGATTGCTGCTGACGTTCCAACGACCGGAGCAGGTGTGCATTGGTCTGTTGCTGCTGTTCATTAGCCTGTTGCTGCAGTGCATTAGCCTGTTGTTGCTGTGCATTAGCCTGAGCCAGCTGCTTTAGTATGTCCTCCATGGCGTCACCGGGTTTGGGCTGTAGTATAGCCGCTCGAATCCAGGACATGTGCTACCGGGTCACCAGGGATGGATGCTACACCTCATCGGGCTGGCATGCCCGCCGTTCTCCACCATCTATGAGGTAACGTGGTCGGCTGCACGGCAGAAGACACGGGATCCAGGCACCAATGGTCACAGCACACGGTTTATTACACAAACCAAAAGTCCAACAACAATATACATGTGCTCCCCGGGCAGACACTCAGGGAGTTGTGTTCACTCCCTCACACTAAAGCCCCACGCCCATGTTCCTGTTTCCTTTTAACCCTCCTTTCAGCCTGCAGGGAAACAGCATAAACCCTGGAGTGGAGTTGCTTTCTATGCATGGAGTGAGCACAACCAGGGCGAGACGTACCGGCCGTCATAGATAACCCCGGTCACAGTCTCACACTATGTAACCCACCTTCCAAACCAGAAGGCACACGGATAACACACGGCCATATACTGTACAGAAAGGAACGGACACGGATGTCACACGGATGCATCTGTGGAAAAACAGGACTGTTTTTTGCAGACCCTACTGGTCAATCAAAGTAAGATGAACTCAACTGTCATGATCCAGGCCGTCTTTTCCCTGCTGCTGTACACGAAGCTATGGCCTGGTCATGTCAGGGGTTAACTTCCTTTGCCTCGTTCTGGATCCCAGGACGCTATATATTGCCTCTCTACCTATGGCTCAGTGCCAGTGATATTTTTGCCTTGCAGTATGTATACTGGCTCTGGTAAGTGTTCCCGATCTGTCCTGCCTCCCTGCTACTGTGTCCTGACTTGTACCCTCCCCGGTTTGTCCATCTGCCCCGGTCCCTGACTTCCCGCTCCTGTCTGTTGTTTGTGTTCCCCTCTTCATACCTGATCTCCCGTCTTCCGACTCGGTTCTGTTTTCTGACTTTGATATTGATCCTCCCTTTGCAGTGACTCGACTTTCCTGACTAGACCCTGATTGTTTGAGTACTCTATTGCCCCCTAGTGGCTTGCCTGTTACCTGCCTGCTGAAGTTACTCTGCTGTACTTCAGCTGTCTTTCCATTACAGTGTTTCTTTGTCTCTCCTTCACTACTCTGCTGCCACCTAGTGGGAATTACGCTGTACTACGTCTTACTAGCCTTTGTACAGCATGACATCAACTTATCGTCATGTGTGAGCAGAGAGCCGGGGTGAGGCCTCAATAAAAAAAACAACAAAAAAATGATGCTGATTGAGCAAAAATGTAACTAAAAGTACCAACTATGAAGATGCAGAAAAGACACTGCCGATGTATTCCTGAAGTGGCTTTGATTTGTAAAACTCGATGGATACTTTCGGACGCTGTGTGCACATACCCCAAAACAGGAGGACTTAAAAAACTCAATGTACCCTTCTTCGTCACTCACTTGTAAGCTATATTTCACTGTGGTGTCTGCAGTCCTCCGCACTTGCTGGGTATCCGGTCGTCCTCCATCTGACCGGTGCGTGTATATTTCCTGGCTGTAAGCCGTTAATGTGGAGCGTTCTCTTATGTTACCGCTGATACAATATTCTGTGCATCGCTAACATGGGATTAGCGTCTGATGAGATCTGAGCAGCCGTATTATGTGATCCAGCGAGCAGCAGTCCCAGGCAAGAAACTCATTACTGATTGTTATTTAATCCGAACCATGGAGGATCATCAAAAATATGAGTCTACTGCCCCCTCTTGGCTGTACAAGGAACTTTCCATGTTTCCTTTATTTTTTCTATGTTAGGTAATCGGTAAAATATTAATCTTGCTTCTGATTATTTTGGCACCATTTTTTCTGTGGCACATGATTTGTGCCAAAATAACATCATCTGCATTTCTCTTGACTCTGGATCCACATAGATGTGGCTTCACATCACTTTTAAGTCCTATCGATACGTCCCACGTTTCACAGTCCATAGAATAGAATGCCAGGATGACCGCCGGTCTTCTCACTCAGACTAATAGCCTGATATGCCTGTAAAGCAGACATCTGCTTTCAGTAATAAGCACATTAGTTTGGTTCTGGGGCAAAAGTTTGGTGCAATTTGTAAAATCACCAACTGAGGCCATCAAGTAAGTCACCTTTCTTTAGGATGAGTGCTTCCGTGCCGCGCGACTCAGGAAGTTCTGCAAATTGTCCCTTCAGTGAGGACGGAGGCAAACTCTAGTACTACCTATTGGAGGTAATAAACAAGCCTTTTCATAGGACCTAGGATTTATGGCAAATCAGAACCTCAATTTGCAAACACAGTGTTTTGGGATAATTGTTCCTAATTAGTGCTAAGTGTGAGGTCTGATCTGGCTGTATGAGAAGCTATAGTGGGGTCTAATGGGAAAGCTGTTCTCCTTGCGGAGACTGACACACTATTCCAGCTTGGCAGTGGTGAGGAGACTCTAAAGGCTGCTTTACATGGTACGACCGATTGTGCGATTTCACAATCGATCGTACCCGTCCCCGTCCTTTTTGCGTCACGGGCAAATAGCTGCCCGTGTCGCACAAAGTCAGTAACCCCCGTCACACGTACTTACCTCTCGTGCGACCTCGCTGTGGGCGGCGAACGTCCACTTCCTGGAGTGGGAGGGACGTTCGGCGTCACAGCGACGTCACACGGCCGCCGGCCAATGGAAGCGGAGGGGCGGAGATGAGCGGGATGTAAACATCCCGCCCACCTCCTTCCTTCACATAGCCGGCGGAGGCCGCGTGACGCAGCTGAGCTGCTGTTCATCATTCCCGGGGTGTCACACGGAGCGATGTGTGCTACCCCGGAAACGATAAACAACTAAATTAAACGATATTATGGAACCTAGCGAACAGCACACGACTCACGATTTGTGAATGATACTGCGTTGCTAGGAGGTGTCACACAGGCCGGCATCGCCAGCGATGCCGGATGTGCGTCACAAAAAACGTGACCCCGACGATCTATCGCACGATAGATTGTCTGGTGTAAAGCAGCCTTTAGACATAATGCTCCTCTGAGAAATAAGTGTGACGCCCTGGACACCCCAGGGGTCACAGGTCACTACATACACCACACACCCCCCCACACTGGAAGGTAACACCCGTCAATCACAAGTCCTGATTGCATCCCTCAGTGTTAGGGCGGCTTTGCACGTTCCGACATCGCATGTGCGATGTCGATGGGGTCAAATCGAAAGTGACGCACATCCGGCGTCACTTGCGATGTCGTAGTGTGTAAAACCTTTTTGATACGATGAACGAGCGCAAAAGCGTCGTTATCGTATCATCGGTGTAGTCTCCGACATTTCCATAATGCCGGTGCTGCGACAGGTACGATGTTGTTGTGGCGCCCTGGACTAGCCAGGTCGTCACAGGTAAGACACAAACACCCCTCCACCCCCAGACAGTAACAATAGTCACACAAAAATCCTTGCTGCCTCCCTCCAGGGTCTGATGTCCACACCAGGTGGGGCGGAGCCAGGAAGTTGGCCCCGCCCACCGAGGAGTTCACAGGCCTGGAGGCGGGAAAAGCAGTTAGTTGAGTTCAGGAGGTTGAAGTGAGAGGAGTAAAGTGAAGGGTGTCTGGGTTGGTGGCCCAGGCACTGACAGCAAGGTTGGCAGACGGTGGCCGTCTGCAGGAGTGGTGGATCAATGCGGAACCGTAGGACCGGGGTCGGACCCCGACCAGGCTTGGAGCCGCCGACAAAGGTCAAATCCGATAGTGACCGGAACCCCAGGGGTTTCCTAACAACCAAAGACCCGTTAGAAGGCAACCGTCCGCACCGTAAGGATATACAGCTACATCCACAAGCTAGAAATTCAAGGGCCAGCGCCTGCGGGCAAAACGGGCTCCTCCGGCACCCATAATCCGGGGAGCGGGCTACCGTTGGGAAGCCATCGGAGTCAAATCAATACACAAAGTGCAAGGAAAGACAGCCGCCATCACCTGTCCGGGGAGACACACTGCAGCCGGCTGCGGGACCCGTCCATCCAGCCGTTTGGTTTACCGGAGACTTTGTGACTTTCTATCTGAGTGAGTACCACAGTGCCATCCGGCACCGTGCCGCGCTGTCCCTGCAACCCTGCACCTCACCAACCCTGCCTCCCCGTTACACCACCGGGCCCCGGGACCACCAACCCCTACCCACGGAGGGGTAAAACAACATCCCAGCTGCTCCCTACCATCGCTCCTGGGATCCCCGTTACCAGCAGCGGTGGTGCCCATCTTCACCACAACCCGTGAGTGGCGTCACGGACTAAATCCCCAAACAAACAATCCCCTTTTCACTCACAGGCGAGGAGTGCTGCTCGAGTCCCCGGATCCGGCCCACCGCTCGAGCCACCGAGCAGCAGCGCCGGACCCGAGCGTTAGCGAGCGCAGCGCCCCGCCGCCCGCGACAACTTGGCATCACGAACAGGATCGTACTGATCTACTTACCAGTAGAAGTTTGCCTTGCAGTCTCCGCCGGCGGCGTCTGGCCGAAAAATTTTGAATTCCGCCATCTTGGGCGCGAAGATTTTCCCGCTCGAGCATCTCCTCCGAGCAGAGGAGGCGCGAAAAGCAAAGCCCCACCCCTGAAGAGGGAGTGTCGAAGAGATACCAAGGGGGGAAGGATGGCGTCCGGCCGCATGTAGCCGAGGCTATAGAAGCAGGGACGCCAGGACTGTGCAGATGATCCGGTTCCTGGAACCCCGAAGCCGCAGCACCATGTCAACCCCGCCTGCACCGCCCGAGGCCCAGCAGCCCGCGCCCGGAACTGCGGCGTGGATGAGGGCCTGGGTAACCGAGTCTAACCAACGCCATCAGAATCAGATACATCTCCTGGCCGAGCAGTGGACCACCGAGGTGGAGGCGCTGGCTGCGATTGCCCAGATACACGAAATGGGAGCTGACGTGACGGAGCTGGTGAGTGACCCACACCTCCATGTCCCACAGGGACCGGCCGCTGCGGCTGGGAGACCCGGTCTGATCCCGGCCCTTGTACCGTCCCTGCCATTACCCGTGGGGGCCGCCAGCGCTGACCTGCCTGACCTGCTGTCCTGTACTATGGCGGCGGGACCCGAAGTGCTGACTTCCAAAAGTCCGAAGGTCGGAGAGATTGAGGAGACTGCAGGCCTGGATACTGCTGCAGCTAGTGGTGACCCGCCTGACGAGGAGGGAAGGAGAGCTCCGGCAGTCTGCCCGGCCCAAGAGGAGATGACTGATCGGGTGGAGACCGGTAGTGATAGCTCCGGCCCCGATACAGAACCGGTCTCGGAGTCCGAGGAAGCGGGTGAGAGTCGTCTCGGTGGCAGTGTGCCAGTAGCTTTCTATGTCCCGCGCGGCGGTGGGAACGGATACCGGGCGGCCCTCTCCCACCAGGCCTGCTACCGGATGTTTGCAATATTGACAGCGGAGGGCGAGGCCACCTCAGATGAAGAGGTGGAATAGGCAGCCGTCCGCCGTTGCATACAGTTATCCCCGTTGGGACCCCCCAGCACCGTTGTTTGAAAAAATGAACAGATAATCAACCGAAAAACTTACCTGATTCCGCCCGAGAAGAGAACCGTCCCCGTTGGGACTGGGGTTGTCCCTGTTGTTCAGTTAACCCCCTCCATACCCACATGAGAAACTGCTCATGAACACGGCCGAGAACTTGCAGGCCACCCACGAACTTGTGGGCTTGTAAATATATTGTGGGATGGATCCGTTGCCGCCTCCGGAGAGGCTGATTTGGAGGATGGGCCTGGGGGAAAGTGATGGCCCAGGCCCGCCACTACCGTAACCGGTGGCGATCCTCCGGGGGTCAGGGGTCCCCCTTGGACGTGGGGTCCCCTGAAGTGACAGTCGGGTGCGAGTGACCGTACCCGTTCCCGCTCGGGCAGCCTGAACCTGGACTGGGGTAAACGGGTGCTGCCCACTTCTTAGGGGCAGCATCAGGGCTAGGTTGCTTGGGTGGGAGAGCGGAAGACATCCGTCCGTCCGTTTGTTATTAAAAATGTTTACATGTGTAACGTTCAAGTGACCTAAAGAATGCATATGTTTAATGTTTTACTGTTTTTGCAGTTTTGAAAAGAAAAATAAAACCGGTGATAGACGGGCAGCCCGCGGACGGTCTGCATTTTACCAAGGGGGAATGTGGCGCCCTGGACTAGCCAGGTTGTCACAGGTAAGACACACACACCCCCCCACCCCCAGACAGTAACAATAGTCACACAAAAATCCTTGTTGCCTCCCTCAGGGTCTGATGTCCACATTAGGTGGGGCGGAGCCTGGCAGTTGGCCCCACCCACCCAGGAGTTCACAGGCCTGGAGGCGGGAAAAGCAGTTAGTTGAGTTCACGAGGTTGAAGTGAGAGGAGTAAAGTGAAGGGTGTCTGGGTTGGTGGCCCAGGCACTGACAGCAAGGTTGGCAGACGGTGGTGGCCGTCTGCAGGAGTGGTGGATCAACGCAGAATCGTAGGATTGGGGTCAGGCGGTGGCCCGCCGGTACCGAACCGGGGAGTGAAGTGAAGCCAGCACACCAGGCAGGGCCTTCGGACCCCGACTAGGCTTGGAGCCGCCGACAAAGGTCAAATCCGATAGTGACCGGAACCGTGAGGATATACAGCTACCGCCACAAGCTAGAAATCCAAGGGCCAGCGCCTGTGGGCAAAACGGGCTCCTCCGGCACCCATACACCGGGGAGCGGGCTACCGTTGGGAAGCCATCGGAGTCAAATCAATACACAAAGGTGCATGGAAAGACAGCCGCCATCACCTGTCCGGGGAGACACACTGCAGCCGGCTGTGGGACCCGTCCATCCAGCCGTTTGGTTTACCGGAGACTGTGACTTTCTATCTGAGTGAGTACCACAGTGCCATCCGGCACCGTGCCGCGCTGTCCCTGCAACCCTGCACCTCACCAACCCTGCCTCCCCGTTACACCACCGGGCCCCGGGACCACCAACCCCTACCAACGGAGGGGTAAAACAACATCCCAGCTGCTCCTGTGACGCCCTGGCACAGCCAGGTTGTCACAGAAAGAGTTAATCCTCCTTGGTAATCTGATCTCACTCCGGTGCAGCCAGGCAAACCACAGCCCCCAGTGTAGGAGAAAAGCAGAGGAGAGGGGAGGGGCTGGAGCAGAGAGTGTGTGGAGAGCAGACAGGACAGAAGTCTGGAGCTGAGCTCCCAGGCTGGGAGTGAAGCGTGCTCTGAAAGTGCCGGGACAGGCCGTAGTGAGGAAGGGGCCAGAACAGGTAGCCGGAGCAGGGCGGTGGCCCCTCGGTACCTGGGTACCCGGATCACTACAGGGGAGTGGATTCCCCGTTCCCGGCTGAGGAGAAAGAGGAAGAGAGTGGAGAGAAAGGCACCTGGCTGCAGGGAAAGAACAACAAGGGCTGCTGCACCGTGTGTGGGACACTAACACCCCCGTACCGAAGGCTGCGGACACCGGCAATTCCTAGTTTACCAGTGACTCCGTGTGACTTTCTTGTGAGTACACCCGTGCCCTCGGGCACCGCACTGCAGCACTGCGCCCTGCTCCCTGCCTACCTTATCACCGGGCCCCGGGACTACCAACCCCCTACCCACGGAGGGGAGAAATAACATCTAGCTGCCCCATACCATCGCTCCCGGGATCCCCGTCCAAAGCAGCAGTGGTGTTCCAACTTCACCACAACCGTGGGTGGCGTCACGGACAATCTCCCTTACCCAAATCCCCTTTTACTGTGGAGCCTGGGATCACAGACCGGGTTACGCCACCGTGATACCCACAGAAGTGACTCTGTGGCCCGGATCTGAGTACCCCTGGTCCTTGGGCGACACATTTGGCGTCACGAACAGGATCGAACCCATCCAGTTACCTGGAGGAAGTGCGCCTTATTCTGGACTGTCAGCGGTGATCCGCTGCAAAAATCTTGAAAGTCGCCATCTTTGCCGCCATTTTGGGCGCGAAAATCTCCCGCCCAGCGCCTTCTTCCCCAAGCGGTGGGCGCGAAAAAGAGGCTCCGCCCCCTGAGAACGCGGGTGGAAGTGAAGCTCCGGAGGACCGGAAGCGAAAGGGAAACTTTAAAAGTTGCTGGAAGGACTGCTCCCAAGTACCAAGGGGGAGCAGGAAGAAGGAACCGCAGCTTATGTGACAAGGACTGTAAAGGCAGGGACGCCAGGACTCTGCCAACATTTGGTTCCTGGAGAGGCCGCCGCAGCGATGCACCGACCCGTTACCCCTGTTACCGGTAGCGGAGCCCGCAGCGCCTGTTGGGGAGGACCCAGACCTGGGGTCCCCAGGCCTCACCTTTGTCACCACCCTGCCACCGGCCCCGGCAGTCCGCCCGGCCGCGACGGAGATGACGACGGCTCCGGCAGTCCGCCCGGCCGCAACGGCAGCAAAGTACCGGTCCCGTTGACCAATCTGGAACCGTTTCTGGACTGGGGTCAAGGGGTGCTGCCCGCTTCCTAGGGGCGGCACCAAGGCTAGGTTGTTTGGGTGGGTGACTGAAGGACCCGTTACACAGTCATTATTAAAAGTGTTATTTGTTGTTGCAACGTTGAAGCAATGTGCATCCCGCTGTGGGAAGATTGAAAATGTTTAAATTGTTTTATCCTTTTTCCAGTTTTAATAAATGTTGGTGCCTAGACGGCCCGAGGACGGGCCGTGTTTTACCAAGGGGGTGTGTGACGCCCTGGCACAGCCAGGTTGTCACAGAAAGAGTTAATCCTCCTTGGTAATCTGATCTCACACCGGTGCAGCCAGACAAACCACAGCCCTCAGTGTAGGAGAAAAGCAGAGGAGAGGGGAGGGGCTGGAGCAGAGAGTGTGTGGAGAGCAGACAGGACAGAAGTCTGGAGCTGAGCTTCCAGGCTGGGAGTGAAGCGTGCTCTGAAAGTGCCGGGACAGGCCGTAGTGAGGAAGGGGCCAGAACAGGTAGCCGGAGCAGGGCGGTGGCCCCTCGGTACCTGGGTACCCGGATCACTACAGGGGAGTGGATTCCCCGTTCCCGGCTGAGGAGAAAGAGGAAGAGAGTGGAGAGAAAGGCACCTGGCTGCAGGGAAAGAACAACAAGGGCTGCTGCACCGTGTGTGGGACACTAACACCCCCGTACCGAAGGCTGCGGACACCGGCAATTCCTAGTTTACCAGTGACTCCGTGTGACTTTCTTGTGAGTACACCCGTGCCCTCGGGCACCGCACTGCAGCACTGCGCCCTGCTCCCTGCCTACCTTATCACCGGGCCCCGGGACTACCAACCCCCTACCCACGGAGGGGAGAAATAACATCTAGCTGCCCCATACCATCGCTCCCGGGATCCCCGTCCAAAGCAGCGGTGGTGTTCCAACTTCACCACAACCGTGGGTGGCGTCACGGACAATCTCTCTTACCCAAATCCCCTTTTACTGTGGAGCCTGGGATCACAGACCGGGTCACGCCACCGTGATACCCACAGAAGTGACTCTGTGGCCCAGATCTGAGTACCCCTGGTCCTCGGGCGACACACTCCCTACCATCGCTCCCGGGATCCCCGTTACCAGCAGCGGTGGTGCCCATCTTCACCACAACCCGTGAGTGGCGTCACGGACTAAATCCCCAAACAAACAATCCCCTTTTCACTCATGGGCGAGGAGCGCCGCTCGAGTCCCCGGATCCGGCCCACCGCTCGAGCCACCGAGCAGCAGCAGCAGCGCCGGACCCGAGCTTTAGCGAGCGCAGCGCCCTGCCGCCCGTGACATTGTTCCTCGTTCCTGCGGCAGCACACATCGCTGTGTTTGAAGCCGCAGAAGCGAGGAACATCGCCTTACCTGCGTCCCGGCTGCTATGAGAAGGAAGGAGGTGGGCGGGATGTTTACATCCTGCTCATCTCCGCCCCTACGCTGCTATTGGCCGCCTGCCGTGTGACGTCGCTGTGACGCCGCACGGCCCGCCCCCTTAGTAAGGAGGCGGGTCGCCGGCCAGAGCGACGTCGCAGTGCAGGTGAGTGCATGTGAAGCTGCTGTTGTGTTAATGTTCGCTACGCCAGTGTCGCGGGCGGGGAGGAGGGTGTCAGCACACCGCGCTCACCCCTTCTGCTCGGGTCCGGCAGCTGCTCAGTGGTGGCTCGAGCCGTAGGCCGGATCCCGGGGTTTCTCGAGCGGCACTCCTCGCCCGTGAGTGAAAGAGGGGTTGTTTGGGGTGTTGGGATAATGTCCGTGACGCCACCCACGGTTGTGGTGATGTGTAGCACCACCGCTGCTCAATGCGGGGATCCCGGGGATGGTGATGGGGAGCAGCCAGGTGTTGTGTTGCCCCTCCGTGGGTAGGGGTTGGTGATCCCGGGGCCCGGTGATGGCTTGTGAGGTGCAGGGCCTGGTGGGCGCAGGGACGCGGGGGCAGCGCTGTGCCTTGCGGCACTATGGTACTCACTCAGCCTGAGACTTGGACACAGTTTGTACGGTAAACCAAACGGCTGGTAGGACGGTCCCACAGACGGCTGCTTTGCTTCCCCGGTAGGTGACGGTGATGTCCCTCTTCCTTGCACCTGTATGTACGGATGGTTGCGATGGGTCCCCACCGGTAACCCGCTCCCCGGCTTCAAGCTGGGCCGGAGGAGCACTACACTTTGCCCGCAGGCGCTGGCCCTCAGAGACTGGTGCCCTGGCGGTGGCGGTGCCTCTGTTGTACAGGTTGGACTGTTGCCTTCAATCGGGACTTGGTTGTTGGGGGAATCTACGTCCCCTTCACTGACGGATTCGGCAAATTGGGCGACTCCTAGCCTTGCCGGGGTCCGAGAGGCCCCTGCCCTGGTGCTGACTGTCTTTCGGAACACTGCTCCAGACCACCGGGCACACAGCCAACGGGGTCCTTCCAGGAACTTCCAAACGGTCCCCCTCCGGACAGTCACCGCCGTCGCTGACCTTGCTGTTCTAGCCCTACACACAGCTGGGCTCTCAGGCTTTGCACTCTCTCTGCGCTGTCACCACTTCTTGCTTTCCTCCTTTACTCCTTTTCTTTCCTTACTTTCACTTGCTGTTTACTTAAGCTCGTCCCTGAGCTGACTGCACTCTTGCCCTACCCGGGCTAATCTGCTGTTGACACAGGCTCACCCTGGGCTCGTCTGCCTGACACTTCCTGCCTCCAGAGTTGTGAGCTCCTTGGTGGGCGGAGCCAACCGCCTGGCCCACCCCCTGGTGTGCATCAACAGACTCCTGGAGGAAGGCAACAAGGATTTCTGGTTAGCAGATGTGCCTACCTGGAGTGTGGGGTGTGGTGGTGTTGTGACCTGTGTCCCCTGGCTTGCCCAGGGCGACACATTCCCCCTTAGCAAAACGCAGACCGTCCGCGGGCTGCCGTCCTACACCGGTTTTATTTTTTTTTTTCTGTAAAAAGGGGATAACAGGGTTAAACAAACATGCATAACATTTTTAATACATTCTTCCCAAGACGGGAGGCACATTTACTTTTAACGTTGCAACGGTATACGGTCACGGTTTCCGCTCTCTCCCACCCAAGTAACCTGGCCCTGATGCTGCCCCTAAAACCCAGGCAGCACCCCTTAACCCACAGTCCAGCACACGGTACCCGAGCGGGATCTGTCCTTCCCTCCAGAGGGTAGCCACCGGTTCCTTTGGCAGCTGGGCCCTGGCCTGCTCTGCTCAGGGCCCTCCCTCCAACCTGCCTCTCCGGAGGCGGCATTGCGGAAACGGTAACGGTACCCAACATATTTACAAGCCACTAACGTTTGTGGTTGCCCTGCAGAGTTCACGGGCTTGTCCATGGCTAGTTCCCATGCAATAAACTTTTAACGGTCCCCACGGGGACAACGGTGCCGGCTCCAGCCGGTTGCAAATCACACGGTGAATCAGGTGAAAACTCGGATAATCATCATTCTTATCATTGCAGAACTTTCAAAACTTTTCAAACAAACAGGTGGTCCCAACGGGGACGGTGCTGCGGGCCTTTATTGCCCTACTCGGTATCTTCGTCCTCCTCACCCGGCTCAGGGTGAAAGGACATGGGCACCAGCCCCTCCAGCGCATAGCACGCACGGCGTGGAAGGATCGCCCGATACCCGTTGCCTCCGGCTCGGGGAACATAGGTGGCCTCCAGGCCAGGCAGGACAGCGACCCCCTCTTCCTCCTCCGACACGGGCTCAGTGTCAGGCCCGGAGTCGCGATCTTCTGCTCCCGCCGCAGTCACAGAGGGATGCACGGCCGACAGGCCAGGCTCGGTGCAGCGCGCGAGCGAGTAGGACGGAGGTAACACAGGAGCCAGGGGCAGACCGGGTCCCTCAGCCGCAGCGGCCGGTCCCTCGGGGACACAGGGGCGTGGGTCATTCTCCCGTTCCTCCATCACAGCCTCCACTCCATACACTCGCGCCACCGCAACTAGGGCCTCCACCTCCGCGGCCCACTGCTCCATCAGCCCGTCGATCCAACTCTGGTAATGACGGCAGATCCCCGCCGCCCGGGCCCTCAGCCAGGCCGCCGTTCCCGACACCCGCTCGGTAGTCTCTGCAGAGCTAGGTGGGGCGGACATTGTTCGTTAGGGTCGGCAGACCGGGGGCCTCAGGGTGTTGGCTTGCACCGCCACACTTACATGCGTCCAGCCGCCATCGCGTCCCCCTCAGCTCTTTCCGGCCCCTCCTCTCTCGGGGCGGGGTTTTGGCCTTCGCGCCTCTACTGCTCGAGAAGACGCTCGAGCGGGAACTTTTCGCGCCAAAGATGGCGGCTTCTGAAATTTTTCTGCCGGATACCTCCGGCGGTAACAAGGCGCACCTCTACCAGACGGCAGAGCGGTAAGATCCTGTTCGTGACGCCAAGTTGTCGCGGGCGGGGAGGAGGGTGTCAGCACACCGCGCTCACCCCTTCTGCTCGGGTCCGGCAGCTGCTCAGTGGTGGCTCGAGCCGTAGGCCGGATCCCGGGGTTTCTCGAGCGGCACTCCTCGCCCGTGAGTGAAAGGGGGGTTGTTTGGGGTGTTGGGATAATGTCCGTGACGCCACCCACGGTTGTGGTGATGTGTAGCACCACCGCTGCTCAATGCGGGGATCCCGGGGATGGTGATGGGGAGCAGCCAGGTGTTGTGTTGCCCCTCCGTGGGTAGGGGTTGGTGATCCCGGGGCCCGGTGATGGCTTGTGAGGTGCAGGGCCTGGTGGGCGCAGGGACGCGGGGGCAGCGCTGTGCCTTGCGGCACTATGGTACTCACTCAGCCTGAGACTTGGACACAGTTTGTACGGTAAACCAAACGGCTGGTAGGACGGTCCCACAGACGGCTGCTTTGCTTCCCCGGTAGGTGACGGTGATGTCCCTCTTCCTTGCACCTGTATGTACGGATGGTTGCGATGGGTCCCCACCGGTAACCCGCTCCCCGGCTTCAAGCTGGGCCGGAGGAGCACTACACTTTGCCCGCAGGCGCTGGCCCTCAGAGACTGGTGCCCTGGCGGTGGCGGTGCCTCTGTTGTACAGGTTGGACTGTTGCCTTCAATCGGGACTTGGTTGTTGGGGGAATCTACGTCCCCTTCACTGACGGATTCGGCAAATTGGTCGACTCCTAGCCTTGCCGGGGTCCGAGAGGCCCCTGCCCTGGTGCTGACTGTCTTTCGGAACACTGCTCCAGACCACCGGGCACACAGCCAACGGGGTCCTTCCAGGAACTTCCAAACGGTCCCCCTCCGGACAGTCACCGCCGTCGCTGACCTTGCTGTTCTAGCCCTACACACAGCTGGGCTCTCAGGCTTTGCACTCTCTCTGCGCTGTCACCACTTCTTGCTTTCCTCCTTTACTCCTTTTCTTTCCTTACTTTCACTTGCTGTTTACTTAAGCTCGTCCCTGAGCTGACTGCACTCTTGCCCTACCCGGGCTAATCTGCTGTTGACACAGGCTCACCCTGGGCTCGTCTGCCTGACACTTCCTGCCTCCAGAGTTGTGAGCTCCTTGGTGGGCGGAGCCAACCGCCTGGCCCACCCCCTGGTGTGCATCAACAGACTCCTGGAGGAAGGCAACAAGGATTTCTGGTTAGCAGATGTGCCTACCTGGAGTGTGGGGTGTGGTGGTGTTGTGACCTGTGTCCCCTGGTTGCCCAGGGCGACACACCAGCTATCACAAGATATCGCACGTACGAAGGGGGCGGGGACTATCGCACTCAACATCGCAGCATCGGCTTGCGATGTCGCAACGTGCAAAGCCGCCCTTAGACAGGCACACCAGGTGGGCGGAGTCAGGCGGAAAGACACGCCCTCCGAGGAGTCTGGTGGCCTGAGGCAGGAAAAGGAGTACAGTGCAGTACAGTACAGTCAGATGTGGAGTAGCGAGTGGTTAGGAGGAGTAGAGTGGAGTGTGCCACACAGTGCTGCGCAGGGCCTGGGTTGGAGCCTAGGACCCCAAACAGTCAGGCAGGCAGACGGCAGGGGCCGCCTGCAGGAGACCGGGAACACGACCGGTGGAACCGTAGGGACTGGGACTGGGTTGGAGCCCGCCGGAACCGAACCGGGGAGCCAACAGTATTCCGGAGCACCAGGAAGGGTACTCAGACCCTGACTAGGCTATAGGCCACCACCATAGTCGAATTAACTGATTGAGGTCTGGACCTCACGTGGTCCTTTCCCACCAAAGTCCCGATTGAAGGCAACAGCCCAACCCGACTGGATAGTAGCCACCGCCAGAGACAAGAGATCCGAGGGCCAGCTCCTGCGGGCAAAGGAGCTCCTTCGACACACCCACCGGGGAGCGGACCACCCGTGCCTAGGCATCGTGGTCCACTTACACTTAGGTGCAGGAGAAAGGTGGACTCTGCCAACCCGTCTAGTGAACTGCAGCAGGCTGCGGGCCTCCCGTCTATCACCACGTTTGGTTTACCAGTGACTCTGTGTGTCTTAATCGTGAGTACAACAGTGCCATCCGGCACTGCACCGCACCGCAGCACTGCACCCTGTACCATCTCCCTGCAACCGGGCCCCGGGACACACCGCCCCTACCCACGGAGGGGTTAACACTCGAAGCTGCGCCCTTACACTGCTCCCGGGAGTCCCTCACCTTCACCGCAGCGGTGGTGCCCACCTCACCACAACCCGTGGATGGCGTCATGAATAACCATCCCAAAACCAAATCCCCGCATCCCCCCGCGTGTGGCGCCAACCTCCCTTGCAGAGCGAAGTGACCCCCGGGTCCGTGAGAGGCTCAAGCCACCGCCCGCAGAATGAGCACGGATCCGAGCAGCTCGGCGGTCGCAGCCGAGGCCGTGGGGCGGTACATAAGCAAATAGCTTAAAGTCTCCTCACAACTGACACTGGTATGTCTGTAGCGCCCCTGAGGCTCTGGTCGCCACAGGGTAATGCACCTCAATTAAGGTGCTGTATTCATCTCAGGTAAGGGAGGGTTAATCACCGATGTTCCACATTCACACTCTACATACAGCTTAGGAACCTTTTCACAGGGTGGGATGGCTCAGGGTAGGCAGGGGAGTGGCCATCACGATGAATGGGACTTCCCCGGTCACTGGAGCCAGCCACCTGGGGGGGCGTGTTCTACTTGGGGGAAGAAGTAGGTGCAACACACTGACATCAAAAACAGATCCGTTGGGACCATAGTTCTGACAAGACATCTCTGGAAAACTTGGACTTTACTAGCCCCGGGGCTTGGAGCAGGAGCTCAGCCAGGGTGCCTAACTGCTGAGGGGGACATCCTAGAAAAAAGAACACACTCTCTCTCTTTTTTCCAACACCGGTGGTGGCCCCTCACTTGCCTGTTATTGACCGGAGCCCACGACGCTAGAGACCAGCACCTGGGTGCAGCTTGAAATCAGTGAATAAAAGAACCTGGAACCGCAGTTGCCGACTCATACTCTGATTAGCGACGCCATTGCCCCCCCGCTCCGGCGCTCCCAGGGGACTGCCATTTCCCCGTCATCCACCCGGGGCACGCTCCGCCTGTAGGGAGCGACATCATACCGGCTGCCATAACACCTGCCCTGGCGAGTAATTCTGCAGTGGAGGCTACTCCCATACCACAGGTGGCATCATGATAAACTTTCCCAATTACCCCGCTTCCCCCACCATTTACTGTACACGTCGGGGCAACGGAAACGGGCAAGGCCACCCTTTGACAGTGCCTGACCCGACCCTCAACAGCCCGGCAACGACTAGATTAACCACCTGCCCCGTGGGGTGCTGCATGTCAGTCTCCATAAGGAGAATAGCTTTCCCTTTAGACCTCAGGGAGATCTTTGACACAACTTGAGCCATCTTGACATGGAAAAACAGAAAGAGTACCGTAAATCTGAACTTTGTGATCATATTCTTCTCCATTTCTAAAGATCTCTGCTGCCGGTAAGTGAATGGGAATATTCTATATCACTGTAACCTTGGGATGGTAAATTGTAATAGTACATTAGTGGAGACCTGGTCAACACAGGGTGGGATGTGTAGTCTGCAGGGAGTAAATGGTTAGGGCCAGGGTGGTCTTATAAAGAGGGAGGAGCTGCATTCTTATGTTCTCCAGGGTCTGGAGAAGCGGGCATCATGTCTGACCAAACTATTATTTCCCGCTGATCTGACCTTAGGAGATCTAAATTGTTTCAGTGGGATATTGGTTTTGGGCTTCCATCATTTCCATGAGATGTATCAACACCAAACTACCTGGATAATGAAGGGTATGGGGTAAGGGTATAATGCTGGCGGCTCCTGGGAGAAAAGTTAGTTAATTTTCTCCCAGTAGCCGCACTTTCAGTAATGCGGCAGGGCAGCATTGTAACGCTATTCACCTGCAGAATAACTCCATTATAAATATCAATTTCCAAGGTGACTGAATCCCTTTAAATGGTTTATATGAGGTGTATAAAAATGTTACATGGTTAAAGGGAAGGTGCCATCAAAAAACATTTTTTTCAATAACTGAAAAAATGGAAAGTATTAATGTTTTAATGTTTTATTCAAATATTATCATTTGTTTTTAATTGACCAAAATATAAAAAATTATTTTAAAAGTTTGATATTTCCACTCTTAAATACTAGGGGGAGCAGTTGCTGAAATCCTACTGTACAACTAGCCTGGATTACAACTGCAGTAAGTGGGTGTGATCTGCTCTCCTGTGTGTTTTTCACACCTATCCTTCCACTTCTGGGTGTTTGCAATAGGATAAGAAAGGATGAAGTTTAAGATCACAGTGCGGAGACGTTTTGTTAGTGACCGCAAAGTGATCCTGAACTGTGCAAAGTGTCACCGAGGACGGCTGGCATAGTGCCTCACTGTATAAAGTGACCCACTGTAATCTATGCCCCATTTACTCTGCAACAATATTACTGTGCCCTGATGTACTGTGCCCCATATTCCTGTGCCCTGATATATTGTGCCCACATATTCCTGTGCACTATATTCCTGTGCCCCATATTCCTGTGCTTCCATATTCATGTGCTCCCATTTTCCTGTGCCCTGATATATTGTGCCCCCATATTCATGTGCCCCCATATTCCAGTGCCCTCTATTCCTGTGCCAGATATTCCTGTGCCCCCATATTCATGTGCCCCCATATTCCTGTGCACTATATTCATGTGCCTCCATATTCCTGTGCCTCCATATTCCTGTGCTCCCATATTCCTATGCCCTCATATTCTTGTTCCCCTATATTCCTGTGCCAGCATATTCCTGTGCCCCCATATTCATGTGCCCTATATTCCTGTGCCAGATATTCCCGTGCCCCCATATTTCTGTGCCCCCATATTCCTGTGCCCCCATATTCATGTGCCCTATATTCCTGTGCCAGATATTCCCGTGCCCCCATATTTCTGTGCCCCCATATTCCTGTGCCCCCATATTCATGTGCCCTATATTCCTGTGCCGCCAGATATTCCCGTGCCCCCATATTTCTGTGCCCCCATATTCCTGTGTCTCCATATTCCTGTGCCTCCATATTCCTGTGCCTCCATATTCCTGTGCCTCCATATTCCTGTGCTCCCATATTCCTGTGCCTCCATATTCCTGTGCCTCCATATTCCTGTGCCTCCATATTCCTGTGCCTCCATATTCCTGTGCCCCCATATTCCTGTGCCTCCATATTTCTGTGCCTCCATATTTCTGTGCCTCCATATTCCTGTGCCTCCATATTCCTGTGCCTCCATATTTCTGTGCCTCCATATTTCTGTGCCTCCATATTTCTGTGCCTCCATATTCCTGTGCCCCCATATTCCTGTGCCTTCATATTCCTGTGCCTCCATATTTCTGTGCCTCCATATTCCTGTGCCCCATATTCCTGTGCCTCCATATTTCTGTGCCTCCATATTCCTGTGCTCCCATATTCCTGTGCCCCCATATTTCTGTGCCTCCATATTCCTATGCCCCATATTTCTGTGCCTCCATATTCCTGTGCCCCCATATTCCTGTTCCCCCATATTCCTGTGCTCCCATATTCCTGTGCCCAATATTCCTGAGCCACCTCTGCACAGAGCGCTGCCATGAGGAACTGCTGGAAGCAGAGGTGTGAGGTGAGTACATGCGGCTGCCAGCAGTAATCTGCAGCGTGAGTCTGGTATTGTTCTATAGATGTCACGCTGCGATCATCGCTCCCCGTTGCTGTGCTCACCTCGGACTTCAACTCCTGGCAGTTCCTCCTGTCAGTTGCCGAGAGCGGAGGTCTGAGGTGAGCATGGCGGCGGCAAGCGTTAATTTGCAGCGTGAGCCTGGTATTGAACTATAGATGTCATGCTGCGATCATTGCTCCCCGACACTTCTGGTCATGCGCAAGAGACCTCTCTGAAGCTGGGACGCGTACACCCAGCATCATACTGCGCATGAGCGGAAGTGCAGTGACTTCTGATTATGCGCACTGAGCCTAAACGTGGCATCTGATGCGGTGACAATGGACACAGGTCCACGTGTGACCGCCAATGACGCTGGGCAATGGGCACTGAATAGCATGTTAGAAAACCCCTGTGGGTGTGCTAATGTGATGCCCTGGACTAGCCAGGTAGTCACAGTTAGGCCCTTGCACAACACCCATCCCCAAATAAGATGACAGCAGCCAACCTACAAAACCCTAGTCACCTCCCTCTGTGTTTGATGTCCACACCAGGGGGTGGAGCCAGGCGGTTGGCCACGCCCTCCGAGGAGTTCACAGGCCCAGAGGCAGGAAAACAAAAAGGAGTCTAGTTTTGACAGTGAAAGGGAGAGGAGTGAAGTCCTGTCAGGGACAGTGAGGAGTAAAAGTCTGTCAGTGTCCTGGGTAGGAGCCCGGGCACTTTGGCTAGGAGGCAAACGGTGGTGGCCATCTGCAGGAGCCAGGAAGACAGCCCGGTGGAACCGTAGGTAGCCGGGACAGGGTAGTGGCCCGCCGGTACCGAACCGGGGAACCAGCTGGAAATCGGAGCACCAGTGGGGGTACAAAGACCCTGAAACGCAGTCCCGAATCTACCGGACCCCGTTAATTAACTGATTGAGGTCTGGACTTTAGGTCCTTTCCCATCCAAAGTCCCGAAAGAAGCCAATAGCCCACCGATTCCGGATAACGGCCACCGCCAAGGGCCAAGAGATCCAACGGGCCAGCGCCTGCGGGCAAACGGGCTCTCCCGACGTACACGCCGGGGGGCAGGACTCCCGTCACTGAAGCGCGGCTGTCCATTTTCTACAGAGAGGTGCAGAAGAAAGGCAGACACCATCAACCCATTTGGGGACCGAAGCAGCCGGCTGAGGGCACCGACCATCATCCATTTGGTTTACCAGAGACTCCGGTGTGTTTATCAGAGTGAGTACCACCATGTCCTCGGGCCGCGCACCACCAAGCACCACCACAGCACACCAATCGGGTCCCGGGGCCATCACCGCTGCCCACGGAGGGGTTAACACCAAAAGCTGCACTACCATCTCCCCCAGGGTGCCTAGTGAACCGCAGCGGTGGTGTCTACATTCACCACAACCCGTGGGTGGCGTCACGAACTATAATCTAAAAACCCCCTTCAATGCTCCAGCCCCCCTTACAGAGCGACGTGACCCCCGGTCCGGAGACGCTTGAGCCACAGGCACACGAACTCGGATCCGAGCGGCTCGGCTGCAGCCGAGCGCGGGGCGGTACACTAACATGCTAAGAGGGCGGACTAGTTGGGGAAGTAGTACCCTTGTGACTAGTCACCGTGTTCATTAGCATATCATAAAGGATCTTTAGAAATACTTTTTCTATAGATCTCTGTATCTATGCTAGTGTATACAGGGACGGTTAGGCAGGGATTAGCAATATGCACCCAGAACCGCTCATGGTTCTCACTGCATATTGCACCTGACAGGTTCCCTTTAAGTTCTTGTTTATTTAGGAAGTTCATTTTACATCAGATATCACGTTATGAGTCCCGGCAGAAAAAAGTGATCTAAAATTCCTCTTTCCTTTCACAACCTCTTCTCCTTTCATAGCTGCTGGAGGCACAAAAGAGAAATCCGACACGCTGTAGATGCTTGTGCCAAAACCACAAACTGATCTCAACACTGACATCGAGTATTAGAATAGAACAAAATGAAGCTTTCGCCCTATTCTTGTCTTTACAGCTTTGTTCATTCATTAAACCAACCACAGGTGAATCACTTCTCATTAAGCTGGCCTTTATGTTGCTGTTGGCTGAAAAAGCTCGTCCATCCGAAAGTTGTTGTTCCTCACCCATTTCTACACTCACGCAAGAAAGAAAGGAGAGTAAGCCAAGGCCAGACTGTCACGGGTGACAGATAGTCATGTGGTTTCTGGCCATAGAAGGTCACAGTTTTTGGCTGCACAGAATGCTCCGTGACTTTTCATTGTTCGTGCTGTCAGCATTGATTGGTCAACAGGAGCTCACCTTCCACCCAGATGTTGATCCTCAGCATTCTCTTGGTGCTTAAATACCCCTTCCTTCCTTGGATAGATGCTGGTGATAGAATTCAGTTCATGCAAGCCCTGGTTGCAAGATGGTGGCTTGTACTCCTCTGTGGTATTGTTGCAGAAAACTTTGGTGAACTTCTACGGGTATCATCTGTGGATAAGTAGTTCATCGTTTTTAGCCCGTGGGTCCTCCTTGTGTCTTAGCGTTTAGTGGGGTTAAAGAAGAGCTCATTCCATCCGTTCTCTATTCAAGGCCCAGCACTAGATATACCTAGGGTGCATAGGTGCAGAACCTATGTAGGGTGGTGAGGGACTCCAATGACCAGCAGGAGGTTTGGTCAGGGGTCACCATCTTCCCCTTCCCTAGACACAGGGTTTCCCATCTCTTTCAACGAACCCCTGGCATTTCCCTGTACCTAGTGTATCACAGACACCTCTAATGGTGGTTTATCTCTCAATACCAAAAGGATCAAGCATTCAAACCTAAAATGTCCACTGACATCATTGGATAGGGAAGCTCCATTGCAGATTATCTGGCCTTTTCTCAAAACTTTCCATGGATGTTCCTCACACACATTGTTTGGTTGAGTAATCCAATGTGCATATGTATTGCTGAATGGTCAACCTCAAGGCCAAAAGTTGAAAAATTTGATTGTATTTATTGGTTATTCCATTATTAATGGCAGACAGGTCCTAAGGTCTCAGCGGAATGTGGATTCAACTTTGTGAGAACCTTCTTGATTGTGTCCTTAACGTCTCGGTTATTGAGACTGTAGATGATAGGGTTCAACATCGGAGACACGATGACATAAAATATGGAGCTATATTTCTCCTGATCTGTGGAGTACATGGACGAGGGACCAAAGTACATCAACATGACTGTCCCAAAGTACAAAGCCACCACTCCTAGATGGGACGTACAGGTGGAAAAAGCCTTAGACCTTCCCGCGGAACGAATCTTTAGTACAGAACATATGATAGCAGCATAAGACAGTAAAATGAGCACAAGAGGAAGAAGAAGAGAAATAAAACTGACGGAAAATATCAGAAGTTCATTGTAAGAGATGTTCTCACATGACAACTTTATGAAGGCCAACATCTCACACATGACATGGTTGATCCGGTTGTGACACATAGTAAGTGGTGTAAAGATGGAAGGAAAAATGGTAAGCATAAAGGTTGCCATGAAGATAAAACCTACCAGCTTATAACAATTACCCCAACGCATGAGGACGGGGTAGTGGAGAGGTTGGCAAATGGCGACATATCGGTCATAAGCCATGACAGCCAGGAGAAGACACTCAGATCCTTCAACCAAGAGAATGACGTAGACCTGAATGACACAAGCGCTAAGTGAAATTGTTCTTTCAGTTGACAAGAGATCAGTCAATAATTTTGGTAAAACGGCAGAAGAATAACCCAAGTCGAGAAAGGACAACATGCAAAGGAAGAAGTACATGGGCTTGTGCAACTGAGGGTTGGTGATATTCATGCAGATTATAAGGCCATTTCCGACAATAGTTACCATGTATGTAACCAAAAATAAGACAAACAGGCCAATATTTATCTTTGGATCCATGGTGAACCCAAGGAGAACAAATTCCGTGATAATCGTCTGGTTCTTGGTGTCCATCCTAAGAAAGATTTTAATATGATACGATATGTAAATGCAATATACTATAAGGAATATGGATACAACATTGGACTTTTTATGGAGTAAGACGGTCAAGATAGAAAAATAACAAATATTATAAAATAAAATGTAGGAATCAATCAGGATCAGAACTATAATGGTGTAATAACACTGATAAGATTGCTGGAGTTCTTGACCGGAATGGTAGATATTTGAGCCTTCAGACGGAGAACCATACTTTGACGTGCAAATGATCCTAGACAGAAGGATCGTTCCCGAAGAACACTCTTTACTCAACATGAAGGAAAGTTTGAGGAGATAAAAAGATGAAAAGAGAAAAATGCGGATGGCTGAAATCTTCTATCGAATGGATGTAAGTTCATGGGTCTGCGTTAGTCAACCATTCGGACCTGTAATGGAAGTTAGTGGAACAAGTGTGTTAATTCAACATGTCGTAAGAAAAGATAAGCAGATCAGTTCGATTTCACGCAAATGCAAATGGTTTGAGATTCGATTAAAAAAAAAACAACTTGCCTGGCACCATTTTTCACACTGACGAAGTCTCGGAGAGCGGGCTAATGTCTCTGCATTGCACCGAGACCTCGCCTTAAATTGAACCTGTCAGGTCCTGAATGCACCCAGAACCATGAGCAGTTCTGGGTGCATATTGCTAATCCTACCTGTCCTAGCAGAAAAAGGATTACTAAAGATCCTTTATGATATGCTAATGAGGCCAGGGACTAGTCGCAAGGGCATTAGTTCCTGTGCTCATTCCACCCTCTTAGCATGTTAGCAAGCTCACAGGGGCATAGTAACATGCTATTCAATGCCCAGCATCATCTGTGGTGAAGCGCGTACCTGTGTCCATTGTCACCGCCTCAGATGTAGGCTTTAGGGTCAGTGCACATGATCAGAAGTCTGGTCATGCACACTAGACCTCTCTGAAGCCAGGACACGTAGACCCGGCTTCATAGTGTGCATGACTGGAAGTGCGGGGACTTCTGATAATGTGTATTGACCCTAAACCTGGCGTCTGAGGTGGTGATAATGGACACAGGTACACACGTCACAGCCAATGACGCTGGGTAATGGGCATTGAATAGCATGGTAGCAGACCCCTGTGGGCGTGCTAACATGCTAAGAGGGCGGACTAGTCTGCGAAGTAACGCCCTTACAACTAGTCCCTGCGCTCATTAGCATATCATAAAGGATCTTTAGAAATACTCTTTCTAAAGATCTCTTTATGTATGCTACTATAGGCTGTGACAGCTAGGCTGGGATTAGCAAAATGCACCCTGGACTGCTCGTGGTACTGTTTGCATATTGGACCTGACAGGCTCCCTTTAATGCCCGTCAGGTATGAAATGCTACAAATCATCATAACTGGTGCAATTGGGTTCAGTACATATCAGTGGTTGCAAGCGGAGTACAGTCTGAGGGGTTTTGATAGTTATTCTTGCCCCTCTCTGCCTGTCTGTCCTTCCTCCCCCATCTCTGTTATTACAGGAGGAGGGAGGAAGGACGGGGGGATGAAGGACAGGCAGGCAGAGAGGGACGGGAATAACTAGCAAAACCCGACCCATCTATTAGATATTCTGTAGCACCTATGAATCAAGAAACAGTGTACATCACAAACTTTACTTGCCTGTATTTCAGAAAGTATACATCCGATCTCACAACTAAAGGTATGTTTAGAACCTGCATGATAACGCCAGTATAGTACTGGCTTTAGTTTGTATATGAAAATCCAGGTGGTTGGTCCTCTTTTAAGTGTCGATGAAGACTGTCACCAAAGAAACAGAAGGAGCAGGCATCGATGTTGATCCTACAGTGCCCTGTCATGCCCCATGCACAGACTCCTGTCCTTACAAAGACAGTACCTAAGTGTAGTCCTGTCCAAATTTGAGAATACCCATATGTGGAGACATGGGGGACAGTGGGTGCTCTCCTGTGGAGACACGGGGGTCAGTGGGTGCTCTCGTCCGCTGGCCCAGCTGCCTTTAGAAAGACAGCGTGGCCCAGGGCTCATCCCAACTGAACGCACGACCTCCTTAACCGTGGGCAGAACACTACTCAGACAACACAGGGTGAGGGAATAACAATATTAAGACTTTATTGGATCCCCAAACAATTAACGGCACATAACACATAACCAGCAAAACCACAGAATGTAACCGGCAACAGAGTCTCCCCCTGCCGCTGCTCACCAGGGATTAGAAAGTCCACGCCTCAGAGCTTCCAGGGCTATTTACTCCAATCCAGCAGCACCCCGCTTTCGGCAGGCACCCACCGAGAATGGAATAACGCCGGATTTAGGAAGCTGGCTGAGCCTGTAGGCAGGTGACTGGATTGTCCCAAGCTGGATTCCTTCCTTAGGTAGTCCTTGATATCTCAGCCGAATCCTTGCATTCGATGCTGAAGTCCATGTAGTGTTATAATCCAGGTTCGGTTATGGCTTGCCAATCGTATCTGCAGATCCTAGATTGATATCATGTAGCAAGAGTCTACCCAGGTAATGGACAGTCCTCCTTCTTATACCCCTGAACTCTCCATTCAGACCATTGGGGTCTTCCCGATTGGTGGATAAGACTGTCTCTTATTGGCTAGATTTCAAGCCATATACAAAATATCCCTAGTAGTAATGGTCTCTGGCAGAGACAAGGGAGAGACAGCTAAGTTACATCACATCTAGCAATACACATCATATTACAATGGGAGGTTCGCATAATTGATTGGTCTGGGTGTCTGACCTTCACTGGCCAAAGCAAGTACATGAGTCAACAAGAACTTTAACACTAGACTCCTGAGAGTCTTGTAGAAACAATGAGGGCCTTATCCCCAGTTTATAAATAAATATCATCATGTCCGGCTGAATTTTAAGAAACTTAACCCATGCTAGACTGACAGAGTCCATGTCATCACACCATAGATAAACCCCCTCCAATGCATTTCGCATTCTGTGTTTCTATGGGAGGATATCCGTATCATACAGACCTATACAGATCTGACTCAATATAATACTTACAATTAAGGTAAAAACCGCTCGACCTCCATTTACCACCAATTTACCTTTCCTGCACAACGAAAAACCAAAGAAATTTTTAAAGGCATTGGGCAAAAAATCAATATGGAAACACAATGCAGCGATTAATAATTTGCAAATTATTGAAGTCACTTTTCTTTATTTGTCTTGCGTTTGTGACTGACTTGTCTTTTTGTGACAAATGCTTCAAAATGGCGCGTGCAGTTCATAAACTGAGCGCAAAATAAAAAGTGCTCTTTTTTTTTGTCTTTATCACGTTTATGTGACTTTTCAACCCCAAAAGTAGCAAACGCTTTCGAAAAGTCGCAAAAATTCATCAAATTGAAATCTCCTCTAGAAACGTTACTCCAGCTGGGGACTGGAATGAGTTGCAAAAAAAACATTTGGTAAAGGTCACATTTCAAGAATCTGTCTGAGACATCTGAATAAGAAAAGTTGTCAAAGAAAAATAAACAACAAATTAAAAAAGAAAGGCAACATAAAAAGCATCTCAAAAGATATAGAGAATAAGGCACAAATCAAATTACTTCCGAAAACTGGAGAAACAATAATGATGAATCGAGACCAGGGGCGGAACGATTGCAGTCGTAAGGATGCTTCAGCTGGATGTGTGGCCCCGGATGCACATGCCCCTCCTGGTGTATACTGTCCCTTTCCTGATATATCCTGGGCCCCTCCTCATATTGTCCCCCTCCTGATATATACTGTTCTCACCCTCCCCAGTTTCAAAATCCTCCTCTATAGCTGGCAAGCAGTGGCCGGCAGCTTTTATCGGCATCTGTGCTATGGCAACATATGATGTCATTGTCATGCGCCGCCTCAGTCACGGGGACGCTGCTGAGAGCTGCAAACTTCTGTTTGGCCGGCAGCGTGTATCGCATTGCAGGAAGCCGATGAGTCTGTGCACCGCAATACATTTCAGCTGGATAGGGGCACAGGAGATGGACATGTATACCAGGAAGGGGACAGTATACACCAGGAGGGGAGACAGTATATACCAGGATGGGGATGGTATATACCAGGAGGAGGACAGTAAAGGAACATACAGTATATACCACGAAGGAGACAGTATATACCTGGAGAGGTACAGTATATACCAGGAGAGGGACAGTATATACCAGGAGGGGGACACTATTTACCAGGATGGCAGACAGTATATACCAGGATGGTGGACATATATACCAGAGCGTGGTACATATTTATTAGGATGAGGGACATATATACTAGGAAGTAGCCCAGGATGGGGGACATTTACCTGAATGGGGGACATATTTACCAGGAAGGAGGCGAGGATGGGGGACATTTACCTTGATGGGGGACATATTTACCAGGAAGGCGGCCAGGATGGGGTACAGTAGAACAGGATGGGGGACATTACTACATAATGGGGTTGAGGACAGCTCGTATGTCTTTATAGGATTTAGAATGCTAAATGTATACATACATCTGACCAACATGCGAGGATGGGGCGAGGGGTGCGCAGGTCCAAGTTTTGCACCGGGGCCCATCGAACTCTAGTTACACCACTGATCGGTACCAATATTTTACTTTTTACTCGTTATTAACATTGAAGCATGTCCCAGTGATGTAGACTGAATGCGTAGAAACGACAGGAAACCAGAAAACTACTTAGTATTAAACTTACCGACTGTTTTCATTTTAAAAATGGTAAACCTTTTTGTTTAAAATAATGAAACAAAATAACGCTGAAAATGTAAAATCAACTAAAAAAAGAAATCTGATTTTTTCTTATCCAAAATTAAACTGTTCTATAAAACAAATGAACAAAAAAACCCTAAAATAAACATAAAAGTTGGTATTTAAAAAATTAAAAAATAAAAATAATTCCCTCGGCTACTGAAAAAACCTCAATTTACGAAAAAATTTTTTCGAAAGGGTCAGTTCTGGTGCAGACGTGGACACATCCACCGCGGATCTGCAGTTTGGGTTATAAATGATTTTGCAAGGAGCCATTAGCTTCTGTAAACACCGGAGATTAATTATTCTCTTTCCAGATTCTAAATGGGAATCAAGAAGAACGGCCGAGAGGGAGATTAATCTTATTATTAATATTTCATTAGTATTTATTTTGGCTCAGATCTTTTCTAAGTGAATGACATCAGTTAATCAATAAGTGCTAATATGGTTCATGTGATCAGGAGGAGACAGTCCATAAAAATGAATAATAATAATAATAATAATAATAATAATAATAATTAATAATACGTATATACAGTGCTTAATATTATTGAGTGCACCTCTTTACCTCTTCGAAAAGTAAGATTTTCACCTATCTCACTGAGCACAAGAAGATGGTGGTGCTCATTGGGCTGGAAAAGGTTACAAAACCCTCTCTAAAGCGTTTGGACTCCAGTTCAGCCCAGTTCTTATGCTTTCATAGTTGAGTTGCTCAGTCTTGTCTCCACGTAGAAGGGTTGGCCTTCGTTCACAATTCTTCCATGAAGATGACTTTCGGGCAGACTTTTCTGAACATTAGATGGGTGCAGTAGTAGCGATCGGCATATCTGTTGAATTTACCAAATTTTCCCCCAAAATTTGATTCATAAGAGCTTACACTCTACAGGAGAGAGAAACAGGAGAGAACGCCGCTGACCATAAGAACTTACACTGTACAGGAGGGAGAGGACCCGACTGACCATAACAGCTTACACTCTACAGGAGGGAGAGGACCCCACTGACCATAACAGCTTACACTCTACAGGAGAGAACGCCGCTGACCATAAGAACTTACACTGTACAGGAGGGAGAGGACCCGACTGACCATAACAGCTTACACTCTACAGGAGGGAGAGGACCCGACTGACCATAACAGCTTATACTGTACAGGAGGGAGAGGACCCGACTGACCATAACAGCTTACACTCTACAGGAGGGAAAGGACCCGACTGACCATAACAGCTTATACTCTACATGAGGGAGAGGACCCGACTGACCATAACAGCTTGCACTCTACAGGAGGGAGAGGACCCCACTGACCATAACAGGTTATACTGTACAGGAGGGAGAGGACCCGACTGACCATAACAGCTTACACTCTACAGGAGAGAGAGAGAGGACCCCACTGACCACAAGAGCTTACACTCTACAGGAGAGAGAGAGAGAGAGAGGACCCCACTGACCACAAGAGCTTACACTCTACAGGAAAGAGAAAGAAGACCCCACTGACCACAAGAGCTTACACTCTACAGGTGGGAGAGGACCCCACTGACCATAAGAGCTTACACTCTACAGGAGAGAGAGAGAGGACCCCACTGACCATAAGAGCTTACACTGTACAGGAGAGAGAGGACCCCACTGACCATAAGATCAGGAGAGAGAGAGAGGAATATGCTGAACATAGGAGCTTAGACACTACAGAGGAGACAGAGGACCCCACTGACTATAAGAGCTTACACTCTACAGGTGTGAGAGAGAGGACTCACTGAACATAAAAGCTTACACTCTACAGGATAGCGAGAAAGAGACCTGACCAGAAGAGCTTACATTCTACAGTAGACAGAGATCCCCACTGACCATAAGAGAGAAAGAGACTACCATAATGACTATAAGAGCTTACACTCTACAGGAGAAAGAGAAATAGGACGCAATTGACCATAAGAACTTATACTCTACATGAGAAAGAAAGGAACATGCTGAACATAAGCGCTTACACTCTACAGGAAAGAGAGAGGACCCCTCTGACTATAAGAGCTACACTTACAGAAGAGGGGGAGAGGACCCCACTGACCATAAGAGCTACATTTACAGAAGAGGGAGAGAGGACCCCACTGACCATAAGAGCAACACTCTACAGGAGAGGGAGAGAGGACCCCACTGACCATAACAGCCTATACACTACAGAGGAGAGAAAGAGAGAGACGGAGAGAGGACCCCACTGACCATAAGAGCTTACACTCTACAGAAGAGAGAGAGAGGACCCCACTGACCATAAGAGCTTACACTCTACAGAAGAGAGAGAGAGGACCCCACTGACCATAAGAGCTACACTTACAGAAGAGGGAGAGAGGACCCTACTGACCATAAGAGCTACACTCTACAGGAGAGAGAGAGAGGACCCCACTGACCATAACAGCCTATACACTACAGAGGAGAGAAAGAGAGAGACGGAGAGAGGACCCCACTGACCATAAGAGCTTACACTCTACAGAAGAGAGAGAGAGGACCCCACTGACCATAAGAGCTTAAAATCTACAGGAGAGAGGACCCCGCTGATCATAAGAGTTTACACTCTACAGGAGAGAGAGGACCCCACTGACCATAACAGCTGACACTCTACTGTAGACAGTGATGACCCCACTGACCACAATAGCTTACAGTCCACAGGAGATTGAGAGAATGTTCCCGACTGATGTCATACTGGGTATGTCATGGTGATCGCTGGGGCACCGGTGCTGTGCCCATGTGATAGCTACCAGATCTTTGGCTTTCCTGGCAGCTGAGACCCGACTCTCACAGCCAGGAGCATTGCCTGCACTGCTCCTGTCTCTTTAACCCACTAAATGCTGTGATCAATAGTAATCGCAGCATTTAGGAGCTGGGAGAGGGAGTTATGCGCTCTCTTCCATGCAATCGGGACCCCTGCGATGTGATCACAGCACCCGATCATTGATATGGTGACTCGAGGTCATCATAACATTGTCATGATGAGCTCTGGGTTACCCAGCGATGGCAAGCCTCTGGGATAATACAAGGAGCATGATCTCAGAGGCTTGTGTCAGTGTAAGGGTTCAGACAGATCAGTGCGCAAAATATAGGTCCTTTGTTGCTCTGAGTCCTGAAGTGTCTTGGAGTGAGATACAAATGATGTGCAAGTGGTGTTAGTGCAATGCAAGTGCTTTTTCCCCCTCGGGTAGTCTCCATGTGATGTCCATGAAAGAATAGATAGGGAATAGGTAGATAAATTAGATAGATGTTCAAAACATATTTAATGCCGCACTCCCCTGCATTTTGTAATCTTGCACCCTTTAGTGCCTTTCATGTGGCACTAAAGGTTGTTTAGCCTTGTTCTTAGTCTCAAATTAAATATTTTCCCCAAAAAAACGGCACGGGAGCCAGATATAACAGGATGGAGACAGATATACCAGAATGGGCCCATATATACCAGGATGGGGACAAATATACCAGTAGGGGCTCAGGATGTGGACATATATACCAGGATCGGGACAAATATTCCAGGAGAGGTGCAGCATGGGGACATACAGTATATACTTGGATGAGGACATATAACAGTGTGTTCTCAGTATGGAGACAGATAAACTAGGATGGGCCCAGGATGTGCCCATATATACAGTGCCTACAAGTAGAGATGAGCGAACCGGTCCCGGTTCGGCTCGAGGTCGGTTCGCCGAACGGAGGTCCCGTTCGAGTTCGGCTCGTCGAACGTTCGACGAACCGAACTCGAACTGCATAGGAAACAATGGCAGGCAATCACAAACACAGAAAAACACCTAGAAAACACCCTCAAAGGTGTCCAAAAGGTGACAAACAACTCACAACACAACACAAACACATGGGAAAGTGACAAGGACATATACTCATGCGAAAACAAAACAGCTGGACAAGGAAAAAGAGGAGGACACACAGATATATGAGTATATGCAAGGAAACATCGATTCCATTATTGTGCAACTTGAGCCCTGCTCATTTTAGGCTTCCAATCTTGATAAATTGCCTGAGCTCGCCACGTACGCCTTGGGGATCTTGTCGTGTCCTGCAGCCAGCGTTCTCTCGGAACCTGTCTTCAGTGCTGCTGGGGGTCTGCTGGCAGATAAGCACACGTGTCTGTCCACTGACAATGTGGACATGGGTCTCAGAGGACTTTTCTTCCCCTGGGTGAGCCAGGGGAGGTGAAAGGCACGCGTATTTGTGAGAGTGCTTCATTTAAAGCATCTTTTTCATTTTGAAAATGGGGGTCAACTGATGCCAGTCAAGTGGGGTGTGTGTGGCCCAATTAGTGGCAACGAGGGAGACTGTGGTTGGAGTCCCCTCGCTGTGTTTCCGAAAAGAACCAAGATGAACAAGTCATGGCTCTCAGAGGACTTTTCTTCCCCTGGGTCAGCCAGGGGAGGTGAAAGGCACGCGTATTTTTGAGAGTGCTTCATGCAAAGCATCTTTTTCTTTTTCAAAAGGGGGCTCAACCGATGCCAGTCAAGTGGGGTGTGTGTGGCCCAGTTAGTGGAAACGAGGGAGACTGTGGTTGGAGTCCCCTCGCTGTGTTTCTAAAAGAACCAAGATGAACAAGTCATGGCTCTCAGAGGACTTTTCTTCCCCTGGGTCAGCCAGGGGACGGGAAAGGCACGCGTATTTTTGAGAGTGCTTCATGCAAAGCTTCTTTTTCTTTTTCAAAAGGGGGCTCAACTGATGCCAGTCAAGTGGGGTGTGTGTGGCCCAATTAGTGGCAACGAGGGAGACTGTGGTTGGAGTCCCCTCGCTGTGTTTCCGAAAAGAACCAAGATGAACAAGTCATGGCTCTCAGAGGACTTTTCTTCCCCTGGGTCAGCCAGGGGAGGTGAAAGGCACGAGTATTTTTGAGAGTGCTTCATGCAAAGCATCTTTTTCTTTTTCAAAAGGGGGCTCAACCGATGCCAGTCAAGTGGGGTGTGTGTGGCCCAGTTAGTGGAAACGAGGGAGACTGTGGTTGGAGTCCCCTCGCTGTGTTACTAAAAGAACCAAGATGAACAAGTCATGGCTCTCAGAGGACTTTTCTTCCCCTGGGTCAGCCAGGGGAGGTGAAAGGCACGCGTATTTTTGAGAGTGCTTCATGCAAAGCATCTTTTTCTTTTTCAAAAGGGGGCTCAACCGATGCCAGTCAAGTGGGGTGTGTGTGGCCCAGTTAGTGGAAACGAGGGAGACTGTGGTTGGAGTCCCCTCGCTGTGTTTCTAAAAGAACCAAGATGAACAAGTCATGGCTCTCAGAGGACTTTTCTTCCCCTGGGTCAGCCAGGGGAGGTGAAAGGCACGCGTATTTTTGAGAGTGCTTCATGCAAAGCATCTTTTTCTTTTTCAAAAGGGGGCTCAACCGATGCCAGTCAAGTGGGGTGTGTGTGGCCCAGTTAGTGGAAACGAGGGAGACTGTTGTTGGAGTCCCCTCGCTGTGTTTCCGAAAAGAACCAAGATGAACAAGTCATGGCTCTCAGAGGACTTTTCTTCCCCTGGGTCAGCCAGGGGAGGTGAAAGGCACGCGTATTTTTGAGAGTGCTTCATGCAAAGCATCTTTTTCTTTTTCAAAAGGGGGCTCAACCGATGCCAGTCAAGTGGGGTGTGTGTGGCCCAGTTAGTGGAAACGAGGGAGACTGTGGTTGGAGTCCCCTCGCTGTGTTTCTAAAAGAACCAAGATGAACAAGTCATGGCTCTCAGAGGACTTTTCTTCCCCTGGGTCAGCCAGGGGACGGGAAAGGCACTCGTATTTTTGAGAGTGCTTCATGCAAAGCTTCTTTTTCTTTTTCAAAAGGGGGCTCAACTGATGCCAGTCAAGTGGGGTGTGTGTGGCCCAATTAGTGGCAACGAGGGAAACTGTGGTTGGAGTCCCCTCGCTGTGTTTCCGAAAAGAACCAAGATGAACAAGTCATGGCTCTCAGAGGACTTTTCTTCCCCTGGGTCAGCCAGGGGAGGTGAAAGGCACGAGTATTTTTGAGAGTGCTTCATGCAAAGCATCTTTTTCTTTTTCAAAAGGGGGCTCAACCGATGCCAGTCAAGTGGGGTGTGTGTGGCCCAGTTAGTGGAAACGAGGGAGACTGTGGTTGGAGTCCCCTCGCTGTGTTACTAAAAGAACCAAGATGAACAAGTCATGGCTCTCAGAGGACTTTTCTTCCCCTGGGTCAGCCAGGGGAGGTTAAAGGCACGCGTATTTTTGAGAGTGCTTCATGCAAAGCATCTTTTTCTTTTTCAAAAGGGGGCTCAACCGATGCCAGTCAAGTGGGGTGTGTGTGGCCCAGTTAGTGGAAACGAGGGAGACTGTGGTTGGAGTCCCCTCGCTGTGTTTCTAAAAGAACCAAGATGAACAAGTCATGGCTCTCAGAGGACTTTTCTTCCCCTGGGTCAGCCAGGGGAGGTGAAAGGCACGCGTATTTTTGAGAGTGCTTCATGCAAAGCATCTTTTTCTTTTTCAAAAGGGGGCTCAACCGATGCCAGTCAAGTGGGGTGTGTGTGGCCCAGTTAGTGGAAACGAGGGAGACTGTTGTTGGAGTCCCCTCGCTGTGTTTCCGAAAAGAACCAAGATGAACAAGTCATGGCTCTCAGAGGACTTTTCTTCCCCTGGGTCAGCCAGGGGAGGTGAAAGGCACGCGTATTTTTGAGAGTGCTTCATGCAAAGCATCTTTTTCTTTTTCAAAAGGGGGCTCAACCGATGCCAGTCAAGTGGGGTGTGTGTGGCCCAGTTAGTGGAAACGAGGGAGACTGTGGTTGGAGTCCCCTCGCTGTGTTTCTAAAAGAACCAAGATGAACAAGTCATGGCTCTCAGAGGACTTTTCTTCCCCTGGTTCAGCCAGGGGACGGGAAAGGCACGCGTATTTTTGAGAGTGCTTCATGCAAAGCATCTTTTTCTTTTTCAAAAGGGGGCTCAACCGATGCCAGTCAAGTGGGGTGTGTGTGGCCCAGTTAGTGGAAACGAGGGAGACTGTGGTTGGAGTCCCCTCGCTGTGTTTCTAAAAGAACCAAGATGAACAAGTCATGGCTCTCAGAGGACTTTTCTTCCCCTGGGTCAGCCAGGGGACGGGAAAGGCACGCGTATTTTTGAGAGTGCTTCATGCAAAGCATCTTTTTCTTTTTCAAAAGGGGGCTCAACTGATGCCAGTCAAGTGGGGTGTGTGTGGCCCAATTAGTGGCAACGAGGGAGACTGTGGTTGGAGTCCCCTCGCTGTGTTTCCGAAAAGAACCAAGATGAACAAGTCATGGCTCTCAGAGGAATTTTCTTCCCCTGGGTCAGCCAGGGGAGGTGAAAGGCACGCGTATTTTTGAGAGTGCTTCATGCAAAGCATCTTTTTCTTTTTCAAAAGGGGGCTCAACCGATGCCAGTCAAGTGGGGTGTGTGTGGCCCAGTTAGTGGAAACGAGGGAGACTGTGGTTGGAGTCCCCTCACTGTGTTTCTAAAAGAACCAAGATGAACAAGTCATGGCTCTCAGAGGACTTTTCTTCCCCTGGGTCAGCCAGGGGAGGTGAAAGGCACGCGTATTTTTGAGAGTGCTTCATGCAAAGCACCTTTTTCTTTTTCAAAAGGGGGCTCAACCGATGCCAGTCAAGTGGGGTGTGTGTGGCCCAATTAGTGGAAACGAGGGAGACTGTGGTTGGAGTCCCCTCGCTGTGTTTCTAAAAGATCCAAGATGAACAAGTCATGGCTGTCAGAGGACTTTTCTTCCCCTGGGTCAGCCAGGGGACGGGAAAGGCACGCGTATTTTTGAGAGTGCTTCATGCAAAGCATCTTTTTCTTTTTCAAAAGGGGGCTCAACTGATGCCAGTCAAGTGGGGTGTGTGTGGCCCAATTAGTGGCAACGAGGGAGACTGTGGTTGGAGTCCCCTCGCTGTGTTTCCGAAAAGAACCAAGATGAACAAGTCATGGCTCTCAGAGGACTTTTCTTCCCCTGGGTCAGCCAGGGGACGGGAAAGGCACGCGTATTTTTGAGAGTGCTTCAGGCAAAGCATCTTTTTCTTTTTCAAAAGGGGGCTCAACCGATGCCAGTCAAGTGGGGTGTGTGTGGCCCAATTAGTGGAAACGAGGGAGACTGTGGTTGGAGTCCCCTCGCTGTGTTTCTAAAAGATCCAAGATGAACAAGTCATGGCTGTCAGAGGACTTTTCTTCCCCTGGGTCAGCCAGGGGACGGGAAAGGCACGCGTATTTTTGAGAGTGCTTCATGCAAAGCATCTTTTTCTTTTTCAAAAGGGGGCTCAACTGATGCCAGTCAAGTGGAGTGTGTGTGGCCCAATTAGTGGAAACGAGGGAGACTGTGGTTGGAGTCCCCTCACTGTGTTTTACATGCTTTTAGAAGGGCATGACATGGCTTAGAGGTTGACTTTCAGAATCTGGAAACTGTTGGCTACCAAAATGCTGCCTTTCCAACCTTTTTAACCGAGGATTTTCGAGACCTTATGCCCATCGCAGTGCCCCAAGAGCCGATGCCCAGGCGCCACTCCTTCTCCAACAAAGGCGTGCACGCGCTACACCAGCATGTCGCACTAAACGTCACTGATTCCTTGAGAAACTCTGTGTGACAGGGTGCATTTCACCACGGATAATTGGCCCAGTAAGCATGGACAGGGGCGTTACATGTCGCTGACTGGGCAATGGGTTACTGTGGGGAGAGATGGAGACGGGTCTGCTGTACAAGTCTTGCCGTCCCCACGAGTTGTGTCAATCCTTCTTCTGTATGTAGAAGTTAATACACTGCTTCTGCCTCTTCAACCTCGTGTGGGTCCTCCACCTTGGCGCAAACCCTGTGTGGTCAGGCCACCCTTCCTTGTACTGCGCACAAGGACTACCACACACCTCCTTACTATGCTGGCAGCAGAGCTCAATGCCATCAGGCGGTCAAAGGTTTACTTTGAAATGTATGGGAAATGTGAGTCACACCGCTGAGAAGTTGTGGACGGTTAGCTCTGGAGACCGAGTTTCATCAATGGTTGTCTCCACTCAACCAGCAGCCAGGGAAGGCCAGGTGCGACAATGATGCAAACATGGGTGCGGCCCTTCGCTGTGACAATGTGACACACGTGCCTTGTGTGGTTCACGTGTTGAACCTGGTTGTCCAGCAATTTTTAAAGCACTATCCTGGACCACATGGCCTTCTGCAGAGAGCACGGTGTAACGCCTTCCTTGATCCACACACTCAGATGGGCTGTAAATGATAGGTTAGAGGGAAGCCACTCACCAAGCAGGACCCCTAGAACCCTGAAACCCTTTAACCCCTATACAGGGATTAGGAATTACACAGGGCCCAAGGTGATCAATACCTGTGGAAGGCTGCAGTTCCAGAGAATAGTAGTCAGGCAGGGTCAAAACATTAATTGAGGAACAGGAACAGAATGGGACGGCCAGGACTTAATCAGAAAACAAGCAGAGGTGAAATGCGGATCGGCCAACGAGGTACATAAACAGCAAGCAGGAAAAGTAGTCAGGAAACAAGAATACAAAATCACAAAACAGAACTGGGGGTAACAGTAACCAGAGGTTCATAGCTATGTCTGGCAGTGGTCTGCAGACAGGAGGGGCATAAAAAAGGGTGTGGTGTCTTCCCATTGGTTGTAGCTGAATGATGGTATTTCATCTGTGAGATACCCACCACCTACATTCAGCCAGAGATTCTGCATCTGTCAAGGTAACGCAGCCCAGTGGGTGAGCATAACCTGCGTCCACCTGCGCCGCTGGCATCGACTCCTCTCCCATCATCAGCACTATGCATGAAAGGAACACGTTGTCACCTGGCGACCGGAGTACAAATTGACGGAGCGGACTCCGTTGGTGACTTAACAGCCGTGTGCGGCAATGATGCAAACCTGGCTGCGGGCCATCCTCAGGGCAATGTGACACACGTGCCTTGTATGGCTCACGTGTTGAACCTAATTCTCCAGCAATTTTTAAAACACCATCACGGCCTACATGGCCTTGTGCAGCGGGCACGCTCGCTATGTGCTCACTTCCATCGTGCGCACACAGCAGCTCAACAACTTTCATCGCTCCGGAAGTCTTTAGGTCTGGTGGTTAAACGCCTGAAATGCGATGTGCCAACACGCAGGAATTTGAATCTGCACATGTTGCAGCGTGTGTGGCAGCACCGCAGAGCCCTGCTGAAATACGGTAAGACATATAGCCTGGGATAACTTGATCCAGAGGTGGTGCAGATCACGCTGCTGGAGTGGTGTCAGATCAAGGACCTATGCACCCTGCTACACAGTTTACAAATGTCGACGAAGATGTTTACCACTGGCAATGTCATTCTCAGCGTGACAATTCTGGTCATCTACAAGATGGAGCACACTGTAATTATTATTCGGAGTCAGGTGTTGGGACAAGAGGAAGGGGAGGAAGTACAGGAGGAGTCATATGCGGAAGGGATAACAAGATCTACGAGGTCCAGATGGTCAGCGGCACCTATGCGGCAGTCATGGTGAGGGAGAGGGATTAACAAGGGCGCATAGTATCAGCAAAAAGTGTTGATGAAAGTGCAGGAGCCCATGAAGAAATGGAGGACGAACTGGCGATGGGCATGGAAGACTCAGCAGATGAGTGAGAGCTTGCTCACATTTCGGTTGTGCGAGGTTGTGGGTAGAGGGCAGAGGAAGGAGGCACGATTCTCACCTCTCTGCCACCAACACACCAAGGACTTGGTCCTCCTGGATGCACAAGACACATGAGCGCCTTCTTGCTGCACTACCTACAACATGACCCTCGGATTGTACGAATTCAAAGTAATCCTGACTACTGGGTTGCCACACTGTTAGATCCCCGGTACAAGACAAAATTTGGCTAAATAATTCCTGCCAGAGAAATGGACGCACGTATACAGGAGTATCTGCAGAATGTGGTACGCAATCTTAGATCTACTTTTCCACTAAACACCAGTGCTGCACAGAGTGAATCTCAACGCTTTGTCATGGATAGGAGGAAATGGTCTTTTACTTGTCCACATCGGAGGGACCGAGGGATGGCTGCTGGGCTGAGACGGCGTTGAGTACGGTGTCCCTGCACAGTTGCACTTTTGGTCATATACCAAATGAGTTGAAAAAGGACAGATGCTGGTGGAAAGGGGAACAGGTGTGTTGGAAAGGGAAAAAAGTTTTTGTCCGTGGGTTTGTTGGTTAAGCAACAGTAAGATTTGCTGAAGAAACACCATCTGTTACAGTGGGACTGGCAGATTTAGATAAGGTGGTATATACTATGTTACCGCTATATAACGAAAATTAATAAGAAAAGAAAGAGAAAGGTATATATCCCCATCAGCAGTCAGTGTGCACCGTGCTCCCAGATGGAAAAGGAGAGGTTGGCAACTGGAAGGTTTGGTGGAGGATACAGAGCTGTGTGGCTATGAAACTAATAGTAGCCTGAACCGAGTTAGACGCCATTCGGATCTGGAGACTGGGAGCCCTGTTAGCGTCACAGGGTCCACACGCCCACCCAGCCCAGGAACTCCCTGTTAACAACACAGGGGCCATTGAGTACGCTGACCGTGTGCGTAGGGGCCACACCTGTGGACAGCAGGCGCATCAGCAGCAGCAGGCCTGTTAATGCCACTGGGCTGCACAAGCAGGACTGGTAGGACAGGAGCTGGTCTTAACCGTTCTGCGTTACCAACTGTGGTGGTGGCCTGCATCGACACCCTATCCCTGCCTACCTCTGGCCTAAAGCCGCAATGGGTTCAACACATGGAGGTGTGCTCTTTCGGAGCATAATAGAAGACTGCGCACCTCCTTGTTGGCTCCAGCCCGTTTTATAACCTGGGTCCGCCCCAAACCAGGGTGAACCACAATGCACCTCCTGGAGACAAAAGTAGAGTGACACGTCATGAGTGGCATAACTAGCGTCCTATTTGGAACCGCAACTTCAATGATGACCTCATGGCTGCCATGACCCAAACACCTCACCAGTCATCGTCTGACCATCAATAATGCGGTGACAAGTCATAGGGGTGGGCCTCTGCAAGCCATTTGGGAGGACAGCTGATGCCCTGTGGTCTATATGTGCCCCCCCACATCAGGGGCAGGGCCAAAGAGTTCATTACCGGACCTAGTCTCTGATGCAGTAAGTGCCTGAGCATGCTCAGTAGCATGAAATACAGTATCTGAAAAAAGACTATCAGCTTTAGCATGGTGTCTAGGCACAAAACAGGACTTAGACCCGGCACGGAATGCAAGCACCTGTGCAAAGAGGCTTTTCACACTTAGTGTGGGAGCATGCGCTGTATCCCGAAATGAAGACTTAGCCTCAGGAATGGCACAGTCAGGCTGAGCATACTCACTAGGCGAAACACTGTAATTAGGCTACAGCTGGGGTAAATCGGCACACGCATGCGCACTAGCTGCCTCTCCACACTTAGACGTGGAGGGGAAATTGCTCTTGGAGATGCTGTCTATGAACAGAAGGAAAAGCTAAAGGAAGCCTGACTTTCTATCCCTCCGAATTATCAAATGCAGCAATGAATTCCATGAGTTTGCTATAACAGTAGCGTAGCAAAATATGCATGAGGGTGTCATGTAGAGGTGCTAGAGATAGCTTGGCACCAGTGGGGCACTAATGGAATACAACAGCCACTTCTTGTATGCCACTAGGTACACTGACTGTTTGCTAGTATAATGGCTTAGTTAAAAAGAGTTGGAGTGTGCAATGCAGGCAGACGTGCTGCAAATATCTTTGCACTAGTGTGACTACACAAAAGTACAATAGCCACGTTTAGGATGCCACTAGGTACACTGACTGTTTGCTAGTATAATGGCTTAGTTAAAAAAAGTTTGAGTGTGCAATGCAGGCAGAGGTGCTGCAAATATCTTTGCAATAGTGGGACTAGACAAAAGTACAATAGCCACGTTTAGGAGGCCACTAGGTACACTGAGTGTTTGCTAGTATAATGGCTTAGTTAAAAAGAGTTGGAGTGTGCAATGCAGGCAGACGTGCTGCAAATGTCTTGGCACTAGTGGGACTATAGCAAAGTACAATAGCCACGTTTAGGATGCCACTAGATACACTGAGTGTTTGCTAGTATAATGGCTTAGTTATAATGAGTTGGCGTGTGCAATGCAGGCAGAGGCGCTCTGCAAATGTCTTTGCACTAGTGGGACTATAGCAAAGTACAATAGCCACGTTTAGGATGCCACTAGGTACACTGAGTGTTTGCTAGTATAATGGCTTAGTTATAATGAGTTGGAGTGTGCAATGCAGGCAGAGGTGCTGCAAATATCTTTGCACTAGTGGGACTATAGCAAAGTACAATAGCCACGTTTAGGATGCCACTAGGTACACTGAGTGTTTGCTAGTATAATGGCTTAGTTATGAGTTGGAGTGTGCAGAGGACAGGAGGGTACAGTGGCAGGATTGTGGGTCTGGGTAGAGGAATGGAAGCCTGCCTTTCTATTCCCTCCTAATGGGGAAATGCAGCGACGAAATCCCTGACCTTTGCTACACAGACGCTGTCTCTGTTTTCAGGACCTGTCACCTATGGCTCTGACCCTGCCGGTACGAGCCCTTAAAAGGACTGATAGAAAGTGCTCTCCCTAAGCTGTCCAGTGCTGTGTATGGAACGCATACAGCTGTATCAGCGATAGGACAAAGGACGGAGCTGTGACAGTGATGTCTGACACCAAGGACGCAGAAGAGATAATGGCGCCCGGACGGGCAGATACTCGTTTTTATAATGCAGGGACATGTGACATGGACATCCTATCACACATGCCGTTCCTTCTCTGGCTAAAAGTCCACTTAGCTGTGTGTGTGTCTGGGATTGGCTGACATGCTGCCCCGCCCCACAAGACGCGCGCGCTTAGGGAAGGAAGACAAGGAAAAAAAAAAAAAATGGCGATCGCCATTATAGAAACAGCAGTGATCTGAAGGCGCTGTTCCCGCACACTATACACTGAAATGTCATAATAGTGTGAGTCACAGAGTGACTTACACTATTACAGCGGAAAGCCAGCTAGGAATTAGCTGTTTTTTTGCTGCTAGAACCGTTCTCGAACGTTTCTAGAACTATCGAGCTTTAGCAAAAAGCTCGAGTTCTAGTTCGATCTAGAACAGCCCCAAAATCACTCGAGCCTAGAACTGGAGAACCTCGAACCGCGAACCGTGCTCAACTCTACCTACAAGTAGTATTCAACCCCCTGCAGATTTAGCAGGTTTGATAAGATGCAAATAAGTTGGAGCCTGCAAACTTCAAACAAGAGCAGGATTTATTAACAGATGCATAAATCTTACAAACCAACAAGTTATGTTGCTCAGTTAAATTTTAATAAATTTTCAACATAAAAGTGTGGGTCAATTATTATTCAACCCCTAGGTTTAATATTTTGTGGAATAACCCTTGTGTGCAATTACAGCTAATAATCGTCTTTTATAAGACCTGATCAGGCCGGCACAGGTCTCTGGAGTTATCTTGGCCCACTCCTCTATGCAGATCTTCTCCAAGTTATCTAGGTTCTTTGGGTGTCTCATGTGGAGTTTAATCTTGAGCTCCATCCACAAGTTTTCAATTAGGTTAAGGTCAGGAGACTGACTAGGCCACTGCAACACCTTGATTTTTTCCCTCTTGAACCAGGCCTTGGTTTTCTTGGCTGTGTGCTTTGGGTCGTTGTCTTGTTGAAAGATGAAATGACGACCCATCTTAAGATCCTTGATGGAGCAGCGGAGGTTCTTGGCCAAAATCTCCAGGTAGACCGTGCTATCCATCTTCCCATGGATGCGGACCAGATGGCCAGGCCCCTTGGCTGAGAAACAGCCCCACAGCATGATGCTGCCACCACCATGCTTGACTGTAGGGATGGTATTCTTGGGGTCGTATGCAGTGCCATCCAGTCTCCAAATGTCACGTGTGTGGTTGGCACCAAAGATCTCGATCTTGGTCTCATCAGACCAGAGAACCTTGAACCAGTCTGTCTCAGAGTCCTCCAAGTGATCATGAGCAAACTGTAGACGAGCCTTGACATGAAGCTTTGAAAGTAAAGGTACCTTACGGGCTCGTTTGGAACGGAGACCATTGCGGTGGAGTACGTTACTTATGGTATTGACTGAAACCAATGTCCCCACTGCCATGAGATCTTCCCGGAGCTCCTTCCTTGTTGTCCTTTGGGTTAGTTATAAACCAATACAAATAACGTAAAGTAGATATTTAGCCAAAACCAGAGTCTAACTACTTTAAAAATTTATATAGAATTTTATTGATCAAAATTACGTACAAACATATATTAAAATTGGAGGTTTGAGAAAGGGAGGAAGAAGGAACTTCCCTACCCTGGCCCTTCCTCAACGACGGGGGTTGGCGTCCTAATGTGAAGACGCCCCCGTTCCACGATGGCTAACCCTGAATAAAGCCCTCCCTCGCGGGTAAAGATGTGACCCCTATGAGATAGAATCAACCCCTAAAGTAGTAACACCACAGTGAGGAAGAGGTGCTCAGTCCACAGTGGCTAATTTGTCTGTATCACCACTTGGGTGAGTGAGGGTATGGGCCTAGGGAAGTCGTCATGTATTAATAAGTCCATGTGCTCAGTATAAATATTAGAAGTAAGAGTCACATTGATTAACCACAATACAGATTAGTCAATTAGAGACATAATTCATATGCCAATTATAAACTAATTCAAGAAATGCCCAACGCGTTTCGCCCTTGTCAGTATTCAGGGGCTCATCAGGGGCTTTCCAACATGTTCTTGAATGAAGTATCCAGTTTTGAACATATCTGTGACAAACATAACAAATTAAGCCTATATTAGTGACAACATCCAATGATCCATTAAAATAGCGAATATAATTACTGATAATGAACACCAATACCAACCAGCAGTGGTAAATATTGTTCACTTCAGAAGGGTATAGGATAATAATAAGCTGCCTACTCAGCTGGTCTATCATGGGGCTTGTCAGGATGACTTATTCACCTATACAGATAAACACATTGTCAGCTAGGGCAGAGCCAGTTGTTTGTAAGATAAGAACCATGCATGCTGCAGACAGTACCTTTCCAAGTAGAGGTTCCTGTCTTACTCACGGGTTAATAATATGCATAGTCCAAACAGGACCCTAATAGAGAATAGACATACATTTATATACTGTTTAAAGCATTTCAAAACACATACCCAAGTGGGTACTATATGTTCATACCCCAATATTAAAGTACCTGGAATATTATGTGCTTAATCCACCAGAGAACCTTGAACCAGTCTGTCTCAGAGTCCTCCAAGTGATCATGAGCAAACTGTAGACGAGCCTTGACATGACGCTTTGAAAGTAAAGGTACCTTACGGGCTCGTCTGGAACGAAGACCATTGCGGTGGAGTACGTTGCTTATGGTATTGACTGAAACCAATGTCCCCACTGCCATGAGATCTTCCCGGAGCTACTTCCTTGTTGTCCTTTGGGTTAGCCTTGACTCTTTGGACAAGCCTGGCCTCGGCACGGGTGGAAACTTTCAAAGGCTGTCCAGGCCGTGGAAGGCTAACAGTAGTTCCATAAGCCTTCCACTTCCGGATGATGCTGTCACGCTCCCCGTGTCCCAGCACCGCTCCTTACCCACTGATCCAGTCCATGTGTTCACCAGTCATGGCTGCCGCTCCCGCTCGTGCTCTCCTGTGTCCTGCTCCTGGTCTTATGAGTCTGACTGAGTCTTAGCCACATGGTTCTGTATAGGACCAGGCCGCGCCCACTCTCCTGGTCTTATAGGCCCAGCACACCTGCAGCAGGAAATGACATGAGGCTGTGCTGGGTATATAAGACTGGCCTTTCCATGTGGGCGGGGCCTGATCAACGTGTCTTGTAGCTAGTCTTATGAGCTAGGTGCTCAGGTCCCCTGGTACCGTGTCCTACTGACTTCTTATCCTTGCACTCTGGTACCTGTGCCTGTTTACATTATTGTCCTAAAGAACTCTGTGACTCTGGTGACCTGCTTATACTTGTCCCTGCCACGTCAGTGCTCCGGCTGCCGTGTGCCCTGCCCTCCGGTGGGGTGCAAGGTCCAGTGGATCCACCTCCTGGGCCCACCAGTACTCCCAGCCCTGACAGATTGATCAGGTCATGGATCCCGCTGGAGCACAAACATCAGAGCTGGCTGAGCTGCGCCAGGAGCTGGCACAACAGCGTGAAACCCTGACCCGGATGCTGAAATTCATGACGTCCGTGGACCACCGGTTGTATACGCTGCAGACTGCCGTCTCGTCCACGCAGCAACCACTCTCCAGGTCCGAACCAGTTTCTTCCACGGCCTCGCAACTTCGCCTCGCTGCTCCGCCTCGCTATGCAGGGGATCCCAAGTCCTGCCGCGGTTTCCTGAACCAGTGCTCCCTGCACTTCCAGTTGCTCCCGCACTTGTTTGACTCAGACCAGGCCAAGGTGGCGTTCCTGATGTCACACCTGGAAGGTGAAGCCCTGGCCTGGATTAACCCCCTGTGGGAAAACGAGGATCCAATGATCACCGACATCCAGGAGTTCCTGCGAGCCTTCAGAGGCACCTTCGACGAACCCGGACGAACTACCGCAGTGACCTCTACGCTCCTCCGGCTACGCCAAGGGACCCAAACAGTCGGCCAATACGCCATCCAGTTCCGCACGCTCGCTTCGGAGCTGGGCTGGAACAATGAGGCCTTAACAGCGGCCTTTTGGGAGGGTCTCTCTGGTCGTATTAAGGACGAACTAGCCGGCCGTGATGTCCCTCACACCCTGGACGCTTTGATTTCTCTGGCCACCCGGATTGATCTTCGCTTTCAGGAGCGTACCAAAGAGAGAGTCCAGGAGAAGCGACCACCTTGCCATGCCTTGCCCTCGCAGAGACCTACCGTTCCCTCGTCCCTGCCTTTCCGTGACATATCGCCAGAACCCATGCAGGTGGACCGTCTGACCCAGGCCAAGCAACGCCGTGCAGAACGGCTCGCCCGGGGCCTGTGCTTCTATTGCGGAGACGGGTCACATATGCTACGTTCTTGCCCGGAGAAACCTGGTAGACCCCAGGTCCAAGGGGAGGTGGGAACCGCCACCCTTGGCACCGGAATCCCCTCCGTTCCAGTTACGCAGACTGTCCAGGTGACGACGGAGAAGACCAGGTTCACAGCAGAGGCCCACATTGATTCTGGGGCAGCGGGTAATTTCATACACCAGTCTGCAGTGAACCGATACCAGGTACCTGTGATCCCGCTTGCCAAGCCCCTCTGGTTCGCCTCCGTGGATGGTAAACCACTATACGAACCTGTCCGGTATACCACTGATCCCGTGAGACTCCAGGTTGGCACTTTGCATACTGAGACCATTGCCTTCTATGTCATCCCAAGAATGGCTCCTGAGCTCCTGCTGGGTCTGCCCTGGCTTCAACTCCATGACCCTGCCATTAGTTGGCGCTCTGGCGCTATTACTCGCTGGGGGCCCTTGTGTCATGACCACTGCCTACAGCCCGTTCCTCGGCCCCTGTCACCTGAACCTGTTATGCCGCAGGAAGAGGAAGAGGTGACGACGCAGTCCAGTGCCGTACCACAACTCCTGTCACTTGTACCTGTGGTGCCACCGGAACCAAAGGAGACGACGCACTCCAGCGATGTTCCACCGTCCCTGACAACTGAGACTGTGATGCCACCGGCTACCGAGGAAGAGACATTGTCTTGTATCCGGTCCGAGGCGCCCGATCCGGTCGTCCAGGACTCCAGTCCTGCTTCTGACTGTCTCCCCCCGCTTCCCGTTGCCCCCGTTGCCACTGTTGGGAGATCGGCTAGGCGTCGTGCGGCCAGGAAGGCGGTACGGGATCAGCGGTCCTTCCCTGCCTTTGTGTTGGATCCTGGTCCGGTGACTCGATCCGGGGTGCCCCTGGGGTTCTGTGCACAGAGGGGGGGGGCATAGAGGGGGGGGGGTACTGTCACGCTCCCCGTGTCCCAGCACCGCTCCTTACCCACTGATCCAGTCCATGTGTTCACCAGTCATGGCTGCCGCTCCCGCTCGTGCTCTCCTGTGTCCTGCTCCTGGTCTTATGAGTCTGACTCTGAGTCTTAGCCACATGGTTCTGTATAGGACCAGGCCGCGCCCACTCTCCTGTTCTTATAGGCCCAGCACACCTGCAGCAGGAAATGACATGAGGCTGTGCTGGGTATATAAGACTGGCCTTTCCATGTGGGCGGGGTATGATCAACGTGTCTTGTAGCTAGTCTTATGAGCTAGGTGCTCAGGTCCCCTGGTACCGTGTCCTACTGACTTCTTGTCCTTGCACTCTGGTACCTGTGCCTGTTTACATTATTGTCCTAAAGAACTCTGTGACTCTGGTGACCTGCTTATACTTGTCGCTGCCACGTCAGTGCTCCGGCTGCCGTGTGCCCTGCCCTCCGGTGGGGTGCAAGGTCCAGTGGATCCACCTCCTGGGCCCACCAGTACTCCCGGCCCTGACAGATGCTCCCAACAGTGGAGACAGGTAGGCCCAAGGGGTTTTGTACCCCTTTCCAGCCTTGTGACCCTCCACGATCTTGTCTCTGATGGCCTTGGAATGCTCCTTTGTCTTTCCCATGTTGACCAAGTATGAGTGCTGTTCAAAAGTTTGGGGAGGGTCTTAATTAGTCAGAAAAGGCTGGAAAAAGAGATAATTAATCCAAACATGTGAAGCTCATTGTTCTTTGTGCCTGAAATACTTCTTAAGGCTATGTGCGCACTAGAAATGTGAAGTTTCTCAAGAAAATTTCTTGAGAAACTTCTGGGAGTGAAAGATTTCCGGACCTCCGGAAAAAATCCGCACCAAATCCGCATGCGGATTTGCCGCGGATTTGCCGCGGATTAGCCGTGATTTTGCCGCGATTTTGCCGCGATTTTCCCGCGGGTGGTTCCCTGCGGATTTTGCAGGCTGTACTGCCGAAATCCGCAGGGTACCTGCGGAAATAATGGACATGCTCATTTTCTCAAGAAATTTTCTCGAGAAATTCTTCTCAAGGAAATTTCTTGAGAAAAATCCGCACAGTGCACACAGCTATTTTTTTTTCTCATAGAATTTGCTGGGAAATGTCTGCACAAACATTGCAGACATTTCTCAAGAAATTTCCGCGGCAAATCCACGGGTAAATCCGCGGGTAAAACGGTCTAGTGCGCACAGAGCATAATACTTTAGGGGGACCAAACAGAATTCTGGTGGATTGAGGGGTTGAATAATAAATGACCCTCTGAATAAACTTATCACAATTTAAAAAAAAAAAAAAAAAAAAAGAAATAACAACATTCTTTTTTGCTGCATTTCACACTTCCAGGCTGATCTACAGTCCAAATGTCACGATGCCAAGTTACTTCCGAATGTGTAAACCTGCTAAATCTGCAGGGGGTTGAATACTACTTGTAGGCACTGTACTAGGTTGGAGACAAATATTCTAGGATGGGCCCAGAATGTGGACATATACCAGAATGGGGACAAATATAGCAGGTGTGGACATATGTACCAGGATAAGCCCAGGATGTGGACATATATATGAGCATGCGGACAAATATACCGGGATGGAGACACACATACTACGATGGGCATATATGTACCAGGATGGGCACATAAACCTGGATGGGCCCAGGATGGAGACAAATATACCAGTATGGGAACATACAGTGGGTACGGAAAGTATTCAGACTCCTTTCAATTTTTCACTCTTTGTTTCATTGCAGCCATTTGGTAAATTCAAAAAAGTTTATTTTTTTTCTCATTAATGTGCACTCTGCCCCCCATCCCCCATCTTGACAGAAAAAAAACAGAAATTTAGAATTTTTTGCAAATTTTTTAAACAAGAAAACTGAAATATCCCATGGTCATAACTATTCAGACCTTTTGCTCAGTATTGAGAAGACACACCCTTTTGAGATAGTACAGCCATGAGTCTTCTTGGGATCCTGGATTTGGGGATCCTCGGCCATTCTTCCTTGCAGATCCTCTCCAGTTCCGTCAGGTTGGATGGTGAACGTTGGTAGACGCCATTTTCAGGTCTCTCCAGAGATGCTCAATTGGGTTTAGGTCAGGGCTCTGGCTGGGCTGGTCAAGAATGGTCCCAGAGTTGTTCTGAAGCCACTCCTTTGTTATTTTAGCTGTGTGCTAGGGTCATTGTCTTGTTGGAAGGTGGACCTTCAGCCAAGTTTGAGGTCCAGAGCACTCTGGAAGCTGGAAGTGGTTTTCTTCCACGATCTCTCTGTACTTGGCCGCATTCATCTTTCCTTCAATTGCACCCAATTGTCCTGCCCCTGCCTCCATAGCATGATGCTGCCACCACCATGTCTCACTGTGGGGATTGTATTGGGCAGGTGATGAGCAGTGCCTGGTTTTCTCCACACATACCGCTTAGAATTATCTCCAAAACGTTCTATCTTCGTCTCATCAGACCAGAGAATCTTATTTCTCATAGTCTGGGATCCTTCATGTGTTTTTTTTACAAATTCTATGCAGGCTTTAATATGTCTTGCACTGAGGAGAGGGTTCCGTTGGGCCACTCTGCCATAAAGGCCCGACTGGTGGAGGCTGCAGTGATAGTTGACTTTGAGGAACTTTCTCCCATCTCCCTACTGCATCTCTGGAGATTAGCCACAGTGATTTTGGGGTTCTTATTAACCTCTCCCACCAAGGCTCTTCTCCCACGATTGCTCAGTTTGGCTGGACGGCCAGGTCTAGGAAGAGTTCTGGTGGTCCCAAACTTTTTCCATTTAATGATTACGTTAGCCATTGTGCTCTTAGGAACATTGAGTACTGCAGAAATTCTTTTGTAACCTTGGCCAGATCTGTGTCTTGCCACAATTCTGTCTCTGAGCTCCTTCGGCAGTTCCTTTGACCTCATGATTCTCATTTGTTGTGACATGTGCTGTGAGCTGTGAGGTCTTATATAGACAGGGGTGCGCCTCTCCAAATCCAAATAAAGTCCTATCGGTTTAATTACACACAGCTGGACACCAATGAAGTAGTAGAACCATCTTAAGGGGTGCTTCACACACAGCGACCTCGCTGCCGAGATCGCTGCTGAGTCACGCTTTTTGTGACGCAGCAGTGACCTCATTAGCGATCTCGCTGTGTGTGACACTGAGCAGCGATCTGGCCCCTGCTGTGAGATCGCTGCTCGTTACACACAGCCCTGGTTCGTTTTCTTCAAAGCCGCTCTCCTGCTGTGACACACAGATCGCTGTGTGTGACAGCAAGAGAGCGACAAATGAAGCGAGCAGGGAGCAGGAGCCGGCGTCTGACAGCTGAGGTAAGCTGTATCCAAGATAAACATCGGGTAACCAAGGTGGTTACCCGATATTTACCTTAGTTACCAGCCTCCGCAGCTCTCACGCTGCCTGTGCTGCCGGCTCCGGCTCTCTGCACATGTAGCTGCTGTACACATCGGGTTAATTAACCCGATGTGTACAGCAGCTAGGAGAGCAAGGAGCCAGCGCTCAGTGTGCGCGGCTCCCTGCTCTCTGCACATGCACATGTAGCTGCATTACACATCGGGTTAATTAACCCGATGTGTACTGTAGCTAGGAGAGCAAGGAGCCAGCGCTCAGTGTGCGCGGCTCCCTGCTCACACTGGTAACTAATGTAAACATCGGGTAACCATACCCGATGTTTACCTTAGTTACCAGTCTCCGCAGCTTCCAGACGGCGGCTCCGTGCAAGCGCAGCGTCGCTTGCACGTCGCTGCTGGCTGGGGGCTGTTCACTGGTCGCTGGTGAGATCTGCCTGTTTGACAGCTCACCAGCGACCATGTAGCGATGCAGCAGCGATCCTGACCAGGTCAGATCGCTGGTCGGATCGCTGCTGCATCGCTAAAGTGTGAAGGTACCCTAAGGAGGATCACAAGGAAATGGACAGCATGGGACTTACATATGAGTGTCTGAGCAAAGGAGCTGAATACTTATGACCATGGAATATACTGAGCAAAGGGGCATACTTATGACCATGTGACATTTCAGTTTTTCTTGTTTAAAAAAACTTGCAAAAATTTCTCCATGAAAAAATTAACTTTTTTGAATTTACCAAATGGCTGCAATGAAACAAAGAGTGAAAAATTGAAAGGGGTCTGAATACTTTCAGTACCCACTGTATATACCAGGATGGGGACAAATAAACCTGGATGGGCCCAGGATGGGGACATTGGAGAAAACCCGGTACTACTCACCTGCTCAATACAATCCCCACAATGAAACATGGTGGTGGCAGCATCATGCTATGGGGGCAGGGACAGGACAACTGGTTGCAATTGAAGGAAAAATGAATGCGGCCAGGATCCTAAGAAGACTCATGGCTGTACTAGCTCAAAAGGGAGGGCACTTCTACTCAATACTGAGCAAAGGGTCTGAATACTTATGACCATGGGGTATTTCAGTTTTTCTTATTTAATACATTTACAAAAATTTCTACATTTCTGCTTTATTATGTCAAGATGGGGTGCAGAGTGTACATTAATGGCCGCATGCAGCCCGCCATGACCTTTTATGCGGCCCCCAGGCAGTTTCCCGGGGGCGGCAGTGCTCGTGCTGTCACCGCGGTCTAGCAGGCCACTGGCCCTTTAAATCCACACATCACTGCTTGTGTGCACCAATGTGTTCTCCCGCCGGCCAGTGCCAACGTGATCAGGACTTACTTTGTGGGCGGGTTTAGCGCTCTGCGCTTCCATCCCACAGCAGCCTCACAGCTTCCAGTGTTGTGTGCCCACCCACTGCCCTCCGGAGCTCTGTGCCCACCTTCTCCTTCCAATGCTGTGCGTCCGGCGCCTGCACTCCGGTGCTGTGAGTCCGATGCTGCTGTATGTCCAGCGCCCGGCCTCTGCTGCTCTGTGCCCCATCCAGTGCTCTGTGCCCCTCCACCGCTCTGTGCCCCTCCACCCCAGTTCTGTTGACCCTCCCCCCCAGAGTTGCGTGAAACTGTCAGTACTGTGTGCCTCCCAATGCTGTGTTTCACCCCAGGCTTGCATCGTCGTCCCTCCCTCAGTGATGTCAGGGCTCTCCCAGTCCTGTGTGCAGCCCCCCGTCAGTCCTATGTGCAGCCCATGACTCAGTCTTGTGTGCAGCCCATGACTCAGTCTTGTGTGCAGCCCATCACTCAGTCTTGTGTGCAGCCCATCACTCAGTCTTGTGTGCAGCCCATCCCCCAGTCCTGTGAGCAGCCCATCCCCCAGTCCTGTGTGCAGCCCATCCCCCAGTCCTGTGTGCAGCCCATCCTCCGTGATGTCTGTGCCTCCCTCCAGTGTGATGTCTGATAATGTCTGCGCACCCACAGTGATGTGTGCGCTCCCCCCAGTGATGTCTACGCCCTAGCCCCTATTGCAATGTGTATGTGCCCCAGCCCCCCTTGTGGTGTCTGTGTCCCAGCCCCCCATGTGGTATCTGTGCCCCAGCCCCTCTTGTGGTGTCTGTGCTTCAGCCCCTCTTGTGATGTGTATGCCCCCAGCGTCTCCTGTCATGTGTATGTCCCCTGCGTCTCCTGTGATGTGTATGCCACCAGTGTCTCCTGTGATGTGTATGCCCCCAACGTCTCCTGTGACTTACACATCACATTGGAGCTGGGGGCATATACATCTGATTGGAGATGCTGGGGGCATATACATCACAGGAGGGGCTGGGGGCATTTACATGTCCTTAGCCCCTTGTGTGATATATGTGCCCCTAGTGTCACCTGTGATGTATATACAGCAGTCCCAGTATCTTCTGTGTGGTGTATATGCCCCCAGTGTCTCTTGTGATGTATATACAGGAGTCCCAGCATCTTCTATGTGGTGTATATGCCCCCAGTGTCTCTTGTGATGTATATACAGCAGTCCCAGTATCTCCTATGTGATATATGTACCTCCAGCGTCCCCTGTGATGTATATACAGTGTCTGTTATGTGATGTATATGATTTACCAATCATATTATCACAAAGAGTTGACTGTGCTCCAGCCGGAGACAAACCTGAAAAAGTAGCTCTGAGAAGAAACATGCTTAGCATCACTGAACATCACAGCCGCACCAAAGAGAAGCCGCCACAGTAGGGATGAGTTAATTAATTGTTTCACCAAATAGAGCAGGATAATTTAAACATTGATAATTTTGTGCGGCCCCCAAAGGTTAGTAGAAAAATTCCAAATGGCCCCCGGCAGAAAAAAGGTTCCCCACCCCTGCCGTAGATGGACTCCCAGTGCGGTCTAATTTCTTAAATGTGGTTACTTGAGGGGGTTTCTTCTGTTCTGGCACTTAGGGGCTCTGCAAATAAAGTCCACAAGATATTCTAGGGAAATCCGTGCTCCAAAATCTTCTTCCTCTCGAGCCCTGCCGTGCGGCCAAAGAGCGCTGTAGTCACTGTAGAAATTGCGTAACACATTACAGGGCTTTTTTTTTTACTCATTCCTCTAGTGAAAATTGGAAATCTAGGGTTAAAACAACATTTTAGTGGTAAAAACATAATTATTTTTTTTTCATCACACAATAGTCTAAACTTTTGTGACACACCTGTGGTGTCAATATGCTCACTGCACCCCTAGACGACATCATTGAGGGTTTATTTGTGGGGGGATGGGGGTCTGCTTTTTTTGGCATGTGAGGGGCTCTGCCAATGTGACATGGCACCCCAAACCATTCCAAAAAAAAATCTGCACTCCAATTTGCTGATCCTTCCCTTCTGAGCCATGCCCAAACAGTAGTTTTTCACCATATATGGGGTATCAGCATACACAGGAGGAATTGCACATCAAATTCAATGGTGCATTTTCTCCTGTTTCCCTTCTGAAAATTAAAAAAAATAGAGGCAAAACAACTTGTTTGTGGGAAAAATGTGTTTTTTTTTATTTTTACAGTTCAATATTATAAAATTCTGTGAAGCACCTGGGGATCTCAAGATTCTCACCAAACATCTAGTTAAATTCCTTGAGGGGTCTAGTTTCCAAAATGGAGTCATATGTAGGGACTTCCGCAGTTAAGGCACATCAGGGGTTCTTCCAATGTGACGTGGCATCTATTAATGATTCCAGACAATTTTGTGATCAAAAAGTTGAATGTGTCACACAGCGTTTAGCTCAAAACTCGCGGAGTGTCATGGCGGTATCTGGCGCTGTTCATACCACAAACTCTGACACTCCATGCTTTGGTTTCTCTGGGGCTTATGAGTTGCTCAGGCAGGCTCGAGTATCGAGCTGTATACTCATTAGTGATCAGGCTGGCAGAGGTTAATCTCTCCTAGCCTGATGATTACCTCTAGGGTCACATGTTATGAGAAATCTATCACACCTTTCCCCGCCTTTTTTAGATGGTGGAAACTGACTTCCTGTGCCTACTGTAGTCCATGTGCAGTTGTGATCCAGTTGCTGGATACCTACTGAGTTCTGTTTGGTGTGTTGTGGGAATTCTCTTGTCATCTGTTTATTCCCTCCCTGCTCTTTATTTCCTCCTGTTTATGTATTGTCTAATACCTCTGTGGTATTGCTGTGTGCTAGAGTTTTGGTTTCCTTGTTTGTATCTTTGTGTTGGTTTACCCATTCCTGTCCCGGCCCTCCCCTGGTGTGGGAGAGAGGGGGTATTAGAGCAGTGCTGACTAGGATCAGGGCTAGGCTGGCGATGCAGACCTCTCCACCATCAGAAGTACCTCTGGAATAAGGGACAGCTAGGGCTCCCTAGCCTAAGGGGTACTTTGCACACTACGACATCGCAGCTGCGATGTCGGTGGGGTCAAATAGAATGTGACGCACATCCGGCGTCGCTGTCGACATCGGAGTGTGTAAATCGTTTTTGATACGATTAACCAGCGCAAAAGCGTCAAAATCGTATCATCGGTGTAGTGTCGGTCATTTCCATAATGTCGCAGCAGCGACAGGTACCATGTTGTTCCTCGTTCCTGCGGCAGCACACATCGCTGTGTGAGAACCCGCAGGAGCGACGAACATCTCCTTACCTGCATCCCGCGGCTCACACCGGCTATGCGGAAGGACGGAGGTGGGCGGGATGTTTACGTCCCGCTCATCTCCGCCCCTCTGCTTCTATTGGCCGCCTGCCGTGTGATATCGCTGAGACGCCGCACGGCCCACCCCCTTAGGAAGGAGGCGGTTCGCCGGCCAGAGCGACGTCGCAGGGCAGGTGATTGCATGTGAAGCTGCCGTAGCGATAATGTTCGCTACGGCAGCTATCAAAAGATATCGCAGCTGCAACGGGGCGGGAACTATCACGCTTGGCATCGCTACCATCGGCTTGCGATGTCTTAATGTGCAAAGTACCCCTAAGGGCCAGTCTAGGAGACATGGGCCTCAGTTATTCCTTTATACTTCATGACAGAATGGCACTCCTTCCCTTTCGATGCTTGCCATGCGCCCAAACAGTAGCTTTCCACCACATATAGGGTGTCAGAGTACTGTAAAAAAATTGCATAGCAAATTGGTGCATTTTCTTAAGTTAGTGTGTCGCCCACCACTGTGGCGTTGGCCCCGGGGACACCGCTCCAGCTCCAGGGACGCCGCAGGGACTTCTCTTTAGGATCTTCTCAGGCGACAGGTATGTCCGGTTATTTAAGTACCGTATCTGAGTCGTGACGCCACTCTCAGTTTGCGGTCAGGGTTATGGGTGACCGCCAATGCAGTTTTAACGAGCGTCTGGGGCTGATGGAATCTGCAGCTGGATGGTGTGGCCTCCCGAGAGTGAGGCTGGCCCCAGGCTCTTGGGTGTGTGTGTAGAACAACAGGTTCCAGAATAACTCAGTCACAGTCCAAAGTGTCTTTCAACTTGTTTACTCACGTTCAGATAGTTTTTGTGAGGCAACCCGGGCGATGCTGAGATAAACCAGGTGGAACCAGGTATCCTGCTGGCTGGTCTAAGGGTAACCGTTAACTCGCCTTCCTAGCACTTCTAGTTTCGGATAACCTCTGACTTGAAGTACCGTGGGATTCATCTAGGGAAGTCGCAACTGCCTTTTCTCCCCTTTTGGCCCGTTTGCTGGCAGCGTGGACCAAGGTGGATAGCTTCAGGCTCAATCCTCCTTATGGGCCCCCTCGTTGCTGCTGATGCTCGGACTCTAGTTAGTTGGTGTGGGACTTGTGGTTCCCCACACCGGCAGGTTTAGCAGACCAAATAAATGGATATCTACTCTAGGGACCTGTTCCCTGTGCATGCCTAGCCCCCAAAAGTCTCCGTACACGACCAGCTGACTTCCTCAGCTTCTTTCTGTCTAACTTCTGGTGACCGTTTTCCCCCGCCAACGGTTACTACACGGACAGGGTCAGACTAGCGTGTCCACTCTCCTGCGTCTCCGCTTTAGACTGGCTACCTTCCGCTCCTTTTCCTGACTGCCACTGTCACCTTAGCTTCCAGCCTCTCTACCGCACCCCTTGATTGGATGTGAAGGCACGCCCCCTCCTGGATCTGCCCAGGGGTCCCCTCGTTGCTGCTGATGCTCGGACTCTAGTTAATTGGTGTGGGACTTGTGGTTCCCCACACCGGCAGGTTTAGCAGACCAAATAAATGGATATCTACTCTAGGGACCTGTTCCCCGTGCGTGCCTAGCACCCAGAAGTCTCCGTACACGACCAGCTGACTTCCTCAGCGTCTTTCTGTCCAACTTCTGGTGACCGTTCTCCCCCACCAACGGTTACTACAGGGTCTGACTAGCGTGTCCGCTCTCCTGCGTCTCCACTTCAGACTGGCTACCTCCCGCTCCTTTTCCTGACTGCCACTGCCACCTTAGCTTCCAGCCTCTCTACCGCACCCCTTGATTGGATGCGGAGGCACGCCCCCTCCTGGATCTGCCCAGGGGTCCGCTCAATGGTGTGTGAGACCTGGTCACTATGTGTCTGTGCGTACACACCCTATTTCAGCCTTTGGATTACCTGAAGGTACTGACCCAGCATGGGTGCAGTACCCAGTGGTGCCTGACCAGGTCAGGGGTGCCACATTAGCTTTGTAAAAATACTAAATTTGGGGCTAAAATAACATTTTTGTGGGAAAACTTAACATTTTCATTCTTTCCTTCCACATTGCTTTAGTTGCTGTGAGCACCTGAAGGCTGAATACAGTTTTTGGATATGATTTTGAGCACTTTGAGGGCTTTATTTTTTAGAATAGTGTCACTTTTAGGTATATTCTGTCACAAAGGCCCCTCAAAGTCACTTCAAATGTAATGTCCCTAATATAAATATATGGTTTTGTAAATTTTGTTGAAAAAATTAGAAATTTTTTAAGAAAAAAAAACGTTTCCAATATTTTTCCGGTGTAAAGTAGACATGTGGAAAATTTCATTTATTATCTATTTTGTGTGACATATTGTAACTCTGTGGTTTAAGGGCATAACAACTCAAAATTTGAAAATTGTGAAATTTTCTAAATTTTCGTTATTTTCACAATTAAATGCAAAAAATATCATCCTAAATATACCAGTACCATAAAGAAAAATATGTTGTGAAAAAAAAAAACAAGCACAGAATCACCAGTATCCTTTCAAGTGTTCCAGAGTTATAACCTCATAAAGTGACACTGGTCAAAATTGAAAAAAATGGTCGGGTCATGAAGGTGGAAACCAGACTCGGGAAAGAAGGGTTCATTACAGGCTTAGGAGATATCAGTGATACACACGTCTTTTGCGGGTTTTTTGTTTTTTTTTGAGATTCACGATGAATCTATTCGCTGCCTCTGTTTAGGGCACACATGAGCTCTACTCCATATTATTGGGACATTAATTCAGTGCTCAAATTGTGGCTCATATGATATTAAGCAACAAGATTCCTTGGCTTCTCGAATACCTTAACTAAAAACTAAAAAGTTTGTTATAGTTCTAATTTCTTTAACCAAATTGTTCTGCCTTTTTCACGTAACGCTGTGACTCTCTGGCATACAGCTAAACCCTCGTTCACATTTCAAATAAACAGACTGTGGAGTTCAGTAGCCTTGATTTATTAGCTGGTAACGTGAACTTGATTGCAGTATATGTGGAATATACAGTGAATATAGGAATATCCAAGGTACAGGTGAATATGGTATATCCAAGATATAGTTGAATACGGTCTACGGAATACGGGTAAAAACTATAACAAGAAAATGATTACAGTTAGTACAGTGTTAATACAGAGTTAACATAGCATAACAGTATATGACATGCAGTTATAATGAGAATGTAGGTGAAAGGTCACTGCAGCTGCAACACAGATAGAGAATCTTATCTATAGAAGCAAGGCAGGGACTAAGGTGTAGAATTGCAATGTACAATGCATTTACTGCACTCTTCCATCTAAGATTCTATCACTAACACATGTAATTTGCTTTTGCTCACCGGATTACACTACGCAGGGGTGAATGTACAGAGAGGTAAGTCGGCAGGTCCTTTCCTAACAAATCCAAGGAGAAAATGGCTGCAGGCTTCTTCTCAGCTCAGAGGGGGGCGTTTCTTACCCAGAATACATTTAGCTTAAAGAGAAACTCATGAATTCATAGAATAACAACGACCTCTAGGGGTTGTAACAGAAATTGCAATGAATATTAGCAGGCTGCCATACAAGGCAGAACACTCCCCGCTTGGCGTCAATGGATGCCACTATTTGGTTCTTTTGGGGAAATCAGTAACACAAGTTCGGTTACAGGCCTGAGTGTTACGGGGGACTGTCTGATAATAAAACCTAAAGGAATGTCAGACAGTCAGGGTCCACCGTGCAAAGACTCTGCTGCAGACTATGGCAGAGGATAACGGGTATATAAGTGTGCCACTGTAAAAAATAATAGCACAAGTGCAGAGTGCAATACCTCTGTTAAACTCACAGAGGAATATAATTAGAAAATAAAGCAATTCCTCCCTTACTTGGAGGGTGTGTGGAATGGTATCTGTTAAAGATCACAGAGACAAAAGCAGTGAGTGGGAAATGGCACCTACCTAGGTCCGTTCCTCTGGTGGTGCTAGGAGACGGACAGCAGCGTAAGCCGCACAAAGCTCCTACCTGCGTTCGCTCCACTAGTGTGCGAGGACACGAACCACTAGATATGGCACCTGCCTAGGTCCGCTCTTCTAGTGGTGCAAAAGAGACGGACAGCAGCATAAGCCGCACAAAGCTCCTACCTCTGTTCGCTCCCCTAGTGTGCGAGGATACGAACAACTGCCAGACGCAGTATAAGGAACGTTACCCTAGCGGCAACGTCCACCTACGAGTAGTTATCACAAGGCCCAGCCGTACCATGTGCCTCAGGCACCTGCCTATGTCCGCTCCACTAAGAGGTAAGGATACGGACTGCAGCCGAAGCTGTAAGGTATAAGAACGCTACCCTGCCGGTAGCGCTCACCTAACATAGACAGCGAGATGCCTAGAGGGACGTGCACAGGGCGTCTACCCTCATGCATGAACCAAGAGGACTGAGCGCCGGGCGGCATGCATCAGGGTCTTCTATAGATTCTGTGCCTCATCCAAGATGGAGGACACCAGAGCCAATCCGCTGCCAGAACAACAGCAATGACGTCACGCTGGCCTATCACCGAGCAAAGCGTCACAAGCACATGACCAGCGACCAATCGGCATAGAAGGTGTCAGAGACATGTGACCACGTGTCACAAGCACATGGCCAGTGGCCAATCAGCTTAGAAAGTGTCAGAAACATGTGACCTCGTGTCAGCGATGATGTCACCCGCACATGTGCAATGGCTCCAAGATAGGACTTAGTCTCCAGCGCTTGCACATGTGCAGTAGCAAGAAATCCGGACATAGTCTCCAGAGCCACAGCAACCGTAACACTGAGGAACAGTTTGTTCTCCCCAAGCTTGCACACTCTGACCTCTACCTTACGTACTTTCCCATCCTTGCTGGGAAAAGGTTTGGTGACTAGGCTGAGTGGCCACTCATTCCGATGTGCTTGACTGTCTTTCACAAGTACAACATCGCCAGTTTTGAGGTGTGGGTGGTCTTTCTGCCACTTCGTCCTGGTTTGCAGAGTGGAGAGTGTTACATCTCGTGGCTCTCCTGAGGCAAGGACTGAGGCAGTCTCCCATTCCTTGCCTGCCACGAGCACTCCTGCTCAGCAGCGCCGAAGGTCTGCCAGACTGCGCAGTGTGCAGGAGATACCTTCTCAGAGAGGCAGCAGAAGGGTGACACCTAGTGGTTCTCCTGTTACAAGGAGTGAAGCGGTCTCCCATTCCTGGCCTGCCGCAGACTCTCCTGCTCAGCGGCCCCGAAGGTCTGCGAGGCTGCGCAATGTGCAGAGGTTTACTGCTCAGGGAAGCAGTGAGATTCCCGTTATCTCTCCACATTGTGAGACCGAGGATCCCGCCTCTATTTCCCAGAGGCAGGAGGGTGAGCATGTGCAATGCGTGGTGGGTCCTGATTCGCTCACTGACGTCACACGGCTTGATGACAAGGCTGGTGACGTGGTGAATCCTGACTGGCCAGGCTGGGACGTCGTGGACCCTGATTGGGTCAAGTCCGTCATCTCTGCCTCGCGCCCGCCCTCGGGTGGAGCTGCACCTCCTTAAAAGCTCCCCCTGCCATCATGGCGGCGCGCGACCGTCCTTCTATGTTTGGATGTCTGGCAGCGTGCTGCCACGCCACTGCTCCGGCATTACTGTCTCTTGTGGGCTTGGCCCTTGCTGCTCCGGCAGTACCTCGTTTGCAGGCCGTGTTCCTGCCTTGCTGCTCCGGCAGTACCCCCGTCAACAGGCCGTGTTCCTGTCCCAGGTGAGCTCCTCAAGTCTCCATTGGACTCACCTGGTTATTGAAAGCACACGTGCGTGGGTACCTCTGTGCTACCCTCGTGCCATATTCTCGTGACTTCCACTGGCACACGTGCGTGGGCACCTCTGTGCTTCCCCGTGCAACAGGTACACCGAGCCGTGAGATCTGTGCCATACAACCCTCACGCGTTAGGGCAGATCGGTGTACATAGATCGTCTGTGACATTCCAGACGATCGCTAGCAGCAACCCGCTCACTCTTCACCCACCATAGCGGCGGTCCCTTACACCGCACAGTGGACCTTGACCGGCGGAAGCAGTCCATTTCCCATCTTGGCACGCTTCCCCGGGTCCCCCTCGTAACATTACGGTCGCGTCAAAGGTCTGGCTATGGCTGAAGAGCAGCAGCAGTTGCTGCGTTATGTGCAGCAGTTGGAGTCACGATTGGCAGCAGTGGAGCAGTCTTCCTCCAATAAGACTACTCTGACGACAGTCGCCACCCAGGCGGCTACCCAGGCTGTGCTATTGGGCGGAAGGTCTCCTCGCCTTGCGCTTCCAGAGCGCTTTAGCGGCAACAGCTCTGAGTGCCGTGGTTTTATAAACCAGGTTACCACCTACTTAGAGCTGTCCGCGACTCTTTACGCTACCGAGAAGGCGAAGGTAGCCTTCGTCCAGTCCCTGCTCACAGGGAGAGCGCTGAAGTGGTCCACGCCGTTGTGGGAGCGCGGAGATCGTGTGGTGAATAACTTAGCAGCTTATCTTGGGGCCATGAGAATGGTGTTCCTCGGGCCTCAAGTCACCCACGATTCCGCGCTGCGCCTCCTACGACTTCGGCAAGGGTCTGCTTCAGTCGGGGACTTTGCTGTACACTTTAGGACACTGGCCGCAGAGCTGGACTGGCCAGATAAGGTCCTTGTCCCTGTGTTTTGGGAGGGCCTGGCAGGGTTTGTCAAAGACGCACTGGCCACACGTGAGGTGCCTGCCACTTTAGAGTCCTTGATTCAGGTTGCCTCTCGCATAGACATCCGCCAGGCGGAGCGAAGGCTCGAGGTCTCTTCAGCACCCACGTCTTCTTGGCCTAAAAAGCGTCTGACTCCCGTCTTCCATCAGACAGGTCCCCCAGCCAGTCCTGTAGGCGACTCCGTGGAGTCAATGGAGGTGTCCAAGGTGGTCTCCTCTGCCCCAGGTTCTCGGTCTTGTGTCATCTGCTTTTCCTGTGGGCAGAGGGGACACATAGCTACCCTATGTCCCAAACCGTCGGGAAAAGACAGCGTCTAGTTTCTATCAGAGGGGGGACTCTAGACGCTACTTCTCCCTCTAGGTTGACTATCAGCGCCCAGTTGCAGTTCGGCACTACTCTCTTCTCTGCCCTGGCTTGCTTGGACTCAGGCGCTGAAGGCAATTTCATCTCGACCTCCCTGGCAACCCGATACTCAGTTCCCCTGGTTCTGTTGCCCAAGCCACTCAGGGTCCGGGTAGTCGACGGGTCCATACTACTCGATCCTATCACCCAGATCACCATCCCTCTCAGGATGGATGTACCACCGGGACACCATGAGCAGGTGTCCTTCCTGGTGCTTCCAGGGGGGACGGATGAGATCCTACTGGGCCTTCCCTGGTTGAGACAGCATGCTCCTATACTCAACTGGGCAACAGGGGAGATCTCATCCTGGGCAGGATCCTGTAGAGAGCACCTCGTGACTACCGAACCACCCGCTACCATTAGGTCGGTTGGGTCCTCAGGGAATACTGAGGGGCCGGGTTTACCGACACCTTATGAGGCCTACAGGGATGTCTTTTCCAAAAGGGCCGCAGATACTCTTCCTCCCCACCGGCCATATGATTGCCGAATAGACCTGAAGCCAGGCTCCGAGCCCCCTAGGGGCAGAGTGTATCCACTCTCTGCTCCAGAGACGGAGGCTATGTCCAAATATATTCAGGACAGCCTGGCGAAGGGGTTCATTCGCAAGTCTATTTCACCGGCTGGTGCAGGGTTCTTTTTTGTGCAGAAGAAGGAAGGGGATCTGCGCCCCTGTATCGATTACAGGGGATTAAATGCAATCACAATCAAGAACAAATACCCTTTGCCCCTCATTACTGAGCTATTTGATCGATTCCGCAGGGCAAAGGTCTTCACAAAGCTGGATCTACGCGGGGCGTATAATCTAGTGCGAGTCCGAAAGGGCGATGAGTGGAAGACCGCCTTTAACACCAGGGACGGTCACTACGAGTATCTAGTAATGCCCTTCGGACTCTGCAATGCCCCCGCCGTATTTCAAGACTTTGTGAATGACATTTTCCGGGATTTGTATCTTTCCGTGGTTGCATACCTGGATGACATTCTTATCTTCTCCCCCGATCTTACCACCCATCGGAGGGATGTCATCCGAGTACTTAAGAGGCTCCGTACCCATTCGTTATATGCTAAGCTGGAAAAGTGCGTTTTTGAACAGGAATCCTTGCCGTTCCTGGGGTACATAGTGTCCAGTCAGGGGTTAGCAATGGATCCGGGGAAGTTGGAGACAGTGATGAACTGGCCTGAGCCCCGCTCGCTGAAGGCGATCCAGCGATTCTTGGGGTTTATCAATTATTATCGCCAGTTCATTCCCAACTTCTCGACGGTGGCAGCACCCATCATTGCCCTTACCCGCAAGGGCGCTAATCCCAAAGCATGGACACGGGAAACGGTAGAGGCATTTCACACTCTCAAAACTCACTTCTCCAGAGCTCCCATCCTTCATCGTCCAGACATCTCCAAACCCTTCCTACTGGAGGTAGACGCCTCTTCGGTCGGTGCAGGTGCAGTCCTGTACCAGAAAAACGAACGAGGAAGGAAACATCCGTGTTTCTTTTTCTCCGGCCGAGAGGAACTACTCCATAGGGGATAGGGAGTTACTGGCGATGAAACTAGCATTCCAGGAATGGCGGCATCTCCTGGAGGGTGCGAAGCATCCATTTGAGGTATTTTCTGACCACAAAAACCTCACATACCTCCAGACAGCACAACGCCTGAACCCAAGGCAGGCCCGTTGGTCTTTATTCTTCTCCCGGTTCCGCTTTATTATCCGCCACCTGGCCGGTGAGAAGAACGTACGGGCCGATGCCTTGTCACGTTGTATGGTTGTGTTGGAGGAGGATGAGGAGGAGCCTCGTCTTATACTACCCCCGGACAGCTTGAGGATGGTCACTCCCACTTCTTTGGACCAGGTGCCACCTGGCAAAACCCTCGTTCCCCCTGAACTACGGAACGAGGTGCTATCGTGGTCCCATGCCTCCAAGGTCGGGGGTCACTTCGGGGTCAAAAGGACCAGAGACCTGGTGACCAGGCATTATTGGTGGCCGAGACTACCCCAGGACATACAGGAATATGTGGGAGCCTGTATGTCGTGTGCTCGGAATAAGCCGTCCCGGCAGAGACCGGCAGGTCTTCTTCACCCACTGCCAGTGACGGATCGTCCCTGGGAAGTGGTGGGGATGGACTTCCTGGGAGATCTGCCCAAGTCAGCAGGGCACAGGGTCGTATGGGTCATCACGGACCACTTCTCTAAAATGGTCCACTTGGTGCCTCTCCCACGACTCCCGACGTCACGTGCTCTCGCCACCTTGTTCATTCGGCATGTATTTAGGTTGCATGGCATGCCTGACAAGGTGGTGAGCGACCGGGGTCCCCAGTTCGCGTCTCGCTTCTGGAGAGAGCTCTGTAAGCTCCTGCAGATAGAGCTGAACATCTCCTCCGCATACCATCCCGAGACCAATGGACTAGTGGAGAGGACTAATCAGACCTTGGTAACTTACCTCCGCCATTTTATATCCGCGCACCACGACAACTGGGCTAACCTCCTTCCTTGGGCCGAATTTGCCATTAACAATTCGGTCCATGAATCCTCTGGCCAGACTCCGTTCCTACTCAATAACGGACAACATCCCAGAATCCCGGTTCCGATGCCCATTACGTCACCCGATACTAGAGTGGAGGATTGGGCGACCAAGGCCCGGGAGATCTGGGATGACACCCAAGAGGCTCTTAAAAGGGCTAAAGACCGGATGGTGACAACGGCTGATGTTTGCCGCCGCCCTGCACCATCCTTCGCCCCTGGTGACCTAGTATGGCTGTCCTCTAAGAATGTTAACCTACGGGTACAGGCAGCCAAATTCGCCCCTAGGTATCTGGGTCCGTTTAAAGTACTACAGCAGGTAAACCCAGTGGCATATCGACTCCAGCTCCCTCCACGCTGGGCTATAGCCAACACCTTTCACGTGTCCCTCCTGAAACCCGTACGACTTAATAAATTCTCGGGGTCCCTGCCGGCTCAAACCGACTCCCCGTCCGACGACCCTGAGGTGGCAAAACTTGTGGAGACAAAAGTCATACAGGGCAAGAGGTACTACCTTGTGGAGTGGGCCGGCCGTGGTCCGGAGCATAGATCCTGGGAGTTGGAGGATCATATCCGCGCCCCGGGTTTGATAGCGGCCTTCGAGCACGGACAGGGAGGGGGGGCCTAGACGGGGGGGTAATGTTACATCTCGTGGCTCTCCTGAGGCAAGGACTGAGGCAGTCTCCCATTCCTTGCCTGCCACGAGCACTCCTGCTCAGCAGCGCCGAAGGTCTGCCAGACTGCGCAGTGTGCAGGAGATACCTTCTCAGAGAGGCAGCAGAAGGGTGACACCTAGTGGTTCTCCTGTTACAAGGAGTGAAGCGGTCTCCCATTCCTGGCCTGCCGCAGACTCTCCTGCTCAGCGGCCCCGAAGGTCTGCGAGGCTGCGCAATGTGCAGAGGTTTACTGCTCAGGGAAGCAGTGAGATTCCCGTTATCTCTCCACATTGTGAGACCGAGGATCCCGCCTCTATTTCCCAGAGGCAGGAGGGTGAGCATGTGCAATGCGTGGTGGGTCCTGATTCGCTCACTGACGTCACACGGCTTGATGACAAGGCTGGTGACGTGGTGAATCCTGACTGGCCAGGCTGGGACGTCGTGGACCCTGATTGGGTCAAGTCCGTCATCTCCGCCTCGCGCCCGCCCTCGGGTGGAGCTGCACCTCCTTAAAAATTCCCCCTGCCATCATGGCGGCGCGCGACCGTCCTTCTATGTTTGGATGTCTGGCAGCGTGCTGCCACGCCACTGCTCCGGCATTACTGTCTCTTGTGGGCTTGGCCCTTGCTGCTCCGGCAGTACCTCGTTTGCAGGCCGTGTTCCTGCCTTGCTGCTCCGGCAGTACCCCTGTCAACAGGCCGTGTTCCTGTCCCAGGTGAGCTCCTCAAGTCTCCATTGGACTCACCTGGTTATTGAAAGCACACGTGCGTGGGCACCTCTGTGCTACCCTCGTGCCATATTCTCGTGACTTCCACTGGCACACGTGCGTGGGCACCTCTGTGCTTCCCCGTGCAACAGGTACACCGAGCCGTGAGATCTGTGCCATACAACCCTCACGGGTTAGGGCAGATCGGTGTACATAGATCATCTGTGACATTCCAGACGATCGCTAGCAGCAACCCGCTCACTCTTCACCCACCATAGCGGCGGTCCCTTACACCGCACAGTGGACCTTGACCGGCGGAAGCAGTCCATTTCCCATCTTGGCACGCTTCCCCGGGTCCCCCTCGTAACAGGAGAGGTACTGCCTTTTCCATCTGTCCCAAAAGACATTGGCTACATTTTGCACTTGCCTCCATTGTCGTCTATAGAGGTCCTTGTCATTAAATTCTCCAGGTGGAACATTTGGAACACAAGTCTTCTGCGTGAGTACCATTGTGGGAGTAAGGATGGTCGGGTCTCCAGAATCACCAGGAAGAGTTGTCAGCGGTCTTGCATTCATGATAGCTGAAACCTCGGCCAGGAATGTAATCAAACTTTCATGTGTAAGTCTGGTATTTGCTTGTAAGAAGACGGAGTCTAGTATTTTGCGTGTTACCCCTATCATTCTTTCCAAGGCTCCTCCCATGTGTGAGGAATGTGGTGGGTTGAAAGTCCAGGTGCATCGTTGCTCACCTAGGTACCTTTCTACATTAACCATATCCAGGTTAATAGGGATTTGGACTTCTCTTGCCGCTCCAACAAAATTTGTGCCTCTATCAGAACGAATATGCTTCACAGGGCCTCTGATCGCGATGAAGCATCGAAGAGCATTTATGAAGCTTGAAGTGTCCATAGATTCGATTACTTCGATATGGACAGCTCTGATGGATAGGCAAGTGAATAGAACTGCCCAGCACTTTTCTTCAGCATGGATCTTCCTAGTGTGTCGTGTGGCCACACACCAAGGGCCGAACACATCTAGCCCGACATCGGTGAAGGGAGGTTCGGTACTAAGTCTGTCGGGTGGCAGATTGGCCATCTTCTGATTTTGGAACATGCCACGAAGTTTGCGACACAAAACGCAGTTAAGATGAGCTTGCTCACATTTCTATACGTTCCGACTATCCATAGTCTGGCTGCTCGTAGATTCCCTTCAGTAAACAGACGACCTTGATATTTCACTAAGACATGATGATGCTGAATAAGCAGGGTGGTGACGTGATGAATGAAGTCCAGGGATTATTATCGGGTATTTCTCTGAAACGTCTACCTCGGCTTCTTGAAGGCGACCACCTATTCTCAGCAGTCCGTCTTGGTCAACGAACGGGTCGAGCTTCTTCAGGACACTGTCTCTGGGAATGGGTTGTCCCTTATTGAGGTTGTCTATTTCTCTGGTGTAGGTCTCATTTTGTATAACGCGAAGTATTGCAATTTTAGTTCTTTCCAGATTAGAAGCGGTGAATGTATGCTTGCAGTGATGCCATCCTCTACAAGGTCTTTTGGTGTTTTCTTGCTTTAGTGCTAGACGGGGGTGCAGCCCTCCTTATACTGAGACTGGGCAATCAATTTGCTTCCCACTTTGCTGTGTATTTAATCTGGGACCCAGGTGACCACTTGTTACCATTCACATTGGAGTTTTGATATGACACAAGTCAGGTATAGAAAATGTTTTTAACTTTAGTTGGTTAGGGATTGTCCCAGATGGGTACACCGTGACGAGGTGGGACAGCTTCTTACCTTTTTGCAAAAATGTATATACTAAGTACCCTGTTATTAAGCACTTGCAATTTATTTATTTATAGTCAGGGTATTTTTCATACAATTTTTCGCCTTGTTTTTTTTTAAGGTCTCTGACTTGTAGGTAGTGTTATCTTGTAGGACTGAACTACATGAAGTAGAAATGCGATGGCTCGAACGAGTGACTTCCAAGTCGAGAACCTGCTGAATCGATGAGATTTGAGGTGATTATTTAGGTTACTGTATGTAGAACAGACACTTGAGGATGAAGCTCTTCATCGTCATCTGGGTCCACTAGTTCAAATGTATAAGACTCTCTGATGTCAGGCATTGAACGGTGCAAGAAGGCAGGACCTATGAACCATGTAGTGTCTCTCAGATGACTTGGTGCAACGGATCTAGTTGCGTGGTCTGCAGGATTGTGATGGGTAGACACGTAGTGCCATTGACTAGGGCAAGTGGATCTTCTCCTTAGTACCCGGTTGCTGACTTAGACATAGAAGCATCGCGATTCATTGCAGATATACCCAAGTACCACTTTGCTGTCTGTATAAAATTTGATGTCTTTGATCTCCAGGCTCATCCCATCTGAGATAAATTCGGTCAATTCAACCGCGAGAATGGCAGCACAGAGCTCAAGTCTGGGTATCGTGTGTTCACAGAGTGGCGCCAGTTTTGTCCGGCTCATAACGAACCCGATGTGGCTCTGTTCATTCACATCTGTGGTTTTGAGGTACGCTACTGCTGCGATCACTTTAACTGATACGTCACAGAAGACGCAAAGTTTTTGTGTTTTAACTTCCGTGGATGGCACAGGAGCATACGGTTGTTTTACACGAAGGTCGGTCAAGGCTTCGAGAGACTTCCTCCACTCAGTCCACAGATCTGCTTTTTCTGCTGGAAATGGGTCATCCCAATCAGATGTCTCTTGAGTGAAGTCCCTTAGCATCATCTTGCCTTGGATGGTTACTGAAGCCACGAACCCCAATGGGTCGTACAAGCTACTCACAAAAGAAAGAACTCCTCTGCGCGTGAAGGGTTTCTCGGCTTTGTTGATCTGAAAGGTGAAGGCATCCGTCTTCAAATCCCAAAGCAATCCTAGGCTCTGCTGCATGGGAAGGGAATCAATGCTTAGGTCTAAGTCCTTTTTATCGTTGGAATAGTCTTGAGAGGGAAAGGCTTCCATCAATTCTCGATTGTTGGAGGCAATTTTATGCTACCTCAGGTTAGACAGAGCAAGCATTTCTTGAGCCCTTTTTAGGAGACTGATTGCAGCCTCAGTTGTTGGTGTGGACTTCAGGCAGTCGTCTACGTAGAAGTCTTTTTCTATGAAAGATCTGACATCTGACTCATACTTTTCTTCACTCTCTTTGGCGGAATTTCTGAGGCCGTAGATAGCGACTCCTGGGGAAGAACTGTTCCCGAAGATGTGTACCCTCATCCGGTACTCTGCAATGTCTTTATCTGGGTCATTGTCGCGATACCAGAAAAACCTCAAATAGTTTCTGTTCCTCTTTGACGAGAAAACAGTGGAACATCTGTTGTATGTCAGCCATGAATGCCACTGAATCCTTGCAGAAACAGAGTTGTACTTCTAGGAGTCTGTTGTTGAGGTCTGGGCCCGACAATAGGACATCATTCAATGAGACGTCTTCGCATTTGGCACTGGAGTCAAATACCACTCTTATCTGGCCTGGCATTTTGGGATGGTACACACCGAAGATAGGCAAGTACCAACACTCCTCGGAGTCTTGAAGTGCGGGTGCGACCTCCGCGTGGTTGTTCTTTAACATCTTCTCCATGAAGGTAAAGAAGTGTTATTTTGTTTCAGGTGACCTCTGAAGTTTGCACTTGAGGGAGATGAAGCGATTGTAGACCATTTCCCTGTTGTTTGGTAGGCATCGTCTCCGAGGTCGAAATGGTAGTGGTGCGACCCAACTGTTTGATTTGTCTTTGACTATTTCTCGATCCATGGTGTCCAAGAACATCCTGTCTTCTATGGACATCGCTGTCTTGTTGTCTTCCTTTGTCCTGTGGAAGACTGCACACCCTATGTGGTTTTGTTCACCTTCACAAGCGTGGTCTTCGTAGAAAGGAACTGAGAAAGGGCAAGGCAGAGGGGTGCTGCATGGTAACTCCTTTACCAGCAGACTATTCTGACATGGCTGGAAGAGAGACGGGCGTCCATTTTCTAATGTATTGGTGAGCATACTGTTGACTGAGGTCGGCTTGTGTGCTCCTCCTAGACAGACGTCTCCTTTAATGACCCATCCAAGATCGATCTTCTGTGCGCATGGAGCATTTTGGAAGCCGTTGATGTATTCTCTAGTCTTGTGAACTCGTAGTATATCTCTTCCCAAGAGTAAAGCTATTGGGGCTTCTGGGTCCAACTCAGGTATCAGGTGAGCTATACGCTTCAGATGGGGGTGATGAGTAGCTACCTCCGGTGAAGGTATCTCAGACCTGTTGTCGGGAATCTGATTGCACTCCAGTATGGTCGGTAATGATAGACAGATCTGGCCATCTACAGACTCCACTTTGTATCCGGTTGCTTTCCTCCCCGCCGTCTCGACAGTACCTGCGCACATCTTCAAGGAGTAGGGAGAACCGGGGCCTACGATGCTGAAGTTGTCGAAGAAGATGGATGTGCCTAGAGACCTGTTGCTCTGGTCATCTACGATTACATTTATCTTTATTGCTTTGTCCCTATGGCCTGCTGGGTAGACTCGGACGAGGCAGATTTTTGAACAGGATCTTCATCCTACGGGTCCTCCGCAAATCTCGGTACATTGAGAGGTGACTTCAGGGGAGTCCACGTCAGTATCCTTCTGCTTGGCATTGCGCTCCTCTGCTTGTGACAACACTCATGGGGGTGGTCCAGGGTCTAAGGCTGTATTGTGATCTATGCTGCTGCATTCTGCACATTTCACACTAGCTTCACAATTCCTGGCGAGGTGTGATGTTGTAGCACAGCATTTGAAGCAGATGTTGTTTTCCTTGAGGAAACCTTTGTGATCCTCTAAAGAATTCTCCCTGAAGGCTCTGCATAGAGGATGTGGTTTCTTGTGTAAGGGACACTGCTTACTGACATCTTGAGGTCTGTTCTCTTCTGGAGATGGCTTACTAGCATGTTGAGAAGGTCCTGTGGAAACAATGTTAGTTTTATGGCCTGCCACGGGTGTCCTACTGAGTTTGACACTGGGGATAGTGGGACACGACAAGGTGAAGTCAAAACTGGGGTCATTTCTGACTTTAGCTTATTGAACAACAAAATTTACAAATATAGTGAAAGGAAGAAAAGGCATATTATGAATTTGCTTGTGCCGTGAACCACATGTGACCTACTTTTCTTGTAAGTAAGTTTCTGCACGATCAGATTAACTCCCCTGGCAGTGTCCAGGAAAGCCAATCCGGGCAAATTTCCTTCCTCCTGGGCAACCTGTAACTCTATCAACAAATCACTCAGTTCTCTAAGTTTTTGATAACCTTTAGGCCCTATCTTAGGAAAACCATCAACTCTTTGGTATAAAGCATTTTCAATGGCTTCTATGGACCCATAACATTCATCAAGTCTTTCCCACACCTTACATAGGCCTGTGGCTGGATGCTTTATATTAATCTCTCTAAAGCCAGCTTTACACCTTACAATTAGGTGTGCGATCTCGTATGCGATGTGACACGCCCAGGTCGCATATGCGATTGAATGAGATTGCACGTAGGTCGTTCATTTGCTGTCACACGAGCGTTAGTAGCCTATGTTAAATTGATCAATTTTGTGTGCGATCCTTTAGATCATGTGTTCTGTGACGTATGCATTGGGCACCTTTTTTTTTTATTTATTGACTTGCCAAGCGTGTGTAATGTGTAGGGATGCGTTTTTACTATGTCATCTGCCATTCAGCTCTGCTACATGGCCGCTGACAGCAGACACAGACAGAGCCGCACTGTCAGAATGAACTCGGGTGAACTTCACCCGACTTCATTGTCATGCTGCGGCTCTGTCTGTGTCGCGCCCTGATTAGCGGTCACCAGTGAAGGGCTCACCGGTGACCGCTAATCTCCTGAGTAACTGAAGTTAGCAGCCCTCTCTCATATACTCACCGATCCCCGGCGCGGCGCTGCACGGCGTTCACACTGCTCCGGCGGCTTTTACTGTTTTGAAAAAGCCGGCCGCCCATTAAACAATCTCATATTCCCTGCTTTCCCCGCCCACCGGCGCCTATGATTGGTTACAGTGAGACACGCCCCCCACGCTGAGTGACAGGTGTCACACTGCACCCAATCACAGCAGCCGGTGGGCGTGTCTATACTGTGTGGTGAAATAATTAATTAAATAATTAAAAAAACGGCGTGCAGTCCCCCCCAATTTTAAAACCAGCCAGATAAAGCCATACGGCTGAAGGCTGGTATTCTCAGGATGGGGAGCCCCACGTTATGGGGAGCCCCCCAGCCTAACAATATCAGCCAACAGCTGCCCAGAAATGCCGCATACATTATATGCGACAGTTCTGGGACTGTACCCGGCTCTTCCCGATTTGCCCTGGTGCGTTGGCAAATCGGGGTAATAAGGAGTTATTGGCAGCACATAGCTGCCAATAAGTCCTAGATTAATCATGTTAAGCGTCTATGAGACACCCTCCATGATTAATCTGTAAGTTACAGTAAATAAACACACACACCCGAAAAAATCATTTATTAGAAAAAAAAACACAAACATATACCCTGGTTCACCACTTTAATCAGCCCCAAAAAGCCCTCCATGTCCGGCGGAAGCCAGGATGCTCCAGCGTCGCGTCCAGCTCTGCTGCATGGAGGTGACCGGAGCTGCAGCAGACACAGCCATTCCGGTCACCTCCACACAGCAACTGAAGACAGCCGCGCGATCAGCTGATCTGGTTACCCGCTGTCACTGGATCCAGCGGTGGATGCAGCGGTGGCCGCGGGTAACCTCACTGACAGCTCAGCTGATCGCGCTACTCACCGCCGCTCCGGTCAGCTCCAGTCAGCAACTGAGGTGAGTAGCGCGATCAGCTGAGCTGTCAGTGAGGTTACCCGCGGCCATCGCTGCATCCACCGCTGGATCCAGTGACAGCGGGTAACCTCAGTGACAGATCAGCTGATCGCGCGGCTGTCTTCATTAGCTGCGTGGAGCTGACAGGAGCGGCGGTGTCTGCTGCTTCTCCGGTCACCTCCATGCAGCTGCGCTGGAAGCGACGCTGGAGCATCCTGGATTACGCCGGACATGGAGGGCTTTTTGGGGCTGATTAAAGTGGTTAACCAGGGTATATGTTTGTGTTTTTTTTTTCTAATAAATGATTTTTTCGGGTGTATGTGTTTATTTACTGTAACTTACAGATTAATCATGGAGGGTGTCTCATAGACGCTTAACATGATTAATCTAGGACTTATTGGCAGCTATGGGCTGCCAATAACTCCTTATTACCCCGATTTGCCAACACATCAGGGCAAATCGGGAAGAGCCGGGTACAGTCCCAGAACTGTCGCATATAATGTATGCGGCATTTCTGGGCGGCTGTTGGCTGATATTGTTAGGCTGGGGGGCTCCCCATAACGTGGAGCTCCCCATCTTGAGAATACCAGCCTTCAGCCATATGGCTTTATCTGGCTGGTTTTAAAATTGGGGGGGACCGCACGCCGTTTTTTTTAATTTATTTCACTACACAGTATAGACACGCCCACCGGCTGCTGTGATTGGGTGCAGTGTGACACCTGTCACTCAGCGTGGGGGGCGTGTCTCACTGTAACCAATCATAGGCACCGGTGGGCGGGGTAAACAGGGAATACGAGATTGTTTAATGGGCGGCCGGCTTTTTCAAAACAGTAAAAGCCGCCGGAGCAGTGTGAATGCCGTGCAGCGCCGGGGATCGGGGATCGGTGAGTATATGAGAGAGGGGGTAAGAGGGATAGACTGACATGGACAGAGAGAGAGGGACAGAGATAGTGACGGACTGACAGAGATTAGTGAATGACAGACATTGTGAGGCGCTTCAGAACGCAGCTCTTCAGCTGCGCTCTGAAACAGACCTTTTTTAAGCTGCGGTGCAGAGCGCACACCTGCGCACATAGCCTCAGACACCAAAATCGTATGAGGGATGTCACACGTTACAATTGACTAGTTTCGTACTACCAAACGTCCAATGTATGAGGAATAAACGACGTGTATGCGATCACCGTATTTGCGTTCAATATCGATCGCACGTAGATGTCACACGCAAATACGTCACGAACGATGCCGGATGTGCGTCACTTACAACTTGACCCCGACAACGGATTGAAAGATTTATTGAAGTGTGTAAAGCAGGCTTAAGTCGTTTGGCGTGCTCAGCCCACTCATTCCCAAGCCACTTTACTAGTGTTAAGGCAGTCATAAATTTACAGCGATGCAATCTAATTGTGCTGAGTAGTATTCAAAGTGCTGCTGTCTTCCTCCATGGCAAACAGGTAGAATGACTTCTGGGCTGGAGATGACGTGATGATACTCTTCAGGTGGCTGTGAATGCAGCCCATCTGTATGTGGGGTGATCTTGTAAGCTGCTAGATTCATCTCCAGACGTCTTGCCACTTGAAGTAGGGTGTCTTGGTCCTTCACTCTGTAATCAGGAGTTACCAGCCTGTAGTTGTTTGCATATGAGCTCTCGGAGACCTGATTCAAAAGACTATACCCAGGTTTGTAAGAAAGAGCAATGGGTGTAAATTGGGGTCAGGAGAACACTGAAATTCTAAAAACTAAGATCCCCTAAAACCCTGGGAAAAAAAGAGCACAAGAGGGTTTGGTAACTAGTAAGCAGCACCCCCCTGACCACATATACACAACTAGGAAAAAGCAGTGGAGCATACCTACTCTACCTCTCCTGTGCTGACCCTGTAACTGGGGACCCTGCACTCTCCCTCATCCCGACGGTAGACCTAATGGTGGCCGAGCCTCCAGCGTATCCCTATCTCCTGTCAGACCCTGCAAACTAAGACACAAAGGATTACTGGGTGCTGCCAACAAAAACCCTAATATATGCCAGCTCCTGATGATCAAAATCCCCTTAGGACCACACGATCCTCCACCCTCTCTATCAGGGAACTCTTGAGCAAGATACCAGGCAGGATAACATACAAGTGAGAATATCTCAAAACTAGGCTAAGCATCAACTGCCATAGGCAGAAAAATATTCACTGTCCACCAGGACTAATAGTGAGCAGTCTATATGGTCTAATAAATTGTATACTAGGTACAGCAAAAACAAACAAGCAAAAGTGAAGGGTGAAAGTTTCCACAGGACTATCAGCAATGTCCTTTGTTAAGGTTCATTAGTGGGAACACAATGGGGCACAACTGTATATATGACCAAAAACGTAGTGTGGATTCAGGTCCCTATGTCCCTCCTTTGCAGCCTCTGCTACATTAGCAATAAACAGAGCAGTGGCTTTGGGCTCTAAGATGGCGGCTAGAAAAGGGAACTGGGTGTCGGGCAGACTAAAATGGCATCAAAAGAGGAACTATGTAGTGACTGGGATGAAGTGGCCGCTAAAAGAGGAAGTAGGTGTTGGCCAAAACTGGCGTCTGAAGAGGCCTGGGAGGGAGGGACATGGCTTGTGCCATCTACATTCAGGAGGTATTCAATCTGTCACTGGGAATATGGATTATATAGGGACCCCTGGGCTGACCCTGTAACTAGGGACCCTGTACTCGCCCTCATCTCGACGGTAGACCTAATGGTGGTCAGGGCCGAGCTTCCAGCATATCCCTATCTCCGGTCAGACCCTGACATAATATCCCTATATCATACCCCACCCAAAACACAGAGTGACAGAAAGAAATCTACATTCAGGACAGGAAATAATGGGTGGGCTTACGTGGACACAGTGCTCCACAGACAGTACACAAGTCCACCCTATGGGGACAGCTTATAGGGTGGTGGGCGTTGCTTTCTAATGGGCTTGACCACTTCCTGAGGTGCCATTTTCTGAGCTGGTGCAATATAGAAATATCTGCCATTTCCATAACATTCCTCTTTCCATGCCAATTTTTTTAACATCTTTAGACGTTCTATACCATGCCTCAGCATCCATAAGGAGATCTTCGTCTTTCAAAACCCCTCGCTTATTTATCAAGACATCTCTCCATTCCTGCTCCTCCAATCGCCCTTTCCTGGAAGTAATCCCAGCCACCTTGAGGAGAGACTTCATATTTTTAACGTATTTCCTCCCTTCTCGCTCACTTACTAATTCCTCTGCCGTGAGCTTGACAGGCGTGGACTGATCAGACCCCATCTTCAAAGGGCAAACAACCTAAGACCAACACTTCAATCTGGATGCCTGGTCTATGCAGTAGTACACTTCTGTTCTGTACCAGCAACTATGCACATCCAGATAATTACATAGATTTCTATCTCAGTCCACAACCACAGCACGACACGTTTTTCTACCGCTTCCAGGATGAAGTGTCACGTGGGCGATAAGAAATTACATTCACCCTCACTATGTAGCAGCTGACATCGATATCCCAGTACTAGTAAAATCTGTTCACACTACATACACCTCATGAGGATGGTCCATCCAAGACTCAATAACACTGATTAAGACCAAAGTTAAGGGATTCTTCCAATGTTCCTTCTACCTAGGCTCGCGAAGAACACATTATATTCCGCCAGATACAGTCAGGGCTCTCAAGGCACTATCAAGGCACTCACCATACCTCTGTACTGGCAGAAACCGAAGAAAATCCCCCTTAATGTCTCCTCTCTGTCGGAGACGTACCAGGATACAGTCAGGGCTCTCAAGGCACTATTAACCCCTTCACCCGCGGCCACTAAAACACCCTAATGACCGGGCCATTTTTTGCAATTCTGACCAGTGTCACTTTGACAGGTTATAACTCTGGAACGCTTCAACGGATCCTGGCGATTCTGAGATTGTTTTTTCGTGACATATTATACTTCATGTCAGTGGTAAATTTAGGCCGATACTTTTTGCGTTTATTTGTGAAAATTTAGGAAATTGTGCGAAAATTTGGAACATTTCGCAATTTTCAAACTTTGAAAATTTATGCCCATAAATCTGAGAGATATGTCCCACAAAATAGTTACTAAATAACATTTCCCACTTGTCAACTTTACATCAGCGCAATTTTCGAAAGAAATTTTTTTTTCGTTAGGAAGTTAGAAGGGGTCAAAGTTCATCAGCAATTTCTAATTTTTCCAACAAAATTTACAAAATATTTTTTTTAGGGACCACATCACATTTGAAGTGACTTTGAGAGGCCGAGATGACAGAAAATACCGAAAAGTGACCCCATTCTAAAAACTGCACCCCTCACACTGCTCAAAACCACATCCAAGAAGTTTATTAACCCTTTAGGTGCTTCACAGGAACCAAAGCAATGTGGAAGGAAAAAATGAAAATTTTACTTTTTAACACAAAAATGTTACTTTAGCCATAAAATTTTCATTTTTACAAGGGAGAAAAGAGAAAGTACACAATACAATTTATTGTGCATTTTCTCCTGAGTACGCTGATACCCCATATGGGGTAAAAATCAATTGTTTGGGTGCACGGCAGAGGTTGAAAGGCAAGGAGCGTCATTTGAATTTTTGAACACAAAATTAGCTGCACTCATTAGCGGACGCCATGTCGGGTTTGAAGACCCCCTGAGGTGCCTAAACAATGGAGCTCCCCCACAAGTGACCCCATTTTGTAAACTAGAGCCCTCAAATATTTTTTCTAGATGTTTGATGAGCACTTTGAACACCTGGGGGCTTCACAGAAGTTTATAACGTTGAGCCGTGAAAAGAAAAAAACATTTTTTTACCACAAAACTGTTGCTTCAACTAGGTAGCTTTTTTTTTTTACAAGGGTATCGGGGAAAAAATGCAACATAAAATGTATTGTCCATTTTCTCCTGAGTACGCAGATACCTCATATGTGGTGGAAATCAAATGTTTGGACACACGGCAGTGCTCGGAAGGCAAGGAGTGCCATTTGAATTTTTTAATGGGCGGCCGGCTTTTTCAAAACAGTAAAAGCCGCCGGAGCAGTGTGAATGCCGTGCAGCGCCGGGGATCGGGGATCGGTGAGTATATGAGAGAGGGGGTAAGAGGGATAGACTGACATGGACAGAGAGAGAGGGACAGAGATAGTGACCGTCTGACAGAGATTAGTGAATGACAGACATTGTGAGGCGCTTCAGAACGCAGCTCTTCAGCTGCGCTCTGAAACAGACCTTTTTTAAGCTGCGGTGCAGAGCGCACACCTGCGCACATAGCCTCAGACACCAAAATCGTATGAGGGATGTCACACGTTACAATTGACTAGTTTCGTACTACCAAACGTCCAATGTATGAGGAATAAACGACGTGTATGCGATCACCGTATTTGCGTTCAATATCGATCGCACGTAGATGTCACACGCAAATACGTCACGAACGATGCCGGATGTGCGTCACTTACAACTTGACCCCGACGACGGATTGAAAGATCTATTGAAGTGTGTAAAGCAGGCTTAAGTCGTTTGGCGTGCTCAGCCCACTCATTCCCAAGCCACTTTACTAGTGTTAAGGCAGTCATAAATTTACAGCGATGCAATCTAATTGTGCTGAGTAGCATTCAAAGTGCTGCTGTCTTCCTCCATGGCAAACAGGTAGAATGACTTCTGGGCTGGAGATGACGTGAAGATACTTTTCAGGTGACTGTGAATGCAGCCCATTTGTATGTGGGGTGATCTTGTAAGCTGCTAGATTCATCTCCAGACGTCTTGCCACTTGAAGGAGGGTGTCTTGGTCCTTCACTCTGTAATCAGGAGTTACCAGCCTGTAGTTGTTTGCATATGAGCTCTCGGAGACCTGATTCAAAAGACTATACCCAGGTTTGTAAGAAAGAGCAATGGGTGTAAATTGGGGTCAGGAGAACACTGAAATTCTAAAAACTAAGATCCCCTAAAACCCTGGGAAAAAAAGAGCACAAGAGGGTTTGGTAACTAGTAAGCAGCACCCCCTGACCACATATACACAACTAGGAAAAAGCAGTGGAGCATACCTACTCTACCTCTCCTGTGCTGACCCTGTAACTGGGGACCCTGCACTCTCCCTCATCCCGACGGTAGACCTAATGGTGGCCGAGCCTCCAGCGTATCCCTATCTCCTGTCAGACCCTGCAAACTAAGACACAAAGGATTACTGGGTGCTGCCAACAAAAACCCTAATATATGCCAGCTCCTGATGATCAAAATCCCCTTAGGACCACATGAGCCTCCACCCTCTCTATCAGGGAACTCTTGAGCAAGATACCAGGCAGGATAACATACAAGTGAGAATATCTCAAAAGTAGGCTAAGCATCAACTGCCATAGGCAGAAAAATATTCACTGTCCACCAGGACTAATAGTGAGCAGTCTATATGGTCTAATAAATTGTATACTAGGTACAGCAAAAACAAACAAGCAAAAGTGAAGGGTGAAAGTTTCCACAGGACTATCAGCAATGTCCTTTGTTAAGGTTCATTAGTGGGAACACAATGGGGCACAACTGTATATATGACCAAAAACGTAGTGTGGATTCAGGTCCCTATGTCCCTCCTTTGCAGCCTCTGCTACATTAGCAATAAACAGAGCAGTGGCTTTGGGCTCTAAGATGGCGGCTAGAAAAGGGAACTGGGTGTCGGGCAGACTAAAATGGCATCAAAAGAGGAACTATGTAGTGACTGGGATGAAGTGGCCGCTAAAAGAGGAAGTAGGTGTTGGCCAAAACTGGCGTCTGAAGAGGCCTGGGAGGGAGGGACATGGCTTGTGCCATCTACATTCAGGAGGTATTCAATCTGTCACTGGGAATATGGATTATATAGGGACCCCTGGGCTGACCCTGTAACTAGGGACCCTGTACTCGCCCTCATCTCGACGGTAGACCTAATGGTGGTCAGGGCCGAGCTTCCAGCATATCCCTATCTCCGGTCAGACCCTGACATAATATCCCTATATCATACCCCACCCAAAACACAGAGTGACAGAAAGAAATCTACATTCAGGACAGGAAATAATGGGTGGGCTTACGTGGACACAGTGCTCCACAGACAGTACACAAGTCCACCCTATGGGGACAGCTTATAGGGTGGTGGGCGTTGCTTTCTAATGGGCTTGACCACTTCCTGAGGTGCCATTTTCTGAGCTGGTGCAATATAGAAATATCTGCCATTTCCATAACATTCCTCTTTCCATGCCAATTTTTTTAACATCTTTAGACGTTCTATACCATGCCTCAGCATCCATAAGGAGATCTTCGTCTTTCAAAACCCCTCGCTTATTTATCAAGACATCTCTCCATTCCTGCTCCTCCAATCGCCCTTTCCTGGAAGTAATCCCTGCCACCTTGAGGAGAGACTTCATATTTTTAACGTATTTCCTCCCTTCTCGCTCACTTACTAATTCCTCTGCCGTGAGCTTGACAGGCGTGGACTGATCAGACCCCATCTTCAAAGGGCAAACAACCTAAGACCAACACTTCAATCTGGATGCCTGGTCTATGCAGTAGTACACTTCTGTTCTGTACCAGCAACTATGCACATCCAGATAATTACATAGATTTCTATCTCAGTCCACAACCACAGCACGACACGTTTTTCTACCGCTTCCAGGATGAAGTGTCACGTGGGCGATAAGAAATTACATTCACCCTCACTATGTAGCAGCTGACATCGATATCCCAGTACTAGTAAAATCTGTTCACACTACATACACCTCATGAGGATGGTCCATCCAAGACTCAATAACACTGATTAAGACCAAAGTTAAGGGATTCTTCCAATGTTCCTTCTACCTAGGCTCGCGAAGAACACATTATATTCCGCCAGATACAGTCAGGGCTCTCAAGGCACTATCAAGGCACTCACCATACCTCTGTACTGGCAGAAACCGAAGAAAATCCCCCTTAATGTCTCCTCTCTGTCGGAGACGTACCAGGATACAGTCAGGGCTCTCAAGGCACTATTAACCCCTTCACCCGCGGCCACTAAAACACCCTAATGACCGGGCCATTTTTTGCAATTCTGACCAGTGTCACTTTGACAGGTTATAACTCTGGAACGCTTCAACGGATCCTGGCGATTCTGAGATTGTTTTTTCGTGACATATTATACTTCATGTCAGTGGTAAATTTAGGCCGATACTTTTTGCGTTTATTTGTGAAAATTTAGGAAATTGTGCGAAAATTTGGAACATTTCGCAATTTTCAAACTTTGAAAATTTATGCCCATAAATCTGAGAGATATGTCCCACAAAATAGTTACTAAATAACATTTCCCACTTGTCAACTTTACATCAGCGCAATTTTCGAAAGAAATTTTTTTTTCGTTAGGAAGTTAGAAGGGGTCAAAGTTCATCAGCAATTTCTAATTTTTCCAACAAAATTTACAAAATATTTTTTTTAGGGACCACATCACATTTGAAGTGACTTTGAGAGGCCGAGATGACAGAAAATACCGAAAAGTGACCCCATTCTAAAAACTGCACCCCTCACACTGCTCAAAACCACATCCAAGAAGTTTATTAACCCTTTAGGTGCTTCACAGGAACCAAAGCAATGTGGAAGGAAAAAATGAAAATTTTACTTTTTAACACAAAAATGTTACTTTAGCCATAAAATTTTCATTTTTACAAGGGAGAAAAGAGAAAGTACGCCCTACAATTTATTGTGCATTTTCTCCTGAGTACGCTGATACCCCATATGGGGTAAAAATCAATTGTTTGGGTGCACGGCAGAGGTTGAAAGGCAAGGAGCGTCATTTGAATTTTTGAACACAAAATTAGCTGCACTCATTAGCGGACGCCATGTCGGGTTTGAAGACCCCCTGAGGTGCCTAAACAATGGAGCTCCCCCACAAGTGACCCCATTTTGGAAACTAGAGCCCTCAAATATTTTTTCTAGATGTTTGATGAGCACTTTGAACACCTGGGGGCTTCACAGAAGTTTATAACGTTGAGCCGTGAAAAGAAAAAAACATTTTTTTACCACAAAACTGTTGCTTCAACTAGGTAGCTTTTTTTTTTTACAAGGGTATCGGGGAAAAAATGCAACATAAAATGTATTGTCCATTTTCTCCTGAGTACGCAGATACCTCATATGTGGTGGAAATCAAATGTTTGGACACACGGCAGTGCTCGGAAGGCAAGGAGCGCCATTTGAATGCAAAATTAGCTGCACTCATTAGCGGACGCCATGTCAGGTTTGAAGACCCCCTGAGGTGCCTAAACAATGGAGCTCCCCCACAAGTGACCCCATTTTGGAAACTAGAGCCCTCAAATAATTTTTCTAGATGTTTGGTGAGCACTTTGAACACCTGGGGGCTTCACAGAAGTTTATAACGTTGAGCCGTGAAAAGAAAAAATTTTTTTTTTACCACAAAACTGTTGCTTCAACTAGGTAGCTTTTTTTTCACAAGGGTATCGGGAAAAAATGCAACATAAAATGTATTGTCCATTTTCTCCTGAGTACGCAGATACCTCATATGTGGTGGAAATCAAATGTTTGGACACACGGCAGTGCTCAGAAGGCAAGGAGCGCCATTTGAATTTTTGAACGCAAAATTAGCTGCACTAATTAGCGGACGCCATGTCGGGTTTGAAGACCCCCTGAGGTGCCTAAACAATGGAGCTCCCCCACAAGTGACTCCATTTTGGAAACTAGAGCCCTCAAATATTTTTTCTAGATGTTTGATGAGCACTTTGAACACCTGGGGGCTTCACAGAAGTTTATAACGTTGAGCCGTGAAAAGAAAAAAATTTTTTTTACCACAAAACTGTTGCTTCAACTAGGTAGCTTTTTTTCACAAGGGTATCAGGAAAAAATGCACCATAAAACGTATTGTCCATTTTCTCCTGAGTACGCAGATACCTCACATGTGGTGGAAAGTAATTGTTGGGCGCATGGCGGGGCTCAGAAGAGAAGGGCACCATTTGACAGCAAAATTGATTGGAATCATTACCGGACGCCATGTCACGTTTTTAGACCCCCCCCATCATGGTGCCTAAACAGTGGAGCTCCCCCACAAATTACCCCATTTTGGAACTAGACCCCTCAAGGAATTTATCTAGATGTTTAGTGAGCCCCTTGTACCCCCAGGGTCTCCACTGAAAGTTGATAATGTTGAACCGTGAAAATTATTTATTTTTTTAAAAAAAATTTTTTAAAATTTTTGCAGCAACAAGGTAGCTTTTTTTTTTTCTTTTTACAACGGTATCAGGAAAAAATGCACCATAAAACGTATTGTGCAATTTTTCCCGAGTACGCAGATACCTCATATGTGGTGGAAATCAATTGTTTGGGCGCATGGCGGGGCTCAGAAGACAAGGAACGCCATTTGACTTTTCAAACGCACAGACGCAGTGCACTGATCGGCCGCTGCAGGAGGCACGGTCGGATGAGATACAAAAAGCGCTGGGGATACGAAAAAAAAAAAAAAGCCACAGCTTCTGCACGAGTGAGAGCAGCGAACTCTTTCACTGAAGACGTGTTAGAGCAGCTTACTCGGGACCTTGTCCTGACTGAGGGTGCTTGGGACGCAGACATTGTGCACTCACCTGTGGATTGATGATAACTTGGGCGGAAAAGCTGGGTCTATACGTGAACGGGTTCCGGGAAAGGTGTTGTGCTTGCTGGGGAGGGCTGAGGTCTTGATCCCTGCGGCTGTATGGCGACTGCTATAGTACCCATATGCGGTGCAGTGTAGGTGATAGCGGTCCCATGCAGTCTATTTATCTACCATCTGCGGTCAGTGTCCGTTTTTACTGTTCTGCCTTCTTTCACGTAACGCTGTGAATCTCTGGCATACAGCTAAACCCTCGTTCACATTTTCAAATAAACAGACTGAATTCAGTAGCCTTGATTTATTGGCTGGTAACATGAACTTGATTGCAGTATACGTGGAATATACAGTGAATATAGGAATATCCAAGATATAGTTGAATACGGTATAGCCAAGATGCAGTTGAATACGGTCTACGGGTAAAAACTATAACAAGAAAATGATTACAGTTAGTACAGTGTTAATACAGAGTTAACATAGCATAACAGTATATGAGATGCAGTTATAATGAGAATGTAGGTGAAAGGTCACTGCAGCTGCAACACAGATAGAGAATCTTATCTATACAAGCAAGGCAGGGACTAAGATGTAGAATTACAATGTACAATGCATTTACTACAGTCTCCATCTAAGATTCTATCACTAACACATATAATTTGCTTTGCTCACCGGATTACACTAGGCAGGGGTGAATGTACAGAGAGGTAAGTCGGCAGGTCCTTTCCTAACAAATCCAAGGAGAAAATGGCTGCAGGCTTCTTCTCAGCTCAGAGGGGGGCGTTTCTTACCCAGAATACATTTAGCTTAAAAAGAAACTCATGAATTCATAGAATAACAACGACCTCTAGGGGTTGTAACAGAAATTGCAATGAATGACTATTAGCAGGCTGCCATACAAGGCAGAACAGAAATTTTACTAATTTTCATGAAATACAACTACTGTAATCCACTGTAGCATTCATAAGAATCGGAAGAACCCAATGAAAATCCGCTTTTATCTCTAATTTCTTCGAGGTTTCAAGATTTTGTGAAAAACTTTTTCATTGTATCTTTAACTTCACGGTTATTGAGGCTGTAGATAAGAGGATTCAACATTGGAGACACGATGACATAAAATATGGAGCTATATTTCTCCTGATCTGTGGAGTAACTGGATGAGGGACCAAAGTACATCAGCATGACTGTCCCAAAGTACAAAGCCACCACCCCTAGATGGGACGTACAGGTGGAAAAGGCCTTAGACCTTCCTGCGGAGCGAATCTTTAGTACAGAAGATATGATAGCAGCATAAGACAGTAAAATAAGCACAAGAGGAAGGAGAAGAGTGATAAAACTGACGGAAAATATCTGGAGTTCACTGGAAGAAATGCTCTCACATGATAACTTTAGGACGGCCAACACCTCACACATGAAATGGTTGATCCGGTTATAACAAATAGTGATGGGATGGAGAATCGATGGGAGAGTGCAAAGCATGAAGGTTAATACAAATACTAACACCACCAACTTATAGCAGTTACCCAAACGCATGAGGACTGGGTAGCGGAGAGGATGACATATGGCGACATATCGATCATAAGCCATCACAGTAAGGAGCTGGCACTCTGAACCTTCCACCAGAAGGATGATATAGATCTGAAGGACACAAGCCACATATGAGATGGATCTCTCAGTAGAAAAGAGATCGGCCAATAATCGGGGCAAAGCTGTTGTCGAATAACACAAGTCAAGAAAGGATAATATGCAAAGAAAAAAGTACATGGGTTTGTGCAACTTCGGGTTGATAAGGACCATATATACTATGAGGATGTTTCCAGAAAATGTGACTAGGTAGATGATAAAGAATAAGACAAATAGCATGGCATTTGTCTTCAGGTCCGTGGTAAATCCAAGTAGAATAAATTCTGTGATGATGATGGTTCTGTTCTTGGTCTCCATTTAGAATCTAACATAAAGTTAAGTTAATGATGGAAGGTGTTGACCGAAACTGGAGACAACTCACTACTTGGATTTACCTTTAGAGTAGTAATATGCCTCTTTATATTTGATTTTTTTATGAATTTAAGGAGAAGTAGAAGTAAAAGAAGTAGAAGATTTTACTTTTTTTCTTACTTGTCTTATAATCTTACACTTGATGGCTTCTTTCCGCACTTTGGAGCACGGAACACTCAGAACATTCTAGAACCAAGTTCAAGAGTTATCTAAAAAAAGGCTAGTGTCGTCTTCACACAGACCTAGGACAGTTTTGTGTTCACACTGCTTTCCAAAACTTTACTCGACCAAAGGACAATTTTTACAGCTAAACAGTAGCTCCATTGCATACCATAGCCCACAAAACCAAGAAACTACAGACTGCAAAGGTCAAAGTAAAATACTTTACCGTACAACACAATGATTTGGTTTGTTTTCCTGATAAAATTGATGGGGATTTGATTTTCTAATTTTTATGGTGTTTCCAAAAACAACTTGAGGGAGATGTATCCAGACGTAGACATTGGTGTTTATATTATATCTGTAGACCCCCATGACCATAGAGAAGCCTCAATTTGAATCAACTTGTAAAGTCTGAGGGAAGGACCTGGATTTTGGGTAAGATATGGTAATTTCAGGCTCCTCTAACAATGTGGCTGAGATGGACTCCCTATAGATCATGTACATACCATCCCCAGTTTAACACTAGAAGTCCCAGAGAGGGGTCATTTAACATTTCTACCTTTGGAACCCAGAGACGGGTCGAATGACCTGAAGGATTTTAGCTAACATCCTATAATCACCGTCTTTTGCTCTGTAATTAAGGCCATTACTGTCGCACCACAGGAGGTTTCCCATTGAGTTTAGCCATTTAGTTTCTAGTTAGTTCTATTCACTTTGTTGTATTTGTCATTTGACCCTCTTTCGGGACTTCAGGGGGGAGCTCGAAATTTCTGGGACTTCTAGTGTTAAAAGATTTCACCAAAATACCTTTATTGCTGTGAGGTCAAGTGCAAACTCACAAAATCACTATATGTCCTGCAGTCTCCAAGTCAATGAAATTTAGAAAAATAATGAATGAGATTTCACGACATCACCAACCTTAATCTTTTCACAAAAAAGTGAATATTCTTCCTATTCCCTTCATATTTTGTTTCTGCTCCCCTTGACTATATTTGCCAAGCTTTCCATGTTTTGTTTTTTTTTTGAATATTCAAGGTTTTTTGTAAAGTTGCTTTAGTTTTTTTTCCGATGTACTGGACTAGTGGAAAATATTCCCCGCAAAAGTGAGGTGACCCTATCCTTTAATTCAAGCTCTTTGTTTCAAACCACTAAATAGATCTTTCAATAAAAGCAAAACATCGTGGTGAAAAATCTAATGAATAATGAATAATACAACTCACACAAAATAACAGTAAGAGCACAAAATATTCTGAGCCTAAATTAAAATAAAAAACTGGAGTTTTGTCAATCTCAAATACATCTGGCGACATCTGCTGGGAAATCGAAGGTAATGGGGATTTTATAAGAACCAAGCAGAAACTCTGGAGATTAATTATTTTTCACAATACATCACACAAATCTCAGAGGAAGGGACATTAAAGATAAATTTATTTTCACACCTTTGTAAATAATGAACAATATTCTTTTTTCTTTAAATTGACAATATATCCACTAATATTGAGACTGAAGAGCATTGGCCAGGGTCAGTCTGTAATAAGATCTGATAGGAGAGTATGGGGAAAGAATTGGGTTTTTTTTTATATACTTGTCGCAGCTCACCTCATGGTCTCTGTGCTACCTGCTGTTACTCAACCTCAATAATGAACAATATTTTTATTTCTTTAAATTACCATTATATCCACTAATATTGAGACTGAAGAGCATTGGCCAGGGTCAGTCTGTAGTAAGATCTGATAGGACAGTATGGGGAAAGAATTGGGGGGTTTTAGGTCTACTTGACGCAGCTCGCCTCATGGTGTCTGTGCTACCTGCTGTTACTCAACCTCAATAATGAAATATGGATGTGCATGGCAGTTGTGGTGTTGTCCGTGATCTAAAATTTCACAGCCTAAGTAGAATAAGTCCAGAAAACAGTGGGCCTCATGAATCCAACACTGCTTTCTGGACTTCCACTTTGTACAGTCCTATGGATCTCACCGGTGTAGTTTTTCTTCTGTACACTTTGTAGAGTATTATCCCTGTGGTCCTCTGTAATGCTCATGGGTGGTGTAGAAGCAGCGAGCGGGGATAGTGGAACCACTGGACCACAGGGGAAACCCGGGCTTACCCTTTAATGGTAGAGGCTTAACTAAGTGCCTATCGCGAGGCAGATGCCTGGTACCACTCCCAGGGCAGTGACCAGGATTGTGGCAGCTGATCCACAGGACAGTAGACAGACTCAGGTATGAGCACAGGTGTAGACAGGTACAGGTGGGCTGGCTGAGGTAGACAGGCAAATGAGTATGGACAGGTATGGTGGGCCTTGCAGGGACAGATTGGTATGGGAAGTCAGGTACAGTTGATGGACACAGGGATAGCAGGGCAGGTGCACAGGAACAACTAACTAGCTTGCAGACTGGAGACTGACTGACTAACTAAAGGCATTGCACAGGCACCATCTCTAAAGGGAGGGTGACTTAAAAGATAGTGCATCTCAGCCATAGGCTGTGGCATCTCCAGAAAATAGCATGCCAGCCCTTTAAGGGGAGGGCCGCTGCATGCACAGGCCCCGGGGGAGAGGAAGACAGACGAGCACATGGATGGCCATGGAGCTGCGGGGGAGGACACGACGCAGCAGTAAGTCAATGTCCCTGCAGGGACACCAATGCTATAGTCTCAACATGCTGCCCTGTTTTCACATAAAGAAACTAGAGATGAGAGAATATTTTGAAATTTGAATTTATCAGATTCTCCACATTTTTACATACAGATAGATTCGTAATGAATCGATTTGCCGTAAAGTTCTGAAATGTATCCAATTTCCCTATAAAGGTGTTTAATACTCATTGGTCTTCTAGCAGTGTATCCAACCCACTTTCAGGCTCTTTTTTAGAGATTAGTGAACTTCACACGGTTCGGTTTGCCGAACCGAACAAGGGGTGTATTCTCGAACCTTTATCGAACTTTTCCAAACCCCATTGGTTTCAATGGGAGGCTAAATGGTAGGCACAGAAAACATCTTTAGTGGGTCAAAAAGCTTCCAAAACATAAAAAAATTTGTTCTACAGTCCAGCACCACTGTTTTGGCATAGCCATTATCTCCCTAGGCTATTGACAGAAGAAATATAGAGGTGGTGAGAGACAGGTGTAGGGCTGCTGCTCCCATACCCCTGCTAGTACAGACAAAGCACAACTTGCAGACCTATGTAGTAGTCTCAACATTAAAAATCCTTCCAGGGACACAGCGGTACAGTAGCATCAATTTCTACCCTCCCCAAAGGGATTTAAAAGAACAGGGAGGTACGGTCTATGCAACAGAGGCCTGTGGGCCAACATTAGAATTAGAAAAAGGAAGACATGCTACAGTGACAGGTCTAGGCCTCTTGGTCACAGAAGCCTGGCACTATCCACAAGACATAAGTTTCACACTCATTGAAGTCTGGGCATTAAAAATACTTGAAGGAACACAGCGTTAAAGTAACATCAATTGCCCCTTCCCCATAGGGCGTTAAAAGAGCAGGGAAAGACGGTCCATGCAAAACACAGGCCTGTGGTCCAGCATCAGAAATAGAAAACGGTAGACATTCTACAGTGACCGGTCTAGGCCTCTTGGTCACAGAATCCTGGCACTACCCACAAGACATAAGTTTCACACACGTTTTGCAGTCTGGACATTAAAAATCCTTCCAGGCAAATAGGGGTACCTTAGCATCAATTGCCCCTCCCCATAGGGCGTAAAACAACAGGGAGGTATAGTCCATGCAACACACAGGCTGGTATTTTTTTTTTTTATGAAAATATGCATCAGTCACAGGTGTAGGCCTTTCTTTCCAAGAACACTGGCAGTAACCTCTACACAACATTTGGAAACACATCTTGTAGTATCTGCCTTCAAAAACAGCAGTACAGTAGCATCAATTGCCCCCTCTCCATGGGACCTTAAAACACCAGGGAGATACGGTCCATGCAACACACAGGCTGTGGGCCAGTATTTTTTTTTTTAAAACAGTGAATTTATGCATTACACTATTGTGTAGTAATGAAGAATGTTGTTTAAAGATCACAGATTTTTGGTAGTCCTAAATTTTTGGCGAAACCTCATTAATGACAACTTTGAGTGCGACACCCAACTACTTGGCTTATGAGGTGTGTATCATGTTGGTATATGCAACAGATGAGGACTTCTTTGTCTGTGTGAAGGAGGACTTTATGCTGATCTAACAGTAGATGGCGATGTTGTGAAAGTTTCCTTACTGTATTGTAAAAAGTCTTTTGCTTCTTTTCTGGTTTCTGTTTCTATTTCTGATGCAGTGCTTCATGACTGTGTATATTTTTAACCTCATGTGTTCTCAGAAGTAAAGAGCTTGTCATCCCATGTAATCTGCTCTGCGTACTTTCTTCTGCAACTGGAAAGCTAGAAGCTGTGCAACAGGCTATGGGCCCAGGCACCCCAAGATCCCAGGATACCAGGCACCCAGGATCCCAGGAACAAAAGACCCCAGACACCAAAGATCCCAGACACCCAGGACACCAGAAAGCTCAGCAAGACCCTGGTGAATGCAGAAGAATTCTTTAGAACCATTCTCTCCAAACAAGTAAGACAAGTTAAAGATAATGAATAGCACAGAGTTAAAACTCATAGTAGCTAAGCTAATGAGAACTATCAATTATGGAAGTTCAAAGTGGAGATGTTATTGTATAAGGATGATTTATGGGAAGTAATCACTACAGATAGACCCAATGATAATAATCAGACATGGGATAAGAAAAATAGACAAGCAAGAGCCACTATCTGCCTATTAGTGGAAGATTCTCAATTAATCCACATAAGGAATGAGGATACAGCACAGGGAATGTGGGAAGCATTAAGAAAGCTACATGAAAGACCCAGCTTAAATCACAAGTTATTTCTGCTACGAAAGCTTTACAGTATGAGACTGAGTTCAGACAATGGCATTCAGAAGCATACAGTTAGGTCCAGAAATATTTGGACAGTGACACAAGTTTTGTTATTTTAGCTGTTTACAAAAACATGTTCAGAAATACAATTATATATATAATATGGGCTGAAAGTGCACACTCCCAGCTGCAATATGAGAGTTTTCACATCCAAATCGGAGAAAGGGTTTAGGAATCATAGCTTTGTAATGCACCAAGGGACCAAAGGGACCAAAAGTAATTGGACAAGGGATTCTAAGGGCTGCAATTAACTCTGAAGGCGTCTCCCTCGTTAACCTGTAATCAATGAAGTAGTTAAAAGGTCTGGGGTTGATTACAGGTGTGTGGTTTTGCATTTGGAAGCTGTTGCTGTGACCAGACAACATGCGGTCTAAGGAACTCTCAATTGAGGTGAAGCAGAACATCCTGAGGCTGAAAAAAAAGAAAAAAATCCATCAGAGAGATAGCAGACATGCTTGGAGTAGCAAAATCAACAGTCGGGTACATTCTGAGAAAAAAGGAATTGACTGGTGAGCTTGGGAACTCAAAAAGGCCTGGGCGTCCACGGATGACAACAGTGGTGGATGATCGCCGCATACTTTCTTTGGTGAAGAAGAACCCGTTCACAACATCAACTGAAGTCCAGAACACTCTCAGTGAAGTAGGTGTATCTGTCTCTAAGTCAACAGTAAAGAGAAGACTCCATGAAAGTAAATACAAAGGGTTCACATCTAGATGCAAACCATTCATCAATTCCAAAAATAGACAGGCCAGAGTTAAATTTGCTGAAAAACACCTCATGAAGCCAGCTCAGTTCTGGAAAAGTATTCTATGGACAGATGAGACAAAGATCAACCTGTACCAGAATGATGGGAAGAAAAAAGTTTGGACAAGAAAGGGAACGGCACATGATCCAAGGCACACCACATCCTCTGTAAAACATGGTAGAGGCAACGTGATGGCATGGGCATGCATAGCTTTCAATGGCACTGGGTCACTTGTGTTTATTGATGACATAACAGCAGACAAGAGTAGCCGGATGAATTCTGAAGTGTACCGGGATATACTTTCAGCCCAGATTCAGCCAAATGTCGCAAAGTTGATCGGACGGCGCTTCATAGTACAGATGATCAATGACCCCAAGCATACAGCCAAAGCTACCCAGGAGTTCAAGAGTGCAAAAAAGTGGAACATTCTGCAATGGCCAAGTCAATCACCGGATCTTAACCCAATTGAGCATGCATTTCACTTGCTCAAATCCAGACTTAAGATGGAAAGACCCACAAACAAGCAAGACCTGAAGGCTGCGGCTGTAAAGGCCTGGCAAAGCATTAAGAAGGGAGGAAACCCAGTGTTTGGTGATGTCCATGGGTTCCAGACTTAAGGCAGTGATTGCCTCCAAAGGATTCGCAACAAAATATTGAAAATAAAAATATTTTGTTTGGGTTTGGTTTATTTGTCCAATTACTTTTGACCTCCTAAAATGTGGAGTGTTTGTAAAGAAATGTGACAATTCCTACAATTTCTATCAGATATTTTTGTTCAAACCTTCAAATTAAACGTTACAATCTGCACTTGAATTCTGTTGTAGAGGTTTCATTTCAAATCCAATGTGGTGGCATGCAGAGCCCAACTCGCCAAAATTGTGTCACTGTCCAAATATTTCTGGACCTAACTGTATATTCTCTATGATGGAAGTGATATCACAGCTGAGATCAATTGGGGAAGATATTAAGGATAGCCATATAGCAGCAATATTATTGTGCAGGTTACCGGATTCATACACTGCTTTAATAAATGCACTAGAAACAAGACCTGAAACAGACATCACATTAGAGTTTGTGAAGACCAGACTCATAGATGAATATCAAAGAAGGAAAGAGCAAACAAATGATTCTACTGAAAAAGATGGTGGAAATGCTCTTAAAGCTACAGAATAAAATAGTCCCCATAATAAAGAGACAAGAGAATGTTTCAGATGTAAGAAAAAGGGACATTTAAAGAAAGACTGTACTATATGGAAAGCAGAACAACAGAAATTACACCATAAAGAGAATACACAGAAGGTGAAAAACACAATCTCTGATCCATGTGTAAATAATTGGAATGACACATTTAAAGTAACTGATAAGAAATCATCATCAGGTTGGTTTATTGACTCAGGAGCAACAAGTCATATGACAAGTAATAAAAGTTTCTTTACTGAACTTGATTTAAATATGAAGGAAGCCATTTATCTTGCAGATGGGAGCAAAATAACTGTGGAAGGTATTGGACAAGGAATGCTAAACTGTTCTAATAAGTTTGGGCATGATTCAAAAATACTTGTACAGGATGTGTTATATGTTCCAGGATTAGAAGGAGGATTGTTATCTGTAAAATGTCTAACAGCTAAAGGACTTACTGTAAAATTCAAAGATGATGAATGTACAATCCTAGCGGGAAATAACCATTGTCAAGGCAGATGAACAATTATATCATCTAGAGTCTAGACACATTAAAGGAACAGATGAAGTTTTGTACACATGATCACAAGAATTGTATTCACATGTGGCGTAGACGTCTAGGACACAGACATCCTGAAAGTATAATGGAGCTACAAAAGAAAGAATTGACAAAAGATCTTTTGATATCTGATTGCTCAATTACTGTAAGATGTAAATGTTGTATAAAATCTAAAGCTACAAGAATATCTATACCTAAAGAAATTGAGACCAAAAGCACATGACCACTTGATTTGGTGCATACTGACGTATGTGGACCCATGAAAGTGACTACATCAGGAGGCAATAGATATATAGTGACTTTTATAGATGACTACTCAAGATGCACAGTCACATACTTGATAAAGAACAAAAGGGAAGTTTTCAATAAATTAGTAGACTACATGACAAAGTCGAATAACAAGTTTCAGAGGAAACCAATTGTCATTAGAAGTGATAATAAAGGTGAATTCACAGGACACGAAATAGATAACTACTTAAGACAAAATGGTATAGAGCATCAAAGACTGTTCCATACACACCTGAACAAAATGGGGTAGCAGAAAGGAAAAGCAGAACTCTGACTGAAATGATAAGATGTACGCTAACAGATTTCAAACTACCAGACAAATATTGGGGTGAAGCAGCAATGACAGCTACTAAACTACAAAACCGACTTTTTTTTCTAGAAAACTGAAAAAAACAAACATATGAACTGTGGCAGGGTAAGAAACCAAGTGTGAATTATTTAAGAGTTTTTGGATGTAAAGTTTTTGTATTTATTCCAACAGAAAAACATTCCAAACTTCAAAAGAGATCCATAGAAGGAATATTTTTTGGATATAATGAAAATTGCTAAGGATATAGAATCCTAGATCCCAAAACAGAAAGAGTTACGGTGAGTAACAGTGTGACATTCATTGAGGATCTAAATGAAGACACTATAATTTCACTAGAAACAAAACATGAGAAAAACAGCAGTGATATAACAGAAAGAACATCTGATGAAAAAGAAGTTGAAATTGATGAAAAACAGAATATGTAAAGTGAAGAGATACAACTACAAACAGACACAGAACCAAGACGTTCAATAAGAGAAAACAAAGGAAAACCACCAATACGTCTTTCATACAAAGCAAGTACAAGCAAAATTTATGAACCTACTTCTTGGGAAGACATATCTCGACTTCCTGAAGAAGAAGCTAATAAATGGATAAAGGCAACAGAAACCGAAATAAAATCCATGCATGACTCAAAGACATGGACACTGACAGAATTACCAGAACGAAGAAAAGATATAGGATGTAAATGGGTTTTAAAAGTAAAATACCAAACAGATGGCAAAGCTGAACGATACCGAGCAAGACTCGTATCTAAAGGTTATTCTAAAAAATTTGGAGAAGACTATGATGAAACATTTGCTCCAGTTGTTAAAAATACTACAATAAGAAATTTGGATAATTCTTTCGGTCTAATATAGCGCAATAAGGATATTTGCTGATATTAATTATTTGAACTTTATTGAATAGGCACTCCTATTATTACAACGCGTTTCAGCAGAATTGCTTTCATCAGGTAAAATAGGAGCAGTATAAAAGGGCTCCTTTTATACTGCTCCTATTTTACCTGATGGCTCCTTTTATACTGCTCCTATTTTACCTGAAGGCTCCTTTTATACTGCTCCTATTTTACCTGATTTGGCTCCTTTTATACTGCTCCTATTTTACCTGATGAAAGCAATTCTGCTGAAACGCGTTGTAATAATAGGAGTGCCTATTCAATAAAGTTCAAATAATTAATATCAGCAAATATCCTTATTGCGCTATATTAGACCGAAAGAATTATCCATATACCCCCTCCCTGTTGGGAATCGGTATTAGCTGCAAAGGACCTGCTGACATATCAAAAAATCCAGCTGGCTAGCTGGAGGATTGAGGAACAAAAACCTGAATTCCATGGTGCCGGTGGAAATCAGTAGCCGACAACGATACCCCTAATCTGGACTTTGGAAGCCTGGACATAGGATCTGTTCGGAGGAACTCCAGACTGATAAGCTTTCACTGAAGTTGTGCGGGGGCGCACAACCAACAAAGGTGAGCAATTCTAATTTTATAAACGCTAAAAGGATTCCACGGGTGCTTCTCATAGTGCGCTTGTTTTATTATCTATTACAATAAGAAATTTGTTTGTTGCAGTTTCAGCAATGAAACAAATGGAGTTGAAGCATCTGGACGTAAAGACAGCGTTTTTGAATGGAGATTTAACAGAAGATATTTACATGGAACATCCTCCAGGATTCAAAGATAAAAGTAACCCGAACATGGTTTGTAAACTACAGAAAAGTATATACGGTTTAAAACAAGCTGCAAAAGCGTGGAATGATAAAATCACAAAAGTGCTCACAAATGAGAAATTTCAAAGAAGCAAAGCTGATCCTTGCCCATACACAAAAACACTGATGGACAGATGGATTTATGTACTTGTGCCGCCCCCACGCCAGCAGCCGGCGCTGCTCGGATTCAGGCCTATGGTGGGGTTCGAGGGGTGCTTCGGACCCGGGGGTTGTGCGGACTCGTCGAATAAAAGGGGTAACGTAAATATACGGGATTTGTGCTAAAATGTCTGTGATGCCACCCACGGTGTGTCGTGAGTTGTAACACCACCGCTGCTGTTATGGGATACCCGGGGGAGATGTAGTGGCAGCTTGATGTTAACCCCTCCGTGGTAGGGATGGATGCCCCGGGACCCAATGTTGTGCAGAGTTGCAGGTTTCACACACTCACAGTTCAGTTGTCTTGGATGAGGTTGCACGGCAGTATGGAGACAATAAAGACAACGTTCTTTGGAAAACCAAGGTGGTGGTGGCCGGCCTCCGCTCACAGGTGTATCTGGTCCCACACCCGGGCTAGTAGTCAGTACCCCTCTCCTCTGCGTGTTTCTGTTCACTAGACTTCCAGGTATGTAACGTGGGAGTCCGCTCCCGGTCATTCTGTTGGGAGCCGTGCCCGTTGACGCTGACCCATGGGATCTACTGGGCCCTGGTGGATGCCCTATCCCTCTCGGTGGGTGGTTGTCACTTTTCGGGACTTAAGGTGGGACAGGCCCTAAAATCCTGCCCTCAATCGGTTAATTAGCTTAGGCCACTGGTTTCGGTCCTGGCTCAGGGTCCGAGTACCCCCTTGTGCACGGTTTCCGGGTCGGTTCTCCGGTGTCGGTACCAGCGGGCCACTACCCTGTCCTGGTCCACCTCGGATCTCCGGCAGCCATCTACCCATCTCCTGCTGCCACTGGCTACTGTCTTCCACCTGCCACCTAGCCAAGGCACCAGGGCTCCAACCCTGGCACTTTTTCACTTCACTCCAGACTTGACCTTAGCTTAAACTGATTGTTTTCCCACCCCGGGTGCTCTAGACCCCTAGGTGGGCGTTCCTTTCCACCTGGTCCCGCCCACTGGTGTGTCTGTCCTACACTAAGAGGGGTAACTAGGGTTTCAGGTCGGCTGTTTTAACCCTGTGTGGGAAAGGTGTTGTGGGAGGGCCTAGACTGTGTGACTATCTGGTTTTGCCAGGGCGTCACATACTCATATATGTTGATGATATTTTAGTTGGTTTTCAAAAAGAAAGGGATAAAGAGGACATACTAAGAATTCTTAATCAACTTTTCGAGATCAAAGACTTGGGAAATGTGAAACAATATCTAGGAATACAGATAGAAAGAGAAGAAGATGGAAGTTTTCTACTTAATCAAAATCACATGATTCAAGACATAATCGAAACATTTGGATTGAAGGATGTAAAAACAATAAAGTCTCCAATGGAAACCAGTTATCTTAAAGAGATGAATAGCGAACAAAATGTGTTACCAAATAATGAAGAGTACTGAATGGCAATGGGAAAATTACTGTATCTAGTAACTGTTACAAGGCCAGACATCGCAGTAGGAATTCTGAGTAGAAAAGTGTCAAAGCCAAATTAAAAGAATTAGAATGCCATGAAGAGAGTAATATAGAGTAATACATTATTTGAAAGGAACTAGCAACGTTAAACTGAAACTACCCACAAGTGATAAATGTACTGTAACTGGATACGTTGATGCAGATTGGGCTGGAGATCCAACTGACAGGAAAGCTACCAGTGGCTATCTTTTCTTTCTCTCAGGCGGACCAATTAATTGGACTAGTAAAAAGCAATCTATAGTAATGCTGTCGTCAACAGAAGCAGAATATGTTGCAACAGCACCACAGTTGGAACCAACAAAAATAAATGAGGACAATCAAGGATGTCTTGTTCTTGCTCAGATGGAAAGAGTTAACCCAAGAACCAAGCCCATTGATGTGAAGTATCATTTCTTGAGGGATCACCAGGAACAAGGAATCCTGAAATTAGAATATTGTCCAACTTAAGATATGGCAACAGATATTTTTACAAAGGCATTGAATGCTGAAAGACATCAGAGACTAATGAAGAAATTAGGCTTAACTGAATAAATCCTTATTGTTGAGAAAGGGTGTTGGTATATGCAACAGATGAGGACTTCTTTGTCTATGTGAAGGAGGACTTTATGCTGATCTAACAGTAGATGGTGATGTTGTGTAAAGTTTTTTTACTCACTGTATTGTAAGAAGTCTCTTGTTTCTTCTCTGGTTTCTGTTTCTCTTTCTGATGCAGTGCTGTATGACTGTGTGTATTATTACCTCATGTTTTCTGAGAAGTAGAGAGCTTGTTATCCCATGTAATCTGCTCTGTGAACTTTCTTCTACAACTGGAAAGCTAGAAGCTGATCAACAGATCACAAGAGAAGGAAGCAGTAAATGCAGTTGATTTGGTGGCCGGTGGTTGGGTAGGCATGGTAGTCTGCATTTTAACGCAGTGAGATTACCACACTAATGCATGTTTGCGCATGTGCTGATTCATGCATGTAGTAGTAAAATATATTGAATTTTAGCCTCTACTGAGTCGTTTTTCACAATGTTGGCAGATAAGGAAGGAAATATTGAGGTGCATGACAGCTAGGTGTAGGGCTGATACTCCCATACCTATGTGTGGGGCCCCTGTGGCTTCAGTTGCCACAGAGGTACTGCACCTCATCTAGAGGTGTGGTATCCCATCCCTGGGTAAGGAAGAGGTCATCCCCTGGTGTACACACATTTAGCAATACTCCACTAGACTGTGGTTAGGGCCTAGTGCAACTAAACTTCTATAGTAGTTATCACCGTTCCCCGAAGTCAGCCTGGGGTGGAGTCTAGTTAGTGGGAGCATTCTGTAGTAAGTGAGTAGAGAGTCAAGAGGATGCAGTAAAGGAGTGAAGACCTGGAGCTGGTGCAGCTCGACCCAGGCACAAGATAGAAAGGATCCTAGAGCCCACGGAAAGTGCGCCAGACTCCTGTGGCCTCATTCTACATACAGCATATTGGAGTGGAGTGATTTGGCCGCTGATGGGGACCCGGTCCCTAGACTAGAGGAGAAGAACCAACGTGTTCATCTAGTAACTTCGGAGGCCGAAGTGACTGCAAGCACTGATGCCATATCCGCACATGTATCTGCTGGAAGGTGACCACAGAGGGCCAAGCGATAGCGCTTCAAGCCACCCCATAGGGTCCGTGGACACCAGTTCAGGTCACTGTGTGCATAGGTGCGGGACCGGCGGGAGAGAAGTCAGCGCATGAAGGTGGTCACTGACTAGTCATGTTACCTGGGAACCTGCTACAGTGAATAAAACACCTTGAGACTGCATCCCTGTGTCGTTCCGTTATTTGTCTGCATCTCCAGCCCTGCAACCCCGCCATCATAGACTACTACTCCCAACAGCCCTGAGGCCCAGCTCTACCAGAGGAGAGCTACACCATCCAAGCTGCGCCACCATCTGCCCCAGCGGTCCCCATCCTGCAGCGTCGGCTATCTCTGGCCGAGTACCACAGGTGGTATCACGAAAGACTACCTCATTCAACCCCCTCTATTTAACGACTACCGCCAGGATCACGGAATCGGGCCCTGCTGCCGTGTCATCCCCAAAGAGCAAAGAACTCAGTAACGAGTAACCCCCATGGCCCCGGTGGGCACGTCACATGGCATTACAAACAAGACCCAACTTGGAGACCCATCTTGGAGCCCCATTTTGGAGCCTTGAGATTCAGAAACTTTTCAGGCAGACAGCAGAGCAGTACAATAGCATCAATTGCCACCTCCCCATAGGGCTTTAAACCACCAGGGAGGTATGGTCCATGCAACACACAGGCTGTGGGCTGGCATTTTAATTTGAAAATGTGAGCACACAGTGACCATGCGTTCTTGAGCAGCACATCCAGGATATAATACTGCCATAGAAATTGCTGTACAACCAGGTTGATCCATGGGATGCACATGTGATGTCACCGAGACGTAGTGTTACCCAGCAATAGTGCCGCCACTTTGTTTGCACTCTAATCACACATGGCCTTCCCTAGCTCCAGGTTCTGTGAAGCCAGCCATTTATCAAGCTTGGTCAGCAACCTACCAAGAGGAGCAGCTGGATATTCCTGATGACATATTCACTTTTATAGTAGATGTGGAAAGAGAGGAAGAGAATACATGGTGTGAGGCAGTGACAGGTGTCATTTATGAAGTCGCTATATATCCCCCAGAATGTGCCTGGAGACCCTGTGAAACCTGCGGGAGTGTGTTGTAATTACAGTCACTGCTGTTGTAGCACCCTAGGGTTGCCACAGTAACAAGACAAAGGGTTAACTCCCCACACAACACCAATACCTCCAGGCCAGAAGGGGGAGACCAAGCTGCTTCCCTGTATATTCTGGTGTGGAGAGGAAGTGGTCAGTTCAGTTTCAGTTTGTTAGTGCAGTTAGTGCAGAGGACTGATGAGGAAGGATCTGCAGGTTGGAGCTGCGACAGCTCACCTCAGGATCCGCTAACCAATTCCAGGCCTAAGCCGAGGGTCTGAGGAAAGGAGACAGAATAATCAGAGGAACATACCTGGGAGACAAAGTATTGCTGAACTCACTCCAGTGGAATGCACAGAACGGATGCCGGATCCGAGGCTGAGCAGATTACACACAGCACAGCTAACACCGGAGAAGTGAAGATTCCAGATCTTTCACCTGTACCACAGACACAGCAACACACAGGAGAGTTCAGGAACATACAAGTAAGGACTCGAGTTGCCTGTCAGGTCGGTACCCGGGAGGAGAACAGAGCCGTCTGCCTAGTTTATAAAGCAGCAGGGCCACACAAGCACAGTGCAGAAAAAGGGAGCCAAAACGGCCCGGCTGGGTGGGACAAAACCCTGAACCCTTCACAGACTCCGTGGACAGTACTCTGCTGAATACTATCAACAGTAAAGGACAAAGAAACTGCAAAACCGTGAGTCTGCTTGTTTATTGTGCTCATGTCTTGTACTCCCCCATAGACTATCACACTGCCCCGGGGAGAAGGCTCTACCTGTGGGGAGCCGTCCCATCTCAAGCAGCCATCCATCAGCCCCCCGGAGGTTCTGCAGCAGCGGTGGTCATCTCTGATCACATTCCACGGGTGGCGTCACGAACATAACCCCCCTTTTTATTGTGGAACCAGGGATCACAGACCGGGTCACGACACCGTGATCCCCTTTCCAGAAGTGACTCCTTGGCCCGGTTCTGAGTATCCCCTTAACCCCTGGCGACACATTGTGAATGCAAAATACAAAATAAAAGAGGATGGACTTGGTCAAGATATGTGACCAAGTATCTTGTTTAATTAAACCAGTTTGGGCTTTTTTTTTTGTGAGTTCTGTAGGATTGGTAGTGGGATGAAACTCTCCCTCCAGTCCAGTTTTTCAAAAAGCACATGTCCGGGAAACACATTTAATCCTGCAGAGCCAGCAGGGTGTGTCTGACTCTGGATCCACACTAATGGAGCAACATGTGCTATGTATGTGTGACGCCCCTGGATTATCAGATCATCACAGGGTACTGCACAAGCTGCCCTTCCGTCCAGTAGTCCACCTCCCTCTTAGTTCTGGGTCCCTATCTAATGGTGTTGCCTCCAAAGCAAATCAAATCCTAGATACACCCTGCACCACACCCACCAGACACCAGTGGATGGCCTGAGTGGAATAAGGTCGCCCACCTGGGGGGGTCAGGGAGGGAAGGTGAGTAGTGTAGTCAGTGGTGAGTGAGTAAGAAGCCCTCGAGCTGTGAGGGGCTCAGAGGAGGTCGGGAGCGGTGGCTCTTAGAGAAGCAGTCTGGGCCTAGAGGAGTCGGACTTCCGATCGCAGGGGGATTGTGGCAAGGTGTCTGGACTTGTTGAGGAGGACAGCCGGCAGCCTAGCACTATCACCGGTCCGGGACTGAAGGCATGATGGGGTACACGGACCCTAGGTCGGAGAGTAGCTTCAGGCAACCCAACAATTCACCTGAGGAGAACGGAGCCTTTATAATCTGTTCCCACCCGCTCCAGAATTGGGGCATTAGCCCAACGAGGGGGATAGGACTTTCCAATCCAAAACGGTCCAGAAAATCCCAAGCGTGGGCCCTGAGAGCAAGCTCCCATACTTAGCCATAGTGGGGAGCGGGCCCGGCAAGTTCCATACTACTGGGCCACCACGTTGAAGTTAAACTTAGTGCCAGGAGGCAGGTCACAGATCACCAGGCAGCACTATAAAGGACGGGACCCGGACGAGCTCTCCTCAGTGGCAGCGGTATCAAGACAATTGGTTTACCGGGTTGTCAGCGTCTGCTTATGAACTGAGTGAGTACTAGAGTGACCCCTTCACCCCACAGCCTTATCCCCACACCGAGTCCCGGGGTATCCCCCCTATCCGTGGAGGGCTACGACATCTTACTGCCCCACTCCATCACCCTGGGTACTCCCAACAGCAGCGACGGTACTCTCCAAATTACCGTACACCACGGGTGGCATCACAAACTATACATCAACTCCACTGTAAATACCCCCTTTCATTTGAGTGGCCGCATGACCCCTGAGTCCGGAGACCCTCGAGCCACAGCGAACCCGGATCCGATCAGCTCGGCTGCTTCCATGGAGGCGGCACATATTCTTGCTGTGTGGAGCAAACACAGGCCAGCACTAAAAGTATCTGGGCATTTATTTGTGGACTGCATGTGTCGCGGGCGGAGGAGGGGACGCTGCGCTCACCCACTGCTCGGGTCCGGCTGCTGCTGCTCGGTGGTGGCTCGAGCGGTGGGCCGGATCCTGGGGACTCGAGCGGCGTTCCTCGCCCGTGAGTGAAAGGGGGTGGTTTGGGTTTAGGGATATTGTCCGTGACGCCACCCACGGTTGTGGTGAGATTGGTGACACCACCGCTGCTCTGGACGGGGATCCCGGGAGCGATGACAGGGAGCAGCTTGGATGTTGGTTCTCCCCTCCGTGGGTAGGGGGTTGATTGTCCCGGGGCCCGGTGAGGGAGGTAGGGATGTATGGCAGGCGGGTTACGGGGCCTGGTGAGGTGCAGGGTCGCGGGGGCAGCGCTGTGCCGCACGGCACGGTGGTACTCACTCAGCCAATGACGAATGCAAAGTCTCCGGTAAAACAAATGGCTGGATGGACAGGTCCCACAGACGGCTGCGGTGTTTCTCCTCTCGGCAGGTTGATGGTGACTGCCTTTCCCTGCACCTGTGTTGTGTTACGGTTCCAATGGCTTCCCACCGGTAACCCGCTCCCCAGCTTGGATGAAGGCTGAGGGAGCCCCTTTTGCCCGCAGGCTCTGGCCCTGGGAACTGTAGCCTTGGCGGTGACTGTGTTTCCCTCTACGGTTTGAGCGGTTGCCTTCAATCGGGTCTTGACTGCTGGGAAACCCCGGAGGATCCCTTCGCTAACGGATTTGACAAATTTAAACGACGACTCCTAGCCTTGTTGGGGTCCGTAAGCCCTGCCGGATGGTGCTGGCTTCTCTTTACTCTCCGATCCGGTACCGCCAGGCCACCGCCCGTCCACGGTCTGTACGGTTTGCTCCAATTAGCCTCTCCTGCAGACAGTCACCACCGTCTGCCAACCTTGCTGAGTGCCCGGGCCACACACCCGGACACGGTCAGACCGCTCCTCTACCACATTACTTCCTCACTCCTCAAACTTCAAACTGATCTGCTTACTTTTCCCGCCTCCAGGACTGTGAACTCCTCGGTGGGCGGTACCAACCACCTGGCCCATCCCCTGGTGTGGACATCAGCCCCTGGAGGAAGGCAACAAGGATTTTGTGTTTGGCTTCGGTGTGCCTAACTGGAGTGTGGGGTGTGTTGGTGTAGTTCTGTGACTACCTGGCTTGTCCAGGGCGCCACACATGTTACGTGAACCGGCTGCGCCTGGGTGTAGAGGTCTGTAACCTATATTGTATGAAATAAAGACTGTGGTGTGAACAAAAACCTGGACCGCTGCCTCACATTAGTTATACCCAGAGCGGTGCTTTTAAATTTTTCTAAAGGCAATTTAAATTGCCAACTTGCAGACGATGCTGAAGTTGGTTTCTTATTCGTCCAGTTTTTTATTCGGCAATTTAGTTTTTTCAGTTTTTTATGCATTTATCAAAAAAAATAACACATCACAATAATAAAATACAATGCACTGATGTGCCCTAATATAAGTACACTCACAACCAGCTGCGAAAATTATAAAACTGGCAAAAAAATGGGCATCAAAGTGGGCACCAAAGTATGTTAGTGAAAGGGTTAAATGGCTTTGGGCCACTGATCTCACACCACAATTGCATACCTAGTGATGCCCCTAATCAAACTCAAGTGACTGCAGCCCGGCCCAAAGGGGTTCTGGGCATCAAAACTGGCATCAAAGTGGGCACACAGCCAATTTTCACAGATTTGAATAAGTAACTGGTGTTTTTGAGGGGTTAAATGGCTTTGGGCCACTGATTTTACACCACATTTACATACCTAGTGATGCCACACATCAAATTCAGATCACTCCAGCCTGGCCCAAACAGGTTCTGGGCATCAGAACTGGCATCAAAGTGGGCAAACCCCCAGTTTTGACAGATTTGAATTAGTAACTGGTGTTTTTAAGGGGTTAAATGTCTTTGAGCCACTGATCTCACACCACATTTACATACCTAGTGATGCCACACATCAAAATCAGATCACTCCAGCCTGGCCCAAACAGGTTCTGGGCATCAGAACTGGCATCAAAGTGGGCAAAACCCCAGTTTTCACAGATTTGAATAAGTAACTGGTGTTTTTGAGGGATTAAATGGCTTTGGGCCACTGATCTCACACCACATATACATACCTAGTGATGCCACACATCAAATTCAGATCACTCCAGCCTGGCCCAAACAGGTTCTGGGCATCAGAACTGGCATCAAAGTGGGCAAAACCCCAGTTTTCACAGATTTGAATAAGTAACTGGTGTTTTTAAGGGGTTAAATGGCTTTGGGCCACTGATCTCACACCACATTTACATACCAAGTGATGCCACACAACAAATTCAGATCACTCCAGCCTGGTCCAAACAGGTTCTCGGCATCAGAACTGGCATCAAAGTGGGCAAAACCCCAGTTTTCACAGATTTGAAAAAGTAACTGATGTTTTTGAACGGTTAAATGGCTTTGGGCCACTGATCTTACACCCCATTTACATATCTAGTGATGCCATACATCAGATTCAGATCACTCCAGCCTGGCCCAAACAGGTTCTGGGCATCAGAACTGGCATCAAAGTGGGCAAAACCCCAGTTTTCACAGATTTGAATAAGTAACTGGTGTTTTTGAGGGGTTAAATGGCTTTGAGTAACTGATCTTACACCACATTTACATACCTAGTGATGCCACACATCAAATTCAGATCCCTCCAGCCTGGCCCAAACAGGTTCTGGGCATCAGAACTTTCATCAAAGTGGGCAAAACCCCAGTTTTCACAGATTTGAATAAGTAACTGGTGTTTTTGAGGAGTTAAATGGCTTTGGGCCACTGATCTTACACCAAATTTACATACCTAGTGATGCCACACATCAAATTCAGATCACTCCAGCCTGGCCCAAACAGGTTCTGGGCATCAGAACTGGCATCAATGTGGGCAAATGGCCACAGTTTTCACAGATTTGAATAAGTAACTGGTGTTTTTAAGGGGTTAAATGGCTTTAGGCCACTAATCTCACACCACATTTACATACCTAGTGATGTCACACATCAAATTCAGATCACTCCAGCCTGGCCCAAACAGGTTCTGGGCATCAGAACTGGCATCAATGTGGGCAAATGGCCACAGTTTTCACAGATTTGAATAAGTAACTGGTGTTTTTAAGGGGTTAAATGGCTTTAGGCCACTGATATCACACCATATTTACATACCTAGTGATGCCACACATCAAATTCAGATCACTCCAGCCTGGCCCAAACAGGTTCTGGGCATCAAAACTGGCATCAAAATGGGCAAAACCCCAGTTTTCGCAGATTTGAATAAATAACTGATGTTTTTGAGGGGTTAAATGTCATTGGGCCACTGATCTCACACCACATTTACATACCTAGTGATGCCACACATCAAATTCAGATCACTCCAGCCTGGCCCAAACAGGTTCTGGGCATCGGAACTGGCATCAAAGTGGGCAAAACCCCAGTTTTCACAGATTTGAATAAGTAACTGGTGTTTTTGAGGGGTTAAATGGCTTTGGGCCACTGATCTCACACCACATTTACATACCTAGTGATGCCGCACATCAAATTCAGATCACTCCAGCCTGGCCCAAACAGGTTCTGGGCATCAGAACTGGCATCAAAGTGGGCAAAACCCCAGTTTTCACAGATTTGAATAAGTAACTGATGTTTTTGAGGGGTTAAATGGCTTTAAACCACTGATCTCACACCACATTTACATACCTAGTGATGCCACACATCAAATTCAGATCACTCCAGCCTGGCCCAAACAGGTTCTGGGCATCAGAACTGGCATCAAAGTGGGCAAAACCCCAGTTTTCACAGATTTGAATAAGTAACTGGTGTTTTTGAGGGGTTAAATGGCTTTGGGCCACTGATCTCACACCACAATTACATACCAAGTGTCGCCGCACATCAAATTCAGATCAAGCCAGCCTGGCCCAAACAGGTTCTGGGCATCAGAACTGGCATCAAAGTGGGCAAAACCCCAGTTTTCACAGATTTGAATAAGTAACTGATGTTTTTGAGGGGTTAAATGGCTTTTAACCACTGATCTCACACCACATTTACATACCTAGTGATGCCACACATCAAATTCAGATCACTCCAGCCTGGCCCAAACAGGTTCTGGGCATCAGAACTGGCATCAAAGTGGGCAAAACCCCAGTTTTCACAGATTTGAATAAGTAACTGGTGTTTTTGAGGGGTTAAATGGCTTTGGGCCACTGATCTCACACCACAATTACATACCAAGTGTCGCCGCACATCAAATTCAGATCAAGCCAGCCTGGCTCAAACAGGTTCTGGGCATCAGAACTGGCATCAAAGTGGGCAAATGGCCAGTTTTCACAGATTTGAATAAGTAACTGGTGTTTTTGAGAGGTTAAATGGCTTTAAGCCACTGATCTCACACCACATTTACATACTTAGTGATGCCACACATCAAATTCAGATCACTCCAGCCTGGCCCAAACAGGTTCTGGGCATCAGAACTGGCATCAAAGTGGGCAAAACCCCAGTTTTCACAGATTTGAATAAGTAACTGGTGTTTTTGAGGGGTTAAATGGCTTTGGGCCACTGATCTCACACCACAATTACATACCAAGTGATGCCAGACATCAAATTCAGATCATTCCAGCCTGGCCCAAACAGGTTCTGGGCATCAGAACTGGCATCAAAGTGGGCAAAACCCACTTTTCACAGATTTGAATAAGTAACTGGTGTTTGTAAGGGGTTAAATGGTTTTGGGCCACTGATCTCACACCACATTTACATACCTAGTGATGACACACATCAAATTCAGATCACTCCAGCCTGGCCCAAACAGGTTCTGGGCATCAGAACTGGCATCAAAGTGGGCAAAACTCCAGTTTTCACAGATTTGAATAAGTAACTGGTGTTTTTCAGGGGTTAAATGGTTTTGGGCCACTGATCTCACACCACATTTACATACCTAGTGATGCCACACATCAGATTCAGATCCCTCTAGCCTGGCCCAAACAGGTTCTGGGCATCAGAACTTGCATCAAAGTGGGCAAAACTCCAGTTTTCACAGATTTGAATAAGTAACTGGTGTTTTTGAGGGGTTAAATGGCTTTGGGCCACTGATCTCACACCACATTTACATACCTAGTGATGCCACACATCAAATTCAGATCATTCCAGCCTGGCCCAAACAGGTTCTGGGCATCAGAACTGGCATCAAAGTGGGCAAAACCCACTTTTCACAGATTTGAATAAGTAACTGGTGTTTTTAAGGGGCAAATGGCTTTGGGCCACTGATCTCACACCACATTTACATACCTAGTGATGCCACACATCAGATTCAGATAACTCCAGCCTGGACCAAACAGGTTCTGGGCATCAGAACTGGCATCAAAGTGGGCAAAACCCCAGTTTTCACAGATTTGAATAAGTAACTGATGTTTTTGAGGGGTTAAATGGCTTTGGGCCACTGATCTCACACCACATTTACATACCTAGTGATACCACACATCAAATTCAGAACCCTCTAGCCTGGCCCAAACAGGTTCTGGGCATCAGAACTGGCATCAAAGTGGGCAAAACCCCAGTTTTCACTAATTTGAATAAGTAACTGATGTTTTTGAGGGGTTAAATGGCTTTGGGCCATTGATCTCACACCACATTTACATACCTAGTGATGCCACACATCAAATTCAGATCACTGCAGCCTGGCCCAAACAGGTTCTGGGCATCAGAACTGGCATCAAAGTGGGCAAAACCCCAGTTTTCACAGATTTGAATAAGTATTTGGTGTTTTTGAGGAGTTAAATGGCTTTGGGCCACTGATTTCACACCAAAATTACATACCAAGTGATGCCAGACATCAAATTCAGATCATTACAGCCTGGCTCAAACAGGTTCTGGGCATCAGAACTGGCATCAAAGTGGGAAAAACCCAGTTTTCACAGATTTGATTAAGTAACTGGTGTTTTTGAAAGGTTAAATCGCTTTGGGCCACTGATCTCACACCACATTTACATACCTAGTGATGTCCCACATCAAATTCAGATCAATCCAGCCTGGCCCAAACAGGTTCTGGGCATCAGAACTGGCATCAAAGTGGGCAAAACCCCAGTTTTCACAGATTTGAATAAGTAACTGGTGTTTTTGAGGGGTTAAATGGCTTTGGGCCACTGAACTCACACCACATTTACATACCTGGTGGTGCCACACATCAAATTCAGATCACTGCAGCCTGGCCCAAACAGGTTCTGGGCATCAGAACTGGCATCAAAGTGGGCAAAACCCCAGTTTTCACAGATTTGAATAAGTATTTGGTGTTTTTGAGGAGTTAAATGGCTTTGGGCCACTGATCTCACACCACAATTACATACCAAGTGATGCCAGACATCAAATTCAGATCATTCCAGTCTGGCCCAAACAGGTTCTGGGCATCAGATCTGGCATCAAATTGGGCAAAACCCCAGTTTTCATAGATTTGAATAAGTAACTGATGTTTTTGAGGAGTTAAATGGCTTTGGGCCACTGATCTCACACCACATTTACATACCTAGTGATGCCACATATCAAATTCAGATCACTCCAGCCTGGCCTAAACAGGTTCTGGGCATCAGAACTGGCATCAAAGTGGGCAAAACCCTAGTTTTCACAGATTTGAATAAGTAACTGGTGTTTTTAAGGGGTTAAATGGCTTTGGGCCACTGATCTCACACCACATTTACATACCTAGTGATGCCACATATCAAATTCAGATCACTCCAGCCTGGCCTAAACAGGTTCTGGGCATCAGAACTGGCATCAAAGTGGGCAAAACCCCAGTTTTCACAGATTTGAATAAGTAACTGGTGTTTTTGAGGGGTTAAAAAGCTTTGGGCCACTGATCTCACACAAGAATTACATACCAAGTGATGCCAGACATCAAATTTAGATCACTTTAGCCTGGCCCAAACAGGTTCTGGGCATCAGAACTGGCATCAAAGTGGGCAAATGGCCAGTTTTCACAGATTTGAATAAGTAACTGGTGTTTTTGAGGGGTTAAATGGCTTTGGGCCACTGACCTCACACCACATTTACATACCCAGTGATGCCACACATAAAATTCAGATCACTCCAGCCTGGCTTAAACAGGTTCTGGGCATCAGAACTGGCATCAAAGTGGGCAGAACCCCAGTTTTCACAGATTTGAATAAGTAACTGATGTTTTTGAGGGGTTAAATGGCTTTGGGCCACTGATCTCACACCACATTTACATACCAAGTGATGCCACACATAAAATTCAGATCACTCCAGCCTGGCCCAAACAGGTTCTGGGCATCAGAACTGGCATCATAGTGGGCAAAACCCCAGTTTTCACAGATTTGAATAAGTAACTGGTGTTTTTGAGGGGTTAAGTGGCTTTGGGCCACTGATCTCACACCACATTTACATACCTAGTGATGTCCCACATCAAATTCAGATCACTCCAGCCTGGCCCAAACAGGTTCTGGGCATCAGAACTGGCATCAAAGTGGGCAAAACCCCAGTTTTCACAGATTTGAAAAAGTAACTGGTGTTTTTGAGGGGTTAAATGGCTTTGGGCCACTGATCTCACACCACAATTACTTACCTAGTGATTCCACACATCAAATTCAGATCACTCCAGCCTGGCCCAAACAGGTTCTGGGCATCAGAACTGGCATCAAAGTGGGCAAAACCCCAGTTTTCACAGATTTGAATAAGTAACTGATGTTTTTGAGGGGTTAAATGGCTTTGGGCCACTGATCTCACACCACATTTACATACCTAGTGATGCCACACATCAAATTCAGATCACTCCAGCCTGGCCCAAACAGGTTCTGGGCATCAGAACTGGCATCAAATTGGGCAAAACCCCAGTTTTCACAGATTTGAATAAGTAACTGGTGTTTTTGAGGGGTTAAATGGCTTTGGGCCACTGATCTCACACCACATTTACATACCTAGTGATGCCACACATCAAATTCAGATCACTCCAGCCTTGCCCAAACAGGTTCTGGGCATCAGAACTGGCATCAAAGTGGGCAAAACCCCAGTTTTCACAGATTTGAATAAGTAACTGGTGTTTTTGAGGGGTTTAATGGCTTTGGGCCACTGATCTTACAACACAATTACTTACCTAGTGATGCCCCACATCAAATTCAGATCACTCCAGCTTGGCCCAAACAGGTTCTGGGCATCAGAACTGGCATCAAAGTGGGCAAAACCCCAGTTTTCACAGATTTGAATAAGTAACTGATGTTTTTGAGGGGTTAAATGGCTTTAGGCCACTGATCTTACACCACATTTACATACCTGGTGGTGCCACATATCAAATTCAGATCCCTCTAGCCTGGCCCATACAGGTTCTGGGCATCATAACTGGCATCAAAGTGGGCAAAACCCCAGTTTTCACAGATTTGAATAAGTAACTGATGTTTTTGAGGGGTTAAATGGCTTTGGGCCACTGATCTCACACCACATTTACATACCTAGTGATGCCGCACTTTATATTCAGATCACTCCAGCCTGGCCCAAACAGGTTCTGGGCATCAGAACTGGCATCAAAGTGGGCAAAACCCCAGTTTTCACAGATTTGAATAAGTAACTAGTGTTTTTGAGGGGTTAAATGGCTTTGGGCCACTGATCTCACACCACATTTACATACCTAGTGATGCCGCACATCAAATTCAGATCACTCCAGCCTGGCCCAAACAGGTTCTGGGCATCAGAACTGGCAAAGTGGGCAAAACCCCAGTTTTCACAGATTTGAATAAGTAACTGGTGTTTTAAGGGGTTAAATGGCTTTGAGCCACTGATCTCACACCACATTTACATACCCAGTGATGCCACACATCAAATTCAGATCACTCCAGCCTGGCCCAAACAGGTTCTGGGCATCAAAACTGGCATCAAAGTGGGTATAACCCCAGTTTTCACAGATTTGAATAAGTAACTGGTGTTTTTGAGGGGTTAAATGGCTTTGGGCCACTGATCTCACACCAAAACTACATACCAAGTGATGCCAGACATCAAATTCAGATCCCTCCAGCCTGGCCCAAACAGGTTCTGGGCATCAGAACTGGCATCAAAGTGGGCAGAACCCCAGTTTTCACAGATTTGAATAAGTAACTGATGTTTTTGAGGGGTTAAATGGCTTTGGGCCACTGATTTCACACCACATTTACATACCAAGTGATGCCACACATAAAATTCAGATCACTCCAGCCTGGCCCAAACAGGTTCTGGGCATCAGAACTGGCATCATAGTGGGCAAAACCCCAGTTTTCACAGATTTGAATAAGTAACTGGTGTTTTGGAGGGGTTAAGTGGCTTTGGGCCACTGATCTCACACCACATTTACATACCTAGTGATGTCCCACATCAAATTCAGATCACTCCAGCCTGGCCCAAACAGGTTCTGGGCATCAGAACTGGCATCAAAGTGGGCAAAACCCCAGTTTTCACAGATTTGAAAAAGTAACTGGTGTTTTTGAGGGGTTAAATGGCTTTGGGCCACTGATCTCACACCACAATTACTTACCTAGTGATTCCACACATCAAATTCAGATTACTTCAGCCTGGCCCAAACAGGTTCTGGGCATCAGAACTGGCATCAAAGTGGGCAAAACCCCAGTTTTCACAGATTTGAATAAGTAACTGATGTTTTTGAGGGGTTAAATGGCTTTGGGCCACTGATCTCACACCACAATTACATACCAAGTGATGCCACACATCAAATTCAGATCACTTTAGCCTGGACCAAACAGGTTCTGGGCATCAGAACTGGCATCAAAGTGGGCAAAACCCCAGTTTTCACAGAATTGAATAAGTAACTGATGTTTTTGAGGGGTTAAATGGCTTTGGGCCACTGATCTCACACCACATTTACATACCTGGTGGTGCCACATATCAAATTCAGATCCTTCTAGCCTGGCCCATACAGGTTCTGGGCATCATAACTGGCATCAAAGTGGGCAAAACCCCAGTTTTCACAGATTTGAATAAGTAACTGATGTTTTTGAGGGGTTAAATGGCTTTGGGCCACTGATCTCACACCACATTTACATACCTAGTGATGCCGCACTTTATATTCAGATCACTCCAGCCTGGCCCAAACAGGTTCTGGGCATCAGAACTGGCATCAAAGTGGGCAAAACCCCAGTTTTCACAGATTTGAATAAGTAACTAGTGTTTTTGAGGGGTTAAATGGCTTTGGGCCACTGATCTCACACCACATTTACATACCTAGTGATGCCGCACATCAAATTCAGATCACTCCAGCCTGGCCCAAACAGGTTCTGGGCATCAGAACTGGCAAAGTGGGCAAAACCCCAGTTTTCACAGATTTGAATAAGGAACTGGTGTTTTAAGGGGTTAAATGGCTTTGAGCCACTGATCTCACACCACATTTATATACCTAGTGATGCCACACATCAAATTCAGATCACTCCAGCCTGGCCCAAACAGGTTCTGGGCATCAAAACTGGCATCAAAGTGGGTATAACCCCAGTTTTCACAGATTTGAATAAGTAACTGGTGTTTTTGAGGGGTTAAATGGCTTTGGGCCACTGATCTCACACCAAAATTACATACCTAGTGATGCCACACATAAAATTCAGATCACTCCAGCCTGGCCCAAACAGGTTCTGGGCATCAGAACTGGCATCATAGTGGGCAAAACCCCAGTTTTCACAGATTTGAATAAGTAACTGGTGTTTTGGAGGGGTTAAGTGGCTTTGGGCCACTGATCTCACACCACATTTACATACCTAGTGATGTCCCACATCAAATTCAGATCACTCCAGCCTGGCCCAAACAGGTTCTGGGCATCAGAACTGGCATTAAAATGGGCAAAACCCCAGTTTTCACAGATTTGAAAAAGTAACTGGTGTTTTTGAGGGGTTAAATGGCTTTGGGCCACTGATCTCACACCACAATTACTTACCTAGTGATTCCACACATCAAATTCAGATTACTTCAGCCTGGCCCAAACAGGTTCTGGGCATCAGAACTGGCATCAAAGTGGGCAAAACCCCAGTTTTCACAGATTTGAATAAGTAACTGATGTTTTTGAGGGGTTAAATGGCTTTGGGCCACTGATCTCACACCACAATTACATACCAAGTGATGCCACACATCAAATTCAGATCACTTTAGCCTGGACCAAACAGGTTCTGGGCATCAGAACTGGCATCAAAGTGGGCAAAACCCCAGTTTTCACAGAATTGAATAAGTAACTGATGTTTTTGAGGGGTTAAATGGCTTTGGGCCACTGATCTCACACCACATTTACATACCTAGTGATGTCCCACATCAAATTCACATCACTCCAGCCTGGCCCAAACAGGTTCTGGGCATCATAACTGGCATCAAAGTGGGCAAAACCCCAGTTTTCACAGATTTGAATAAGTAACTGGTGTTTTTGAGGGGTTAAATGGCTTTGGGCCACTGATCTCACACTACATTTACATACCTAGTGATGCCACACATCAAATTCAGATCACTTTAGCCTGGCCCAAACAGGTTCTGGGCATCAGAACTGGCATCAAAGTGGGCAAAACCCCAGTTTTCACAGATTTGAATAAGTAACTGGTGTTTTTGAGGGGTTAAATGGCTTTGGGCCACTGATCTCACACCACATTTACATACCTAGTGATGCCACACATCAAATTCAGATCACTCCAGCCTGGCCCAAACAGGTTCTGGGCATCAGAACTGGCAAAGTGGGCAAAACCCCACTTTTCACAGATTTGAATAAGTAACTGCTGTTTTTGAGGGGTTAAATGGCTTTGGGCCACTGATCTCACACCACATTTACATACCTAGTGATGCCACACATCAAATTCAGATCCCTTTAGCCTGGCCCAAACAGGTTCTGGGCATCAGAACTGGCATCAAAGTGGGCAAAACCCCAGTTTTCAGAGATTTGAATAAGTAACTGATGTTTTTGAGGGGTTAAATGGCTTTGGGCCACTGATCTTACACCACATTTACATACCTAGTGATGCCACACATCAAATTCAGATCACTCCAGCCTTGCCCAAACAGGTTCTGGGCATCAGAACTAGCATCAAAGTGGGCAAAACCGCAGTTTTCACAGATTTGCATAAGTAACTGGTGTTTTTGAGGGGTTAAATGGCTTTGGGCCACTGATCTTTGTCTTGCTAAATTCTACTAAAAAGGGGGCTGAAAGCCCGTACTTACGAAGCGCTCACTGATATCCTAATCAGGCACGAATACTAATATTCTTTATAGCAAGATACTATTTATTTTAATAGCACATGAATAGTTAATGGTACATAGGCATTTAGAACTATAGTCATAGAATCTTATACAATAACAGACATATGCATCAACATTACCGTTTGTTGTAGCAATCCTTTCACATTGGAGGGAACTCGATTTAATGATAAAGGAAACAACATGGCATCTTGCATCACAGGAGCAGTGCGTACACTTCAATGTACTGGAAGGTTTCCCTTAACATTAAGCGAGTCCGGTGTAATTTTATAGGAAAACTTTGTAGGTTGTGTTTAAATGGTCACCAGCATGTGACAGCTGAGTCATGTTCATGTAACTTGACCACAAACTGCTGTGGGCACCAGCAGCTTCCTGCACATTTACTTGTACATCCTGCCAGTTGACAACTGACCGACCACAGTTGACCATAGTGTTAGTGAAATATTGCAATGAGCCGTAAATTTCATATGCAAGCTTCCTTAAACCTGTCTTTAAGCCAACCACAAGTTTCCGGTAAGTGGAACTGTAAATGTGACTTCCTCATTATCTTATTCTTTGGTCATAGTGAAATTGGTTATCCAAAGGACATCTCTTTGATACTGAATTATTGATAGGTCAAATAATATCTGGGATCACTCCTATCTTTTGATTATGATCCCTATCTAATCACACATTCTTCAGTCATATCACATTGGTATCACAATCGGTCCTTGATCCCAGGGATTATTTTCCATCATCAGTATTCCACTAGAAGAAGATCACTCGGAATATACCATACCATGACCAAGAAATATTGTTTGCCACAAATTTTGTTTTCTTGGTTTGTTTAGATAAACGTTGCACTTTCACTACTTTTGTACAGTATATTAAAACTAAAAGCAATATTATCTGAAAAGCTCCCTTGAATATCATGTGTTTTGGCATTTGCTCGATATTCAAAGGAATCATTACACATTACATTTCCTGATATGTTACTACAAGTTTCACTAGTCCCATTTATGAACATATTGGCATAAGGCCATAACATATCATGAATTGTCCTTTCCACTAAGCTGGGTTTAAAAGCATCTTCAGTATTTATAGCTGTCCCAAAACTTATTTTTATATTCCCCATAGGGATGAATCCCAGGTTAGTCAGTCCAGTCTTATATCTTAGTACCCAAATTCCTCCCTTAAAAACCAGATATTGCAAATTGGTCACTGTTGCATTCAAATTGCCTTGCCACCATGGAAGATTGATCCATCCCACTATGGAAATGGGTACTGTAGTATTCTATAGACGAACACTTCGAGTGTCTTTATCAGCAAGATGATCAGAACAACTTTTCTACTTTAAGATTTCCTCCATCGATACCGGGACATCCAGATAAGGGATACTGGTGGCTGTAACCAAAGAATGTGTACAGATCCAGCAATCTGTGTGTTGAAAATGTGATGGTGCATCAGAAATTCATTCGCCACAGGTTCCTCCTGATGTAGACTTGTCCATCCAATGACCAGAGAGGCAAACATCAAACACAGGAATTTCTCCATCTCATCACTATCGAGCTCTTCCCAGTAACCGATACCATGGATTCCGCTTATTTACAACACCAGCTGCAAATAAAGATACACTATTATTCTCGGAAATAACATTTTTCTTGTGGGACATATTCCCACTTGTCCACTCCTGGTCTCATTATCAGGAGAGTATGATCTTTTCCGACCGCTATTACCTCTGTCTCTGAGGGCGGTCCTTGGAGGTTTTGAATCCATATTTTTGCTCCTACATTTGTAATATTAGAGTATCCAAAACCTTTAGTACCCCGTATTGTTAATTCTGCCGGGGCAGTTCCTTCTCTTATTTCAGACAAGTTTATTGGAATTATTAACATCTGAGCCACCTTCTGGTGTTTCATCAATATCAAAGGTTCATTTCCCAAATTTAGCATCAGTACCTTGATTTCTCCCTGATAATCTTGTTCTATTACCCCTCCCACCACTATGGCTCCTTTTAACACTAAACTAGGAGTGGCTATTTGACCATAATGATCCTTTGGTATCTGGCAACCCAATCCCGTTGAAATTGGTTTTACCTTACCTGGGGGTACCACGACAGTTTCCAATGTACTGAGGTCTAAACCTGCTGAATAAGGCGTCGCTCTTTCTGGTGTGCCCAAACAGCTGTACCTTGCCTTGTCAACTGTTGGACTGATTTGTCTGATGGCTGCTGCTTTATCTGCTTCTGAATTAAACAAACGTTCAAGTGAGTTAGTAGGGACATGAGCATCGACATGAAATACAGTGGTCTTGGTAGATTGAATAATCCCTTCAATGTCTTGCCACACTTCCCTGACAATCTCAAACACATTTTGCTGTTCCTCTCCCCAGTGGAACTCATATTTTTTCCTCGTTACTTTGTACAAATGAGCCAACATTTGTCCCAAATGAGGGATATGTTGTCTCCAAAAATCAAACAATCCAATATAAGACTGAGTCTCCTGTTTGGATTTAGGGACCGGAAAATTAATAATTTTCTGTCTGGCATTGGGCAAGATCTCTCTGTGCCCCTTGTTCCACTGAATAACTAGAAATGTTACCACCTGAGACGGTCCTTGAACCTTGGCATCATTGATTTCCCATCCTTTACTCCTCATATGAGCAACCAGTTTTGTCAATTGATCTTTCACACTTTGCTCATCTTGTCCTTGTATCATTATATCATTGATATAATGTGAAATCTGCATTTCCTTATGACAAGACTTAACCCCAAAGGAGAATTTTCCTTCGGTTAGATTAAGAGTCATCCATTTTAGGATATCAATTCCCAAAATATATTCTGGTATAGGTACTACCAGTACCGTATACTCCTTGATAGGTAAATTACCTATCTTCAAAGCTACCTGTGTCTGAACCCCGGTGATCACTTGACCACCTAATCCAGCAATTTTTACTCGAGGTCCTTTTATTGTTTCTGGGTTTCCATGAATTAAAGTAGCCTCCGCCCCCGTGTCAATCAAAGCTGGGACTCTTTGAACATTTCCCCCTTTCCAATGTATGCTAAGATTGACGTAGGGACGTTCGTCCCTTTTTATCAATAGGGGGGCTTGGCTGGCTACCTATGGTAAATCACTTCCTCCTGAACTTTCATTTACACAGACTTCAGTCTGTGTATTAACCCTTCCTTCCATGACCTTTGTGGCCACGGCTGCAGACAGTTCTTCCCATGGATAAACTGACTGAAAATCTTCCCAAGACACATTCTTTGGGGGTTTTTCCCCTTTTCCCTCTGATTTCTTTACCTTGGGGGGTTTTGAACCCCCTTCCACATTTATAGTGGTCACTTTCTTTGTGGATAGAACTTTCTGTTTGTACAACTTCCATAATTCTCCTGTCTCCTTTCCATCAATCCTTTCCTTATTGATCCCGGCTTTAAGCAAAGCCTGGAACATGTCTTTGCGAGACACTCGTGGGGCCTTTCTTACTGATTTCTCTTTCCAATCAGGATTGTTTGGCTTACTGTTACCAACATGGCCTCCAGGGGATGATTTATCCCACTGTCCCATATCCTGTAACTCCCTCATCCTCCCTAGAACTACACCGATTGATTCTCCAATCAGCGCTATAATTAAGTCTAAAATAACTGTTTTGTATGCTGGAGGGGCATGTTTAACCAGCCTATTTCTTATACTGGCTGTCAATGGGTACTGGAGATAATCATCATCCATTCCCAAAAGAGGAAGAGCATTCCTCATTGCTTCTTCCTTCAGCTGTTCCATACCATCTTTTAAGGTATACCAAGGTTTATCATTGATAGGAAAGTCTGCTTCTGATGGGTATTTGTCCAGAAAAGCATGGGCTAAGATCATGATTAAGTTTTGAGTGCCTTGCTCATTATGATCAACAAAATATTTTTTTATTGATCTCTGAATTTCTGGGTCACGAGACATGGTGACCAATTTTGCCACGTCTCCGGCGTCAAAGTGCACTCCACCTCCTCCAAGATCGTGCACCCTGACCAACCAGGGAATTTCTCCTTCTCCTGGTTTTTGTCTAAACTGTGTTAAAATGCTATCAACTTCTCCCTGAGAGTAATCTTCAATGGTTACTCGATTTTTTACATGAGGAATCGTTCTCTCATTTGTGATGGCATTACCGTCTTCGTCATATTGCAGATTCCCCTGACCATCCCGGACATGTTCCCGGATGATCTCATTCTCTCTCCTCTCTAGGCGCCTCCTTACTGGATTGGCCTGAATCTTCCCTTTATGGTAATCCTCCTCATCAGATGATGAAGATGAATCCCCCACATCCCCATCCCAAGTATCGGGATCCCAGTTTACAGAAGCTGAGGCGATACTTTTATGTACTTTGGTTTTATTTACTTTTCCTCTTCTTTTCTTGTACTTATTTTGAGCAATTTTGATTTTATTTACCTTTCCTCTCCTTTTCTTGTACTTATTTTGAGCAATTTTTATGGCAGCTTTTTCTGCCACATTCTGATAATGTTCCAATTTATCCTTCAACAGTCAGGTATTACATTCCAGAACTGTTTTCAGGCAACCTAATTCTATCATCTTTTGTTCAATCTGGGAACTTTTCTTCTGCGTCTTTAGATTACGCTCATGCATTACACTATATGCACTTGCCAAAATCCAGATGCGCCGTCCAAAAGACACTAAATCACCTGTTTTCACAGGGACACTACCGAATACATTCACAACATCAGTAGCTTCACTACCCTTAAGCTTATCCTGCCATTGTTTGCGCCGTGCTAAAGACACTACATCACCTGCTTTCACAGGGACACTACCGAATACATTCACAACATCAGTAGCTTCACTACACTTAAGCTTATCCTGCCATTGTTTGCGTCGTGCTAAAGACACTACATCACCTGCTTTCACAGGGACACTACCGAATACATTCACAACATCAGTAGCTACACAACCCTTAAGCTTATTCTGCCATTGTTCTGCCAATCCACAATTGACCAATTCATGTGCTATAAGATTGTAGGGAGCCTCAGTCCAGCTGGGGATCTCCACAACAACCTACTTCACATTATCCTTACGTTTTCTGAACATTTTGACACTATGCAAAAAGATTGAAAAAATATATCTGGAAATTTGCCAAATATATGTTTTTAATTTCTAAATTACAAAAATTAGTTTAATTACTTCTTATAGAAGTAATCCTGCCGACTACGCCAATTTATGTCTTGCTAAATTCTACTAAAAAGGGGGCTGAAAGCCCGTACTTACGAAGCGCTCACTGATATCCTAATCAGGCACGAATACTAATATTCTTTATAGCAAGATACTATTTATTTTAATAGCACATGAATAGTTAATGGTACATAGGCATTTAGAACTATAGTCATAGAATCTTATACAATAACAGAAATATGCATCAACATTACCGTTTGTTGTAGCAATCCTTTCACATCAGAGGGAACTCGATTTAATGATAACGGAAACAACATGGCATCTTGCATCACAGGAGCAGTGCGTACACTTCAATGTCCTGGAAGGTTTCCCTTAACATTAAGTGAGTCCGGTGTAATTTTATAGGAAAACTTTGTAGGTTGTGTTTAAATGGTCACCAGCATGTGACAGCTGAGTCATGTTCATGTAATTGACCACAAACTGCTGTGGGCACCAGCAGCTTCCTGCACATTTACTTGTACCTACTGCAAGTTGACAACTGACCGACCACAGTTGACCATAGTGTTAGTGAAATATTGCAATGAGCCGTAAATATCATATGCAAGCTTCCTTAAACCTGTCTTTAAGCCAACCACAAGTTTCCGGTAAGTGGAACTGTAAATGTGACTTCCTCATTATCTTATTCTTTGGTCATAGTGAAATTGGTTATACAAAGGACATCTCTTTGATACTGAATTATTGATAGGTCAAATAATATCTGGGATCACTCCTATCTTTTGATTATGATCCCTATCTAATCACACATTCTTCAGTCATATCACATTGGTATCACAATCTCACACCACAATTACATACCAAGTGATGCCAGACATCAAATTCAGATCCCTCCAGCCAGGCCCAAACAGGTTCTGGGCATCAGAACTGGAATCAAAGTGGGCAAAACCCCAGTTTTCACAGATTTGAATAAGTAACTGATGTTTTTGAAGGGTTAAATGGCTTTGGGCCACTGATCTCACACCACATTTACATACCTAGTGATGTCCCACATCAAAGTCAGATCACTCCAGCCTGGCCCAAACAGGTTCTGGGCATCAGAACTGGCATCAAAGTGGGCAAAACCCCAGTTTTCACAGATTTGAATAAGTAACTGATGTTTTTGAGGGGTTAAATGGCTTTGGGCCACTGATCTCACACCACATTTACATACCTGGTGGTGCCACATATCAAATTCAGATCACTCCAGCCTGGCCCAAACAGGTTCTGGGCATCAGAACTGGCATCAAAGTGGGCAACACCCCAGTTTTCACAGATTTGAATAAGTAACTGGTGTTTTTGAGGGGTTAAATGGCTTTGGGCCACTGATCTCACAACACAATTACATACCTAGTGATGCCACACATCAAATTCAGATCACTCCAGCCTGGCCCAAACAGGTTCTGGGCATCAGAACTGGCATCAAAGTGGGCAAAACCCCAGTTTTCACAGATTTGAATAAGTAACTGATGTTTTTGAGGGGTTAAATGGCTTTGGGCCACTAATCTTACACCACATTTACATACCTATTGATGCCACACATCAGATTCAGATCACTCCAGCCTGGCCCAAACAGGTTCTGGTAATCAGAACTGGCATCAAAGTGGGCAAAACCCCAGTTTTCACAGATTTGAATAAGTAACTGATGTTTTTGAGGGGTTAAATGGCTTTGGGCCACTGATCTCACACCACAATTACATACCAAGTGATGCCACACATCAAATTCAGATCACTCCAGCCTGGCCCAAACAGGTTCTGGGCATCAGAACTGGCATCAAAGTGGGCAAAACCCCAGTTTTCACAGATTTGAATAAGTAACTGGTGTTTTTGAGGGGTTAAATGGCTTTGTGCCACTGATCTCACACCACATTTACATACCTAGTGATGCCACACATCAAATTCAGACCACTCCAGCCTGGCCCAAACAGGTTCTGGGTATCAGAACTGGCATCAAAGTGGGCAAAACCTCAGTTTTCACAGATTTGAATAAGTAACTGATGTTTTTGAGGGGTTAAATGGCTTTGAGCCACTGATCTCACACCACATTTTCATACCTAGTGATGCCACACATCAAATTCAGATCACTCCAGCCTGGCCCAAACAGGATCTGGGTATCAGAACTGGCAAAGTGGGCAAAACCCCAGATTTCACAGATTTGAATAAGTAACTGGTGTTTTTAAGGGGTTAAATGGCTTTGGGCCACTGATCTCACACCACATTTACATACCTAGTGATGCCACACATCAAATTCAGATCCCTCTAGCCTGGCCCAAACAGGTTCTGGGCATCAGAACTGGCATCAAAGTGGGCAAAACCCCAGTTTTCACAGATTTGAAAAAGTAACTGATGTTTTTGAGGGGTTAAATGCCTTTGGGCCACTGATCTCACACCACATTTAGATACCTGGTGGTGCCACATATCAAATTCAGATCATTCCAGCCTGGCCCAAACAGGTTCTGGGCATCAGAACTAGCATCAAAGTGGGCAAAACCCCAGTTTTCACAGATTTGAATAAGTAACTGGTGTTTTAGAGGGGTTAAATGGCTTTGGGCCACTGATCTCACACCACAATTACATACCAAGTGATGCCAGACATCAAATTCAGATCACTCCAGCCTGGCCCAAACAGGTTCTGGGCATCAGAACTGGCATCAAAGTGGTCAAAACCCCAGTTTTCACAGATTTGAATAAATAACTGATGTTTTTGAGGGGTTAAATGGCTTTGGGCCACTGATCTCACACCACATTTACATACCTTGTGGTGCCACATATCAAATTCAGATCACTCCAGCCTGGCCCAAACAGGTTCTGGGCATCAGAACTGGCATCAAAGTGGGCAAAACCCCAGTTTTCACAGATTTGAATAAGTAACTGGTGTTTTTGAGGGGTTAAATGGCTTTGGGCCACTGATCTCACACCACATTTACATACCTAGTGATGCCACACATCAGATTCAGATCACTCCAGCTTGGCCCAAACAGGTTCTGGGCATCAGAACTGGCATCAAAGTAGGCAAAACCCCTGTTTTCACAAATTTGAATAAGTAACTGGTGTTTTTAAGGGGTTAAATGGCTTTGGGCCACTGATCTCACACCACATTTACATACCTGGTGGTGCCACATATCAAATTCAGATCACTCCAGCCTGGCGCAAACAGGTTCTGGGCATCAGAACTGGCATCAAAGTGGGCAAAACCCCAGTTTTCACAGATTTGAATAAGTAACTGATGTTTTTGAGGGGTTAAATGGTTTGAGCCACTGATCTCACACCAAATTTACATACCTGGTGGTGCCACATATCAAATTCAGATCACTCCAGCCTGGCCCAAACAGGTTCTTGGCATCAGAACTGGCATCAAAGTGGGCAAAACCCCAGTTTTCACAGATTTGAATAAGTAACTGGTGTTTTTGAGGGGTTAAGTGGCTTTGGGCCACTGATCTAACACCACATTTACATAACTAGTGATGCCACACATCAAATTCAGATCACTCCAGCCTGGCCCAAACAGGTTCTGGGCATCAGAACTGGCATCAAAATGGGCAAAACCCCAGTTTTCACAGATTTGAATAAGTAACTGGTGTTTTTGAGGGGTTAAATGGCTTTGGGTCACTGATCTCACACCACAATTACATACCAAGTGATGCCAGACATCAAATTCAGATCCCTCCAGCCTGGCCCAAACAGGTTCTGGGCATCAGAACTGGCATCAAAGTGGGCAAAACCCCAGTTTTCACAGATTTGAATAAGTAACTGATGTTTTTGAGGGGTTAAATGGCTTTGGGCCACTGATCTCACACCACATTTACATACCTGGTGGTGCCACATATCAAATTCAGATCACTCCAGCCTGGCCCAAACAGGTTCTGGGCATCAGAACTGGCATCAAAGTGGGCAAAACCCCAGTTTTCACAGATTTGAATAAGTAACTGGTGTTTTTGAGGGGTTAAATGGCTTTGGGCCACTGATCTCACACCACATTTACATATCTAGTGATGCCACACATCAAATTCAGATCCCTCTAGCCTGGCCCAAACAGGTTCTGGGCATCAGAACTGGCATCAAATTGGGCAAATGGCCAGTTTTCACAGATTTGAATAAGTAACTGGTGTTTTTGAGGGGTTAAATGGCTTTGGGCCACTGATCTCACAACAAAATTACATACCTAGTGATGCCACACATCAAATTCAGATCACTCCAGCCTGGCCCAAACAGGTTCTGGGTATCAGAACTGGCATCAAAGTGGGCAAAACCTCAGTTTTCACAGATTTGAATAAGTAACTGATGTTTTTGAGGGGTTAAATGGCTTTGAGCCACTGATCTCACACCACACTTACATACCTAGTGATGCCACACATCAAATTCAGATCACTCCAGCCTGGCCCAAACAGGATCTGGGTATCAGAACTGGCAAAGTGGGCAAAACCCCAGATTTCACAGATTTGAATAAGTAACTGGTGTTTTTAAGGGGTTAAATGGCTTTGGGCCACTGATCTCACACCACATTTACATACCTAGTGATGCCACACATCAAATTCAGATCCCTCTAGCCTGGCCCAAACAGGTTCTGGGCATCAGAACTGGCATCAAAGTGGGCAAAACCCCAGTTTTCACAGATTTGAAAAAGTAACTGATGTTTTTGAGGGGTTAAATGCCTTTGGGCCACTGATCTCACACCACATTTAGATACCTGGTGGTGCCACATATCAAATTCAGATCATTCCAGCCTGGCCCAAACAGGTTCTGGGCATCAGAACTAGCATCAAAGTGGGCAAAACCCCAGTTTTCACAGATTTGAATAAGTAACTGGTGTTTTTGAGGGGTTAAATGGCTTTGGGCCACTGATCTCACACCACATTTACATACCTAGTGATGCCACACATCAGATTCAGATCACTCCAGCTTGGCCCAAACAGGTTCTGGGCATCAGAACTGGCATCAAAGTAGGCAAAACCCCTGTTTTCACAAATTTGAATAAGTAACTGGTGTTTTTAAGGGGTTAAATGGCTTTGGGCCACTGATCTCACACCACATTTACATACCTGGTGGTGCCACATATCAAATTCAGATCACTCCAGCCTGGCGCAAACAGGTTCTGGGCATCAGAACTGGCATCAAAGTGGGCAAAACCCCAGTTTTCACAGATTTGAATAAGTAACTGATGTTTTTGAGGGGTTAAATGGTTTGAGCCACTGATCTCACACCAAATTTACATACCTGGTGGTGCCACATATCAAATTCAGATCACTCCAGCCTGGCCCAAACAGGTTCTTGGCATCAGAACTGGCATCAAAGTGGGCAAAACCCCAGTTTTCACAGATTTGAATAAGTAACTGGTGTTTTTGAGGGGTTAAGTGGCTTTGGGCCACTGATCTAACACCACATTTACATAACTAGTGATGCCACACATCAAATTCAGATCACTCCAGCCTGGCCCAAACAGGTTCTGGGCATCAGAACTGGCATCAAAATGGGCAAAACCCCAGTTTTCACAGATTTGAATAAGTAACTGGTGTTTTTGAGGGGTTAAATGGCTTTGGGCCACTGATCTCACACCACAATTACATACCAAGTGATGCCAGACATCAAATTCAGATCCCTCCAGCCTGGCCCAAACAGGTTCTGGGCATCAGAACTGGCATCAAAGTGGGCAAAACCCCAGTTTTCACAGATTTGAATAAGTAACTTATGTTTTTGAGGGGTTAAATGGCTTTGGGCCACTGATCTCACACCACATTTACATACCTGGTGGTGCCACATATCAAATTCAGATCACTCCAGCCTGGCCCAAACAGGTTCTGGGCATCAGAACTGGCATCAAAGTGGGCAAAACCCCAGTTTTCACAGATTTGAATAAGTAACTGGTGTTTTTGAGGGGTTAAATGGCTTTGGGCCACTGATCTCACACCACATTTACATATCTAGTGATGCCACACATCAAATTCAGATCCCTCTAGCCTGGCCCAAACAGGTTCTGGGCATCAGAACTGGCATCAAATTGGGCAAATGGCCAGTTTTCACAGATTTAAATAAGTAACTGGTGTTTTTGAGGGGTTAAATGGCTTTGGGCCACTGATCTCACAACAAAATTACATACCTAGTGATGCCACACATCAAATTCAGATCACTCCAGCCAGGCCCAAACAGATTCTGGGCATCAGAACTGACATCAAAGTGGGCAAAACCCCAGTTTTCACAGATTTGAATAAGTAACTGATGTTTTTGAGGGGTTAAATGGCTTTGGGCCACTGATCTCACACCACATTTACATACCTGGTGGTGCCACATATCAAATTCAGATCACTCCAGCCTGGCCCAAACAGGTTCTGGGCATCAGAACTGGCAAAGTGGGCAAAACCCCAGATTTCACAGATTTGAATAAGTAACTGGTGTTTTTGAGGGGTTAAATGGCTTTGGGCCACTGATCTCACACCACAATTACATACCTAGTGATGCCACACAACAAATTCAGATCACTCCAGCCTGGCCCAAACAGGTTCTGGGCATCAGAACTGGCATCAAAGTGGGCAAATGGCCAGTTTTCACAGATTTGAATAAGTAACTGATGTTTTTGAGGGGTTAATTGGCTTTGGGCCACTGATCTCACACCACAATTACATACCAAGTGATGCCAGACATCAAATTCAGATCCCTCCAGCCCAGCCTAAACAGGTTCTGGGCATCAGAACTGGCATCAAAGTTGTCAAAACCCCAGTTTTCACAGATTTGAATAAGTAACTGATGTTTTTGAGGGGTTAAATGGCTTTGGGCCACTGATCTCACACCACATTTACATACCTGGTGTTGCCACATATCAATTTCAGATCACTCCAGCCTGGCCCAAACAGGTTCTGGGCATCAGAACTGGCATCAAAGTGGGCAAAACCCCAGTTTTCACAGATTTGAATAAGTAACTGGTGTTTTTGAGGGGTTAAATGGCTTTGGGCCACTGATCTTACACCACATTTACATACGTAGTGATGCCACACATCAGATTCAGATCACTCCAGCTTGGCCCAAACAGGTTCTGGGCATCAGAACTGGCATCAAAGTGGGCAAAACCCCTGTTTTCACAAATTTGAATAAGTAACTGGTGTTTTTAAGGGGTTAAATGGCTTTGGGCCACTGATCTCACACCACATTTACATACCTAGTGATGCCACACATCAAATTCAGATCCCTCTAGCCTGGCCCAAACAGGTTCTGGGCATCAGAACTGGCATCAAAGTGGGGAAAACCCCAGTTTTCACAGATTTGAATAAGTAACTGATGTTTTTGAGGGGTTAAATGGCTTTGAGCCACTGATCTCACACCACATTTACATACCTGGTGGTGCCACATATCAAATTCAGATCATTTCAGCCTGGCCCAAACAGGTTCTGGGCATCAGAACTGGCATCAAAGTGGGCAAAACCTTAGTTTTCACAGATTTGAATAAGTAACTGGTGTTTTTGAGGGGTTAAGTGGCTTTGGGCCACTGATCTCACACCACATTTACATACCTAGTGATGTCCCACATCAAATTCAGATCACTCCAGCCTGGCCCAAACAGGTTCTGGGCATCAGAACTGGCATCAAAGTGGGCAAAACCCCAGTTTTCACAGATTTGAATAAGTAACTGGTGTTTTTGAGGGGTTAAATGGCTTTGGGCCACTGATCTCACACCACATTTACATACCTAGTGATGTCACACATCAAATTCACTTTGATGCCAGTTCTGATGCCCAGAACCTGTTTGGGCCAGGCTGGAGTGATCTGAATTTGATGTGTGGCATCACTAGGTATGTAAATGTGGTGTGAGATCAGTGGCCCAAAGCCATTTAACCCCTCAAAAACATCAGTTACTTCAAATCTGTGAAAACTTAGGTTTTGCCTACTTTGATGCCAGTTCTAATGCCCAGAACCTGTTTGGGCCAGGCTGGACTGATCTGAATTTGATGTGCAGCATCACTAGGTATGTATATGTGGTGTGAGATCAGTGGCCCAAAGCTATTTAACCCCTCAAAAACACCAGTTACTTATTCAAATCTGTGAAAAGTGGCCATTTGCCCACTTTGATGCCAGTTCTGATGCCCAGAACCTTTTTGGGCCAGGCTGGAGTGATCTGAATTTGATGTGTGGCATCACTAGGTATGTAAATTTGGTGTGAGATTAGTGGCCCAAAGCCATTTAACCCCTCAAAAACACCAGTTACTTATTCAAATCTGTGAAAACTGGCCATTTGCCCACTTTGATGCCAGTTCTGATGCCCAGAACCTGTTTGGGCCAGGCTGGAGTGATCTGAATTTGATGTTTGGCATCACTAGGTATGTAAATGTGGTGTGAGATCAGTGGCCCAAAGCCATTTAACCCCTCAAAAACAGAAGTTACTTATTCAAATCTGTGAAAAGTGGGGTTTTGCCCACTTTGATGCCAGTTCTGATGCCCAGAACCTGTTTGGGCCAGGCTGGAGTGATCTGAGTTTGTTGTGGGGCATCACTAGGTATGTAAATGTGGTGTTAGATCAGTGGCCCAAAGCCATTTAACCCCTCAAAAACACCAGTTACTTATTCAAATCTGTGAAAACTGGGGTTTTGCCTACTTTGATGCCAGTTCTGATGCCCAGAACCTGTTTGGGCCAGGCTGGAGTGATCTTAATTTGATGTGTGGCATCACTAGGTATGTAAATGTGGTGTGAGATCAGTGGCCCAAAGGCATTTAACTCTTTAAAAACACCAGTTACTTATTCAAATCTGTGAAAACTGGCCATTTGCCCACTTTGATGCCAGTTCTGATGCCCAGAACCTGTTTGGGCCAGGCTGGAGTGATCTGAATTTGTTGTGGGGCATCACTAGGTATGTAAATGTGGTGTGAGATCAGTGGCCCAAAACCATTTAACCCCTTAAAAACATCAGTTACTTATTCAAATCTGTGAAAACTGGGGTTTTGCCCACTTTGATGCCAGTTCTGATGCCCAGAACCTGTTTGGGCCAGGCTGGCGTGATCTGAATTTGATTTTCGGCATCACTAGGTATGTAAATGTGGTGTGAGATCAGTGGCTCAAAGCCATTTAACCCCTCAAAAACATCAGTTACTTATTCAAATCTGTGAAAACTGGGGTTTTGCCCACTTTGATGCCAGTTCTGATGCCGAGAACCTGTTTGGTCCAGGCTGGAGAGATCTGAATTTGATGTGGGACGTCACTAGGTATGTAAATGTGGTGTGAGATCAGTGGCCCAAAGACATTTAACTCTTTAAAAACACCAGTTACTTATTCAAATCTGTGAAAACTGGGGTTTTGCCCACTTTGATGCCAGTTCTGATGCCCAGAATCTGTTTGGGCCAGGCTGGAGTGATCTGAATTTGATGTGTGGCATCACTTGGTATGTAAATGTGGTGTGAGATCAGTGGCCCAAAGCCATTTAACCCCTCAAAAACACCAGTTACTTATTTAAATCTGTGAAAATTGGCTGTGTGCCCACTTTGATGCCAGTTTTGATGCCCAGAACCCCTTTGGGCCAGGCTGGAGTCACTTGAGTTTGATTAGAAGCATCACTAGATATGCAATTGTGGTGTGAGATCAGTGGCCCAAAGCCATTTAACCCTTTCACTAACATACTTTGGTGCCCATTTTTTTGCCAGTTTTATAATTTTCGCAGCTGGTTGTGAGTGTACTTATATTAGGGCACACCTGTGCATTGTATTTTATTATTGTGATGTGTTATTTTTGTTGATAAATGCATAAAAAACTGAAAAAACTAAATTGCCGAATAAGAAACTGACGAATAAGAAACCAACTTCAGCATCGTAACTTGCAGTGAGTAGATCCGGCACTAACAATACCTAGTAATGTGCGGGCCTGTGTATTTAGGAGCAGACAGTAAAACCTATTTGGATGTCTCATTGGAAACTGTTTTTCAGGCACTACAAATACCTGTGTGACGCCCTGGGCAAGCCAGGGGTCACAGGTCATCACACCACCACACCCTACATCCCAGTTAGGAACACCAAAGCTACTAAAATCCTTGTTGCCTTCCTCCAGGGGCTGATGTTCACACCAGGGGGTGGGCCAGGCGGTTGGCTCCGCCCACCGAGGAGTTCACAGCCCTGGAGGCGGGAAGAACCAAGCAGAAAGGTTAGGGAAGTGAAGGAGTAAACAGCTAAGTGAAAGTGAAGTAGTAGTGGAGCAAAGAAGAAAAGGAGTAACAGTGAGCATAGAAAGACCTGAAGTTGGTCCGGCTAAGTGCAAGACAGAGTCAGCAAGGTCAGCAGACGGCGGTGATTGTCTGGAGGGGGACTGCTCGGAGGTTGCTGGAAGGACCGCGGACGGTTAGTGGCCTGGAGCAGTATACGAAGAACAGTCAGCACCAGGGCAGGGGCCTCTTGGACCCCAGCAAGGCTAGGAGTCGCCATAATTTGCCAAATTCGTCAGTGAAGGGGACGTCTGTCTCCAAACAACCAAGTCCCGACTGAAGGCAAAAGTCCAACCATTAAGGAGGAACACCGCCACCGCCAGGGCACCAGTTCCTCGGGGCCAGCGTCTGCGGGCAAAGCAGGGCTCCTCCGGCCCATATCCAAGCCGGGGAGCGGGTTACCGGTGGGAACCCATCGCTACCAACATAGAAACATTAGGTGCAGGTCAAAGGGACATCACCGTTACCTACTGGGAGAGCAAGTGCAGCCGTCCATGGGAACCGTCTTTCCAGCCGTGTGGTTTACCGTAAAACTGTGTCATCGTCTCAGGCTGAGTGAGTACCACAGTGCCGCAAGGCACCGCGCTGCCCCCGCGTCCCTGCGCCCACCAAGCCCTGCATCTCCCATCTCATCACTGGACCCCCGGGATCACCAACCCCTACCCACGGAGGGGCAACACAACACCTGGCTGCTCCATACCACTCTTCCCGGGATCCCCATACAGAGCAGCGGTGGTGTCAACCAAATCACCACAACCGTGGGTGGCGTCACGGACAATAAACCATCCCCACACCCAACAACCCCCCTTTCACTCACGGGCAAGGAGCGCCGCTGGAGTCCCCGGGATCCGGCTCATCGCTCGAGCCACCGAGCAGCAGCAGGCCGCAGCAGCCGCAGCAGCCGGACCCGAGCAGCAGTGGGAGAGCGCGGCGTGCCCTCCTCCGCCCGCGACACCTGCAATCCCTATTTCTATGATTTCATGTGCCGATTTGAGGCACAATAACACAGTGCACGTCAATACTCTGAAATATCGTTGGCCTATCTAGCTACACTGCCAGCATTACACCCCTGATCTCACTGTCTAGCAGCAGCACCTTCCCTGATGAGCAACATTCAGACAATGGAGCTGATGCAAAATGGCCGCTATATATATATGCACACTGACATGTCACTTAGCAAGCCAATCACAGAAGCCGTTCTGTCTCTGTTGCACCCAGGGATATGGGGTACTTGGTTCCGGGTAGGATCTGTCTTGGGGAAGTCACGGTGGTGGCCGTTACCTGGTTCCGTGCCCTGGGCCCTTTTTGTACTGGGGCTATTTACAGGGTAGAATTAGGTAATGTTCACTTGTGACGCCACTTGCGGTGTTGTGGCTAAGTGTAGGGAGCCGCCCCGCAGAATGTCTCTACTGGGGCTGGTGGTATTAGCAGCCAGAATGGTAGACCCTCCGCAAGTAGGGTTTGCCCCAGAGGATATATGGTGTAGTGGGCGTCGGAAGAAGGTAGTCCACACAGAGGTTTAGTGCAACTGGTTTACTCACTGCTGGTAGATGTTGACTGGTTGCCCGAGGTCGCCTGGTTTCGCCTCCAGGTCCCCTTTGTCCCAGGGCCAGTTTGGTTCTCTGGTACCTTCTTCCCCTGTACCTGTCTCTGGTAAGTGGGTCCCTGTGGTATGGAACAACTGGGGGTCCCCATCCTGTGGTTTGTCCACTTCTATGCGCCTGATGGTAGCATGAATCCTGTGGGGTTGGAGTCTCTGGTCCTGTCCCCAGCTCTCCCTTTGCTACTGAGTCTTCAGATTCTTAAGGTCAGCAAGCTCCTGGATGGCCCCCTTGCTGTGCAGGTGTTAACAGGTCAGCTTGGAGCTCTTTCCTGTCCTAGGGTCCTGAACCCCGTCGGTGCGTAGTTTTGGGAGTACTGCACTGTAATCTACCGGCAACTACCTCTCCTGGATACCAGGTCACCGTTAACCCGCGTCAGACCATCACTTCACGTCCACCTTCACACACTCCACTCCACTGACTTCTACTCTCCACAGGCTGCCCCTCCCACCTGGTTAACTAGTGGAATGGACTGGCTCCACCCTAGCTGGGTACCATTGTATGGGAGAATTGTTGGGAAAAACTGGGATTACCTGGGTTTTTGGTGTTACCGGCACTGGATCTCCGGGTCCCTAAGGGGGTAGGCCCTGCATCCTTGTGGGGATCCAAAACGTTGTAGCACCCTGATGGCTTCAGGGGCGCTACATCTCCACCATGAGAATGTTTGCTGTGCCGTGATTGGCTACAGGAACATCCGCAAATAAAGTTAAGAACAAAATAAAACATGGAGTCGCGCACCAAAAAGCCTTCTCCCGGTGCAGAGTCCTCGCCTTCTCCACTGATTTTACACATCCCCACATCAAACAGCACCGCAATCCTATCCAAAAGCAGAAAATGCTATTAAAAAAGCATTTTTGAAAACGCGACCAGTATTTGGAGGCAGAAAACGAACCTATATGAATATTACTGACTTTTGGGGGAGGGGGGAGGGTTCGCCGAGCTTGAACGAACACTCATGCTCGTACTCAACCTGAGATTGGTGAGTCTTTATCGAACAGGTTCGCTCATCTCTACTCTTTATCTCAAGTTCACTCTTATTAATGTCAAGGTGTCCTCAATATATAAGGTTCTGATTAAACAGATTGTAATGGGCAGTAAGCAACAGTCTGTCACATGCACATCACTTTTTGCCAACTATACAGTGTGTCCACCCATATCCTGTTCACCGCCATTAACTTGAGAACAGCGGCAGCTATAGGCATAGAAGTGGTGTCTAGGTTTAGTAAAGTAGCCATGCGCTACGCAATTAAACCACCTATAGCGCCACCTGGTGGAAAACAACGGAGTAAGCATTTATATCTCGAAAACGAAACGAGATAGAGAAAAAAAGTGAACTACAAAGTTGTAGGGCATCATCAATTCAATACGAATCGACACCTTGCATACAGAAATGCTATGATAGGAAACCCATGACCCCCCCCCCAAAACATTGAATGCTGGTCATGCATATGGCGCTCATTAGTGGCCCCCGTCAGCTGCAATGCACATCTGGACTCTGCACAGCATACTGTATCTTGCTGCACGTTGTGCAATATGGTAGGTGACACGTTTGCACAAGCATCTGTGATACGTCGTCGTAGGTCCTGCAATGTTGGTGGAGGGGTCGCATACACCTGCTGTTTGATGTGACCTCACAGAAAGAAGTCCAATGGGGTCAGGTCAGGTGAGCGGAGGCCACTCCACACAGCCACCATACCCAATGACTTGTAGGAAGGTCTCCATGAGGTATCGCTTCACGTCCGCAGCCTTGTGAGGTTTACACCTTCAAATCATAGCATTTCTGTATGCAAGGTGTCGAGTCGTATTGAATTGATGATGTCCTACAACTTTGTAATTCACTTTTTTTTCTCTATCTCGTTCCGTTTTCGAGATAAAAATGCTAACTCCGTTGTGTTCCACCAGGTGGCACTATAGGTGGTTTCATTGCGTAGCGCATGGCTACTTTACTATACCTAGACACCACTTCTATGCCTATAGCTGCCGCCTTTCTCAAGTTAATGGCGGTGGACAGGATATGGGTGGACACACTGTATATTCCTAATAGCTGTAAAGTCAGCTCACCATAAAAGTCCAAATTCTTCAGGTCTACTCCATTCTGATCAGGCATATATAAACATATTAAAAAAAAAAATACAACAGAAAAGTAATCAAAATTCAGACATCTAAAGGGCATGTTACACGCTACGATATATCTAACGATATGTCGTCGGGGTCACGTCGTTAGTGACACACATCCGGCATCGTTTGACATATCATACCGTGTGACAGCTACGCGCGACTGTGATCGTGCAAAAATACTCACCTTATCGTTGATCTTTGACACGTCGCTCATTTTCTAAAAATCGAACGTCCTTCCGCGCGCCGGTTGTTCATTGTTCCCGAGGCAGCACACATCGCTCCGTGTGACACCCTGGGAACAATTAACTGCAGCTTACCTGCGTCCCACCGGCAATGCGGAAGGAAGGACATGGGTGGGATGTTTACGTCCCGCTCATGTCACTCCTTCGCTACTATTGGATGGCCGCTGTGTGATGTCGCTGTGACGACGAACGTCCCTTCCCCTTCAGGAAGTGGATGTTCGCTGCCCACAGCGAGGTCGTTTGGAAGGTAAGTACGTGTGATGGGGGGCAACAAATTGCCCGTGCCGTGTGACGCCCTGGCAAAACCAGGGTGTCACAGAGCCTGCAAAAATCCAGCAAAGTGCAGGCCATTCTCCTCCTTGGTAACCTGATCCCACACCAGTGCAGTAGGACAGACCCCCCCCCCCCCAGTGTAAGAGCTAAACTGAGCAGGAGGGGAGGGGCGAGAGCAGAGTGAGTGGGGAGAGGGAGAGGAGAGGAGTCCAGAGTTGTAGCTCCTGGGCTGCTACAGAAGCGTGCTCCAAAAGGGCCGGGACAGGCTGTTAGTGAGGAAGGGACTTGAGGTGACCGGGGCAGGGTAGTGGCCCGTCGGTATCGAAAGAGATCCCGGATCACTGCAGGGGAGTGGACTCCCTGTTCCTGGCTGAGGAGGAAAGAAAGAGAAAGAGTGGAGAAAGAGGCACCTGGCTGCAGGGAAAGAACAGGGGCTGCTGCACCGTGTGTGTGTGACTTATACACCCTCCATACCGAAGGCTGTGGACTCCGGCAGTTTCTAGTTTACCAGAGACTCTGTGAATTTGTGCCTGACTGAGTACAACAGTGCCATCCAGCACCGTGCCGCGCTGCCCCTGCAGCCCTGCACCCCGGCCATCCAGCCTCCCCGTATTGTTGCAGAGAAAACCTCGCATCACCTCTCGTGGGTGCTCTGGAGAAAAATAAGTCAAGCAATAGGAACTCCGGCACACTCACTATCGCCCTTAGAGACACAAAGAGTCAGAAACATGTAACTGATATCAAAATCCTTTTCTTTTTATTTCGTAGTGAAAAAACGTGTGTCAAAAAGTGCTGTACAATGGTCCGCCAATCACAACGTTTCGGCCAATCTGGCCTTCTTCAGGTCGGACGGGCTCGAGGATGAAAGGACATAAAGTGGATGAATATGCACAGGACACTATTGTTAAACCAATGCTGAAATGCCGTATGGATTTAGGGAATGTAGGGTAATCAGTGTCCGGATACACTGTGCGTAGAAGATGGCAGGTAGTACTGTTGTCAAGACATATGGGTCCCAAACATTGCATTGAATCGGGTCTGGATTACATAAAGGCCATCACCTCAGTATTCCATAGTATGTGGATTGGTCTATGACGTGGTCAGACGTCTAGGGTGGCCTATTAGATATGGTGATTTCTATAGAGGGCTGGAATAATGTATGGGGACCAGAAGTTTCCATATTTCCTATGACGTCATAGGACGTGCGGTTCACCTCTGGCACCACGCAGGCACATGCTACCTGGACTCCCACCATTGTACCTCTAGGACCCCTATCCAGACAGAATATCAGTGGAGTCTCAGCCAGGTAGTCATCTAAACCAGCAACGGTTCCCACTAAGTACTGACAAGTGTGACCACATTGTGGCTTACCACTTCTGGTCCCCATACATTATTCCAGCCCTCTATAGAAATCACCATATCTAATAGGCCACCCTAGACGTCTGACCACGTCATAGACCAATCCACATACTATGGAATACTGAGGTGATGGCCTTTATGTAATCCAGACCCGATTCAATGCAATGTTTGGGACCCATATGTCTTGACAACAGTACTACCTGCCATCTTCTACGCACAGTGTATCCGGACACTGATTACCCTACATTCCCTAAATCCATACGGCATTTCAGCATTGGTTTAACAATAGTGTCCTGTGCATATTCATCCACTTTATGTCCTTTCATCCTCGAGCCCGTCCGACCTGAAGAAGGCCAGATTGGCCGAAACGTTGTGATTGGCGGACCATTGTACAGCACTTTTTGACACACGTTTTTTCACTACGAAATAAAAAGAAAAGGATTTTGATATCAGTTACATGTTTCTGACTCTTTGTGTCTCTAAGGGCGATAGTGAGTGTGCCAGAGTTCCTATTGCCAGCCTCCCCGTATCACCATCCGGGCCCCTGGATCACCAATCCCTACCCATGGAGGGGGAACCAACATCCTAGCTGCTCCCTGCCATCACTCCCAGGATCCCCGTCATCAGCAGCAGTGGTGCCCATTATCACCACGACCCGTGGGTGGCGTCACGAACTATCTCCCAAAACAAACCACCCCCTTTTCACTCGTGGGGGAGGAGCGCTGCTCGAGTCGCCGGGTCCGGCCCACCACTCGAGCCACCGAGCAGCAGCAGCCGCAGACCCGAGCATAGAGAGCACGGCCCCTCCGCCCGCGACAGCCTCACAAACCATGGGGGCGGGTGCGATTGCACATGCGATTGCACGGGAAATTGCAGCGTGTAAAGCAGGCTTAACTGCAACTGTAGTAAGAGAAAACATCTATTGAGTGCCATAGAAGTTTATCTTTAGCTCAATAAAATTTGGAATTTTATCCAAAGAGCTGGAACAAATCTCTTTTCTTTTAATATAGTTGCAGTTAGATGTCCACTGTTACTCACGTGGACCCACTGCCGCCATGAACCGAGATTACCCTGGAGGAGTGTGACTAGGTGCCTACTAGGTTTGCATCAAAGCCTCTGATGGACATGGCTGCAGGTAGACACCAGGTACCACTCCAGGGCAGTAGAGATGAGCGAACCTTTCAAAGTTCGGTTTGCCATTCTTTACCAAGCCTCCCAGTATTTGCCAAACAGTTCATTGAACATGCCAATCCCATTGAATTCAATGGGAAGCCAAACATATGTGTTCTACAATGATTTAGGAGGCTGTAAAAGAAAAAAAAAAAACAGGACATACTTATCAAATCTCCGGTGTGGCTGTAACTGCTGCTACGGCTGTACTTCCGGGTCCACTAATTGTCATTCATACATATTCACTGCTTTCACTACTCACCAGAGTCTCTTATTGGCTGCAGTCAGATTCCGCCCCCAGACAGTGTCTGTGATTGGTTGGAATCACAGACCCTGTCTGTGCGTCTATATCGTGATATAAAATAAATAAAGTTGGCGTAGGGTCCCCTCATCTACTGATACCCGCACAGATAAAGCCCAATGTGTGCTTTTCTTGGCTGTGTATCAAATTGGGAGGAACAACATGCGCCTTTTTAAAAAAATAAATGAATAAATAAATTGAATAATTTTAAAAAAACATTGTGCGGTCCCCCCAAATATTGACACCTAGCCAAGATAAAGCCTGATATCTGGGGGCTGGTATTCTCAGGCTGGGGAGACCCATTGTTATTGGGCCCCCCAGGCTAATAATAGCAGCCTGCGGCCAATCAGGATTGCCACATCCATTAGATGTGACAATCCCGCACTTTACTTAGGTCTTCCCGGTTGCACTGATGTGGTGGCAATCGGGGTAATAAGGGGTTAATGTCAGCTCACAGCTGCCACTAGGCTCTATATTAGTAATGGGAGGTGTCTATGAGACTCCCCCATTACTAATCTGTAAGTGAAAGTAAATGAACACAAAAACTGAAAAAATCCTTTATTTGAAATACAAAAAAACACTCTCTTACACCACTTTATTAACCCTCAAAAGATCCAGGTCTGACGTATTCCACATGAGGTCCCATGACGATTCCAGCTCTGCAACATCTAAAGGCATAGCGAGCGTCATAGTATATGACATCGGAAATCTGGTGCAGACACTTTAGCACCATATTTGCATCTCCTGGAAGAAAACTGGACTGAAACGGTGTCAAAACCGGTTTTATGCATTTTTTTGCCAAGGGATACAGATTTGGTGTTAAAATTTTTACACCATATTCCTGCACCCAATCTACACCTCCAGGCAAAAAAATAATTGCATCACTACCGCATCAAATCGCATGTGGCAGTGATGTGTTTTTTTTTACAGAAAGTGGATTTCCAGATGAAGTGAGATACACTTTTACATGCGTAGAAATAAACCACCCATCTTTATTAGTCACTGATTTTGACCTTTTCTTCCTTTACAGCAGCACAGGTTTCTCGCCACATTTTTATCTGGTTCCTGTACTTCTGCGTTCCCTCCTCCTTCAAACATGCCAGCATACACACATTACTCAAAAAAAGTCCCTCGACTAAAACTGTGCTGCTACCCACAGACCAGTCTTTAATCTCGCCTTCATCTCTAAACTTCTGAAGCACTTGGTCAACTCCCGTCTAATCCGCTATCTGTCAGATAACTCTCTCCTCGACCCTCTACAACCCGGTTCCCGCTCCTTGCACCATACTGAAACTGCTCTTACTAAAGTCTCTAATGATCTACTAACAGCCAAGTCTAATGGTCCCTGGTCCCTGCTGATTCTCCTGGATCCCTCAGCTGTATTCAACTGTGGATTACCAGCTCCTCCTCACCATGCTCCGCTCTTTTGGGCTCAAGGACACTGTTTTCATTTGGTTCTCCTCTTACCTCTCCAATCACTCTTTTGTCGCGGGCAGGGGGTGACTGACCATGTCAGGGAAGGCTACCCGAGGCGCTCGGATCTGGGATCACGGCTGGGGCTCGAGTGGCAGCCAGATCCGGGGCTCGTGCAGTGGCCCGTCGCCCACAACAATAAAAAGGGGGGTATTTACAGGGGAAGAGTTTGTCAGTGATGCCACCTGTGGGTTGCGGTGATGGATGGTGACACCGCCGCTGCCTTGGTATGGGACGCCCAGGGCTGATGGAGCGGGGCAGCAGGATGGTATCCCCTCCACGGGTAAGGGAGGTGTAGTCCCGGGACCCGGGTGTGCGGGAAAGAATGCTGCGGAGCGTGTTTTGCAGGGCCGGACCGGGTGGTAATGTTGTACACACAGTTCCAGAGAAATTCACATAGAGTTCAATGGTAAACCAAATTGCCAGTGACCGGTGACCTCCGGCGGGTGTATTCGGGTCCCACACCCTGGTACAGCAAACAGGGGTCCCTTCCTCCTGCACTTAGTGTTTGTGTCCTTAGTTTGACTACTCCACTTGAAACGGGGAAGTCCACACCCGGTGATACTGTGTGTTGGGAGCTGTGGCCCGTGAGAACTGACCCGTGGGATCTTAGCAGGCAATTGCAAAGCCATATCCCCCTCGTTGGGCTTCCGTCTCGCTCTATGGGCTTGCTGGTGGGACAAGACGTGGAATCTTGTCCCCGGCTGGCTAATTGAAAAGGGGCTTGAAGCAGTCCTCGCCCTAGGGTCCAGGCACCCCGACTGTGCACGGCCTCTGGGCCAGATTCCCACCGTCGGCACTGGCGGGCTACAACCCTGCCCCAGTCCACTTAAGGTCTCCCGCAACCGTATCTCCGTCGGCTGTGGCCCTGTCTGCCGACTGCCACCTAGTCAGTAGTCTGGTAGTCCAGGGGCTCCAACTCCTGACTACCCTGTCACTTCAACTGTCAGCACTCAACTGCTCCACTGTCTCAGCTCTAACTCCTGCTGATGTGTTCCCTCCTCTGGCACCTCAGGACCCCAAGATGGGCGTCACCATCTGCTTGGCCCCAACCACTGGTGTGTCCCTATTGTCATGGGGGGTGACTAGGCTTTGCTGGCTGATGTTGTGTACCTGGGTGTGGGTTTGGTTGGTATGCCAAGGAGGATGGAGTCCTGCACCTGGAAGATTTGTGCAGTCTTTGTGACAACCTGGTTTTGCCAGGGCGTCGCACTTTCACTGAATCGTTTGCTGGCTCCTTGCTGACTCCTCTTCCTCTCCTCTTCCCCTTACGGTCGGGGTTCCTCAGTGTTCAGTCCTAGGCCCCCTCCTTTTCTCTCTATACAATGCCCCTATTGGACAAACAATCAGCAGATTTGGTTTTCAGTACCATTTCTATGCTGATGACACCCAACTGTACACATGTTCTCCTGACATTGTCGCGGGCGGAGGAGGGGACGCTGCGCTCTCCCACTGCTCAGGTACGGCTGCCGCTGCTGCTGCGGCCTGCTGCTGCTCGGTGGCTCGAGCGATGGGCCGGATCCCGGGAACTCGAGCGGCGCTCCTCGCCCGTGAGTGAAAAAGGGGGGTTTGTTGGTGGGAGATTTGATTAAAGTCCGTGACGCCACCCACGGTTGTGGTGGTTATGTGGACACCACCGCTGCTCTGGCTGGGGATCCCGGGAGTGGTGGTATGGAGCAGCTAGATGTTGGTTTGCCCCTCCGTGGGTAGGGGGTTAGTGGTCCCGGGGCCCGATGACGGGGTTTAGGTTGGTGGACAGGCAGGTTATGGGGCCTGTGGAGATGCAGGGACGCAGGGGCAGCGCTGTGCCGCACGGCACTGAGGTACTCACTCAGCTTAAGGATGATGACACAGTTCACGGTAAACAAACGACTGGTTGGACGGGTCCCTCGGACGGCTACGGTGCTGATGTTCCCTGCAGTTAGCGGTGATGGTCTCCTCCCTGCACCTATGTATAGTCCTTTGGTAGCGATGGATTCCCACCGGTAACCCGCTCCCCGACCTGGATATGAGCCGGAGGAGCCCCTCTCTTGCCCGCAGGCGCTGGCCCTGGGAAACTGGTGCCTTGGCGGTGGCGGTGTCTCCCCTTAACGGTCGGACTGTTGCCTTTAATCGGGACTTGGTTGTTGGGAGACCCAGTGGTCCCCTTCACTGATGGATTTGGCAAATTATGGCGACTCCTAGCCTTGCCGGGATCCGAAAGGCCCCTGCCCTGGTGCTGACTGTTCTTTGTATACCGCTCCGGTACCGCCGGGTCACCTCCCGCCCACGGTCCTTTCGGCAACCTCCGAGCAATCTCTCCTGCAGACGGTCACCGCCGCCTGCCAACCTTGCTGTCTCAGTCCGGGGCACACACCCGGACTAACTTCAGGCTTCTTGCTGTCACTTTTCTCTGTCACTTCTTCCTTTTCTCAGTACAACTCCACTGTTTTCTCTTCACACTTTGAACTCTAACACTCATCTGCCTGGTTTCCCGCCTCCAGGGCTGTGAACTCCTCGGTGGGTGGAGCCAACCGCCTGGCCCACCCCCTGGTGTGGACACCAGCCCCTGGAGGAAGGCAACAAGGATTTCTGTTTTGACTTTGGTGTTCCTGCAGGGAATGTGGGGTGCGTGTGGTGTTGTGACCTGTGACCCCTGGCTTGCCCAGGGCGTCACAACATCACCCCTGCATTACTACAAAATACCAGCAATTGTCTGTCAGCTGTCTCCAACATAATGTCCTCCCTCTATCTAAAGTTGAATCTGTCAAAAATGGAACTTCTCGTCTTTCCTTCTTCTACCAGCCTTCCTAAACCCAATATTACTATCTTTTGTTGTGGGGTTCGACCATTACTTCCCAGCAGTACATCTCCTTTCTTGGGGTCATATCTGACTCAGACCTTTCCTTCACTCCTACATCCGATCACTTGCTTTCTCATGCCACCTCCACCGCAAAACATCACTAGAATTCGACCTTTACCTACTGGTGACTCTGCAAAAACTCTTACTGTCGCTCTCATTCATTCTCGCCTGGATTACTGTAATTCTCTACTAATCAGTCTCCCTATTACTAAACTCTCCCCTCTTCAATCCATCCTGAATGCCACAGCCAGGATCATTTTCCGCTCCAACCACTTCACCGATGCCTCTGCTCTGTGCCAGTCATTGCACTGGTTGCCTATCCACTACAGAGTCCAATATAAACTTATTACTCTCACCCACAAAGCTCTCCACAGTTATGCACCGCCCTACATCTCCTCCCTCATCTCTGTCTATTACCCACAAAGGTCTCCACAGTGCAGCACCCCCTACATCTCCACTCTCATCTCTGTCTATCACCTACCCATCCTCTCCACAGTTCTGCACCCCCCTACATCTCCTCCCTCATCTCTGTCTATCACTCCACCCATGCCCTCTGTTATGCTAGTGACTTAAGACTAAAGCCTGCTTTACACGCTGCAATTATGCATACAATCTTGTATGCGATTTGCAACAACCCCCATCGTATGTGTGGCATGTTCAATTTCTTGAACGTGCCGCACATACGAGTAACCCCCGTCAAATGTACTTACCTGTCCATACGACCTCGCTGTGGGCGGCGAACGTCCACTTCCTGGAGTGGGAGGGACGTTCGGCGTCACGGCGACGCCACACGGCAGCCGGCCAATAGAAGCGGAGGGGCGGAGATAAGCGGGACGTAAACATCCCGCCCACCTCCTTCCTTCCGCATTGTGGCCCGGGAGCCGCAGGACGCTGGTAATATCTGTTCATCGTTCCCGGGGTGTCACACTCTGCAATGTGTGCTACCCCGGGTACGATGAACAATCTAACGTGCAATTCTAGAGACAGATACGATGTGTATGCGATGAACGTTTTAACGTTCAATGGCAATCGCACGTACCTGTCACACACTGCAATGTACCTTACGATGCCGGATGTGCGTCACTTACGATGTGACCCCGCCGACACATTGTAAGATACATTGCAGCGTGTAAAGCGGGCTTTACATCCTCCATAATCTGATTTTTCTCATGAGCTTTGCCAATTCTCTGGAATGCAATTGTGTCCGGTCCCGGGCAGTTTGATATTTAGGAATGTCACTTTGATAGCCGTTGCCCGGTCCCGTGCCCTGGGGCCTTTTTGTAAAGGAGGTTATTTACATGGGAGATGAAAGTCATTAGTGTGACGCCACCTGCGGGTTGCGGTTAATAGGATGGAACTGCCGCTGCTGAGTGTAATTACTCCTGGGCTGATGGTGATGGCAGCTATGGTGGTAGGCCCTCCGCAGGCAGGGCTGAGCCAGGGGATTTGTGAGATGGGAGCTTTGTGTCGCGTGCGGCGGGGCGCTGCGCTCACCACGCTCGGGTCCGGCGCTGCTGCTGCTGCTGCTCGGTGGCTCGAGCGGTGGGCCGGATCCGGGGACTCGAGCGGCGCTCCTCGCCCGTGAGTGAAAGGGGGGGTAGTTTAGTTTGGGGATTTGGTCCATGACGCCACCCACGGGTTGTGGTGAGGTTGGGCACCACCGCTGCTATTGACGGGGATCCCGGGAGCGATGGTAGGGAGCAGCTGAGATGTTGTTTTCCCCCTCCGTGGGTAGGGGTTGGTGGTCCCAGGGCCCGGTGAGGTGTTGGGGAGGCAGGGTCGGCAAGGTGCAGGGTCGCTTGGACTGCGCAGCGCGGTGCCGGATGGCACGGTAGTACTCACTCAGCCACAAATGGATGCAAAGTCTCTGGTAAACGAAACGGCTGGATAGACAGGTCCCGCAACCGGCTGCTGTGGTTTCTCCCGGATGGTTGGTGGTGGCTGCCTTTCCCTGCACCTTTGTGTATGTTCGGTCCTGATGGCTTCCCACCGGTAACCCGCTCTCCAGCGTATATATGTGCCGGAGGAGCCCTTTTGCCCGCAGGCTCTGGCCCTTGGAACTCTAGCTGTGGCGGTAGCTGTATTTCCTTTTGCTGGTTGGATGGTTGCCTTCAATCGGGTCTTGGCTGTTAGGAAACCCCTGAGGTTCCAGTCACCGACGGATTTGACCTATTTAATGGTGACTCCAAGCCTGGTCGGGGTTCGCAGGCCCTGCCGGTTTGTGCTGGCTTCACTTCGCTCCCCGGTACGGTACCGGCGGGCCACCACCCGTCCCCTGTCCTACAGTTCCGCGTTGATCTGCCTCTCCTGCAGACGGCCACCACCGTCTGCCAACCTTGCTCTCGGTGCCCGGGCCACGTACCCGGACACAGTCAGTTTGCTCCTCTACAACCACTTTTACTCCTCACTCTTCCAATTACCTAACTGATCTGCTTTCCTTTTCCCGCCTCCAGGACTGTGAACTCCTCAGTGGGTGGGGCAAACCACCTGGCTCCACCCCACCTGGTGTGGACATCAGCCCCTGGAGGGAGGCAACAAGGATTTTGTGTCTGGCTGATGTGCCTGTCTCGGGGTGGGGGTGCATGTTGTAGTACCTGTGACGACCTGGCTAGTCCAGGGCGCCACATTTGCACTTTATAATGAAGGAGACCACACCGGGGTTGTAATGAACAGTCTCTACTTACTTTCACCCGATGGATAGCTGGTTCAGGTCCCTGTACTTCCAGTGCCAGTTTGATGACTCTGTTGCTCTGTCCCCAGCACTCTCAGTGTATTTTGGACCCCGAAGCCTGGAACTTTGGTGTCCCCCAGCTGTGATACAGTGGTCTGTCCGTTTGGCTGGCAGTGTGGACCCTGTGGAGAGGTATGTGTCCGAACCCTGATCCTTGCTGTACTGCTGATGCCCCCGGATCTGTGGGTCAGTTGCCCGTAGAAAACCCTCACCATGCAGGAATTTGCCAGGCCATGTGAAACTGTCGCCTGACCTAGGGCCCTGTGCCTCGTGCTTGGTTCCAGTGGTGCTCCCTCGTACCATCCCTGGTAACTTCACTCTGTCCAGAGGTTGCTCCTATTCTGGCAAACTACTCCTGTGCCCCCGGGTCAACGTTACACGACCCAGCTCTAAGCATGTCTGTGCACTTAACTGTGCACCACTCGACTGACTATTGTCCACTCCCACCAGGCTGTCTAGTGCCCCTGGACTGGCTCCGCCCTCTAGGTGGCCATCCCCCAGTATCTGACTATTGAATTCCCCCTGGTGTGCTGTGGGAACTAGGATTTTAGTGTGTGCAGGTATTACTGGCTCTGGTGTTCCATGTCCCAGAGGGTAGGCCCTGTATCCTGGGGAGGATGCAATACCTAGTAGCGTCGTGGGCGGGGAGGGGACGCTGCGCTCACCACGCTCGGGTCCGGCACTGCTGCTGCTTCGCTTGCTGCTCGGTCCGTGGCTCAAGCGGCGGGCCGGATCCCGGGGACTCGAGCGGCGCTCCTCGCCCGTGAGTGAAAAGGGGAATGGTTTTGGGGATTTATTGTCCGTGACGCCACCCACGGTTGTGGTGAGGTTGTGACACCACCGCTGCTCTGGACGGGGATCCCGGGAGCGATGACAGGGAGAAAATTAGATGTTGTTCTTCCCCTCCGTGGGTAGGGGGTTGGTTGTCCCGGGGCCCAGTGAGGGAGGAATGGCAGGTGGGTTACGGGGACTGGTGAGGTGCAGGGTCGCGGGGGCAGCGCGGTGCCGCACGGCACAGTGGTACTCACTCAGCCAATGATGAATGCAAAGTCTCTGGTAAAACAAATGGCTGGATGGACGGGTCCCACAGACGGCTGCGGTGGTTCTTCTCCCGGTAGGTTGGCGGTGACTGCCTTTCCCTGCACCTGTGTTATGTTCTCGATTCTGGTGGCTTCCCACCAGTAACCCGCTCCCCAGCTTGTATGGATGCTGAGGGAGCCCCTTTTGCCCGCAGGCTCTGGCCCTGGGAACTGTAGCCTTGGCGGTGACTGTATTTCCCTTCACGGTTTGAGCGGTTGCCTTCAATCGGGTCTTGACTGCTGGGAAACCCCGGAGGTTCCCTTCGCTAACGGATTTGACCGGTTTTACGGCGACTCCAAGCCTGGTCGGGTTCCGTAGGCCCTGCCGAATGGTGCTGGCTTCTCTTCGCTCCCCGATCTGGTACCGGCGGGCCACCGCCTGTTCCCGGTCCTTACGGTTCACGTCAATCAGCCCCTCCTGCAGACGGTCACCACCATCTGCCAACCTTGCTGTATGTGCCCGGGCCACGCACCCGGACACGGTCAGTCTGCTCCACTACCACCTCACTCTTCCACTCTTCAAACTGAACTCTACTCTCTCCTTTCTTTTCCCGCCTCCAGGACTGTGAACTCCTCGGTGGGTGGGGCCAATCACCTGGCTCCACCCCCTGGTGTGGACATCAGCCCCTGGAGGGAGGCAACAAGGATTTTTGTCTGACTTTGATGTGCCTAGCCAGGGTGTGGGGTGTGTTGTTGCAGTACCTGTGACGTCCTGGCTTGTCCAGGGCACCACATTCCCCCTTAGTAAAATGCAGACCGTCCGCGGGCTGCCCGTCCATCACCGGTTTTATTTTTTGTTAACTGCAAAAGAGTAAAAACAACATTCAAAAACACAAGCATTTTTAGACAAACTTCCCATAACGGGAGGCACATTCTTAAACGTTGCTAACGGTATATGTTTATTAAACGGTACGGCTTCCGCTCTTCTCCCACCCAAACAACCTGGCCCTGATACTGCCCCTAAGAAGTGGGCAGCACTCCTTGACCCCAGTCCAGAACCAAGTTGCCCGAGCGGGTACGGTCTCTTTCAGGGGACCCGCGTCCATGGGGACCCCTGAACCCCCCCGGAGGATCGCCACCGGTTACGGTAGTGGCGGGCGTGGGCCATCCCTTTCCTCCAGGCCCATCCTCCAAATCAGCCTCTCCGGAGGCGGTAACGGTTTAAGCCAACTATTTACATCCCACAAGTTTGTGGTTGCCCTGCAAGTTCTCGGGTTTGTCCGTAAGCAGTTCCTTACGCAACGGTTGCAGAAAGTCCCTACGGGGACTAGTTGTCGGCAACGGCCGGTTCAATCACGGTTCCAATCAGATAACTTCTTCGGTTGATTCAATCTTATCATTCAAACTTTTAACGGTACTGGTGGTCCCAACGGGGACAACTTGCAGCGGGGCTCCGCTGACTTTGAGGCGGTTACCACCGCAGGGGGTCGGCCCACTCGGGGACCGGGCGGTACATTGGGTTCTCCTTCCATAGGCAGTTCAGTCCAGAACCACTGACGGCCGTTAGGAACGGTGGCGGGGGCAGCGTACTCGGGACCCCCTCCTCCATTAGCGGCATTCTCTCTGGACCTCCGGCTGCGGTGCTGGCCCCCGGCTCCCACGCAATCAGGGCTGGTTCTGGAGTTTGGGTGGACTGATCGCGACGCGGCACGGCTGCAGTGGCCCCTTGCTCACGGGCCCCCACTACGGCAACCATTCTGCGCATCTCCGCCTTCCAATCCAGCAGCTGCTGCAGGCTCTGCGCCCTCACCTTCAAGCAGAACCGGCCCAGCTCCCGCTCCAGCCACGCAGCGGTCCCGGCGGGGAGCTCACCCGGGCCACAGTCTTCAAAGGCTACTCCTCCTCGGTTCCCCCAGAGCTTAGACGCCCCGGTGGCGGGTACTCCCGTGCTCCAATTCGAGGACGCTGCCATCTCTCCATCCGCGTCCCCCTTAGTCTTTTTCCGGCTCCTCCTCTACAGGGGCGGGGTTTCAGCTTTCGCGCCTCCACTGCTCGAGGAGACGCTCGAGCGGGGATTTTTCGCGCCCAAAATGGCGGCTTCTCAAAATTTTTGGCCGGACACCTCCGGCGGTCACAAGGCGCACCTCTACCACACGGCAGAGTGGTAAGATCCTGTTCGTGACGCCAAGTTGTCGCGGGCGGGGAGGGGGCACTGCGCTCACCACGCTCGGGTCCCGCACTGCTGTTGCTTCGCTTGCTGCTCGGTCGGTGGCTCGAGCGGTGGGCCGTATCCCGGGGACTCGAGCGTCGCTCCTCGCCTGTGAGTGAAAAGGGGAATGGTTTTTGGGATTTATTGTCCGTGACGCCACCCACGGTTGTGGTGAGGTTGTGACACCTCCGCTGCTCTGGACGGGGATCCCGGGAGCGATGACAGGGAGCAGCTTAGATGTTGTTCTTCCCCTCCGTGGGTAGGGGGTTGGTTGTCCCGGGGCCCGGTGAGGGAGGAATGGCAGGTGGGTTACGGGGCCTGGTGAGGTGCAGGGTCGCGGGGGCAGCGCGGTGCCGCACGGCACAGTGTTACTCACTCAGCCAATGATGAATGCAAAGTCTCCGGTAAAACAAACGGCTGGATGGACGGGTCCCACAGACGGCTGCGGTGGTTCTTCTCCCGGTAGGTTGGCGGTGACTGCCTTTCCCTGCACCTGTGTTATGTTCTCGGTTCTGGTGGCTTCCCACCAGTAACCCGCTCCCCAGCTTGGATGGACGCTGAGGGAGCCCCTTTTGCTCGCAGGCTCTGGCCCTGGGAACTGTAGCCTTGGCGGTGACTGTATTTCCCTTCACGGTTTGAGCTGTTGCCTTCAATCGGGTCTTGACTGCTGTAAAACCCCGGAGGTTCCCTTCGCTAACGGATTTGACTGGTTTTACGGCGACTCCAAGCCTGGTCGGGGTCCGTAGGCCCTGCTGAATGGTGCTGGCTTCTCTTCGCTCCCCGATCCGGTACCGGCGGGCCACCGCCCGTCCCCGGTCCTTACGGTTCACGTCAATCAGCCCCTCCTGCAGACGGTCACCACCGTCTGCCAACCTTGCTGTATATGCCCGGGCCACGCACCCGGACACGGTCAGTCTGCTCCACTACCACCTCACTCTTCCACTCTCCAAACTGAACTCTACTTTCTCCTTCCTTTTCCCGCCTCCAGGACTGTGAACTCCTCGGTGGGTGGGGCCAACCGCCTGGCTCCACCCCCTGGTGTGGACACCAGACCCTGGAGGGAGGCAACAAGGATTTTTGTCTGACTTTGATGTGCCTAGCCGGGGTGTGGGGTGTGTTGTTGCAGTACCTGTGACATCCTGGCTTGTCCAGGGCGCCACAGTAGTGCCCTGTGTGGTTCAGGGGCGCTACACACTACCCAGAACAATATCACTTAATTCACAGTATCCTAAAAACGCATTTCGCTAGACTAGCCTATCACCTCACCTCTCTTATCTAACTATTTCCATTTTGCCCTTAAAATATTTTCTTCACAATCTGGTCCTTTTTTGTCATCTGTTTATGCACTTAATAGCGCTCTGTACCTGTACTTGTCCACATACTGGCTGATGACCGGTTCATGCAGCGATATATGAATCCCCCATTTATTATATTGATGGCCGGACCATACGACTCAAGCACATTTTACCATCTGCTTTTCGCGCCTTCCCTATTTCCTCATAGACTGTAAGCTGGTGGGCAGGAACCTGACCCCTCTTGGTATCTCGTGTTACTCTGTAATGTCTGCTATTGTCTGTATATTTCCCCTCTGAATTGTAAAGTGCTGCGGAATATGTTGGCGCTATATAAATAAAACATTATTATTTTTATAGACACGAATGTTGCTTGCCCGATCTGTTCTAACAGATCATCTATTCGGGGAATTGGGTATCCATCAGAGACGGTTATCTTGTTCAGCCTCCAGTAGTCTACCCAGAACCTTGTTGTCTGGCCCTTTTTCGGGCACGACTGTGCTGCCCTCCCTGGGACTGCACAAGAGGACCACAACTCTCAATTCTAACATTTCATCTATTTCCTTCTGAATTAGCTGCTGAACTCTGGGTGCCACTTGGTACAGTGTACCGCCCCGCGGGCTCGGCTGCAACTGCCGAGCCACTCGGATCCGTGCTCGTACGGTGGGTGGTGGCTCGAGCCTCTCACAGACCCGGGGGTCACGTCGCTTTGCAAGGGAGTTGGCGCTACATGCAGGGACTTGACGGGGAAGTTCCACGGCCGGGGCCGCGGTGGTTTGGTTTGGGATGTAAGTTCGTGACGCCACCCACGGGTTGTGGTGATTAGATGGACACCACCGCTGCTGTTAACTAGGCCTCCCGGGGATGGTGTTGCGCAGCTTGGTGTTGACCCCTCCGTGGGTAAGGGAATGATGGTCCCGGGGGCCCGAGGGAGGTGCTGAGGCGTGGGAGCGGGTGCGTGCAGGGTGCTCGTGCTGTGCGGCGCGGTGCGCGGCCCGAAGGCATTGGTGTACTCACTATGACACAAGACACCGGAGTCTCTGGTAAACCAAACAGGGTGATGAATGGGGCCCGCAGCCGGCTGCAAGGTGGTTTCCACCTTTCTCCTGCACCTCTTTGTATGAATGTTTGACTCCTATGCCTAAGCACAGTAGTCCGCTCCCTGACTTGTATATGCCGTAGGAGCCCGTTTGCCCGCAGACGCTGGCCCTTTGGGTCTCTATGCCTTGGCGGTGGCTTTACCCTGTATGGTTGGGCTGTTGTCTTCTAACGGGACTTGTGGGGGATAGGTCCTAAAGTCCAGTCCGCAATCAGTTGATTCGACTCGGCCCTGTCAGTTCAGGGCTTTGTACTGGGTCTGAGTACACCTCCTGGTGCTCCAATTTTCAATCGGTTCCCCGGTTCGGTACCGGCGGGCCACCGCCCGACCTCGGTCCCTACGGTTCCACTGGCTGTAATCCCAGCTCCTGCAGACGGCCACCACTGTCTGCCTCCTTGCCAAAGGTGACTGAGCTCCGACCCAGCCACCGGAGTAGTCTGTTGGCAGGCCTGGGCACAGGACTGCCCTTGAACTTGACTTCTCTCTACTCTGCACTACAACTTGTCTCTGTCTTTTCCCGCATCCAGGCCTGTGAACTCCTCAGTGGGCGGAGCCAACCACCTGGCTCCACCCCCCTGGTGTGGACATCAAACCTGGAGGGTGGTGACAAGGGTTTCTAGGTTGGCTGCTGTCACCTGGTCGGGGAGGTGTGTGATGTGTGTGTGACTACCTGGGACGACCTGACTAGTCCATGGCGTCATAACAGCAGCTGTCGACTTAAGGGGGCTTTACATGCTGCGACATCGCTAATGCGGAGTCGTTGGGGTCACGGAATTTGTGACGCACATCCGGCCGCATTAGCGATGTTGTTGCGTGTGACACCGATGAGCGATTTTGCATCGTTGCAAAAACGTGCAAAATCGCTCATCGGTGACATGGGGGTCCATTCTCGATTATCGTTACTGCAGCAGTAACGATGTAGTTTGTCGCTCCTGCGGCAGCACACATCGCTATGTGTGACGCCGCAGGAACGAGGAAGCTCTCCTTACCTGCCTCCCGGCCGCTATGAGGAAGGAAGGAGGTGGGCGGGATGTTCCGGCCACTCATCTCCGCCCCTCCGCTTCTATTGGGCGGCCGCTCAGTGACGTTGCTGTGACGCCGCACGGACCGCCCCCCTTAGAAAGGAGGCGGTTCGCCGGTCACAGCGACGTCGCCGGGCAGGTAAGTATGTGTGACGGGTCTGTGCGATGTTGTATGGCACGGGCAGCGATTTGCCCGTGTCGCACAACAGATGGGGGCGGGTACCCACGCTAGCGATATCGGGACCGATATCGCAGTGTGTAAAGTAGCCTTTAGTCTTGCTGTCCTGGTGTTCACCCGATGAGCAGTCAAAGTGGTTCGGCCAGGCTGGTTAGAGAGAGGAGTCCATGATACTGGTCTAATAACCGCTATAGTTGACTGGATTGGGCTGTGGTGAGGTGATCCCCTCACATCTCTTTTTTGTATGCTGTAACAAGTCCAGGAGGGGATCTTGAGCCAACAATGCAGATGAGCTGAAGGCGTCTATCAAAGCAACCTGGGCTTCCATAACACCTCAGCAGTGCCACCGGCCGATCGCCTCCATGCCACATTGCCACATTGATGCAGGAATTCATGTAGCCCCGACCAAGTATTGAGGCATTTACTGTACAGACTTTTCTGTGTGTAATGACTCTATATAATATATAATAAACACATGAAATAGATCCCTGTGTGTAATGACTCTATATAATATATAGGAATAGATCCCTCTGTGTGTAATGACTATATAATATATAATAAACACATGAAATAGATCCCTCTGTGTGTAATGACTCTATATAATATATAATAAACATGTGAAGTAGATCCCTCTGTGTGTAATGACTATATAATATATAATAAACATGTGAAGTAGATCCCTCTGTGTGTAATGACTCTATATAATATATAATAAACACGTGAAGTAGATCCCTCTGTGTGTAATGACTCTATATAATATATAATAAACACATGAAATAGATCCCTCTGTGTGTAATGACTCTATATAATATATAATAAACATGTGAAGTAGATCCCTCTGTGTGTAATGACTCTATATAATATATAATAAACACGTGAAGTAGATCCCTCTGTGTGTAATGACTCTATATAATATATGCGTTTCCCTTTTTGTATTGAATTACTGAAATAAATTAACTTTTTGATGATATTCTAATTTATTGAGCTGTACATGTATCTCTGGCCTGGTATACTTTTAATTGGTTAATATGAATCCTCTTAGTTTGGGCGTGGTGGGGGTCGAAAGCTTCTCCTCCAGCTACGATTACTATTATTATTAATAATAATAATATTTATTTATAGAGCAGCATTGATTCCATGGTGCTGTACATGAGAAGAGGTTACATACAGAATACATATACAAGTTACAATAGACAGACTGGTACAGAGAGAAGAGGACCCTGCGATTGCGGGCTTACATTCTATAGGATAATGGGGAGGAAATGATGACCAATATACGGCTGGCGGGAACAATACATTGGACTTGTACTAGATGGTCTTTGATGAAAGAGGCCGAGGCTCTAGTGTTACATACTGTAGCCCTTCAGCCTCCGCACCCTCTACTCAAGGCGGCAGCAGATGCTGGTTTATGGTCGCGGAGGTGTCCCACCTTGTCTGGGCACTTGTCTTTGTGCCACATATGCCTATTCCTCTTCCGTTTAAGGTAGTGGGATCCTGTCTCCCCCAGCATTCCAGCCCCAGTGCGGCACAGCATTCATCTGTTGGGGATATGGATGATGTGGGCTATAACATTTCTGGCATTCCTTGGCACAGTGTCCCATGTGTCTACAATTATGGCAGGGTTAACCCCCTCACCCCGATGGGGGCTGTACTTGTGCCGCCCCCTCGACAGTCGACGGGCTGCTCGGATCCGGATCCGCAGTGGCTCGAGGGGTCTCCGCACGGCAACTCGAAAATAAAAAGGGGGTTTAAAGGGTGGATTGGATAGTGTTTGTGATGCCACCCAAGGGTCGTGGTAAAAAGGGGATACCACCGCTGGTGTTGGGGAAGCACCCGGGAGCGATGGCAGTACCGTGCCCCCTGTCACTACCCCCTGCGACCGGGGATCCAGCTCCTTCCAGGCCAGGCCAACGTCTGGCACCTGGGACAGGTACAGGAGTCCAGCTCCGCAGTGTGACCTGTCCTGTCACCGCTCACTGGCACTCTCTCTCCTCAACTGACACTTCTGGTCCTCCTCCTACCATCCCTGCATCTGGGCGGCCCTATTACCCTCAGGCTGCCCAGTGGATGTTTGGTGGATGTGGTGCAGAGTGTTCCTCAGGATTTGTGTATACCTGGTCTTAGCAACACCAAAGTGACAGGACCCGTAACAAAGGAGGAGCGGGTACTATGCATAAGGGCAGGCTGCACAGCACCCTTGTGACGACCTAATAGGCCAGGGCATCATATACTTATGGGCTTTAGAAACCTTTCCCTCTCTTTGTGAAGTCCAAAATCGGTTCCGCCTCTCGCCTTTCCATGGGTCTCACTGTCTTCCTTGTAAGCCCCCATTCAATGGGCCATCCTTTCACGTAGCCCTGACCAATCAGTTTCAACCAGACTGAGTAGTTTTCTATCCGCCACCAATTCTTTTAAGTCACCTGGGAGCTTAGACATAAAATTGTTCCAGCACGAATATATATTCAAGACATGGTCTGCTTCCTGAACAAACAGTCCCTCTATTTACCTAATGCATGTGTCGCGGGCGGAGGAGGGGGACGCCGCGCTCTCCCACTGCTCGGGTCCGGCTGCCGCGGCTGCTGCGGCCTGCTGCTGCTCGGTGGCTCGAGCGATGGGCCGGATCCCGGGGACTCTAGCGGCGCTCCTCGCCCGTGAATGAAAGGGGATGGGGATTTGGGATAGTTTATTGTCCGTGACGCCACCCACGGTTGTGGTGATTTGTAGACACCACCGCTGCTCTGTATGGGGATCCTGGGAGTGATGGTACGGGGCAGCTGGATGTTAGTCCTCCCCTCCGTGGGTAGGGGGGTTGGTTGTCCCGGGGCCCGGTGATGAGGTGGATGATGCAGGGCTTGGTGGGGTGCAGGGACGCGGGGGCAGCCCTGTGCCTTGCGGCACTGTGGTACTCACTCAGCCTGAGACGATGACACAGTTCTCGGTAAAACACACGGCTGGAAAGACGGTTCCCACGGACGGCTGCACTTGCTTTCCCCAGTAGTTGACGGTGACGGTCACTTTTCCTGCACCTAATGTTTCTGTGTTGGTAGCGATGGGTTCCCACCGATTACCCACTCCTCGGCTTCAATCTGGGCCGAAGGAGCCCTACTTTGCCCGCAGGCGCTGGCCCTGAGAAACTGGTGCCCTGGCGGTGGCGGTGTCTCTCTGTAATGGTTGGACTGTTGCCTTCAATCGGGACTTGGTTGTTGGGAGACAGTCGTCCCCTTCACTGATGGATTTGGCAAATTATGGCGACTCCTAGCCTTGCCGGGATCCGAAAGGCCCCTGCCCTGGTGCTGACTGTTCTTCGTATACTGCTCCAGACCGCCGGGTCACCACCCGTCCGCGGTCCTTCCAGCAACCTCCGAGCAGTCCCCCTGCAGACTATCACCGCCGTCTGCTGACCTTGCTGTCACAGTCCGAGGCACACACCCGGACTAACTTCAGGCTTCACACAGTCACTTCAGCTTTCCTCCTTAGCTCCACTACTACTTCACTTCCACTTCCCTGTTTACTCCTTTCCGTCCCTAGCTGGACTGCCTGGTTCTTCCCGCCTCCAGGGCTGTGAACTCCTCGGTGGGTGGACCCAACCGCCTCGCCCACCCCCTGGTGGGGACACCAGCCCCTGGAGGAAGGCAACAAGGGTTTTTGGTTAGCTTTGGTGTTCCTAACTGGGGTGTAGGTTGTGGTGGTGTTATGACCTGTGACCCCTGGCTTGCCCAGGGCGTCACACATGCCGTGCGTAATGTGTTGCCAAGCTACTGGTACATGTGTGCACAGGGCTTGTTAGTCTCCCAAAACTTCCGCTGGTAGATTTCAGGCGTGATGGCATAAGTTTCTAGTAATGCACTGCAAACAGTAGAGTAACATCTCTGATCCCTGGAAGACAAGTTTTTAAAGGCTTCTCTTGCTTTTCTGTTCAGGTCAACACCCAAAAATCTCAGCCAGTCACCAACTGACACCTCATTCAGCAAATAGAGGTTCTCAAATAACTGAAGACGGTCAATATCCGAGGTGTCTTCGTTGAACTGTGGTTTGTATCGGTACCTTAAAGGTGCGGGCTCCTCTCTTGTTATCCACTGTCAGCTGCACTGGGGCAGGTGAGGGTACTGCTCCAGGCACACCGAGATATTTGCTTACAACTGCTAGCCACTCTATCTTTGTGGCTCGCTCTCCTAGCATGGCCAGCGTCTGCCTCAACTTTGTTGGTCGATCCTCCACCATCTGGATGACAACCTTGGGCTGTAAACCCTCCATGGAGCTGCCTTCCACCAAGTCTGAATTGATCTCCTCCTGTGGGTGTTCTCGGTCCCACTCAACCAGTGTTGTTTTAGGGTTGCCCAATATTCCCCCGGCAACCACTCTAGCTCTGTGCCAGCACAAAGGATTCTCATCTTCTACTTCTTGAGCCTTTTGTAGATGGAGTATGCCATCTCTTCTAAGTAACCGCTCAGTAACTTTCCCCATTAGCCTTTCCAGAGATAGGTGATCCCGCTGCTGACACCACTTGTTAGAATCTGAGGTTATGGGTTGTATTAATCACCTTGGGAGCTTAATAATGCAATTATTTTTATTCTTAGGTATTCTTATTACAAATGGCCAAATTGAGGTGTTCCCAGCCCACGAAATCCTAAACTGGCACTGGTAGTTACACTGCAAACGTTTCATGCAATACCCACTGTCTCACAACTTTTGGTTGGCCCACATCTTTTGTATCTCCCACTGGTATGGCCTGCAGTCAAAGCCTTTACTTCTCTAGATGATGGATACCATGACTGTAGCATGTGTATCCAGCTCCAAACTGCCTGTGAAACCTCCTGTGGTGACAACTCCACTAGGTCTATTATCACCATCCACAAAATGGGGCTAGTGGTTGGGAGAACAATGGCTTAATTGAGGTCCCTGTGACACTAATGAGAGTAATGGAATGATTGTGTGGCACCCCTTAGCCACAATAAAACCATCATTAGTTACTCAATACAAGCACTAGAGCAGACACCGCACTACCACCTCTGGCCAGAAGGGGGAGCTCAAGAGACTCCCCTAGAGATATTCTGATCTGAGGTAAAATTGACAGTTTAGTTGTTCTGTTGGAGCCGGGACGCTCAGAGGAGCAGTCACAGAGAAATTGCTCTGAGGTCCTTAGGAGAGACTGACAATTTCCAGGCCCAAGCCATCGGTCTGAGGAAGAGGAGACAGAGAAGAGGAACATTTTAGGAACCGGGTAGCCATTAATATCTACCCCTGAAAAGGCGCAAATACGGACACCGGATCCGTGGCTGCATTAGTTTCACACAATACAGCAACCAGGAGAAGTGAAGGCGATTCAAGCTTCACCAGGGTCAGACACAGCAACATCCAGAGAGTTCAGCGGTACTCCCAGAGGGGGTAAGCAGGGGAAAAGGACTCGAGTTGCCTGTTGAATTAGGACCCAGGAGGGACAGTTTGGGCCGGCAGCCAGTTCACAAACAGCAGCAGGGCCACACACAGACAGCGCAAAGATGGAGGCCAAGGACCTGGCAGGGCAGAGTAACTTAGTCCTCCTTATACAGACTCCGGTGACGGGACTTGTTGTTATGCAGTTTTTTGTTGAAGTAAACCGGTTAAACGTCGCCTGTGCCTCAGTCTCTCATTTGGGCAGTAGCCACCTATCCAGGATTGGGACCATCGAAGCTGAGAAAACCTATTGCTGATCAAGTAAGTGTCTGTGCCCCTAAAGTCTCCTCACAATACCATTATCTATAACCATCATTGACTTTTACCTCACCTGCCTGGGACCCACAGCCCTACCCAGAAAGGGCTTTCCACCTCAGCTGCCCCAAATCATCATCCCCGGCCAGCTACTGGCAGCGGTGGCCATAAATAGCCACATTTATTCCGGGTGGCGTCACGAAAAACTCTTATAAACTTTTATTTATCCCCTGTAAATACCACCCATTGCACTGTGCATCGCCTGAGACCACAGCCCGGGTCGAGCCATCCGTGACATCCCCTCAAGAAATAGACCCCCGATCCGGTGCTGGGTACCCCGGTCTCCTGGGCGTCACAAATTGGCGTCACAAACAGGATCTACCGTGCCCAGCTAAACTGGGTATTGTGTGCCGTGATTTCCAGTAAATGGCCAAAAACTGTGTGAAAAACATCAAAAATTGACTTTATTAAAGAAAATGTATTTTCCCCATTGAAAACCATTGAAATTGACTTTTTCCCATTGAAAGACATGGGGACAAAATGGCCGCCATCCTCTGAGGTAATCACCTTGTAACTGCCTGGACACAAGACTGTGTTATTTGAACAGCGCCACAGCCTGAGCTATATAAATAAATAAATAAATAAATCCTGCTGCACCGTGGAACTATTGTGCGCCATCCCGACGGGAGCAGAGGACCGGAAGGGTCCAGATTAACTAAGGGGGCGCAACATGTCGCACCACGGAGATGCTGATGCACCAGGTGATGCGACCGCAGCAGAAGGACAAATTATGAATAGAGCGCCTGGCAGCCCAGCGGCGCAAGGAGCAGCGTCCATTATGCCATTTCTGATGCCCTATACTCCAGGTGCCCCGTGGCTACCACACTATGAAGGTAAGCCAAATACTCTTGATAACTTTAATGAGAAGCTGCAAGCCTACTTCAACATGTACCCTGCCCTGACAGAGATTCAGCGTGTTGGTCATCTTATGGGACAATTAGCTGGCAGTGCCTTGCGGGAAGTCACAGCCTGGCCAGTAGATGCAAAAGACACTGTTAAACATATAATAGCCGGATTGAAAGCAGCTTTTGAAATCACTGCCGGCAGTAAGGCTAAAACAAGATTCTTTAATTGTAAACAGAAATCCAATGAGAGCGTGAGAGACTTTGCTTTAAATCTACAGGAGGCGCTCAAAGCACTTACATTAGCAGAACCTGTTTTTACCACCGGAGCAGATAAGCTATTGAAAGATCAATTTATTGAGGGACTTTTAACCCCTTCTCACCGGGGCATTTAAGCATGCTGGCCTTTAAGGATCCCGAACTGACATTTGCTCAACTAAAGGAAAGTGCCATTCGTCTCCAGCAGGCAGAGGCGCCCCGGGATCTGGATTTGTCTCAAACTATTGCAGAGGCACCTCAGCAGCAGGGAGTGCCAGTGACATCAGCCATGTCAGGGGCTATTGCTAAATCTCTGGAGTCTAACACCAATGAGGCTCTCCATCAAAAGCTTGCTGCCCTGACAGACACCGTTGCTTCAATGGCTAAAATCATTCAGGAGTTGCGTGGATCCCAGACTACACCCAAGATCGAGTTGGCGACCAGCAAAGAGGACGTTCCATGGATGAGGCCCAGGAGATACTCAGCGTGGAGAGGACGACCCAGCGACCGCTACCAGCCAGATGGACAGCCCATTTGCCGTCGTTGCAAGGAGCCAGGCCGATTTGCCCGGGAATGTGCTTTAAACAAGGATCCCCTGGGAAGGCGGGCCGCTTCGCAGGAATGAACCTTCAAGGTCCAACACCCTGGCACGACAAGTACGTAGGAGGGCGTCCCGTTATCCCTATCGTGCTGGACGGTATTCCCCTCAACGCCCTGCTGGACACCGGTTCCCAGATATCATCGATTCTACATATCCTTTATAAGAGGTACTGGGCCGAGACAGACATTGATAAAGGACCATCTAACGTTGCATTGAGTATATGGGCTAGTAATGGTGAGATAGTACCGCAAGTAGGTTTTAGGGAAATGACTGTCAAGATTGGTAGGGTAGAATTACAGAACCAAGGTATTATTGTTGTTGATGTTGACCGGCGAGATCGTGAACCAACTGTATTGATAGGAATGAATGTAATAGAAAATTTTTCCGAGGTCCTTACTGTCTTACAGCAACTCGCCAAGACTGCCAGATGTGACCAGCAAAGAATTCTACAGAGAGAGATAAAAGCTTTGGTGTTAAAGCAACAGGTAGAAGTTGCAGGTGGAGAAATTGGCAGTGTGAGGGTAAGTGATCCAACCCCTATTGTAATTCCGCCTAAAACCGAAATGTTGGTATGGTGCAGAGCCGCAATAGGCATAAAAGGGCGAGATTATCAGGCTTTGGTAGAACCCGTGTACGCTGATAGTAGGCCCACTATACTGACAGCCAGGGGAGTAGTCGAGGTACACCGGGGAAGGGTGCCAATACGTCTTTTAAATTGTGGAGAAGAAGAGGTCACTTTACCGAGGTATGCTACTATGGCGAAACTATATACCGTTGACAACAATGCCATCCCAGCCATTGAGCCCTTGGATCCTTCATGTCAGGCGGACGACAATGGTTCACGTGGAGAATTGGAGGATTGGTGTCAACAGTTGTACGTAGGAACAGATTTAACACCTACCCATCAAAAACAAGGGGTGTACAGGATAGTGAGAGAATATGAACAAGTTTTCAGTAAACACCCGCTAGATTTTGGGCAGATCAAAGGGGTAGAACACACAATACCCACTGGTAACCACCCACCAATAAAAGAGAGATATAGACCCGTACCGCCCGCTCACTACCAATGTGCAAAAGATATGCTAAGGGATATGAAACAAACCGGGGTAATAAGAGACAGCTGTAGCCCCTGGGCGGCCCCTCTAGTGATGGTTAAAAAGAAAGACGGAACCATGAGAATGTGCGTGGACTACCGGCAGATTAATCACATTACCCATAAAGACGCGTACCCCCTACCTAGAATAGAGGAATCATTAGCAGCATTAATATCTGCTAACTATTTTTCCACCTTAGACTTAACAAGTGGGTATTGGCAGGTCCCTGTGGCGGAGAGAGACAAGGAAAAAACAGCATTCAGCACACCGATGGGTCTCTGTGAATTTAATTGTATGCCGTTCGAACTCTGCAATGCACCCGGTACCTTCCAGCGACTGATGGAGTGCTGTCTAGGACACAAGAATTTTGAAACCGTCCTCCTGTACCTAGATGATGTAATAGTCTACTCCAAGACTTATGAGCAACACCTACAAGACTTGGCAGAAGTATTTGAAGCCTTGTCCAAATATGGCATGAAGATCAAGCCATCCAAATCTCACCTTCTTAAGCCAAAGGTACAGTACCTGGGACACATTGTAAGTTCAGAAGGAGTAGCACCGGATCCCGAGAAAGTAACCGTGATAAGGGATTGGCCAAGACCCACCAGCGTGAAAGAGGTGAGGCAATTCCTGGGACTGGTGGGCAACTATCGCAGATTCATAAAAGGGTTCACAAAGTTAGCAGCACCCATACAAGACATCCTGGTAGGGCAGTCAAGGAAGCCCTCAGCCCGGAATCCTCCTTTCCAGTGGAGTGACGAGAGGGAAGAGTCCTTTGAGAAGCTAAAGAAGGCACTGACAGGAGAAGAGGTTCTAGCATACCCAGATTACCATCAACCCTTCATCCTCTACACAGATGCCAGTAATGTGGGACTAGGAGCAGTACTGTCACAAAAGCAGGGAGGCAAGGAGAAAGTCATCGCCTTTGCAAGCAGAAAGCTCCGGCCTACTGAAAGAAATCCGGAAAATTACAGCTCCTGCAAGTTAGAACTATTGGCAGTAGTCTGGGCTGTAACCGAGCGTTTCAAACACTATCTGGCAGCTGCAGAATTCACCATTTATACTGATAACAACCCGTTGACCCACCTGGATACAGCAAAATTAGGTGCGCTGGAACAACGATGGATAGCCCGGCTGTCTAATTACAACTTTGTGATCAAGTATAGAGCAGGCCGCAAGAATGGAAATGCAGATGCCTTATCCCGGATGCCACACTTGGAAAATGTGGCAGAGGAAATGGAGGAGCTTGAAGAAACTGAACTACCGGCCTTCCATCGTCCCAAGATAGGACAGTATCAGTCAGGTGCCTATCAGAAACAACAACAAGCGAATCTCAACCCATTAGCACACTACAGATGGGCTGACACGAAAGACAACAATCCGGCTGGGAAGTTGATAAAGAAACTGCTGACGGAACAAGGTGCATTTCCCAACCAGAATGCCCCGGAAGAGACGCATCAACTCTGGAAAGAGAGAGGCAGAATGTTCTTGTACCAAGGGAAGCTCTGCAGAAGGTACACTAATCCAAAGACACATGAATTAGTCTGGCAAATAATAGTGCCTAAACAGGATGTAAAGATGGTCCTGGAAGCTTACCACAATGGTGCCGGTCATTTTGGATGGAAGAAACTAGAAATACTCTTGAGAGAAAGATTCTACTGGGTTGGTATGAGAAGATCAATTGAAGAATGGTGCAGAAACTGTGGCCCGTGCAACCTCAGAAGGAAAGATCAACGAAACCAAAGAGCACCACTCCAGCCCATAGTCACCAAGCAACCACTTGAGATTGTCACCATAGACCATGTGAAGTTGACACCAAGCCGGTCTGGCTATGTCTATGCCTTAACCATCGTGGACCATTACTCATGCTTCTTAGTGGTGGTACCCGTGAAAGATCTCACAGCAAAAACAGCAGCTAAGGCGTTTCAAACATACTTTTGCAGACCCCATGGATACCCTGAGCAAGTACTTGCAGACCAAGGTACAGCCTTTGAATCAGAGATCTTCAGAGAGTTCTGCAATATGTATGGTTGCAAGAAGATCCGGACAACAGCATATCATCCTCAAACAAATGGCTTATGCGAAAAGATGAACTATATTGTAATTGACTTATTGAAGACCTTGCCGGAGTCAGAAAGAAATCAATGGCCAGAGAAATTGCCCGACTTGGTAGACCTATATAACAATGTCCCAGTAAGCTCTACAAATTGCACCCCAGCTTACCTTATGCAAGTAAGACCCGGTAAACTACCAATTGATCTAGAAATGGGAATTCTGAAACCGGATGCAGAAGTGCAAGATTCCAATTGGGATACCCTACGTCAACAGCAGTATCGCCAAGTACAAGAGTGTGTGGAAAGAAGTCTCCAGCAAGCTAGAGAAAGACAAGAACGAACTTATAATCAGCATGCTCTAGCAACCCCGTTAAAACCTGGTGACCAAGTACTAAAGAGAAATCGTCGCACCAATAAACTGGATAATCAGTGGGAAACCATCCCGTACATAGTTTTACCAGCAAGAGTGAACAATCCTAAAATGTGCCTTATCAGCAAAAACGGAGGGCTAACATCAGTACTAGTGTCAAGAGACAATCTGAAACTATGTCCTGAAACCTTGAAAGAGCCAGAAGTTATCCAATCGGAACCTGAAGTAATCCAACCCGTACAGGTTCAACCAGTTAAGGAAGAGGAAGAAAAAATTCATACAGTCTTAGGAGACTTTCCTAAAACCTGGCCCACGTACCATGGTGCAGTGGTAGTACCAATGATGGCCTTTTACCAAGTACCAGAACTAACACCAGAGTCCATACAACCAGAAGCCCCAAGACAAACAGAATCACAAGTTGACCCTGTACCACAAGAAGTCCCAATACAGGAAGAACAGATTCCTAGCTATAGTGATCCCGGTCACGGTGGACTTGCCAACCCCACAAACGTGGAATCATCCTTAGCAGAACCAGAAGCACCCGGTAGGTACACATCCACTCATACCATAACGCTAAGTACGCCTAGTACACTAACCTTACGTAGGTCCCAGCGTAATACTCAAGGTCAACTACCAGCAAAATATGCAGATTATCAAATGTGAATAAGTCGAAATGTGAGCTGTGTATATGTTATGTGGTACATTTAATAGAATTCAGAAAAATTTAGTTTAGTCATTAGTTATTAGTTTGCAACGTTTAAGCCCAGTACCTACAGAGACTTTCCTGTATGAACTACTTACATATTCTTGAACTTTTCTTCATTATTAACTATGAACCATGCCACAGGACTGGTTGTGGTAAAACTACTTGTAAATAGTTATCAGCCGGAGGCGATAGACTAAAACTCCAGAAAGACTGCTTTTTGATCTTTTTCGACTTTCTTTTAGACTTTCTTTTAGACTCTGTTGGAAAAATGGAACCGAGTTCCAAGACGCTAATTGCAGTGCCTTTTCTAGCGGATAGTTAGTTATTTCAATATCTTCAAGAATAGAACTGTATTAATGGATGCTGTTTGAAGTGACTTTTTACAGAACTCTATTTTTGCACTTTGAGTGTTTTTTGTAATTTTTTATTTTTACGACTCTGTACATATTAATTGTTATATCATTTGTTTATTGTATCACAGTCCCGGAGTACTGTTATTCACTAAGGGGGAATGTGGCACCCCTAGGGGTATTAGCCACAATAAAACCATCATTAGTTACTCAATACAAGCACTAGAGCAGACACCGCACTACCACCTCTGGCCAGAAGGGGGAGCTCAAGAGACTCCCCTAGAGATATTCTGATCTGAGGTAAAATTGACAGTTTAGTTTTTCAGTTGGAGCCGGGACGCTCAAAGGAGCAGTCACAGAGAAATTGCTCTGAGGTACTCAGGAGAGACTGACAATTTCCAGGCCCAAGCCATTGGTCTGAGGAAGAGGAGACAGAGAAGAGGAACATTTTAGGAACCGGGTAGCCATTAATCTCTACCCCTGAAAAGGCGCAAATACGGACACCGAATCCGTGGCTGCATTAGTTTCACACAATACAGCAACCAGGAGAAGTGAAGGCGATTCAAGCTTCACCAGGGTCAGACACAGCAACATCCAGTGAGTTCAGCGGTACTCCCAGAGGGGGTAAGCAGGGGAAAAGGACTCGAGTTGCCTGTTGAATTAGGACCCAGGAGGGACAGTTTGGGCCGGCAGCCAGTTCACAAACAGCAGCAGGGCCCCACACAGACAGCGCAAAGAAGGAGGCCAAGGACCTGGCAGGGCAGAGTAACTTAGTCCTCCTTATACAGACTCCGGTGACGGGACTTGTTGTTATGCAGTTTTTTGTTGAAGTAAACCGGTTAAACGTCGCCTGTGCCTCAGTCTCTCATTTGGGCAGTAGCCACCTATCCAGGATTGGGACCATCGAAGATGAAAAAACCTATTGCTGATCAAGTAAGTGTCTGCGCCCCTAAAGTCTCCTCACAATACCATTATCTATAACCACCATTGACTTTTACCTCACCTGCCTGGGACCCACAGCCCTACCCGGAAAGGGCTTTCCACCTCAGCTGCCCCAAATCATCATCCCCGGCCAGCTACTGGCAGCGGTGGCCATAAATAGCCACATTTATTCCGGGTGGCGTCACGAAAAACTCTTATAAACTTTTATTTATCCCCTGTAAATACCCCCCATTGCACTGTGCATCGCCTGAGACCACAGCCCGGGTCAAGCCATCCGTGACATCCCCTCAAGAAATAGACCCCCGATCCGGTGCTGGGTACCCCGGTCTCCTGGGCGTCACAATTGCTTTACTCAAATTACCAATCTTGTGCCTGGTCTTCTGTGTACCTTAAACTGCATTTTTCTGGAATATCTTCTAGAAAAATGCTCGAGTATCCCATTGACTTCCAAAATACTTAGTACTTGAATTCAGCCTCTCCAAGTATCTGACCTGCTCGTTTCGAGTACCGAGCATTAGTAGTAAGGGACCAGCTACTGCTGCCCATAATAGTTAGTCTTTTATTGATTTCTTGGATACCCAATGGGTGACGATGCCAAGCCAAAAAAGCGGTTACTTACTAATAAGGCAGGTCGTATAAGAGCTTATCTAATGCTCCTACTTAACTTTTAGATTTATCAGATGTTCTTATTTACAGAATGAGCACTTTTGTGTGAAGTTGGTGAAAAACCTTTTCAACGATTCTTTAACTTCCCGATTATTGAGACTGTAGATGACAGGATTCAACATCGGAGACACGATGACATAAAATATGGAGCTATATTTCTCCTGATCTGTGGAGTAATTGGATGAGGGACCAAAATACATCAGCATGACTGTCCCAAAGTACAAAGCCACCACCCCTAGATGGGACGTACAGGTGGAAAAGGCCTTAGACCTTCCTGCGGAGCGAATCTTTAGTATGGAGGATAGGATAGCAGCATAAGACATTACAATCAACATAAGAGGCAGGAGTAGAGTGATAAAACTGACAAAAAATATATTGCGTTCACTGAAATCAGTGTTCTCACATGAGAGTGTAATGATTGCCAGCATCTCACACATGAAATGGTTGATCCGGTTGTAACACATGGTAAGGGGAGAGAAAAACGATGGAAAAATAGTAAGCATAAAGCTTGAGATGAATACTAGTGAAGCCAGCCTATAACAAATGCTCCAACGCATGATAGTAGAGTAGTGGAGAGGTCGGCATATGGCGATGTACCGGTCGTAAGCCATCACGGTTAGGAGTTGACACTCGGATCCTTCTACAAAGAGGATAACATAAATCTGAATGAGACAAGCGATGGGCGAGATGGTCCTTTCAATAGAGAAAAGATCTGTTAATAATTTTGGCAATACAGTGGACGAATAACCCAAATCAAGAATGGATAATATGCAAAGGAAAAAGTACATGGGTTTGTGCAACTTGGGGTTAGTGATGACCATAAAGATGATGAGACCATTTCCCACAGTGGTCACTATGTAGATAGCTAAAAACAAGAAGAAAAGCCCAAGATTTATCTTCATATTCATTGTAAATCCAAGTAGAATATATTCCGTGATGATGGTTTGATTCTTCAGTTCCATGTGAAGAGTTTTAGCTAAAATAATAAAGATATTGGTAGTTTAGGTAAAGGTTTCTGGAGAAACAAAGAGGAATTTGCCGAAAACCTTTTTTTTATGGCCTATTGGACATGACCTTACGGCAGCCATATTTTACTGGATCTACTGAACCAAGCTTTGATCACCGAAGAAACTCACAATGATCCCAGTTCGGTTCCATAGAACAATGGAATATCCAGGGCATTACTGACATTCTGGACACTGTGTAAAACCAAAGGAGAGAAAAGTGCCCCATGGTAAAAAAAAACACCTTCATATAACAAATATCAAAAGACAAGAAATTACATTCATCAGACAAGGTTGTGCTGATCTCAAGCATATCACTGATGCAATTAGTTATGAAGATGTTCTTGGTCTTCTCCATGATCTTGCCCACTATTCTAGGCAACTTGAAAAGTTACATTTCTAGTTTATGTCAGAGATCATCATGACAGTGTTGGTGTCGTGCAGTGTTCGGCGCTGCACTCGCTGGGTGTCATGGCGGCGTCAGACTCTGTTCACACTGCAGAGTCTGACAAACAGCCTGTGTTCCCTTAGTTGCACAGCCTGTTGTGGGCGTCGGCTGGTTCTAGCTTCACTGCTCCTCAGTACAGCAGGAGCTAAGTCCTGCTGACATGTGATTATCTGCTGGGAGCTCAGTTTGATGATTTCCATCCTCAGCCACCTTTACCATCTATAAGGTTCTGGTTTTGGGAACTGAGTGCCAGATATAGCTTCTGCTACCTTGGTTCCTGTGGTTATCCAGTTCTAAGGTGATCTACAAGTTGTGGTTCTGGGTGGTGTGTTGTGCATTTATTTCCTACCCTTTTGTGTTACTCCCCAGTTCGCATACTGTCCCTCATTTGTGTTTGTGTGCATTGTGCATGAGTTTTCATTTACCCTAGTCTGTGCCTATTTGTGGCGTTTTAAATACTGGGTTCCAGCCCGCTCCCTGTGAAGGGGAAAGTAGTATCAGGGCTCGGACAGGAGACAGGGTCAGGCTGGGGGCTCGAACCTGGCTACCATCAAACCTACCTTTGAGAGAAGAGACAGCACAGGGGCCTCAATCTTAGTGACAGCTTAGGAGCTCATTTTCCATTGGTACATACCCCGTGACAGTTGGTTAATTTGTGTTTACCATTTGAACCTGTATCAAATGGGCACTGAGCTTGTTCTCCACATTCATGAATTTACATGACGCCATCTCTGTTGTAAAGAATGAACTTCCTTGGCTACTATACCATGAACAGGCATCACTTGAAGAACTTTCTGTTGTGGTTAAGTTAAGAAGATTCCATCTCTGAGATTCAACTACTATGTCCATCAATTATGATCAAAGGTTTGGTGGCTCCATTACGAATGGAGCCATTAATGTTCCATAACAATATTTTCTAATTAATACCAGGCATAAATCCTTAGATAACAGTTATTTGTGCCCGTATCCATAGTGTCTTTTAAAACCAATAGCAGTAGGAGTCACAGTACCATGATCTATATTTTCACCTTTCACAAAGTAGTGCTAGACCTTTGCTTACTCAATCCATAGTTCAGTGTATTGATGTGAATCCATAACCAGTATCTTCCAATGTAGCGCCCCTGAACCACTACAGGGAACTGCATCCTCACGGGGATGCAGGACCTTCCCCCTGGGACCTGGAACACCAGTGCCAGCAACGCCAACACACACACTAAAATCTTAGTTACCACTCCACACCAGGGGGCACTGCCTAGTCAGACAAGGGGAAGGGCAACGGAGCCTAACCAGGGAACTAGACGGCCTGGTGGGAGGGGACAGCCGTATGAGTAAGAAGTGAAAGTAGAAAGACGTGGCTCGAGCTGGGTCATATAGCGGTGACCCATTGACACAGGAGAGTGGTTTCCAGGGCGTGAACACCCAAGTACTGCTGGGACCAGAGCACGAACCGGGCACAGGTCCCTAGGTCAGGCGACAGTTTCAGACGGCTTGGCAAATACCTGCACAGTGAGGGGACCTGCACGGACCTCACTGACCCACAAATTCGGGGGCACCAGCAGTAAATCAAGGATCAGGGTTCAGACACATACCTGCCCTACAGGGTCCACAGTGCTCACCGTACGGAGAAGGAGACTGCCACTGCAAAGGGACAGTCGGGCCCCAAACGCTCCACGCTACGGGGACCCAACCACACTGAGAGTGCCGGAGACAGAGCAACCGAGTCATCAACTGGCACTGGAAGTACAGGGACCTGAACCAGCCGTCCAAGGGTCCAGAGTAAGTTTAGACTGTTAACTACAATCCACGGTGTGGCCTCCCTTATTATTCCATCAAAGATCTCCCAAGCTCAGCCCTACCTGTGGAGGCCTACCACCACAGCTGCCATTACCACCAGCCCTGGGGGATAATTAACTACTCAGCAGCGGTGGTTCCACAATCTTAACCACAACCCGCAGGTGGCGTCACACAAATGACTTTAATCTCCTCTGTAAATACTCTCCATTAAAAAGCACCCAGGGCACGGGATCGGGCAACGGCCACCAAAGTGACATTCACCAGTGATACACTGCCCGGGACAGAGTACCTCATTCCCTGGGTGATACACCAACATCTGAGCTCCTTTTCGTGGAGAGTAGCGTCCTTATTTTCTGCACTTTTTGAAGTCTAGTACTAGAATGTAGGGATATGCACCATCTGTATTTGACGCAGTTCGCGGGGTCTGTAGGTGTCAATGCCCACCATATTAATTGTATCTGCGCGGCCTACTTGTCAAATTTAGGTTCCATTTAAGAAATGAGCAAAAGCTTTTCTACAGATAAAGTAACCGCAATGTGGAGAACAGATCACCCAACTCTCCCACCTCGTCCCTCAGATTGTTGAGCTGTGTTTAACGTTCTGTTAATTATGTAAGTGATGCTCCCACGGGTTTAGGTGCTACTGGTTGCCGAGCTGCGGTGCTTCACCTGGGATGCTGCACTGGCCTTGCCCAAATCCGTGACTCCGGGTGCCAATAAAAGGCTGGGGATGGGGACGATAGGGGTAGTTGTTCGTGACTCCACCCGTGGTGTGCGGCCAAGATTAGCCGCCGCTGCGGGATCTCTTCTCTCTCCTGGCTATGGCTATGCAGCTCAGTTGGTACAGCTCTCAATGGGCAGAGCTATGGCCCAGGGAGGATGACGGTAGTCTATAGTGTTGTGGGATGCAGGGCTGAGGACACCGGTACTAACTGGACAATGCAGGGCTGTAGTTTCTTTTACCTTTTCCTGGTGGGTTTTTGTTTCAGGCCCGGGAGTCTGGTCCAGAGATGACGGTGGTCCGGTCAGCCTGGAAGCAGTGAGGAGATTCACCCCGCTGGGTGGTTGGATGCCTTCCTGGTAGCGCTTTAGAGTATGAGTCTCTGTGCCTTGGAGCCCTACAGTGACCCTTGTTCAAGTGGTCTTTGTCTATCCTTCCCTTACGGCGCTGGGGCCAGGGGCACCGTCTGCTTAGCTGCGGTCCCGGACTTTGTTGTGCTGCTGTACCTTCGGGCTGTCTTTGGGCCAGGGAACGAAAAATCGCCTCCAGGCTTTACTGATGGGGCTTAAGCACCTACACAGCCTAGGGCCCTGGGGCCCTGTTCCTGCGCTAGGTCCTGAGAGGGCTATATCGCACAGCTCTCCACAGCGACCGCATACACTGTTCTCCTAAACTGTTCTGTTAGTTTCAATTTTGGTGTGTGTTTGTGAGTGTGTTCTAACCCCTCCCCAGACCAGAATGCACAGGGAAGCTTTCCCCAAACCAGGTCTTGAGCTCCCCCTTCTGGCCTGAGTTAGGCTACTTTCACACATCCGGTTTGAGCAGTGCGGCTCAATCCGGCTGTGAAACCTATGCAACGGATGCGGCGAAAACACCGCATCCTTTGCATAAGTTTTTACCTGCGGCCCGTCCAGTTTTTTCCGGTTGCGGCACGCTACTGAGCATGCGCAGTGGAAGAAACCACATGCGGAGGCCGGATGCATTTTTTTCCGCATCGCACCGCATCCGGCGTCCATAGGCATGCATTGAAAAATGCGCCGCAGCGGCCGGATGCGTTTTTTTTTGCCGGACCAAAAAAACGTTACAAGATACGGTGCCTCCGGCCTCCGCTTTAATTAATTTTGCCGCATGCGGAAAAAAACAGATGCAACGCAAAGCCATCAGGCACAATCCGGTAACAATGCAAATCTATGGGGATAAAACGGATGCGGTACCGGATCCGTTTTACCCGTTTTTTTCCGGATTGTGCCTGATGGAAAAAACCTGATGTGTGAAAGTAGCCTAAGTAAGTGTTGTATGTAGGCTTACCTAGCATGGCAACCTCCCCACTGCTTTCATACATAGCATCACCCCCTGAAAGGAGAGCAACGCTACTGTGGCTCCCATGACCACTGGGGTGCCACAGAAGGTTAAAGGATGGTAACCATTTCAGCAATTGTGTAATGTAATTATCGGATAGGTCATGTGTTATAGAAGACCTTTCATCAAATTTTCAGTTTAAACTGAGATCCTCCTACAATTGATCTATTTGATTCAGATCAATTTTTTTTTCTGTTCCAAAGCCATGCCACTCAGTAATAAAGATGGAACGTTTCCCCTCAACCGACTGGTCGTTTGCTTTTTCTCCTGTATGACAGAAGTTCTGTGTTCTATGCAGTTGACTGAAGGGAAACTTTGCATCTCTGTCACGCTCGGTACAGGGAAATACGCAGTGAATGGGGAAAGGGAAGGGAATCTATGTGACTAGGGAAGGGGGAGATGGTGACCCCTAATCACAGCTACCGCTGGCCCCTGGGGTCCCTCACCACCCTAGATAGGTTCTGCACCTATGCGCCAAGCCGGATACCTGACCCTAGAGCTGGGTCCTACATAGGGAATGAGTGGGATAAGTGCGTAGTCAATGCCACTAAACACTAAAGAAGACACAGGGAGCACACCCATGGGGAAAGCGCATGAACAACTTATCTCCAGATGCCTCAGAAGAAGTTCATCAAAGAACAGCAATGATCCTACAGGTGAGCGCAAGCCACTTGCTTGCATCTAGAGCTTGTGAAGGAACTGAATATCACCAGCACTTTTTAAACCCAAGGGAAAATACAGATAATTAGAAGATGAAGGGAAGAGCAGCTCTGCAGGGTCCTATAGGGAAAAGGATGAAAACCCAGCAGAGGAGATACCTAGTACACTGAATACTGACAGGAGGAACAATAGAAAGTCAGGGAGCATTTTGTATAGCCAAACTATTTGACCTTCTATTGCCGGTCACCACAGGACTGTCTGTCACCCGTAATACACCCATGACAACTCTCTTTTTTAACTGAGTGGATAACTTTACAAAAAAAAAAATGTTTCAAAATCAGTCGAGCAGAGGAAATTGGAGGAAGGTTTTTTTTTTTAAATTTAAATTCCAGTGAAAAATCTTTTTTAAGTTTCCAAGAACAAGTTTATCAGATTTCCTAAAAGTTTGCCTAATAAATTTTACCAAATATTACTCGCCCCATCAGAAAAAGCGAAATCTAACGTGTTTCCTCCTGGAGGAGGCAGTAATACTCACAGCTCTCGATGATGGATAATGGCTGTCTACACTGAAGATCCCTCATGTTTAGGACTCATTGCATTGACCCTTCCCGATATGCGGGGTGAGCAAGGTGCAGACCATTGCCATTAGTCCGGGGCATTTCCAAGTGTTGAGAACTTTTCAGCATGTAGGATACAATGTAGTTTTGAATAGAAAATAAAATAAGATGATGAGCTGGAGAGTCCCCCACAGATGATCCTGGGTCCTGGCCAAAAATGTAGAAGACTCCATCTACCTTCTTAGAACATGTCCTGAAGATGGTAAAGCATTTCCATCTGACGCAGGGTCACCCTGTACTGAGAGAAGATAGACATTAAAAATGGCAGCTCAAGAAATGAAAATGAAGCTGTCACTGAGCCCCAGATCCTGAAAAATGAGAATACGACGAGTCTCGGAAAATGGCAACAAAAGCTCCATTTTTGTTTTAGACAAACTTCTGAATTTTTTTCACCCCTTAAATCAAAATAAACCCATACATATTTGGTATCTATGAACGTGTGCCAACCTGAGACATCACACCGACATGCCAGTTTTGCCATATAATGAACATGGAAAACCCCGAAACAATTGTGTAATTGCACTTTTTTCACTTTTTCCCGAACTTGGAATTTTTTTCCCTTTTTCCAGTACAGTATATGGTAAAACTAATGGTTTCATTAAAAAGTACAACTCAATCCCAGAAAAAAAGAAGCCTTTATATGGCAAAATTGACAGCAAAATATAAAAGTTATGGCTTTCAGAAGAAGAGGAAGAAAAAAATGAAAAATGGAAAATCGCCAGGGGGTGAAGGGATAAATGTTGGGTCCTTATCTACTCTAATGCCTCTCTTTGGTGGATAAGAACCTTGACATTAGCTGTTGGGCTCACATAAAACTGCCCTTTTTATTTGCTTTATTTGCTTTTTATTTAGTTTTTTATTTGCTATTATCTCAATTTGTATATGTATTTTCTTAGCAGTAGTGCAAGTTCATATTTCTATATTCTTTGGTAACCGATCTTTCAGAATGCAACGGTTTCTTTATTTGTTATAATATAACTCATGTTCAGTATGGTCCTGTTCACACTTGTGTGTTGGGAAGTGCCATCAGTCTTTTTACTTAGATTATGGGGTCATGCCTTCTGATTAATAACTCCTATCCGAGCATAAACTGGAGGGTTTTTTTAACCCAAAGAGACACATTAGAGTAGATAGCTACCCTACATTAAGAGATACGCCGTGACGTTGGCTTTTGGGCTCACATAAAAGTGGCCTTTTTATTTGCTAAGTATCTCAATTTTTCTATGTATTTTCTTAGCAGTAGTGCAAGTTCATATTTCTATATTCTTTGGTAACCGATCTTTCAGACTACAACTGGTTCTTTATTTGTTATAATATAACTCATGTTCAGCATGGTCCTGTTCACACTTGTGTGTTGGGAAGTGCCATCAGTCTTTTTACTTAGATTATGGGGTCATGCCTTCTGATTAATAACTCCTAACCATTAGCCTTAGAAAATGTTATTGCGTTATTAGCAAGTTCCTATCCGACAATAAATTGGAGTTTCTTTTAATTCAAAGAGACACATTGGAGTAGATAGCTACACAACACTAAGAGATGCGCCTTGACGTTGGCTTTTGGGCTCATATGAAATTAGCCATTTTAAATGCTAAGTAGCTCAATTTGTATATGTATTTTCTTAGCAGTAGTGCATATTCATATTTTTATATTCTTTGGTGACAGATCTTAGCATTTAAAAGTGCAACGGTCTTTATTTGTTATAATATATCTCATGTTCAGTATGGTCCTTTTCACACTTGTGTGGTAGGAAGTGACATCAGTCTTTTTAATTAGAATATGGGGTCATGCCATCTGATTCTTTATTAGCAGGTCCCTATCCAACCATAAATTGGAGGGTTTTTTCACCCAAAGAGACACATTAGAGTAGATAGGTAACCATTCACTAAGAGATACGCCTTGACGTTGGCTTTTGGGCTCACATAACGCTGGCCATTTAATATGCCCGGTATCTCAATTTGTATATGTATTTTCTTAGCAGTAGTGCATATTTATATTTTTATATTCTTTGGTGACAGATCTTAGCACTTCAAAGTGCACCTGTCTTTATTTGTTATAATATATCTCATGTTCAGTATGGTCCTTTTCACACTTGTGTGGTAGGAAGGGCCATCAGTCTTTTTACTTAGATTATGGGGTCATGCCATTTGATTAATTTGTTATTAGCAGGTTCCTATCCACCCATAAATTGGACAATTTTTTAACCCTAAGGGAGGCATTAGGGTAGATAGGGACCCAACATTAAGAGATACGCTTTGACGTTGGCTCTTGGGCCCACAGAAAACTGGCCTTTTTTATATGCTAAGTATCTCAATTTTTATTTGTATTTTCTTAGCAGTAGTGAATGTTCATAGTGCTATATTCTTTGGTAACAGACTTTAGCACTGAAGAGTGCAACTGTCTCTTTATGTACTATAATATATCTCATGTTCAGCATGGTATTGTTCACACTTGAGTGTTAGGAACTGCCATAGGCAATTTTAATTCTTTATTAGCAGCTTTCTATCCTCCCATAAATGGAAGACTTTTTAACTGAAAGGGAGGTATTAGAGTAGATAGTGATCCAACCTTAAGAGATACGCCTTGATATTGGTTGTTGGGCTCACATAAGACTGGCCTTTTTTATATGCTAAGTATCTCAATTTTTATATGTATTCTCTTAGTAGTAGTGCAAGTTCATATTTCTATTCTCAAAACTATAAAGATTCACCAAATAAACCAACTTTTTGGGCCCGATTCATCATTTGCATTTTTTAAGTCAGTTCTATGAATTCAGAGGCGGTAATGTTTGCCTTTTTGTGCCAAATTCTTTAAATGGCGCATATGAGCTCAAAATAAAAAATGCTTTATTTTTGCGTTCTACGTTTTGTGCATTTTTAGAGCAACTAACCCACATGTTCCCATTGGAAGGTCACTCACAACTTTAACATTTACACAAAAATTCCTTTTGTTCCAAAAAATGATTTTGGAGGTGGGTGGAGAAGGTGGGGGGGGGGGGGCTGGGGTACATGTGTCAAAAACTTTTGTGACATTTTAAAAACTCACAAATAATGAATCGACTGCAGACGTCTGGATTACAAAAATCCCATCCACATTGGAAGAAAGAAAACAACAGACAAGTAGAAAAGAAACTTCAAAATTAGGAGCAACTTAAAAGGAGAATTTGGTGGAAAGCAAAAAGCAGCTTAAAAACAGTAAAAACTCGACAAAAAATAGGCACAAATCAGCTCCTTGGTTGGATTTTCCAAATGTGAAACATTAAATGTGGAATAAACCTTTATAATTTGTGTCCTGTAAATACGACTGAAGAAAGAGGAAGAAGAATATCAACAAAAAATATGGGCAAAGAATAATCAGAGGCTGAGGCCGGGGCTAATAATATATGGTTTATATTAAGGATCATTTATCATGTGTGAACTCTCGAGATTAATTATTTTACAGATATAATCAGAATAAGGGGAGTCATGGGAGATTCATCACTTTGCTCATATTAGGACTTGAGGAAAAAAAATGTAAAATGTGAAGACCAAAATAGTAATATCTGGGGAGGAAACCTGTTTGCTGGTCAGCGTCAGCTTGGGCAAGAGCTGGATGTGGACCCGTTGAGCCTCAACATCTTAGCTACCAAGAATTTGTTATAAAGCAGCACCCTAATGGCCAAACATAGACAGCAAAAGATATCTGAGCTCCCGTTACTGAGGAGATAGTCATTTCCAAAATTCATATGACTACCATGCCACAGCAATGTGTGATAACAAAGGGAGGCCTCCAGGAACTGTGCGTCCTCCATTAGTATCACAAACTCAAGCTTCCCCAGGTGTCACATGGTGTCTGGCTCAAAACTTGCCGAGTGTCAGGACTACTTCTGACGCTGTTCACATTCCAGAGTTGGTCACTCCACACAATGCTGCTTTTGAGTTGCACAGACAGGCTTAGGCGTCGATCAGCTGTGCTCTTGTTAGTAATCAAGCTTGCAGGAGTTAATTTCTGCTAGCCTGTTGTTATGGACAATATTATGAACTATTATGAGCATATAAGAGTTATATGGAGATATCCATAAAGAACAGGATTTAAGATGGTGTTTGAACTGTACCACACATATATCTCTTGGCATAAGACTCAGACAGACAGTCTGGGCTATTCATGTGACAAGTGAATCATGCTGACATTGCTTAATATAAATGAGGAAGCAAGCACATTACAGTATATTGTATATCAGAGAATAAGCTGTTCTACTTTATCCAATAGGAGACGTGTTACGTATTATTGGCTGCTAGCCAATAACTCTGTTTAAATGTATTCTCACTTCCGGAATAAATCAGTCTTACTTTCTATTCATATCCGAGTACGTCTCTGGTGTGGGTGAAAGAGAGTGGTATGCATGCTACCACAAGTGACTCATAATTTGGACTGCAGACAGTTTAAGAGGGATGCATGACTAGATTGCATCAAAGTAAATTTATGGCCAACATTAACAGTGGCGCCCAACTATCTTAGGACGGAGTCTGGATGACGGACAGCCATGCTGACTGACCCCTTGATTCGAAAGGCAACTACGCGGGAAAAATGGAGATGCACACTTCACATGCAGGTGAGAACATTTGTATAATCTCACCTTGCAACCTCCTGCGTGTACTTGCATTTCGAAACGGGGGGGGGTTGGGCTGTCCCAGTCTAGACACCTAATGACCGCCATCTCGCATGAGATAAGCCGTCCTAAGAGATCCCACACAAAGGTGGTCAGGTTCACCTTAAGCTGTCTGCATAAATGTAATTCTAAATCACATAATGTAATGTGGTTTTGGGTTTTTGTCTGCTCTGGGAGAAAGCAGAAGTTCTAAGTTTCATTTTTCTCTAAATTAACGGTAGGGGAAAATGAGGAAGTTGTTATATACGCTGGTTTTATATATATATATATATATATATATATATATATATATATATATGGACATATATATGTTTATATCTGCAGGTGAGATCAGCCACCTGGATGGTATATATAGTGTCCTTATTGTTATGTCATTGTGTTTACCTGTGTCTACCTGTTGAAATGTCTGTTTATTTGCAGCAAGCGGAGTACTTGCTGGCTTACGAGAAACGGGAAGTTCTGTTTTGTTCAGTTATGGCGGAAAAAGGGGAAGTGTCACGATAATGTAGTGAGAGCTGTCTTTTGAGTGGGAAAAAAACCCAAACAACTCAGAAGCTGTACTTTGAGAAGGTTAACTGTTTATGTATACTGTTTATGTATACTGCGAGATACACTGGTGTGTGACATGTCCGGTTGATAGTCAATAGTTGATAAGGCTGAGGGCCAGGTACAGAGTTATGGTAAGAGCCCTGACTGTATCCTGGTACGTCTCCCACAGAGAGGAGACGATAGGGGGGTTGACTTTGGTTTTGGCCAGTACAGAGTTATGGTAAGAGCCCTGACTGTATCTGGTGGAATGTGTTCTCCGCGATCCTAGGTAGGAGGAACATTGGCAGAATCCCTTGACTTTGGTCTTAATCATTGAGTATTGATGTTCTGGACGGACCGTTCAAATAAGGTGCATATAGTGTGAACAGAGGTTACTAGTACTTGAAGTAAGATATAGTGAGTGTTGTGTCCCATGAATGGGAACAACCTGTTGTATATAATTCTTGCATTGCATATTTTTCCTCCTATCAGGAAATTCCTTACTGTTACTAGGTAGATTAGACTGTATGAAGTGTGTCCCTATGTTCCTCCCTTAGTTGGCTTCTGTATAGAAAGCTCCTCCCTTCTCCTTCAGTTTAGTCTAGAGGAATCATTACTGAAGAGACATGTCTGCAACCCTGTACAGATTATTCCCTTTCACCTGCCTTTACTTTGTACTTAATACAAGATTCTAGAAGAAAACTACAGCGTTTCTCCTTGTCTGTCTACAAGTCATCGTTGGGCTGAGTTAACACTATCTGTGGAAGCCGGTAGAGTGAGTAAAATCATACAGTTATCTAAGGGACTGATAATTAGAGCGGTTGGATTCATTGCTACCAGGAAGAGACAGAATAGCGAAAAGGATTAGCTGTGACCGGGATTAGTATACATATATCAGTAAAGAACCTGTTACCAGGAGTGCTATACAGCATACAATCCAGAGAAAGGATTACCCCAAGGGGCTGATAAGCCACTGCATACAACTTTATAGCAACTTCAGACAAAGTGCCCTGTAAAGTATTAACCTTTTATCAGAACTGTGTGCAGCTATAAACCTAGAATCCCCCATAAGCTAATTGTAAATTGCAGCCAGAGACTCTGCAAATACATCCTGCAAACACAGACTGCTGGCTGCAGAGATTGCAACATTGTATTGATCTCCCTGACAACCAGTGCAGAGCAGCATTCACCCTTCCTGATGGAGTCAAAGAGAGCTCTCTCACAACCTGCTTTAAAGCTACAAGAGGAAGACATGGACTCACACTTACATTACAGTGAAAGATCTAAGCGGTTGATCAGACCAACATGGAAGGTTAAAGAGAACCTAGAAACAGCCAGAAGTGAACTGCACACCCAGACAGCATTATTGTGGCAAAGAGTGCAAAAACAAGTGACTGTTTTATCTGCACCCGGTGCTCATGAGCTACCACCAGAGGGAGCCCTGGAACAACTGTACTCAGCATACCGGTCCTACAAAGAGATTTGTAAAAAATATTCCTCTACCCTGCTGAGATCAAATACGTCTGAGTCTCAAAAAGAACTACAGGACTTCCAACAGCTTAATGCTGAACGAGACCGCACCGTGCACGACATTGTGAGCGAGACTGAAGCAAAAATGGCGCAAATGTCAGGAGCAGCATCTTACAAATCCAGGTCCGTTAAGAGCTCAAGGTACTTACTCAAATCAGGCTCATCAAGGTACTCAACCCTCAGCGACCAGCTCATAAAGCCGCGCGCCGAAGCAGAAACAACAAAAGTACACGCCATCTTCGCCCAGAGGGAAGCAGAGATGAAAGCAGAATCTGCACGCAAGGAAGCAGAGATGAAAGCAGAATCTGCATGCAAGGAAGCGGAGATGAAATCAGAATCTGCACGCAAGGAAGCAGAAATGAAAGCAGAATCTGCACGCAAGGAAGCAGAAATTGAAGCCCTACAGAAGGAATGTCAACACGTGGTGGCCATGGCAAGGCTAAAAGTCTTTGAGCAAGCTCTGGGTGGAAGCCAGGAAGGCAGCGACAGTTTGTGTGATCTCGACATAGAAGACTCACTTAAGCGTACAAGAGATTGCGTGCTAAGCCAAGCCAACTACCATCAACATTCCCGTCAGTGCTAACACTTCTCCAGAGCCTCAAGACACTGATCCACCTACAGCTTCCAGCCTTCCAGGTCAGTCCAATGCACCTCAGACTTTCAAGCCTGAACCAGCTCCATATTCCAATGCACAGCCACACCCTGCGCATCAGCAACCTCCGTATGCCCATGTCTACATGCAACCTAACATGCCGGCAAGGCGCTACACTCCCAACAACTATGTAGTTCCGGTCCCGTATACAACAGAGATTGTCCACACCAAACCGATCACTGGTCTAAACGCCTACGCCACTCCATACTTTCCCATGTTCCCGAACCAAGAAGCTATGAATCACGCAACCAGCACCACGCAGCCAGCAAATGTGCCCCCAACGTCGGAAAGATCAGACATGTCCGACTTTGCGAGGTACATGATCCGCCGAGAACTCACCAACACCGGTCTCACAAAGTTTGACGACCAGCCCGAAAACTACAGAGGGTGGAAGTGTGCCTTCAAAACCGCAACGCGTGACCTCGGCATTACAGCTGCTGAAGAGCTGGACTTGCTAATCAGGTGGCTATGGCCACGGTCTACTGAGAGAATCAAGAAACTCAGATCCGTCTACATCAGCGACCCAACAACTGGTCTCGCAACCGCATGGGACAGACTAGAGAAAGGCTTCGGCAGTCCTGAAGCAGTTGAAGATGCATTGCTGAAACAACTATACGACCTTCCCAAAATATCTGGTAAGGATGCTTCAAAGTACCAGGAACTCAGCGACCTGCTGTCCGAGCTCCAGCTGGCCAAAACAGACACACACCTACCTGGCCTCAGCTACCTGGACACCGCTCGTGGGGTGAAACCCATAGTCGCCAAGTTACCTTACAACGTGCAGGAAAGGTGGACCACGGTAGGAACAAACTATAAAAAAGAGCACCAAGTCTCCTTCCCTCCATTCTCCTACTTCTGCGATTTCATCAATGGCATCGCGGAACGTAAGGCAGACCCCAGCTTCACCTGTGGAGAACCCACCGACTCCACTTCACCAGCTCCCAGGTATGAGAGCACTCATCAAAATGACAGAAAATGTAGGGGCCCAGTATCAGTCAAAAAGACCGATGTTCTACCACCTACACCAACGTCAGCACCAGACAAGGGCAATGAAGGCGGGAAGGCGGAAAATACAAACCGCCAGTGTCCAATTCACAAGCTGCCACACCCCCTGAAGAAGTGCATTGGCTTCAGGAAGAAACACCTTCAAGAACGAAAGGAACTCTTGAAAAGGTTTGGGGTATGTTTCAGGTGTTGTGCCTCTACAGAACACCTCGCCAAGGACTGTAATGTTACAATTAAGTGCATGGAGTGTGACAGCACAGATCACGTATAAGCGCTGCACCCATCTCAGCCTGATCCGGCACCTACAACTTCTCCTACCACAAGTCATGGCGGGGAGAGTACAGGCCAAGCTGCAAACCACCTCACAGTATCCTCCTCGTGCACCGCAGTCTGCGGAGAAGATCTCTGGGACAAGTCTTGCCTGAAAATATGCCTAGTAAGGGTATATCCCAAAGGTCACCCAGAAAGGGCCGTGAAGGTGTACAGCATCCTGGACGACCAGAGTAACAGGTCACTTGCCAGGTCTGAACTCTTCGACTTGTTCGGCTTAAAAGGAAATGCCTACCCTTACACACTAGGTACTTGCAGCGGCATCTCAGAAGCTTGCGGAAGAAGAGCCAGTGGTCTCGTGGTAACATCTCTTGAAAATACCGTAGAGATACCTCTACCGACACTCGTCGAGTGCAACCAGATACCGGCTAACCGGGAAGAGATTCCGACACCTGAGGCAGCTCTTCACCACCCTCACCTGAGAACTATCGCCAGCAAGATCCCACCGCTTGATCATAGTGCAAAAATCCTGATTCTGATTGGAAGGGACATCCTCCGGCTACACAAAGTACGGCAACACATCAACGGGCCACACGATGCGCCATTCGCTCAGCGCTACGACTTAGGCTGGGTGATCATAGGAAACGTCTGCGTAGGCAAAATGAAGAGTCCCAACGCGATCTCCTCCTACAAGACGCACATCCTCCCAAACGGTCGCGGCACTCAATTTCAACCATGTCCGCATCACTACGGGGTGAAAGAGAGGCTGAGTGACACCAGGTGGCGACAGCAGCCTCCCGACTGCGCGGACGCATATCATCTCTGGGATGACGACTTCGGGTCAACAGCGTTCGAGTCTACAAACGAAGACAACAAATTGGCTCCGATGAGAGAAGACAAAGAATTCATAAAGATTATGGATAAAGAGTTAGCTCAAAATAACTCTAACAGTTGGGTAGCCCCATTACCCTTTCGGTCTCCAAGGCCAAGGTTGCCAAACAACTCCCAGCAAGCAACCGCAAGGTCCTCCTCTCTAAAACGTACTTTGGAAAGACAACCAGAGATGGAGAAATGCTTTGTCGAGATTACACAAAATATCCTCGGCAGAGATCATGCGGAACAGTGGCACTACATTCCCACCGAACGAAACCCAGCCGACCGAGGAACGAGACTCACTGCTACATCCAAACTCGGCGACAACATGTGGCTGACACCTCCAAGTATCTTATACGAGGAGACCTGCGATAACTACGCCGACAACATGTACAAGCTGGTGGAACCAGAATCCGACAAGGAAATTAGACCGCTCGCTACACTTCAGTGACATCAAAACAGAAGTTGAGACCTCATCGCTTCGAGCGCTTCTCAAGTTGGTCATCTGAGGTACGAATCGTAGCTTGTCTTATTCACATCGCTCACTGTTTCACCGACTACAAGTCTTCAACGTACCACGGCTGGCACATGTGTGTGATTCGTCCAGTCACCGAACTCGTGCTACTTTTACCAAAGGAGGACATTACATGAACTAACTTTGTTGTTGGACACTGCCACGGCGGGGAGTGTACCTTTCCTTTCCCCTGCTGTACGGAGACACAACTGTCCGTGTCCAATTGAACCTTGAACTTTTCCTTTGGATTAAAACTTTACCGTTGGATTATTGGGTTGGAGGAAGAATTGGCATGTTTGCAGCTTCCCCAATCTGAAGATGGGTTTGTTGAACTTGGATTCATTTTTTTACATTTTTCTACTTTTACATTTTTACGCAAGGACAATGCGTCATCAACCAAGCATGGACTTGAATTCAGTGCATTACTGTTGCATTTTTTGTGTTCGTCTCTTTTCTCGTTACAAGTTTCGTGACATCGAGGGACAGGATCGACTCCTTACGTCGTAGAAGGACTTGTGAAATCATATGATTTCAGACGGGGAGTGTTGTGTCCCATGAATGGGAACAACCTGTTGTATATAATTCTTGCATTGCATATTTTTCCTCCTATCAGGAAATTCCTTACTGTTACTAGGTAGATTAGACTGTATGAAGTTTGTCCCTATGTTCCTCCCTTAGTTGGCTTCTGTATAGAAAGCTCCTCCCTTCTTCTTCAGTTTAGTCTAGAGGAATCATTACTGAAGAGACATGTCTGCAACCCTGTACAGATTATTCCTTTTCACCTGCCTTTACTTTGTACTTAATACAAGATTCTAGAAGAAAACTACAGCGTTTCTCCTTGTCTTTCTACAAGTCATCGTTGGGCTGAGTTAACACTATCTGTGGAAGCCGGTAGAGTGAGTAAAATCATACAGTTATCTAAGGGACTGATAATTAGAGCGGTTGGATTCATTGCTACCAGGAAGAGACAGAACAGTGAGGGTGAATTTAGTTTCTATCACCCACGTGACACTTGTTCCTGGTAGGACAACCCGTTTGTGTTGTGGGTTTGTGGACTGGGATAGAAGTCTGGGTATTCTGTGGATGTGTATAGTCGCTGGTCCAGGAGAGGAAGTGCACTACGGCACAGACCAGACATCCAGGTTGACGTGTTAGTTTTAGGTCGTGTACCCTTTAAGCATGGGGTCTAATCAATCTACACCTGTCAAGTTAACGGCAGATGAATTAGTAAGCGAGCAAGAAGGTAAAAAAAGTATGTTAAAAATATGAAGTCGCTCCTCAAGGTGGCAGGGATCACTGCCAAGTGATGGAGATAGTAGATATTTCTATATTGCATCAGCTCAGAAAATGGCACCTCAGGAAGTGGCCAAGCCCATTAGGAAACAATGCCCCCCTCCTCATCAGTCATCCCCAGAGGGTTGTCTAACGCCCTCCCTAGCCTCCCCAGACTCCATTTCAGGTCGGGCCACATCTAGTTCCTTTTTTCCAGCCATCTTAAGTCCCAAGGCCACTGGCCTATTTGTGGCTGGAGCAACCGAAGCCACTGAGGGGGGCAGGAAGACGACAATGATTTAACAATGATCCACTGTCCCTAGCAGAGACCAAACCCACAATCTCCAGCTATAGAGGTAAACCACAGGTGCTGTCCTTATTTGAGGACGTCAGCCCACACATGGCATCGCACCATTATTCCGATAGTCCCAGACAAGAACCCCCTAAATATGTGACATGGAAGCCTTAGGAGTCCTGATCCTGATTTGCATCCCATGCCTTTCTATAGGAAGATGTGCCAAATCCAGAAAACCCACTCTGCCACATATGCTGAATGTTATGGGCTCACCCAGATTACAGCTGGGGATTCTTTCTGGCCAGTAATGGAGCCAGGTTTGCAGTGTTACAGTAGGGGTGAGTGGTGAGTGCACTTTATTATCACCCAAGTGACACTGGTGCTCTAGTTTTCCCTGGAAGATGTTTGTATGTATAATGTACGCAGTTTTTGGTGTGAAACACCGTAGGAGAGTTGAAATTGGGAAAAAAAGAGAAGTGTTAGTTTCTATTTCATCTTCAGTGAAGTTTACTTGTAAAGGCTACTTTACACGCTGCGATATCGGTCCCGATATCGCTAGCGTGGGTACCCGCCCCCATCTGTTGTGCGACACGGGCAAATCGCTGCCCGTGCTGCACAACATCACCCGGACCCATCACACATACTTACCTACCCGGCGACGTCGCTGTGACCGGCGAACCGCCTCCTTTCTAAGGGGGCGGTCCGTGCGGCGTCACAGCGACGTCACTGAGCGGCCGCCCAATAGAAGCGGAGGGGCGGAGATGAGTGGCCGGAACATCCCGCCCACCTCCTTCCTTCCTCATAGCGGCCGGGAGGCAGGTAAGGAGAGCTTCCTCATTCCTGCGGTGTCACACGGAGCGATGTGTGCTGCCGCAGGAGCGACGAACTACATCGTTACTGCTGCAGTAACGATAATCGAGAATGGACCCCCATGTCACCGATGAGCGATTTTGCACGTTTTTGCAACGATGCAAAATCGCTCATCGGTGTCACACGCAGCAATATCGCTAATGCGGCCGGATGTGCGTCACCAATTCCGTGACCCCAACGACTCCGCATTAGCGATGTCGCAGCGTGTAAAGCCCCCTTAAGTGACACATGTATGTTGAAAAAAGAGAATTCTCCCAAGGGGGAAGGTTAGATGAGAATTGATTGTTATACAGGACGTGATATTGAATGTCAATATAGTGAAAGAGTTGAGATGATTTGAAGAGATGTAATTCTGAATCTAGTAACTACACTATGTGTATTTTACTTGTCTGTGAAAATGGCTTCTCCAAGCCCATTATTAGAAACATAAGCTGATATATAGGGTGGACTTGTGTGCTGTCTGTGAAGCACTGTGTCCACGTAAGCCCACCCCATTATTTCCTGTCCTGAATGTAGATTTATTTCTGTCACTCTGTGTTTTGCCCGGCCCTGGGTAGGGTATGGTATGGGGATATTGTTGCAGGGGCTGACAGGAGATGAGGGCGAGTACAGGGTCCCTAGTTACAGGGTCAGCCCAGAGGTCCCTATATAATCCGTATTCCCAGTGACAGATTGAATACCTCCTGAATGTAGCTGTCACAATACATGTCACTCCCTCCCAGGCCTCTTCAGACGCCATTTTTGGCCAATACCTACTTCCTCTTTTAGCGGCTGTTTCTTATCGGTAATTATCTTTAGCGGCCGTTTTAACTCAGACACTACATAGTTCATCTTTTGACGCCATTTTAGTCCAGCCGACACCCAGTTCCCCATTTTTGTTTCAGCAGCCAAAGCCACTGCTCTGTTTATTGCTGATGCAGCAGAGGCTGCAGAGGGGGGGACATAGGGACCTGAAACACACACACTCCGTTTTTGGTCATATATGCAGTTGTGCCCCATTGTGTTCCCACTAATGAACCTTAGCAGAGGATATTGCTGATAGTCCTGTGGAAACCTTTTCCCTTCACTTTTGCATGTTTGTTTTTGCTGTATCTAGTATACAATTTATTAGACCATATAGACTGCTCACTATTAGTCCTGGTGGACAGTGAATATTTTTCTGCCTATGGCAGTTGCTGCTTAGCCTGGTTTTGAGATATTTTCACTTGTATGTTATCCTGCCTGGTATCTTGCACAAGAGTTCCCTGATAGAGAGGGTGGAGGATCATGTGGTCCTAAGGGGACTTTGATCATCAGGAGTTGGCATATATTAGGGTTTTCGTTGGCAGCACCCAGTAATCCTTTGTGTCTTAGTTTGCAGGGTCTGACAGGAGAGAGGGATACACTGGAGGCCCGACCCTGACCACCATCAGGTCTACCGTCGGGATGAGGGAGAGTGCAGGGCCCCCAGTTACAGGGTCAGCACAGGAGAGCTAGAGTAGATACGCTCCACTGCTTTTTCCTAGTTGTGTATATGTAGTCAGGGGGTGCTGCTTGGTAGTTTCCAAACCCTCTTGTGCTCTTTTCTCTTTCCCCGGGGTTTTAGGGAGTCTTAGTTTTTAGAATTTCAGTGTTCTCCTGACCCCAAAGTTACACCCATTGCTCTTTCTTACAAACCTGGGTATAGTCCTTTGTATCAGGTCTCCGAGAGCCCATATGCAAACAACTACAGCTGGTAACTCCTGATTACAGAAGTGAAGGACCAAGACACCCTCCTTCAAGTGGCAAGACGTATGGAGATGAATCTAGCAGCTTACAAGATCACCCTACATACAGATGTGCTGCATTCACAGCCACCTGAAGAGTATCATCACGTCATCTCAAGCCCAGACGTCATTCTACCTGTTTGCCATGGAGGAAGACAGCAGCCCTTTGAATACTACTACTCAGCCAGATTGAACACCTACCTAAAGCACCTACCTAAAGCTCCCTGACAAAGTCACCATCTCCCGGTGTGTGGTCCTTAATCCTGCTAAACTTCTCCCTCTTCCAAGGGGGGAGTGTCCCACCTCTGACACCTTGGTGGAAGAGGTAGTCGACTCTGGCATAGCTGAGGAAACTCTGGATTCAATACAGTGACGGATACACCTTTGGACCCTGACTTAACCCCTTTGCGGATGGATCAAGATGTGCATCAAGAAGACGGTTCCACATGGGTATGGTGGTGGTAGCAGAAGACGCTGTGCTGATAGAGCAGTCGCTACCCGCACGCCTGTCTGTGAAGAAGGAGATGTATGTGCTCTCGCTGAAGCCTGCAAGATAGCAGCCAGCATCTACTCTGTGGAGGACAAGACACTTGATCACTGCCAATTGAACTGTACGCCGCCATAGAAGAACGGATGGAAGCTTTGCTATTGCCAGACAGAGTCGCGGTGAGCGGGTTGAGGCCTACATTGGAGGAGTCAAGGGAAGCAGTAAGAAGTGCCCTCACTGACAGAACATCCAAAGAAGCCCCAAGACCACTTACCAAAGAAACAGTCAGTCAATCTGAGCTTTTTGAATGACCCCAATGTGAAGAAGAAAGGAAAGATGGAAAGTCTTGAGAAAACATTGTCCTGACCCTACAAGAGCAAGTATCAGAAGAAGAAGAGGACTGAGATAGGGTGCAGCTGCGGGCTCCCGGAGACCATAGAAAGTGGCTAGTGACCTGCTTTCACTGCCAGCCAAAGAGATATGGCAGGCCTTAGACACAGAACCGACCCTACACACCCCATACCCGCCACAGAATAGAGGGAAGGTTGGGAAGATGGGGCAGTGTAGAAGGCAAGGGCATGAGAGTCTTCCCCTTGAATTGTTCAGTGTCAGACACACCCCAGCAGGGACCACTAGGTTGAGACCCTATGAAATCCTGTTTAGAAGAATCCCAGATACTTCAACTAAGCTTGTTGTTTGTTTAACTAAACATTTGCCTAATATACGTTTGAGTTTTCTCCAGATCCAACCAGATCTAGATTTTTCCTTTTTCTCTCTTTTTCTCTCTCTTTCTCTCTCTTTCCTCAATCTTTTTTTCTCTTTTCCTCTCTTCTCAATCTTTCTCTCTCTCTTCCTCTCTCTTCTTTCACTCTTTTTCACACCCTAATGGCTCAAACGTAGACAGCAAAAGATATCTGAGCTCCCGTTACTGAGGAGATAGTCATTTCCAAAATTCATATGACTACCATGCCACAGCAATGTGTGATAACAAAGGGAGGCCTCCAGGAACTGTGCGTCCTCCAGTAGTATCACAAACTCAAGCTTCACCAGGTGTCACACAGTGTCTGGCTGAAAACTCGCCGAGTGTCAGGACTACTTCTGACGCTGTTCACATTCCAGAGTTGGTCACTCCACACAATGCTGCTTTTGAGTTGCACAGACAGACTCAGGCGTCGATCAGCTGTGCTCTCGTTAGTAATCAAGCTTGCAGGAGTTAATTTCTGCTAGCCTGTTGTTATGGACAAGATTATGAACTATTATGAGTATATAAGAGTTATATGGAGATATCCATAAAGAACAGGATTTAAGATGGTGTTTGAACTGTACCACACATATATCTCTTGGCATAAGACTCAGACAGACAGAGTCTTGTGACAAGTGAATCATGCTGACATTGCTTAATATAAATGAGGAAGCAAGCACATTACAGTATACTGTATATCACAGAATAAGCTGTTCTACTTTATCCAATAGGAGACGTGTTACGTATTATTGGCTGCTAGCCAATAACTCCGTTTAAATGTATTCTCACTTCCGGAATAAATCAGTCTTACTTTCTATTCATATCCGAGTACGTCTCTGGTGTGTGTGAAAGAGAGTGGTATGCATGCTACCACAAGTGACTCATAATTTGGACTGCAGACAGTTTAAGAGGGATGCATGATTAGATTGCATCAAAGTAAATTTATGGCCAACATTAACATGTGGATTACTGCTCGAGTCATCACATGTTGTATGAGACCTATCAAAGTCACCTCCACCATTTTAAGATGATGGAGCCTGTTCTCCCATGCTTTTGCGATCTCGATGCTTGTGCTTTGATATCCAGTTGCTAGTGAACGTCTGTGTGCTTTTTGGTGTGGAAATACTATTTTTGTCTGATTATTTCCTCCCTTCCTTTAGTTTCCTCCTGATCACTTAATGTCTACACTAGAGTTGAGCGCGGTTCGTGGTTCGAGGTTCTCCAGTTCGGGGCTCGAGTGATTTTTGGGGCTGTTCGAGATCGAACTAGAACTCGAGCTTTTTGCAAAAGCTCGATAGTTCTAGATACGTTTGAGAACGGTTCTAGCAGCAAAAAGCAGGGCTTTTTACAGCTAGAGTGTGCAGGAGCCATCGCTGGCAGCCTGCCAGAAGCTGGTAACCAAGATAAACATCGGGTATCCAAGCAAAACGCTTTGGTTAGTAACCCGATGTTTATCTTAGTTACGTGCAGGAAGCCCACACTTCCCCACTCAGCTCGCTCCGCCCCCTCCTGCCCGCAGCATGTACACACACACACACACACACACACACACACACACACACACACACACACACACACATGGTCCCGCTCGGCTTACCTGCGGTCGGCCCGGGGGCAGCAGTCCTTGGCACTGGAAACTGTGGCTGCCGGCCCTTTAAGGCTCACTGTGTTCTCCTGCATTGAGCATCATCTGTGGGCGGAGCTACCGCCCGGCGTCCTGCTCGGTCGCACAGATGAAGGAGTCACAGTGCCAGCCAGCGACCCCCAGCACATCGCTTCCCTCCGACGCTGTGTGGGCCCCATCTGCACCGTGACCTGATCAGTATGTGGGACATCACTCCCTCCCCGCCCCTCCCTGTCCCCCCGTGCGTGTGTGGGCCCCGCAGAGCCGTGTGTGTGGGCCCCGCAGAGCCGTGTGTGTGGCCCCCGGAGCCGCGTGTGTGGGCCCCGCAGAGCCGTGTGTGTGGGCCCCGCAGAGCAAGGTGTGTGTTTGTATGTATGCATGCAGCAGAGCAGTATGCGTGTCTATATGTATGTATATATGCAGCAGAGCAGTATGCGTGTCTGTATGTATGTATATATGCAGCAGAGCAGTATGCGTGTCTGTATGTATGTATGTATATATGCAGCAGAGCAGTATGCGTGTCTGTATGTATGTATGTATATATGCAGCAGAGCAGTATGCGTGTCTGTATGTATGTATGTATATATGCAGCAGAGCAGTATGCGTGTCTGTATGTATGTATATATGCAGCAGAGCAGTATGCGTGTCTGTATGTATGCATGTATGCATGCAGCAGAGCAGTATGCGTGTCTATATGTATGTATATATGCAGCAGAGCAGTATGCGTGTCTATATGTATGTATGCATGCAGCAGAGCAGTATACGTGTCTGTATGTATGTATGTATATATGCAGCAGAGCAGTATGCGTGTCTGTATGTATGTATATATGCAGCAGAGCAGTATGCGTGTCTGTATGTATGTATGTATGCAGCAGAGCAGTATGCGTGTCTATGTATGTATGTATATATGTAGCAAAGTAGTATGCATGTCTGTATGTATGCATGTATATATGCAGCAGAGCAGTATGCGTGTCTGTATGTATGCATGTATGTATGCAGCAGAGCAGTATGCGTGTCTGTATGCATGTATGTATGCAGCAGAGCAGTATGCGTGTCTATGTATGTATGTATATATGTAGCAAAGTAGTATGCATGTCTGTATGTATGCATGTATATATGCAGCAGAGCAGTATGCGTGTCTGTATGTATGCATGTATGTATGCAGCAGAGCAGTATGCGTGTCTGTATGTATGTATGTATATATGCAGCAGAGCAGTATGCGTGTCTGTATGTATGTATGTATATATGCAGCAGAGCAGTATGCGTGTCTATATGTATGTATGTATGCAGCAGAGCAGTATGCGTGTCTGTATGTATGTATGTATATATGCAGCAGAGCAGTATGCGTGTCTGTATGTATGTATATATGCAGCAGAGCAGTATGCGTGTCTGTATGTATGTATATATGCAGCAGAGCAGTATGCGTGTCTGTATGTATGTATATATGCAGCAGAGCAGTATGCGTGTCTATGTATGTATGTATATATGTAGCAAAGTAGTATGCATGTCTGTATGTATGCATGTATATATGCAGCAGAGCAGTATGCGTGTCTGTATGTATGCATGTATGTATGCAGCAGAGCAGTATGCGTGTCTGTATGTATGTATGTATATATGCAGCAGAGCAGTATGCGTGTCTGTATGTATGTATGTATATATGCAGCAGAGCAGTATGCGTGTCTGTATGTATGTATGTATATATGCAGCAGAGCAGTATGCGTGTCTGTATGTATGTATATATGCAGCAGAGCAGTATGCGTGTCTGTATGTATGTATATATGCAGCAGAGCAGTATGCGTGTCTGTATGTATGTATATATGCAGCAGAGCAGTATGCGTGTCTATGTATGTATGTATATATGTAGCAAAGTAGTATGCATGTCTGTATGTATGCATGTATGTATGCAGCAGAGCAGTATGCGTGTCTGTATGTATGTATATATATATATGCAGCAGAGCAATATGCGTGTCTGTATGTATGTATGCATGTATGTATGCAGCAGAGCAGTATACGTGTCTGTATGTATGTATATATGTAGCAGAGTAGTATGCGTGTCTGTCTGTATATATATATGCAGCAGAGCAATATGCGTGTCTGTCTGTATGTATGCATGTATGTATGCAGCAGAGCAGTATACGTGTCTGTATGTATGTATGTATATATGCAGCAGAGCAGTATGCGTGTCTGTATGTATGTATATATGCAGCAGAGCAGTATGCGTGTCTGTATGTATGTATGTATATATGCAGCAGAGCAGTATGCGTGTATGTATGTATATATGCAGCAGAGCAGTGTGCGTGTCTGTATGTATGTATGTATGTATGCAGCAGAGCAATATGCGTGTCTGTCTGTATGTATGCATGTATGTATGCAGCAGAGCAGTATGCGTGTCTGTATGTATGCATGTATATATGCAGCAGAGCAGTATGCATGTCTGTATGTATGTATATATGCAGCAGAGCAGTATGCGTGTCTGTATGTATGTATGTATATATGCAGCAGAGCAGTATGCATGTCTGTATGTATGTATATATGCAGCAGAGCAGTATGCGTGTCTATATGTATGTATATATGCAGCAGAGCAGTATGCGTGTCTGTATGTATGTATGTATATATGCAGCAGAGCAGTATGCGTGTCTGTATGTATGCATGTATATATGCAGCAGAGCAGTATGCGTGTCTGTATGTATGCATGTATGTATGCAGCAGAGCAGTATGCGTGTCTGTATGTATGCATGCATGTATGCAGCAGAGCAGTATGCGTGTCTGTATGTATGCATGTATGTATGCAGCAGAGCAGTATGCGTGTCTGTATGTATGCATGTATGTATGCAGCAGAGCAGTATGCGTGTCTGTATGTATGCATGCAGAGCAGTATGCGTGTCTGTCTGTATGTATGTATGTATGTATGCAGAAGAGCAGTATGCGTGTCTGTCTGTATGTATGTATGCATGTATGTATGCAGCAGAGCAGTATGCGTGTCTGTATGTATGTATGCAGCAGAGCAGTGTGTGTGTGTGTCTGTATGTATGTATGCAGCAGAGCAGTATGCGTGTCTGTCTGTATGTATGTATGCAGCAGAGCCGTGTGTGTGTGTGTCTGTATGTATGCAGCAGAGCAGTATGTGTGTGTCTGTCTATATGTATGTATGTATGTAGCAGAGCAGTGTGTGTGTGTCTGTCTATATGTTTGTATGTAGCAGAGCAGTGTGTGTGTGTCTGTCTATATGTATGTATGCATGCAGAGTAGTATGTGTGTGTCTGTATGTATGTATGCAGCATAGCAGTGTGTGTCTCTGTATGTATGCATGTATGATGTGTATCTATGTATGTCAGTGTATATGACTGTATATATTTGTCTGTTTATATGTATTTTTGTGAGTTTGTCTTTAAATATGTATATGTACGTGTATGTATCTGTGTATGTGTGTGTGTCTGCGTGTGTATGGGACCCACTGAGACTCTTCCGCCCGGGGCCCACAAAAACCTGGAGCCGGCCCTGCCTGCGGTGATGAAGTCCCGCCATCCCGACCTCAGCGCTGTCACTGTCCTCCATGGTCGCCGCTTGTCACATCACCTTCTCTCGCTTCCGACCCGAGACTGACTAGCGGTGACGTCACGGGCCTCTCGCGATACTTGGCTGTGAAGGCGGCGGTCATTGAACTCAGTGACAGGGGCTGTCAGTGTGCTGGAGATCAGCGCAGGTAATGTACCTCGCTGACAGCAGCACTTGTCATGCCCTGCAGTGACCTGGGCTGACCCATTGATGTTAGCTCAGGTCACTGCATTGCTCTCCCAGCCAATGGGGAACATCCTGCTCTTCATTGACTGGGACAGTGTGGATCGTCATGGCAACCCCTTGGATTACACCAGACCTGGATTTGTTTTTCAATCTAATAAATTGGTTAAAGAGGGAATGTTTTGGGGAGTGTTTTTTCAAATAAAAATGTGTTTGTCGTCTATTTTTTTTATTACTGACTGGGTTGGTGATGTCGGGTATCTGATAGACGCCTGACCTCACCAACCCCAGGGCTTGATGCCAGGTGACATTACACACCTGGTATTAACCCCATATATTACCCCGCTTGCCACCGCACCAGGGCGCGGGATGAGCTGGGGCGAAGCACCAGGATTGGCGCATCTAATGGATGCGCCACTTCTGGGGCGGCTGCGGCCTGCTATTTTTAGGCTGGGGAGAGTCCAATAACCATGGACCTCCCTAGTCTGAGAATATCAGGCCCCAGCTGTCTGCTTTACCTTGGCTGGTGATCCAATTTTGGGGGACCCCTACGTGTTTTTTTTTTTAATTATTTATTTAATTTAAAATAACAGCGTGGGGTGCCCTCAGTTTTGGATTACCAGCCAAGGTGAGGTTGCCAGCTGTGGGCTGCAGCCGTCTGCTTTACCCTAGCTGGCTACAAAACTAGGGGGAACCCTACGTCATTTTTTTTTTTCATTTTTTTTGCTAAATACAAAGCTAAGCACCCCTTAGTGCCACATGAAAGGTACCAAAGGGTGCTCCACTTTTTCTCCACTTTTTCTCCATTTTTTTCTCCACTTTTTCTCCACTTTTTCTACATTTTTTTTCTCCATTTTTTCTCCATTTTTTCTCCACTTTTTCTTCACTTTTTCTCCACTTTTTATCCATTTTTTCTCCACTTTTTCTACATTTTTTTCTCCATTTTTTCTCCACTTTTTCTCCATTTTTACTCCACTTTTTCTCCACTTTTTCTCCATTTTTTTCTCTACTTTTTCTCCACTTTTTCTCCACTTTTTCTCCATTTTTTCTCCACTTTTTCTCCACTTTTTCTCCATTTTTTTCTCCACTTTTTCTCCACTTTTTCTCCACTTTTTCTCCACTTTTTCTCCATTTTTTTTCTCCACTTATTCTCCACTTTTTCTCCATTTTTTTCTCCACTTATTCTCCACTTATTCTCCACTTTTTCTCCACTTTTTCTCCACTTTTTCTCCACTTTTTCTCCACTTATTTTCCACTTTTTCTCCACTTTTTCTCCACTTTTTCTCCACTTTTTCTCTACTTATTCTCCACTTATTCTCCACTTTTTCTCCACTTTTTCTCCACTTTTTCTCCACTTTTTCTCCACTTATTTTCCACTTTTTCTCCACTTTTTCTCCACTTTTTCTCCACTTTTTCTCTACTTATTCTCCACTTATTCTCCACTTATTCTCCACTTTTTCTCCACGTTTTCTCCACTTTTTCTCCACTTTTTCTCCATTTTTTTCTCCACTTTTTCTCCATTTTTTTCTCCACTTTTTCTCCACTTTTTCTCCGTTCTTTTTCTATGGTCGGTCTACCCATTAGCTCTGCCATGCATACTGTAGCTCTACACCTACTGCACATGTTACTTTATGATTGACATCTCTTTCGTACCAGAGCTGTCTAAGCCTACTCTGACCCCATATTTGTCATTACTATATTATCCTTGTACTGTATTATGACATTTGTATCATGTGTTTCATTTCTTGCTGTGTTGCAATTTTTTTGCTGCATCCCAATTGTACCTCTACATTGTTCGAGTTTATGTTATTGTTCTCTCACTCTTATGTGATACTGATTATTGTCATTTTTCATGATTACATGCAGATAAGTCCAATCTGACGAAGGCTCAGGCCGAAATGTCATTTGTAACTTGTTTTGGACAAAAACATATATGCTTATGAAAAAAAATTTTTTCTTAATACGGACCAATAAAGAGTGATTTTGCATTACTATCCGTTGTGACTTACTGACTTAGTCTGGGAGATTTAGAGTGCCGAGGTTACTCACTAATTTTATCTATTATTACCTCTGAGCACCTATATACCAGTGAGCAGAGCTTCCTCTACAGTAGTTCTCCTGATTAGGCATGCCCTTACCTCATGAGCAGGGCATTGCAGCTTTGGTAGCAACCATTACGACATGGACTCTGCTGCTGTGGACCCGGGGAGAGTGAGTGCAGATTCATTGCACCCACACTCCTCACATGAAGGGTCCGCACTCCTAGAAAATGGGGGATACGTTCCCTGAGTGTCTCCCCCCCATATTCTAGACGGTCCAGAGTCGTCGTGGGACCCCTTTATTTTTTTTCTTACAATAAATTGGTGAAAGAGGAAATGTTTTGGGGACTGTTTTTTCAAATAAATTTCTTTTGTCGATTTTTTGTTTTTGTTAGTACTGACAGTTTATGATGTTGGGTATCTAATAGATGCCATGACATCACAAACTGCTGGGCTTGATCTCAGGTGACTTTACAGCTAGTATCAACCCGATTTATTACCCCGTTTGCCACTGCACCAGGGCACGGGATGAGCTGGGGTGAAGCGCCAGGATTGGCGCATCTAGTGGATGCGCCACGTCTGGGGTGCCTGCGGCCTGCTATTTTTAGGCTGTGAAGGCCCAATAACTATGGACCTTCCCACCCTGAGAATACCAGACCACAGCTGTCCGCTTTACCTTGGCTGGTGATCCAATTTGGGGGGGACCCTACTTTTATTGTGTAATTATTAATATTTATAAAATAATTATAAAAAAGAGCCTGAGGGGACCTCCACATTGGATCCCCAACCACGGTAAAGCTGCCAGCTGTGGTTTTCAGGCTACAGCCGTCTGCTTTACCCTAGCTGGCTATCAAAAATGGGGGGACCCAATGTCATTTTTTTTTTTAACCATTTTTTAAATAGAAAAAATTAATGGGCTTCCCTGTATTTTGATTGCCAACCAAGGTAACGGCAGGCAGATGGGGGTGGCAACCCATAGCTGTCTGCTTTATCTGCGCTGAAAATCAAAAATACCGCGGAGCGCTACGTCATTTTTTTAAAGATTTATTTTTACAGCACTGTGATGTCTAGCAATCAAAATACAGGGAAGCCCATTTTATTTTTAGTTATTTAAATAAATAATTAAAAAAAATATATATGGGCTCCCGCTGCATTTTTTGTATTGCTAGCTAAGGGTAATCCAAGCAGCTACTGGCGGCTAACCCCCACTGCTTGGTGTTACCTTCACTGGCAATGGAAAATCCAGGGAAGCATTTTTTATTTTTTTTGCCAAAAAACTACAAAAAAAAGGACGTGAGCTTCGCCATATTTTTGTATGCTAGCCAGGTACAGCAGGCAGCCACGGGCTGCCTCCAACCCCCAGTTGCCTATTTGTACCCGGCTGGGAACCAAAAATATAGGGAAGCCCGTTTTTTTTTAATTATTTCACTTATTTCATGAAATAATTAAAAAACAAATGACGTGGGCTTCGCCCCATTTTTGTGTCCAGCCGGTTACAACTAGGCAGCTGGGGATTGGAATCCGCAGCACAGGTTAGCCCGAGGTTTCTGGGCCCCTCTACTGCGGATTTCAGTCCGCAGCCGCCCCAGAAAATGGCGCTCTCATAGAAGCGCCATCATCTGGCGCTGTATCCAACTCTTCCAACAGCCCTGGAGCCGGGTGGCTTGTTGGGTAATCATGAGTTAATACTGGCTTTGTTTTACTAGCCAGTATTAAGCCAGAGATTCTTAATATCAGGCACGTTTGACCCGGCCATTAAGAATCTCCAATAAAGGGTTAAAAAAAACACCACACAGAGAAAAAATACTTTAATAGAAATAAATACACAGACACATTAGAGACTCCATCTTTATTACCCCCTGTCAGCCCTCCACGATCCTGCTCTTCTGTCTTCTTTCTTTCTAGTGTAGTAGTAGTGACGATTGTAGTGAGGATGAGATTCACCAGCTCATCACTTGGGGCTGGGGAACCTCCATCCTCACTACAATGCTCACTACAATCCTCACTAGTGTAGTAGTAGTGACGATTGTAGTGAGGATAAGGTTCACCAGCTCATCACTTGGGGCTGGGGAACCTCCATCCTCACTACAATGCTCACTACAATCGTGCAGCCTTCACTCCGTGAGTGATCAGTGCTGGCTGTCAGCGGTAACAGCGGTAACGCTGACAGACGTGTTACCATAGCAACGGTGCTCTCGGAGCCGCGGTTAGCGGTGACATCACCGCTAACTGCGTTGCTATGGCAACGGTGATCTCCGTTAATGACCGGCTGTGACAGCCGGTCCCTAACGGAACGGGGAGTCGACCGTGTGCTAGAGCATGTCGCCGGTACACGGCGATACACATATGTGCACCGTGTACCGGAGAGATGCACTCGCAGGTCCTACATGACGTGTCATAGTCATGTGACCAGTCTGTAGCCAATGAGATAATAGCCACGTGACTGGTCACATGGCTATACTGACGTCACGACAGGTCCTGCATCTCTGCTGGCAGTGCCGGTCACGGGAGGATTCAGCGATCATCGGATGGAATAGCGGCAGGAGACAGAGTGCAGAAGGGATCGCGAGGACCGGTAAGTGTTATGGCAATGTTTATTAACTGTTTGTGTACATTTATCATGCATTTTTATGTGTTTGTGATTGCCTCCCATTCTAGCCTATACGTTCGAGTTCGGTTCGTCGAACGTTCGACGAACCGAACTCGAACGGGACCCCCGTTCGGCGAGCCGACCTCGAGCCGAACCGGGACCGGTTCGCTCATCTCTAGTCTACACCTCTTTGAGTGATTGCCGTGAGTTTGAGTTTGGGTTTTCTCCCATCTGTTTATTTGTGTGGGGTTGATCACTCCGGTCCTGGCCCTTTCCTGAGTGGAGGGAGGGGGACCACTAGACCAGGGTTGATCAGGAGCTAGGGCAAGGGAGGTGGCCCAAACATCATCACCTTCAAATGTACCTTTGTGATAAAGGTCAGCTAGGATTCCCCTAGCCTGAGGGACAGTTTAGGCTCCCCTGTTCCTAGTGATTTTGTTTATTCCCGTATGTTTATTTGTGTGGGATTCCTGACTCCTGTCCCGACCATCTCCACACTGAAGGGAGGGGGGCCACTAGACCAAGGTTGTTCAGAAGCTAGCGTCAGAAAGGTGGCCCAAATATCACCAACTTCAGATGTATCTTTGAGATCAGGGTCAGCCTGGTTTCTCCTAGCCTGAGGGCCAGTTCAGGCACCTCTGTTCCTAGTGATTTTGATTTATCCTGTTTATTTGTTTGGGATTTATGACTCCTGTCCTGGCCCTCTCCAGGGTGGAAGGAGTCCACTAGACTAGGTTTGGTCAGGAGCTAGGATCAGGAAGGCATCCCAAATATCGCCACCTTCGGGTGTCTCTTTGTGATCAGGGTCAGCCAGGGTTCCCTTAGCCTGAGGGCCAGTTTAGGCTACCTTTCTCCTAGTGATTTTGTTTTTTCTCATCTATTTATTTGTGTGGGATTAATTACTCCTGTCCTGGCCCTCTCCAGGGTGGAGGGAGGCCACTAGACCAGGGTTCATCAGGAGCTAGGATCACGAAGGCGGCCCAAATATCGCCACATTTGGGTGTATCTTTGGGATCAGGGTCAGCCAGGGTTCCCTTAGCCTGAGGGCCAGTTTAGGCTCCCCTGTTCCTAGTGATTTTGTTTTTTCCCATTTTTTTTTTGTGGGGGATTAATTACTCCTGTCTCAGTCCTCTCCTGGGTTCTGGGAGGAAGATGGCCACTAGACCAAGGTTGTTCAGAAGCTAGGGTGAGGAAGGTGGCCAAAACATCGCCACCTTCAGACGTATCTTTGGGACCAGGATCAGCCAGGGTTCCCTTAGCCTGAGGGCCCGTTTAGGTACCCCTGTTCCTAGTGATCCCTGCACACCCTGTGACACCAAATTCAGCAATATGTCAAGGTTTTTGTACCTTGGTAGATCATCATTATCTTTAAGCACCAAAACGAATTGTCAATGTGCATGATGTGGGACAGTGACAATTTAGTAGTTTGTAGTCTCCCCACTTTTTGCAGGACAGTAGATGTCACCACTGCTTGAACCAATTGTGTGGTATCACTGTTAGTGGCTATGTGCCAAACAGAGGCATGTAATAGTGATGTTACTGTCCACTATAGTCTATCTACACCAATATCCGGAGTCTTCTGCCTGATTCGGGCATGCTTTATTGTCGAGATATGGACTCTATGTTTTTGCCTATAGTGATTCCTGAGAATTTCTTTTGTAATTATGAGTCAAATACAGATAGTTTAAACTCGTCAACTTAATGATCAACATCTTGTCAGTTGGATATTATTTTGCTGAACTGTAGAAGGCTGTGAAAAGGGCTGCAAAAAATAATACTTTTGTAACGCCCTGGCAAAACCAGGTAGTCACACATAGGCCCCCGCATAACACCTTCCCTCACCTAGGTTACACACAGCCGACCTGAAACCCTAGCCACCCCCCTCAGGGCAAGACAGGCACACCAGTGGGTGGGACCAGGTAGTTAGGAAACGCCCACCTAGGGGTCTAGACAGCCCGGGGCGGGAAAAACAGGCAGATGAGTTAACGTTCAAGTGCAAGTTGGAGGTGCCAATTTGACAGGTGCCAGGGTCGGAGCTCTGACACCTTGACTAGGTGGCAGACGGTGGTCTCCGTCAGCAGGAGACGGGAAGATGGCTCGGCAGATCCGAGGTGGACCGGGACAGGGTTGTAGCCTGCCTGTACCGACACCGGAGACCCGACCGGAAACCGTGCACAGAGGGGGTACTCGGACCCTGAAGCCAGGACCGGAACCAACGGCCTAGCTAATCAACCAATTGAGGGCAGGATTATAGGTCCTGTCCCAATCAAAGTTCCAAAAGCAGACAACCACTCACAGAGCGGGATAGGGCAACCGCGAGGGCCCGGTAGATCCCACGAGTCAGCGTCAGCGGGCACAACTCCTCAGGTACACAACAAGCTGGGAGCGGACTCCTGTGTTCCATACCGGGAAGTCCAACACAAACAAACACAGTGCAGAGGGATAAGACGGCGACCACCAGCCCGAGGGGGCAACCAGAGTACAACCGGCCGTGGAGGCCGGCCACCAGCAGCTTGGTTTACCAAAGGCTTGTGTGATTCAACTGTGAGTAACCAAACATCTCAGGAAAAAACCGTTATAGATAATGATTAAGGGATCATAAACTGTATACCGTGAGAAAAAACCCTTAAAAATTCAAATCTTTAATAATAAAGTTTAAAATGTATATCCCAACATGAATAACACACACATGTATACATACAACAAAAAAGGAAAAAAAGTGCTGCAGTGCAGACTGGGAGTGGTCAACGCCCCTTCACTTCTCCCTACCTAGCCTGCGGAGGTCGGCACCCTAGATTGCGTAAAGGCGCCCCCGCTCACCGTCGGCTCGCCCTCCTTTCCCTGCACTAATTTAAGAAGTGCAGCTAGTCTGGGAATATAGGAGTGCTCAATTAAAATATTGCTGCACTGCAAAAATTTACAGGGTTGCAAAGAATGTCTATTGATATCTGGCACACATGTGGGTGTGACTCTACAGAAATGCTGAAATGACTGATACAATGTAGTATGAGATGCTTGAGATTAGAATAACCACCTCAACATGAAATTCATCAGTGGACACCGTGCACCCGTTCGGATGTAGCCCCTAGAGCCACCTATATGGATATCAATTGTCCTGTGCATTCAATAAAAGCACATATTGTGGTGCTAAGAAAACAGGTTACTACAATGTACGCAACAGACTCTGATAAGCCTTGCCTTCGCCTGCTCCCACAAAAAAATCAATGAGAGTCAATCAATAACTCAACACATGACTCCACAGTAGGCACACAAATGGATGGTTCACAGATATAATGACATACTTGGCCATAGCATGGAATAAACTATAACTCCAGTCTATTCACTGTAGATGTAACAATAACATATCAAAGGTACTTAGCTTTTAGGTGTGAATTTGGACAAATCGCCAGATCAACGCTAATGCTTCAGTGTAGTCACTGGAAAAAAGGCCCAGTTTGGGAACCGCTAGCTCGACGCGTTTCCCCCTGGCACACAGTCCCGCCAAGGTTCATCAGGTTCCATGCTATGGCCAAGTATGTCATTATATCTGTGAACCATCCATCTGTGTGCCTACTGTGGAGTCATGTGTTGAGTTATTGATTGACTCTCATTGATCAAGTGCAGACTAGCTGCACTTCTTAAATTAGTGCAGGGAAAGGAGGGCGAGCCGACGGTGAGCGGGGGCGCCTTTACGCAATCTAGGGTGCCGACCTCCGCAGGCTAGGTAGGGAGAAGTGAAGGGGCGTTGACCACTCCCAGTCTGCACTGCAGCACTTTTTTTCCTTTTTTGTTGTATGTATACATGTGTGTGTTATTCATGTTGGGATATACATTTTAAACTTTATTATTAAAGATTTGAATTTTTAAGGGTTTTTTCTCACGGTATACAGAGTAACCAAACATCCCCTGTTACGTCCGGGCGCGCAGGCCCCTGCCATCGCCATCCCTTGCACCAAGCCATCCGGTCCCGGGGCAACCATCCCTATCCATGGAGGGGTTAACATCCAGCTGCCATCACACCTTCCCCGGGTATCCTGCATCAGCAGCGGTGGTGTCCCACTTCACCACACACCGTGGGTGGTGTCACAAACTGTATACGGCCAAGCCCATACAACTACGTCCCCCTTTTCATTTGGCATGTCCGTGTGACCCCCGGGTCTGGAGGATCCCTCGAGCCACACAGCGGGTTTGGATCCGAGCAGCTTGGCTGCTACAGGCCTGGGGGCGGCACACTCTCCATAAAACTCATGTGTCCCATTGCCATCACCGTCTTCCATCCAGATCTACACGCCTTCTTTTTCCATTTTCTCCCGTCATCTTCTTCAGTCTCTTTGGACTTTTGCCATTGAATAAGCCTCTAACATCACATTGTGATATCACAATGTTAACCAATGCATTGTGCGAAGCCCAGTCAGTCCCTTTGGTGACATATATCATAATGTTGTGATGTCAAGTCACACACTGTGTAGTCAGAGGTCTACCCAATACCATAAACTCTGGCACAAGGTGAAGAAGATTGAAGATGACGTTGGACAATGGAACAGATGGATTGAAAAGACAGTGTGGTGAGAAGGACTGGATGGCAGACTGCAGAGGCAGCATGACAGGTGAGAGTCGAGGTGAGGATAAGAGACCCCAAAACATACAATTTGCATTAAATTACTTTGGTATGATTTGATTTTCCCATTCAAATTTGAGTAATCTTCTGATCCTGAATGTCAGCAGATTCAGTCTATTATGGTGGCGGCAGGACTCTTGGTCTTCAATCATTGCAAACACCTCATGGCAAAAAACTCGCATCACTGTCGCATGCAGTATGATACAGTAGTGATGCAATTTTTTTTACCATGAGGTGTAGATTAGGTGCAGGAATACGGTGTAAAAATTTCAGCACCAAATCTGGCAAAAAATGCACAAAACAGTTTTATCGTGCAATTTTTAGTTTTTGCACAGAAAAGAAAATAAGTTCCTAAGCTTGAAGATTGGATAGGGAATAATGACACTCGAACAATGGTGGGCCGAGGAGAACAGAATGGTGTTTAATAGAGACAAATGCAAAGTCCTACACCTGGGTAAAAGAAATGTAAAAAGCATATATAGTATGGAAGGAATAGAATTAGGTTATAGCACCGGGGAAAAGGACTTGGACATAATAGTAGATCCCAGATTTACCATGAGCCAACAATGCGGTGCTGCAGCTAAAAAAGCCAAAAAAATTCTATGATGGATCAAGACAAGTATTGAATCTAGATCAAGAAAGGTCATTTTTCCCCTATACTCTGCCCTGGTCAGACCCCACCTGGAATACTGTGTTTGGTTCTGGGCGCCTCAATTCAAGAAAGACATCGATATATTGGAGCAAGTCCAGAGAAGAGCAACCAAGATGGTAGAAGGTCTGCAAACCATGTCATATGAAGAATGGCTAAAAGAACTAGGGATGTTTAGTTTGCAAAAAAGAAAGCTGAGAGGAGACTTAATAGCGGTCTACAAATATCTGAAAGGTAGTCACAGTTCAGAGGGAACCACCCTATTCTCATAAGCACAAGGAAGTGCAAGAAGCAATGGGATGAAACTAAAAGGAAGGAGATTCAGATTAGACATTAGGAAAAAATTTTGACAGTGAGGGCAGTCAGGGAGTGGAACAGGCGACCACGAAAGGCAGTGAGAGCGGTCAGAGAGTGGAACAGGCTACCACGAGAGGTGGTCAGAGCGGTCAGAGAGTGGAACAGGCTACCACAGGAGGCAGTGAGGGCAGTCAGAGAGTGGAACAGGCTACCACGGGAGGCAGTAAGGGCAGTCAGAGAGTGGAACAGGCGACCACAGGAGACAGTGAGGGCAGTCAGGGAGTGGAACAGGCTACCACGGGAGGCAGTGAGGGCAGTCAGTGAGTGGAACAGGCTACCATGGGAGGCAGTGAGGGCAGTCAGAGAGTGGAACAGGCTACCATGGGAGGCAGTGAGGGCAGTCAGAGAGTGGAACAGGCGACCACGGGAGGCAGCGAGGGCAGTCAGGGAGTGGAACAGGCTACCACGGGAGGTAGTGAGGGCAGTCAGGGAGTGGAACAGGCTACCACGGGAGTCAGTGAGGGCAGTCAGAGAGTGGAACAGGCTACCACGGGAGGCAGTGAGGGCAGTCAGAGAGTGGAACAGGCTACCACGGGAGGCAGTGAGGGCAGTCAGAGAGTGGAACAGGCGACCATGGGAGGCAGTGAGGGCAGTCAGGGAGTGGAACAGGCTACCACGGGAGGTAGTGAGGGCAGTCAGGGAGTGGAACAGGCTACCACGGGAGGCAGTGAGGGCAGTCAGAGAGTGGAACAGGCGACCCACGGGAGGCAGTGATCTCTCCATCAAAGGAAATCTTCAAGCAGAAGCTGGATAAACATATCGCTGGGATGATTTAGGAAAACCTGCACTGCCAAGGGGTTGGACACGATGGCCTTTGAAGTCCCTTCCAACTCTACCGTTCTATGGTTCTATGAAATTTGCCTACAGTGGGGAAAAAAATGTATTTATTCAGCCACCAATTGTGTAGGTTCTCCCCGTTAAAAAGATGAGAGGCCTCTTATTGACATCATAGGTGACCACAACAATAAGAGAAAAAATGAGAAACAAAATCACCGCGTCTGATTTGACAAGATTTTTTTTTTTTTGCAAATTATGGTGGAAAATTAGTATTTAGTAATTTAATATTCACCATCTGCTAGTACGTCAAGGGATGCAGTTGCAGCGGGAGGTCATAGAGTCCGTCCATCCAGCTCACCAGGCTGCACGAGCCACAGCCATGTTAAGGAAGTGGGTCCGAAATGGCAGGATAAGCCACTCTATTACGGCCGTCCCTGCAGAGACGAGCCAGATACTGAAGTTGATGTGTTTGAGAGATGTTAATGATTATGATGATGACAAGTCTGTTTCCTTCCTGACCAAGCAGAGCACACAGCCCATTTAGGTGAACAGGACGCAGATCTACGGCAGCTGAAATGTATCACCACCTACCACCCACACCCCTCTGCCTCCCGTGTCTGTACTGTGCCGGGGTGGGTTGAGGACCGCTATGATCCTCGACCACGACTTCCCCTCCCTAGAGAACATTATTTATAAAGAAAAAAAGAAATATTATATAAAAATGACCGAAAATGAATAGACATGGGACAGCGTCAACAGGCAGTTCTTCACCATGATTTCATATGGAGGTACAAAGATGCACAATATTTATTGTATTTTATTAGAAAATGATCCATACACCAGCTATAGAGGGGTTAACTCCAAGAAACATTTCTAGTGGGGAAGAATGAAAAGTCATGAAGCACCACTGGGAGCACCATGGTTAATATTCTTGCCGAAATGTGGATCCATTTTTAATTTAAATTGAGTATTCACTCAAATTGTTGCTTTTCCACTAATTCTAGAACAGTTTTTCTTTTTCTCCCGTGACTCTCCGTTCCAAAGTAATGTCTTTCCGTAATTAGAGGTACAAATTTTCCCTTCAAGAATTGGGCGTATACCAGAGAGCTTCCTCGTGGGTGTTGCTGTGTTTTGATTGGCTCATTTCAGAGGAGCAAAAGAAAACTCCCACAAGAAGCTCTGTTGTATATGCCTAGTTAGTCGAAAGAAAAATTTGCATCACTATGGAACGGAGGGGCACAGAAAAATAAGAAAAACTGTTCCAGATTCAGTGACCGTCTCAGTTTGAGGAGGTACTCAGTATAAATGGAAAAAATCCAAGCCTATTTTTAACCCCTTTACCTCTAAGCCTGTTTTTTTGCCATTTTTTTTAATTCTGACCATTGCCACTTTGACAGGTGATAACTCCTAAGCTTCAATGGATCTCGGTGATTCTAAGAATGTTTTTTCATGACATATTATACTTCATGATAGATAAATTTAAGACACTATTTCTTGTGATTATTTTTTTTCGAAAATATTGGAAATTTAGCAAAAATTTTGCAATTTTCAAACTTTGAATTGCCCTTAAACCAGTGTCTTATGTCACATTAAATAGTTAATAAAAAACATTTCCTACTTGTCTACTTTACGTCAGCCCAATTTCTGAAACACTTTTTTTTTCTCTTAGGAAATTAGAAGGTTCAAAGTGTATAAGCAATTTCTAATTTTTCCTCCAAAATTTACAAAATATTTTTTTTTAGGGACCACATCACTTTTGAAGTGACTTTAAGAGGCCTAGGTGTGAAAAAATACCCGAAAGTGACTCCATTGAAAAACTGCACCCCTCACACTGCCTCAAAACCACATCCAAGAAGTTAGGCGCTTTATAGTAACCAAAGCAATGTGGAAGGAAAAAAATGAAAATGTAACTTGTTTTCCCACAAAAATGTTACTTTAGCCCCATATTTTGCATTTTCACAAGGGTAACAAGAGAAAATACACCAAATAATTTCTTGTGCAATTTCCCCTGAGTACACCAATACCCCATATGTGGTAGAAATCTACTGTTTGGGTGAACAACAGGGTTCGGAAGGGAAGGAGGTCCATTTGAATATTATACTGCAAAATTCTCTGGGATAGCAGACAACATGTCCGGTTTGGAGAGCGCTGATGTACCTAAACAGTGAAACTCCCCCACAAGTGACCTGATTTTGGAAACTAGACACCTCAAGTAATTTATCTAGATGTTTGGTGAGCACCTAGGTGCTTTCTAAAAGTTTATAACATTGAGCTGTAGCAATGAAAAAAAAATCCCCACAAATTTTTAACCACAAAATTGTTGCTTCAACCCCAAATTTTTCATTTTCACTAAAGTAACAGGAGTTAATGGACCATACAGTTTGTTGAGCAATTTCTCATAAGTACGTCAATATTACATTTTTGGTCGATAACTAATTTTGAGCCACAGTGCAAATTGCAGAATGGAAGGAATGCCATATTTGCCTTCAGATTTAGGTGGAATGGTGCCAGAGTAGCACAAACACAATTTCTCCTGAATGTGGCTATACCCCACATGTGACTGTGCAGTACTGTTTGGCCGCGCCGCAGGCACTGGGAGGAAAGGAACGCCATTTGATTTTTGGAGCACATATTTTCCAACAATAATTTTGCAGACTTCCTTTGCAGAACCCCTAAGTGCAAGAACAACAGAAATCCCCTCAAATTACCAAATATTGGAAATACGCACGTCTGGAATTCATCTATGGGTAGAGTCATTATTTGGTCTCTGTAAATCACTAATGGAATCAAACGGAGTGAATGTTGCATAATTAAAAATTGCAAATAAGTTCTTGTTGTGCCCAGTACATTATAGTGCCCGAACATTGTGCCCAGCTCGTGCTTCTGGAAACCTGCACCCTGTAAATTTAGTGGACTCTCCTCCCTACATTAATGCCAAACAGTGCATGCTAAATTAAAGCCTACATATGATCATTGGCTATTGATTAAACCATAAATAACTATCCAATTGGACGAAGCTTTCTTGCGAAACGCGTCGAGGTGCAGGGCAGTGTGGTCGGGTTCGGTACTATGGCTACAGCGGGTCTGTATTATCAGACAACCACTTTAACCTTTATCTAATCTAGGGCATTGTCCCTGTACTATCTTATGGCTCAGTGTCCATGGTAAATCTATATGGTTGATGCTACTTTATAACTCTAATATGTAATTATGTAATCTTTACTGCCTGCTATTTTTGGTTACAGCCTTGACTACGTATGTATGCATTTGGTTAAAACTGATCATATTTGCTTATATTAATCAGCTGTACCTTCTTTCTTGCTGGCTGTCAAGACTTGCTTTTATAGATACAATATCCACAACCATGTTCACTCTATGACTGCCTGCAACTCTGACTGCAATTTTGGCTGTTCATTCTGCTTAATTAATTATAATCAGGAGGCAAGATATTGACCTCTTTCATGCCTATTCCATGGTAATCTATGCCAATAAGCTGCACCATTTTTGCTGGCTGTCAGGACTGATCTATATGTGTTACCCATATTTTGTGGAGCAAAGGTTTCATATCTATTGCACTCTAAGCTGCTATACTAATGATGTAATTTAAAAATTGTTATCTATTCATAAATCTATATGCTGACATAACTGAGCCTGTGATATATAATCATGACCGCTGCATAATATTCCATGTGAATGATATTGTTTGACTGACCCCACTGCCCTGTTTGACTTTTAGTACGGTGGTTTGCACATCTATATATATAATTGCCTTATTCTGTCTGTCTGTCTGTCTGTCTGTCATGCTCCAAAATTGTGTCCTTACGGTGACACAAAGCTGATTGGCCGCTGGGCTCGCCATGGCCCCGCCCCCCCACACTGATTGGCCGCTCGCCCAGGCTGCGCCCCCACACGGATTGGCCAGCCGCTCGCCCAGGCTCCGCCCCCCCCACAGATTGGCCTCTCGCCCCGGCACCCTGCAGGCATTGGCAACTCGGCCACGCCACGCCCCGCCCCCCTCACGCAATGCACGCTAGCCCCGCGCATTCCCCGAACCGACACGGTCACGGAGCCACGACTCACAGGTGAGTACTGTACCCCCGGGAGCCCACATCAGCGTACGCCGCAAACCCAGCCGACACATACCCTCGCATTGCTGGGCCTGGCCGGCGTATGCTGGTGTGGGCTCCCGTGCGAGCGGGGGACGAGATACGCTGGTAACCATGCTAGCATAGTTACCAGCGCATCAAGGTCCTGCAGCGGCGTAACATACACACATGCACAGACATAACAACAGACACACATCAGATCACACTCACTCTCACACACACCTCACACACACATCACATCGCATCCACACACTCACAACATCCTGGGATATCGCTTGCTTCTCTGCGCCGATACTGTGCTGTGAGCTTCCAGGACCTGCCAGAGGATCACATGGCCAGAAGCATGTGGTATCTCCGGATGTTGTGAGTGTGAGCGCGTATGTGTAATATTGTCAGTGTGTGTGTGAGAGTATGCGATCGGGTGTGTGTGAGTGTGTGTGTGTGTGCGTGAGTGTATGCGATCGGGTGTGTGTGTGAGTGTATGCGATCGGATCTGTGAGTGTCGGCAGAGGAGCACGGCGTGCTGGAGGAGGCTGGGAGGAGAGAGGCTGATCCTGGGAAAGGCTGGGAGGGGGAGGGGGGAGGCTGAGAGAAGAGAGGCTGGGGGAGGCTGAGGCTGGGGTAGGTTGGAAGGAGAGAGGCTGATGCTGGGGACAGAAAAGGCTGATGCTGGGAGGAGAGAGGCTGATCCTGGGGAAGGCTGGGAGGGGGAGGAGGAGGCTGAGAGAAGAGAGGCTGTGGGAGGCTGAGGCTCGGGTAGGCTGGAAGGAGAGAGGCTGATGCTGCGGGCAGAGAGGCTGATGCTGCGGGCAGAAAGGCTGATGCTGTGGGCAGAGAGGCTGATGCTGGGGCAGCATGGGGGATGGAGCACGATGGGGGGTGCGCAGCATGGGGGATGGAGCATGATGGGGGGTGCGCAGCATGGGGGATGGAGCACGATGGGGGGTGCGCAGCATGGGGGATGGAGCACGATGGGGAGTGCGCAGCATGGGGGATGGACCACGTTTGGGAGTGCGCAGCATGGGGCATGGAGCACATTTGGGAGTGCGCAGCATGGCGGATGAACCACGTTTGGGAGTGCGCAGCATGGCGGATGGAGTACGTTTGGGAGTGCGCAGCATGGCGGATGGACCACGTTTGGGAGTGCGCAGCATCGCGGATGGAGCACGTTTGGGAGTACGCAGCATGGCGGATGGAGCACGTTTGGGAGTGCGCAGCATGGCGGATGAACCACGTTTGGGAGTGCGCAGCATGGCGGATGGAGTACGTTTGGGAGTGCGCAGCATGGCGGATGGACCACGTTTGGGAGTGCGCAGCATGGCGGATGGACCACGTTTCAGAGTGCGCAGCATGGCGGATGGAGCACGTTTGGGAGTGCGCAGCATAGCGGATGGACCACGTTTGGGAGTGCGCAGCATGGCGAATGGAGCACGTTTGGGAGTACGCAGCATGGCGGATGGAGCATGTTTGGGAGTGCGCAGCATGGCGGATGGAGCATGTTTAGGAGTGCGCAGCATGGCGGATGGAGCACGTTTGGGAGTGCGCAGCATGGCGAATGGAGCACGTTTGGGAGTGCGCAGCATGGCGGATGGAGCACCTTTGGGAGTGCGCAGTATGGCTGATGGAGCACGTTTGGGAGTGCGCAGCATGGCGGATGGAGCACGTTTGGGAGTGCGCAGCATAGCGGATGGAGCACGTTTGGGAGTGCGCAGCATTGCAGATGGAGCACGTTTGGGAGTGCGCAGCATGGGGGATGCAGCACGATGGGGAATGCGCAGCATAGGGGATGGAGCACGATGGGGAATGCGCAGCATGGGAGAATGCGCAGCATAGGGGATGGAGCACGATGGGGAGTGTGCAGCATGGGGGATGGAGCACGATGGGGGGTGTGCAGCATGGGGGATGGAGCACGATGGGGGGTGCGCAGCATGGGGGATGGAGCACGATGGGAGGTGCGCAGCATGGGGGATGGGGCACGATGGGAGGTGCACACCTCCCCCCAACACACACACACGCGCACTGCACAACACACCACACACACACACACACACACTGGGAACCACAGAACCACAAACACCGCCCTACACAGACACCCACACACACAGACAACGCCGCACACACACAACACTCAACACACAAACACCGCGGCATACATAAATATACGCACATACCGCACAACACACACATTGCACAAAACATACCTCCCCCAAAACACACCACACACACACAAACCGTGCAACACACACACAACGCTACAGACACACAGCGCTCCACAAACAATGCAACACATGCAACACACATACAACACCGCTCTCACCCCCCGCCACACCCAGACAACACCCAGAACATGTACAGCCCCTACACAAACACTTAGCAACTACACGCAACAACATCTAATATATATAACAAAAATTATACATTAACTACACAATAAATTCTAGAATACCCGATGCGTAGAATCGGGCAACCTTCTAGTGTTTTTAATAACACTGTTTGTCTATACTGTGTGCCCTCATAAATATTAATATTGTTAATAAAGATTTGTATATAACTTTTTAAAAAAAAAGACGTGTGTCCAATTGGATAGTTATTTATGGTTTAATCAATAGCCAATGATCATATCTAGGCTTTAATGTAAATTTTGGGATCATGGTTTAAAAATATTGGAACTTATGACATTATGGATCCTATTCAATTAATGGTGTAAGTGCATGCTAAATGTGGTTTAGGCACATTGTGGGGCTCAGAAGGGGGGTTGTTTGGATTTGGTAGCACGGGTTTTGCTAGATTTCTTTTTTAAGGGGGGAGTCATAGCATTTTTTTATAACCTTTGTGTTACAAGTAAGTAAAATGGAAGCCCCCTATATTTTTGTTAACAGATGATGGACTTGAGTGGGAACTTGTGTTTTGTAGGTTGGATTGAATGCTATTTGGCGATTTGGGTACAAACATTTTTGGATTAGTTCACATTTATCCTGTGCTCTATGCTAAGTACTTACATCAGGGTTTCCATCAACATCTCTGAAATACATGATTCAGGTGAAAGCCCCGATGTTACTCCGGCCGTGTTCTTGAGCTGTATGTGCCACCCCTACAGCTGTAAGGGCCCCAGAGCTGTGTGTGCAGCCCCCCAGATCTCTATGCCATCCACCCCAATAATGTGTATGCCCCCCAGAGCTGTATGCCACCCCAGTGACATCTATGCTTTCTAGTACTGTTATGCTCCTCATAATATGTATGCCCCCCAGTATTGTTTATGCCCCCCAGTAATGTCAATGCTCTAGCCGCTCCTGTGATGTATATACTGTAGCCCGCAGCCACTCCTGTGATGTATATACTGTAGCCCCAGCTCCTCCTGAGATGTATGTACTGTTGCCCCCAGCCTCTCCTGTGATGTATACACTGTAGCCTAGCCCCTCCTGTGATATATATAGAGCAGTGTCAGTGTGCACTGTGCACAGCCATATTTGTTAAAGTGATGGCCTTTCAGCAGTGGCCTGCACAGCCACATGCCTGGGAGGAGCTGGATGGGAGACAAGCGGGGGAGGTGAGTGGGGCTGCTGCTGTCTATCTCATATTAAAAATATCTCTAATGTGTCTGTGTGTGTCTGTATGATGTGTATCTATGTATGTCACTGTATGTGACTGTGTATATATTTATGTCTATTCATATTTATTTTTTTGTTAATTTGTCTTCAAATATGTATATATGTATGCCTTTATGTGTACTTATCTGTATGTGAGTGCCTGTGCATGGGGCCCACTGAGACTCTTTCACCCGGGGCCCACGAAAATCTGAAGCCGATCTTGCTGGGAGGTGCAGAATCTGCAGAGTCAGTGTAAGTGTGAAGTAAATGATCTGTGATATAATGGAGTATACACTGCAAACAAGGAGAGGCAATATTAAACCTCTCAGTTCTCTCATTCTCACTCCATCTCCTCTCTCTTGTCTCTCATTCTCTCTTCCCCTCTATTTTTGGTAATAATAGTCATCAAACCTGGTGAATGTAAATTTCAAAAGATCTGCTCATCTGTAGCTAAAAGGTTCCCTTTAAAGCCATCTGATGTCTTTTTCAGTGCTTACACCTCCTTCATCACCCCCATGGATGTCTGCTGCTGATTATTACTGTGCCCAGTACTGCTACTACACTACTTAAACCCTGATAAAATGAGGAACATGAGAAATCTTTTTACCATATCAGGTTGTCATCATTCCAGGGCGTGAGATGCTTCAGTGGCAGACTAGGTGCCCCTTCCAGCAGCTTTAGAAGCATGAAAGCTCAGGCCAAAAGAGTAGTAATGACAATTCCTGAACCATGCCTGAACCATGATCATGCCAAACCAGGGGGTCAGGACCGGCCCTCTGGAAACACCAACACCCAAGCAAGAATAATTGTTAATGTTTTTCATATGCAGAATGTTTTCTAATTGCTGATATTTGCTTGCCTTGAAATGTTTTGATGACCTGTGACTGGTAATGTTGAAAATGTTTGAAACATTTTGAAATTATTGCTGCCTCCCATAAAGGGAAGGATGTGTTCTTGCTAACCTGCTACATGCATATAAAAATTGTGGTGTTAACGGTGTTTTGTTGCAGCCCGGGAGTGCTGCCATTTGCTGTGGGGAAATGTGGCGCTCCTGAGGCTCTGGTTGCCACAAGGTACTGCACCTCAATTAAGGTGCGATATTCATCTCAGGTAAGGGGGGGTTAATCACTGGTGTTCCACATTCACACACTACATACAGCTTAGGAGCCTTCTCACAGGGTGGGATGGCTCAGGGTAGGCAGGGGGTGGCCATCACGATTCATGGGACTCCCTGGTCACTGAAGCCAGCCACCTGGGGGCGGGTCCACTTTGGGGTAGAGGTAGGTGCAGCACACTCATACACTCAGATCCGTCAGGACCATAGTTCTGACAAGACACCTCTGGAACTCTTGGACTTGACTGGGCCCAGGGCTTGGAGCAGGAGCTCAGCCCGGGTACCTAACTGTTGAGGTGGACATCCTAGAAAAAGGACATTCTCTCTCTCTCTCTCTCTCCAAACACTGGTGGTGGCCCCCTTACTTGCTAGAGATTGACCGGAGCCCACGACAACAGAGACCAGCACCTGGGTGCAGCTTTAAATCAGTGAGTAAAAGAACCTGCAACCACAGTTGCCGACTCAGACTCTGATGAACGTCGCCGTCGCCCCGCGTTCCGGCGCTCCCAGGCGATGGCCAGACCCCCGTCATCCAACCTGGGCACGCTCTGCCTGTAGGGAGCAATATCATCCTGGCTGCCATAACACCTGCCCCGGTGTGGAATTCTGCAGCAGCGTCTACTCCCTGGCCGCCCACCACAGGTGGCGTCACGACAAACTCTCACAACCACCCCACTTTCCCTTCATTTGGTGTACGCCTCGGACCCGTGACATCACCTGACCCGATCCGCGACTGCCCGGCAATGAGTACGTTACCACCTGCCCCGTGGGGCACTACATCTCCCCCCAAGGAACTAGAAAGTTGTAAAGGATGCTGGGATAATTTCATTGAGGGTACATTCAGACGACTGTATAAATCGGACCAAGAATGAACCACAATGCTCAGACTGGCCACAGTTCTACTGACCCGATAGTGACAGCTTCATATATTTCTATACCTCTGTCACACTCCGGTTTGGAGATGGCCAGTCCAATCTTTGCGTCCGGTCTCGGTCCAATTTACATGGTCATCTGAATGCACCCTAACAATAATATATTCTATCAATATTCTCTTAGCTTTGGGAGATAATGATGAAGACAGCATTTTACATTTAACCTCGTATAGTTTGAACATGTATCAACGTTCTTTTTGGAAAATAATGTAATACTCTTCCTTCACCTTAAGATGTCATCCTTCACCTACACATTTCTTATAGGCAACGACCAAGGAAAAACAAACTTAGGAACTTCTCTCAAACTGGTTGTCTAATACAAGAGGTTTCAATCAAATTTTGGGGATGAAAGCAAGGGACCATAGGGTGTTTTCCATTTCAAATTCCAAAACGAGTTACTCTGACACCTCCAGGGATACCAAGAACGGGGACCTGGAATACTTGAAGCAAGGCCCATCGTGATTTACGTAAAGGCTTGCATGCATGGCCAATGCTCTATTTATTGTTAATGGACACGCTGGAGAATACTCCCATTGTCAGCGAATGGAGTGAAGGCAGATTTTGGGAAAAAAAACACTTTAAAATTTAAGCTAAGACAGATATTAATAGAAAATATGTGTATAATAATAATTAAAATAATATAATAATAATATTTTTTTCAACCCATGTACCTATGTAACTATGTCCTTGGGAGCAGGGTCTGGGTGAGAGAAGTGAAGTACTTGTGATCAGAGTCCGAGTCATGGAAGTGATGACCTTGAGAAGCAGGGCATGGGTCAGACATGCAGATTGCAAGGAAAAAAAATGTTTTTCACCCTTTAAAGAACTGAATATCTAAAATAGTTCATGCTATGTGGTGTACCGCAATAGATGATAGATGGTGCTCCGCAATGTATCCCATGCCACATGCTAGTTATATATTAGTAGGACAAAAAGGACGTTCCAGCCCTCAACTTCAAAAGTAAAAAAAATTGTACCCTTTATTTCATGAGATTAAAATTCAATACGACGAAATGACAAAAACATCCAAGTGGAAAAAAACTCCATAACAGCCTTCATGTTTCAACTGATATTATTCTCTACTTCTTAGTCATGGCTTTAGAGTGACGCCCATGGACTATTCAGGTCATCACACAATCTGCCCTCCCCGTGCAGTATTCAACGCCCCATGGTTCTGGGTCTCCATCCTGCAGTGTTACCTCCACCAGCATTCACAAATCCTAGATACACCTTGCACCACACCTGTCAATGGGCTGCTTAAGCAGGAATAGGGCCACCCACCTAGGGGTCAGACAGGGAGGTGGGAGGTGTCAAGTCAGTTCAGTGGTAGACCTCAAGCTGTGAGGAGCTCTAAGGAAGCTGGGAGTTGGAGCTCCCAGGGGAGAAGTAAACTAGGTCGCAGACGGTGGTCTGGACCTAGAGGAGTCGGACCCCCGGTCGCAGGGGATTGAGGCTAGGTGCCTGGGACCCGTCAAGGAGGACGGTCAGCAGCCTCATCCTATCACTGGTCCGGGAACGAAGGCACGACAGGGTACACGGACCCTAGGTCGGGGAGAAGCTTCAGGCGACCCGGCAGTTAACCTGCGGAGGACAGGGCCTTTATGGACTGTTCCCACCAGCTCAGAGATTGGGGGCACTAGCGCAACGAGGGGGAAAGGGCTTTCCTAGCAAGCAGCCCACTGAATTCCCAAGCGTGAGCCCCTGAGAGCAGGCTCCTCCAAGCTACCGGGCCACAATAGACAATCTAAAACTTAGTGCCAGGAGGCAGGTTACGGACCACCGGCAGTACTGTAGGGGACGGGACCCAGACGAGCTCCCCTCGAGAGGCAATGGCGTTCAGAGACTTGGTTTACCCTGTTGTCAGTGTCTGCTTCATTGCTGAGTGAGTACCCGACTGACCCCTGTACTGCACCCCCGCATCACCATCCAGAGTCCCGGGGCCTACCCCTACCCATGGAGGGCAATGTCACCTAGCTGCCCCACTCCATCACCCCGGGTACTTCCAACAGCAGCGGTGGTGCTCCCAATTACCGTACACCACAGGTGGCGTCACGAACTATACCAAATCCCATGTAAATACTTATGCCGCCCCCGCGTCAGCAGCCGGGCTGCTGGGATCCGGATCCGCGGTGGCTCGAGGGGTGTCCGGACCCGGGGGTCGTGCGGCCACTTGAATTAAGGGGGGTGTTTACAGGGGATGTTGTATTTACAGTTCATGATGCCACCCATGGTGTGTAGTAAGGTGGAGTATCACCACTGTGGCTGGCTGGGAGTACCCGGGGGCGATGGAGTGGGGCAGCCAGGTGTTCAACCTCTCCACGGGTAGGGGGGATGCCCCGGGACTCGGTGATGGTGACAGGGATGTGCCGTTGGGGAGGTAAGGGCCACTTGCGTACTCACTCAATCCAATAACGCTGACACCAATAACTTAGTAAACCAAAGTTCTGGACACCGCTGCCACTGAAGGGGAGCACGCTTGAGTCCCGTTTCTGCTGGTGTTGCCTGATGATCTGTGACCTTTCTCTTGGCACCTTGTTCTCTTCTTAGTTGGCCCCTATAGCTTGAAACTAATCGGGTCCCGCTCCCCAGTGTGGCTAACTGAGGGAGCTTGCTCTCAGGGTTCATTCTTGGGATTTCCTGGACCATATGTGTGGAAAGTCCTATCCCCCTCGTTGCGCTAGTACCCCGATTTTGGAGCAGGTGGAGAGCGGATCTTGAAGGCTCCGTTCTCGTCGGGTAAATTGTCAGGTTGCCTGAAGCTACTCCCTGACCTAGAGTCCACGTACCCCGTCGTGCCCTGGTCCCAGCCCGGTGATGGTACAAGGCCACCGGCTGTCCTCCACGACAATGCCGTGCCCTTTGTCACAATCTACTGCGACCGGGGGTCCAGCTCTTACCAGGCCCAGATCACCGTCTGCTACCTAGTACTTCCAAGGAGCCTAGCTCCTGACATCCTCTCTCCTTCACCTCCAACACTACACTGGCCTTCGTCTGACACTCCTGACCTCCCCTTAACCAACCCCTCAAGTGGGCAACCCTATTCCACTCAGGCCGTCCACTGGTGTGCTTAGTGGGTTTGGTGCAGAGTGTTCCTAGGATTTTGCTTAGCTAGTCTTAGGAACACTATTAGTTAGGGACCCATAACCAAGGAGGATGTGGATATTGCACAGAAGGGCAGATTGCACAATACCCTGTGACGACCTGATAGGCCAGGGCGTCACATACTCCCTTTCCATTTGAGTGTGGCCCCTAGCCTCCGGGTCCGGAGACCCTCGGGTCAGAAACGATCACCACCCCCGGATACGAGCGGTTTGATCCGCTGCTGGGGCGGCACATTAGCATAGTCTTCTATGCCTAGTTTTTTCCACTTGGATTTTTTTCTCATTTTATTGCAATGGACTTTAATGTGATGAAATAAAGGATACTGATAATTTACTTTTAAAGGTGAGCGCCAGAACATTATTATTTCCTAATCAGAGATGCAGAACCCGGGATATCAGGGAGTGTGAGACACAGAGGGGTTGTCACTTGATACATTGCAGGAATTCAGAAATTGGTCCAGTTCTATGTGAGATAACACAGATAGCACCTGGGGAAAAACGTTACAGGACCTGGGTTGTGTTCTATTAGTCGGGGTAATTCTGCCATATTAAAAAATGCTGCCTCCTTGTACAGTTAAAACCAGAAGTTTACATACACAATCTATGCAGTCACATCTGCAGCTTTTTCCCTTTGCTCTTCATAAAGTACCATCTGCAGGTTTTTCCCTCCGCTCTCTATAAAGACACATCTGCAGGTTTTTCCCTCCGCTCTCTATAAAGACACATCTGTAGGCTTTTCCCTCCGCTCTCTATAAAGACACATCTGCAGGTTTTTCCCGCCGCTCTCTATAAAGACACATCTGCAGGATGTTCCCGCCGCTCTCTATAAAGACACATCTGCAGGGTTTTCCCTCCGCTATCTATAAAGACACATCTGCAGGTTTTTCTCACTATCTAACATGAAATCAGAATAAACCTTTCCTGTTTTCGGTCAATTAGGAATCAAATTTATTTCTATTTGCCAAATGCCATATTAATGAGAGAGAGAGAATGTTTTCAGGCATTATTATTACATTCTGCACAGTCCGAAGTTTCCATACACTAAGAGTACTGTGCCTTTATACAATATGGGACAGCCCATATGATGATGTAATGTCTTTGGAAGATACTGATAGGTTTACTGGCAACATCTGAGTTAATTAGAGACACCTGTGGATGTATTGTAATGCACACCTGAAAAACACAGCTTCTTTGTGCAGCATCATGGGAAAGTCAAAATAAATCAGCCAAGATCTCAGGAATAGAATTGTGGACTTGCACAAGTCTGGTTCATCCTTGCTTGCAATTCCAGATATCTGAAGGTGCCTCATTCATCTGTACAAACAATTATATGCAAGTACAGACCAGATGGGAATGTCCGGCCATCATACCGCTCAGGAAGGAGACGGGTTCTGTGCACCAGAGATGAACGTGCTTTGGTCAGACATGTGCAGATCAACCCAAGAACAGAAGCAAAAGACCTTGTGAAGATGCTACCGGAAGCTGGTAAGATTGTGTCATTATCCACAGTGAAATGAGAGCTGTATCAATATGGGCTGAAAGGCCACTCTGCCAGGAAGAAGCCATTACTCCAAAAGAAACAGAAAATCCAGATTAATGTTACAAATGTGCACAGGAACACAGACCTTAATTTTTGGAGACATGTCCTGTGGTCTGACAAAACTAAAATTGAACTGTTTGGCAGTAATGACCATTGTTACGTTTGGAGGAAAAAGGGAGAAGCTTTGAAGCCTAAGAACACCATCCAAACTGTGACACACGGGGGCGGCAGCATCATGTTGTGGGGTTGTTTTGCTGCAGGAGGGACTGGTGACTTCACACAATAGATGGCATCCTGAGTAAAGAAGATTATGTGACAATACTGAAAAACATCTCAAGACATCAGCCAGGAACTTAAAGCTTGGGCGGAAATGGGTCTTCCAAATGGGCAATGACCCGAAGCTACTGCCAAACTGGCGACAAAGTGGCTTAAAGATAACAAAGTCAATATTTTGGAGTGGCCATCACAAAGCCCTGATCTCAATCCTCAATCGCGAGCAGCGACCTCCAAACATGGCTCAGCTACACAGCTCTGTCAGGAGGAATCGGCCCAAATTCCACCAACTGTTGTGAGAAGCTTCTGGAAGGTTTCAAAACATTTCCCCCAAGTCACACCGTGTAAGGGCAATGCCACCAAATACTAATGACCTGGAGGAGACTTCACTGTGCAGAACGGAAGAAAAATGCCTGAAAACATTCTCTCTCTCTCGTTATTCTGGCATTTGGCAAAAAAGAAATAATTTTAGTTCCTAATTGACCTAAAAAGGGAAAAGTTTATTCTAATTTTATGTCAGATAGTGAGAAAAAAATGTTGATGTGTTTTTTAGATAGTGTATAACCTATGAACTGTGCCAATATTTACTGCCCCAACTGATTGTCCCCTTTCCATAGTGATAGTTCTGCTTCACATAACTTGTCTTATTTACTGCCCCATTCTATGTCCTGTTGTGTATAAATAGGTGACTCTTCAGATTTTGTGTTATATTGAGCCTGATGAAGAGACCTGAGTAGTCTCGAAAGCTGCAATTATTACCATCTTTTCAGTTAGCCATTAAAAGGTATCAACCACTGAGGACTTCAGTTCTTTTAACCTCTTCACGACACATGACGTACTGGGTACGTCATGGATCATGTGAGGTTAATCCCCGCGGGATGCTGTGGGCAGTCCACGGTGATCCGCACACATCTCAGCTGATTTCAACATCTGAGATGTGTGCCTGCCAGGCGCGAGTGTAATCACATTCTCTTACATCTTGCTGCCAAAATATGACAGCGAGATGTATCATTCCATTAGCATAACTTACCCAGCCCCATCGGAAGTCACGTGACGTGATCACGTGACTTCCGGTGGTTGCCATGGTAGCACAGGGTCATGTGATGACTCCTGTAGCTATCATCATTCACTTTCTTTCACTGCTGGCAGAGGGCAGTGTGTGAGAGTAAAACAGCTTTTCTCCAGATCTCAGCTGTGTAGCTGTGATCTGGAGAAATGGAAGAGCGATCAGACTGCTGATCAGTATAGTCCCCTAGGGGACCTAGTAAAATAAAAAAAGAAGTAAAAAAAAAAAGTTTAAAAAAATTAAAAAACAAACCTAAAAGTTCAAATCACCCCCCCATTCAGCCCATTGAAAATTAAAGGGTTAAAAAAATTTAAAAATATACGCGCGATTTATAAAAATATAAAATCAATTCATCTGATCGGTAAACAGTGTAGCGGCAAAAAATTCCAAGCTGTGTAGCTGTGATCTGGAGAAATTTAAGAGCGATCAGACTGCTGATCTGTATAGTCCCCTAGGGGACCTAGTAAAATATAAAAAAGTAAAAAAAAAAGTTTTAAAAAAATAAAAAACAAACCTAAAAGTTCAAATCACCCCCCATTCGGCCAAATGAAAATTAAAGGGTTAAAAAAATTAAAAATATACGCCCGATCTATAAAAATATAAAATCAATTAATCTGATCGGTAAATGGCGTTGCGTGCCAAAATTATGTTTTTTGGTCATCGCAAATTTTGTGCAAAATGCAATTACAGGCGATAAAAAAGTAGCATCTGCGCAAAAAATGGTGCCTTTAAAAATGTCAGCTCAAGACACAAAAAAATAAGCCATCACTGACCCCCAGATCCCAAAAAATTAGAACGCTACAGGTTGTGAAAAATGGCGCAAAAAGTGTGCCACTTTTTTTTTTGACAAATTCTGAATTTTTTCTAAACCCTTGGATAAAAGTAAACCTATACATGTTTGGTGTGTATGAACACGTATCGACCTGAGGCATCACACTGACACATCGGTTTTATCATATAGTGAACACTGTAAATAAAATACCCCAAAAACAATCATGCAATCGCACCTTTTTTTTTGCAATTTTTCCGCACTTGGAATTTTTTTTGCTGTTGTCCAGTACACTATATAGTAAAACTCATGGTTCCATTTAAATGTACAACTCGCTTCGCAAAAAACAAGCCCTCCTATGGCAAGGTCAAATAAAAAGGTTACGGCTCTCAGAAGAAGGGGAAAAAAACAAAAACGGAAAATCGCCTGGGGTTAAAAACATTTGGTGATCTTTTGCCAAATTTGCAACTTTTTTTGCTCTAAAAAGTCATAAAATAATTAAAACCGGGGCGTGGCTTAGCTGGGGAAGAAGAAGGATGCACATGGAGGAGCTCCTGCATCTCAATTTGTAATCTAGTGACATCCAACGCCGATCCTTAAGAAAAAGTGGCCCCAAAACAAAATCCATCTCCCTACATCTGCTGTGGAGCCCAGGAAAACAACTTTGGAGCGTTGTGGAGACTGAGTGAGTAGTGGCCTGATTACAGTGCTGAAGCCAGGGCCTAAAGTAGCAGCCATACCAACCATACAACTACCAGTCCCCAGAGACTAGGAGGGTGCAGCAGCACTGCGATTTACTGACAGAAGAAGCATTGCTCCAAGCTCCCTCCTGCCCCACTGCCTGCAGGGACTGAGGGAGAAAGCCAGAAGAGAGAGGGCTTGCTAGATGTATGGGAGCAGCTGCCATTAGAATCCAGCAGAGAGGCACAGCACCTGCACCACTCCAACCTCCCTCCCCCCTTCATTTCTCTTGGCTGGAGCTAGAGAGAGGGGCTCTGGAGGAGAGGAGACCTGCGCCCAAGGATAAATATCACCTAATTGCTCCTGGATTGGGTTGCCACCTGAGAGAGTGGGGCCCCAAGTTCCCCCTGCACCACCATTTGTAACGCTGTGAGGAGAGGGAGACTGCTGATAGCAGAGCACAGCAGATAGCTACACCATCAATCAGCAGAGGTACCTGGAAAACAGGAACAGAGACACTGGCCTGGGATCCACTCCTGTACTGGGGTTTACAGAGAGGAGGGAAAGGCCCAGGGAGAGGAGACTGAACTGTAAGGGGTTAAGTTCCTAGGACAGCACCAAGACCAGAGCAGCCTGCTTCCCTCCCCCGTGCTCATCTGGACAATAAAAAACCAGCACAGGGGAAATTTAACTCATCCCAAGCTGCCTGTTGCTGGATCGCAGATGCTGCTCACCTCATGTTAATGCAGCAAAACATAAGTGGCTGGACATGAAACCCCTCTAGGTTATACATTGATATATAAAAAATACAGCTAGAGCTGACGATTCTAAACATACAACAAACAGAAGCTCCAGTATAAGGTGCAAGAACAATGTGCAACAGTGGTGAACAGTGACCTCTAGTGGTCAGGATAAGAAAAGGGCTGCAGCAGCTGAGATATAGAAAGTTAAAAGGGGAAAGGAAGAGAAAAAAAAAAAAAGAGGACAAGCTTACTCCAAATGCGTTAACCCAACCTACTTTCTCCCAGCAAAGTTCTATTAAGACCAGGTCTAGAAAATGGGGAAAAACTACAAATTACAATTTGACGAGCCAAACAAAACCCTGAAAACTCCAAAGAAGAACCAGGAAGGGGATAAATCTAAAAAACAACACACCCAAGAGATGTCAGCACAAAAATCCAGACACGCACCAACCACCAACTTCACACTGTCAGACAGTGATGAGGATGAAGAGACACTAAGCGGAAATGCCAATCTCATGGAACATATCAAAGCCCTTCCTACAGCAAACTGCATCAGAAACCTATTTAAGGAATTCACGCAGACCATAAAAGAAGAGATGGCTGAACTTAAAAGTGACATAAAACAGATCTATACAAGAGTCCATACCCTTGAAAATGACTTTGACCAAATTACAACGCACTCAGAGAGAGTGACAGAAATCCTGATCGACAATCAAAAAGAGATCTTCTTGCAAAAACTTCACATAGATGATCTCGAGAACAGGTCCAGAAGGAATAACCTTCGAATTCGAGGATTACCAGAATCAGTAGAAGACAAAGACATTCACACAGCCCTTACACAGATATTTAATACTCTACTTGGCAAAGAAGAAACCATTGACATAGGGTTAGAAAGAGCCCACAGAGTTTACAAACCCAAAACTGCAAACTGGGATAAACCAAGGGATGTTCTATGTTGTTTACAAAGCTTTAAAATAAAGGAACAAATCTACCAAAAAGCGAGATACACCCGCAAGATTGAATATGAAGAGACAGAAATACAAATCTATCAGGACCTTTCAAATCTCACTTTAGATCTGAGAAGACAATTACAGCCCTTAACAAAAACACTGAGAGAAAAAAATATAATTTACAGATGGATGTTTCCTTTTGGTTTAGCCATCACCTTTGACAACAAAAATCTAATAATCAGAACTCCAGACGATCTTCCCTTTGTCCTCAATAAGTTGGACTTAATGCATATAAAGATACCAGATTGGACCTCCGCTGAAGATTTCCTTCACTTGCCTGCACTACCTAAACGTGACAAATGGACCACAACATCACCACCCAGAGCAAGTAAAGTGAGAAAACTGAATCAGGGGCCAAAGAAGACTCCAAGAAAAAGACAAGGGGAACAAGATGAAAATGGATGATGACTCTCCAATACCTTTATATACCTGACCTCATCATTCAAGTTTAAGAAATACACTGATGAGAAACGGAAAAGAAAAGATATTCATATAAAAAAAAAAAAATCCTATTTTTTTTTTTTTCCTCTCTCTCTCTCTCCCTCCTCTCCCTCTGTTAACCTTCCACCCAACGTTTTCGTTCGGGGGAGGAGGAGAGAATTGGAGAGAAGTCGTAGTTTTGTCTAAGTTTACCACATGATTGCGTATGTTCCCAATTCAGTTCCTGTTCTAAAGACATTAAATTTGTTGAAATAGAGACATCGGGACCTAGTCCTCTTTCTATCTGCCTGTGATTTGTGCATATCGTTCAATCAAATCACAATTCTACAAAGAACTCTCTTGGACGCTCATGACCTCTATCCTCATCGTTCAAGCAACAGAACCGAAGACCATTGGTTGTAACTATACAAATATGGAATGTTTGCTTTAATTGGTTATTATTTATCATTTATAACTGACTTGTTATCTCACCCTCTTACATTACATTTACTGATAAGACTTAGCTGGGAGATAGTGCCCCCTAGTTCACTTTACTGAAAGTGTCAAGTACATATACTGTCTAAAAGTACTACATCCTAGGTCCACGCCCCCACGGACCGGAAAATCCACTATTGCAGATTACACTGGAAGAGATTGGCTTGGCTTACCCTATCCCTTCCAGCTGCAAATTTTCTTTGTTTTTTCATTTCTCAATTTGAGAAATCCACAACGTCTTAAGGCTATGGCTAAGAGACTCAAATGTCTCACACTCTACCCTATACTAAATCTTTTTCACCCTTCCCAGATACCTACCCAAATTTCAAAGATAAATTATCAATTATTTCATGGTAACTATGGCTAATCTTAACTTTATAACGTTCAATGTTAAAGGCATGAACATCCCCCAAAAAAGATCACAAATACTGAGCTATCTTAACAAACACCAAATAGATATCGCTTTTCTCCAGGAGACTCACTTCAAGAAGACGTACACACCAGTAACAAAAAATAAGGTCTACACTAGATGGTTTAATGCCAATTCCCCAATCAAGAAAAATAAAGGGGTCTCGATTATTATCCATAAAAAGATACCCTTTAACCTCAAAGACGTTATTTATGATCCAGACGGCAGGTTCATCTTCTTGAAATGCCAACTATACAACTCCTTATACACAATCATAAACATCTACGCCCCAAATACTAACCAGCTGCCCTTCTTTAAGAAAATATTCAACACTCTGCATCTTTTTTCAGAAGGGAATATAATATTAGGAGGTGACTTCAATATCCCTCTACACCCTCCATCAGACACCTCAGATGGACATTCAACGATCCCAATTAAAACAGTAAATTTCATTAAAAAATCCCTCACAGAATTACTTTTGGTCGACAGCTGGAGGATCTCATACCCCTCAACCAAAGATTACTCTTATTACTCACAAGTCCATAAGAAATACTCCAGAATAGATTATCTATTCATATCCCATCAACTTCTAAGCAATGTTGAAAAAATACATTATGATATAATATTACTTTCTGATCATGCCCCCCTACTTTTAAACATAAAGCTTTCACAAGGCAGAAGATGCCCACTCAATTGGAAACTCAATAACAGTTTAATAAAAAACAAAACTTCTCAAGACTACATAAGAACGTCCATCCAAAACTACTTTAGAGAAAATTGCTTCAATAATTGAATGGGACCCTAACGTTTGGGAAGCCCACAAAGCAGTTCTACGAGGTACTTTAATAGAACTCGGCACTAGAACCAAAAAAGCAAGAGAAAAAACAACAATTTCCCTTCTAGACCAAATAAAAAACTTAGAAGGACAACATAAAACAAATCAAAACCCTTCATTACAGAAGGACTTATTCAAGCTAAGATCTGAGCTCAGAGCTCTTTTAAATCAAAAAAGCGAAAAATACCTTAACTATGCAAGGTTTCGATCCTACCTTTACTCCAACAAAAGTGGACGTAATTTAGCAAACATGATTAAAAAACAAATAAATACAACATATATCACAAAAATTAAAAATACGATGACAAAGTACATCACAAAACAGAAGACATTGCTAATATTTTCTCTTCATACTACTCCAACTTATACAACCTCACAACAGCTCAAGAGTCTCAAGAGGGGAAAACAAAACTCAAAAACTTTATTAAAAGACCTGAAATTACCTAAACTCACAACCCAACAAGCACAAAATCTAACGATCCCAATATCCTCCCAAGCAGTAGAATCATCCATAAACTCAACTCCGGGAGGGAAAAGTCCAGGCCCGGATGGTTTTTCAATTGAGTACTACAAAATTTTTAAAACAGAACTAGTTCCCCATATGACAAACTATTTTAACTATATAAACAAGAATAACCCATTCAATAAAGAAGCCCTAACAGCTCACATAACTCTAATCCCAGAAGAAGGAAAAGATCCATCCCTTTGCGGAAGCTATAGACCAATTTCGCTGATTAACAATGACGTAAAACTGTATGCCAAAATCATAGCAAAAAGAATGCAAAACATAATACCTGATCTTATAAACCTAGAACAAGTGGGATTTACAAAAGAGAGAGAAGCAAAAGATAATGTAATTAAAACACTAAATGCCATTCAATATGCAAAACATAACAATATTGAAACTGCAGTCATCACCTCAGATGCAGAAAAAGCTTTCGACCGCGTCAATTGGCTATTTATCGAACAAACTTTAAAAAAATTTGGCTTCCCACCCTTATTCATTGACAAAATCCTGGCACTTTATACCACTCCAACCGCAAAGCTAAAAATAAATAATGAACTCTCCTCGTTTTAACATAAAAAATGGAACCAGACAGGGCTGTCCCCTTTCACCACTTCTATTTATTCTAACAATAGAAACCTTTCTCCAGAAAATAAGACAAAATCCCAAGATCTCAGGCCTGAAATGCAACCAAATAGAATACAAATCCGCGGCATTTGCAGATGACATACTTTTCATTTTAACGAACCCTTCAAATTCAATTAAGGCCCTTACCGCAGATTTCAAGTTATATAGTGAAGTCTCCAACTTCAAAATAAATTTTTCAAAATCCCATTTATTAAACATTAACATTCCCCCCAAAATATGGAAAAATGTATCAGAATCATCCCCTTTCAGTATTAGCAATTCCATCACCCACCTAGGCGTAAGAATTAGCAACTCCCTGTCTCAACTATACGATCTGAATCTCAAGCCACTTTTTCACAAAATAGAAGCCGACATTTCCGCTTGGAGCAGTTTACCAATCTCGTGGTTTGGGAGAACCAATTTAATCAAGATGATCATTCTGCCAAAAATCTTATATCTTCTACAAGTAATCCCTACAGATATCCCACAACATTTCTTCAGCAAATTGAAAAACATGATCTCAAATTTTATATGGCTTAAAAAGAGCCATAGACTAAAGTACACTATACTGACTGCTCCTAAATCTAAAGGAGGTACAGGACTCCCAGATTTTGAACGCTATTGGCTAGCCACACACATAGCCAGACTCATGGAGATGAGGACAAACCCCCCTAGAAAACTGTGGACTACCTTGGAAATCAGCAACTTAAAAGGAGACCTATCACATTTTCTATGGCCAACCCCTCACAACAGATTCAAATATAAAGACATACTGAACCCTTTTACCAAAGTAACACTTAAGCTTTGGCACAAATTTAATAAAAAACTAGATCTAATTCCGAATATTTGCAGAGCCACCCCCATTTTACATGTAATCCCGCAAAAATTTAGACTCCTAAAAAACAAAATTAGGACATCAAAAAATCTCTGCAACATAACACTGTCAGAGATAATCCATAACCATGAACCATTAACTATACAAGAACTAAAATCCATCTTTAATCCAATAGATTTAAAAGATAAAGACCTAGCCATCATTAGAGACCTAGCTTCATATCACATCCCAGATATTTCCCCTTCAAACCCGTCCCCCCAACAAGAATTTCTACTACATGCTCAAGGGAAGAATAGGCTAATCTCAAAAATATACAAACTACTATATAACACTTCGGAAAAACATTCTTACATTAATAGATGGGAAATGGAACTAAACACCACCTTCAACCCTAGTGAAATTCAAATGATCTTCAACAACGCCCACAACCTATCAACCGCATCTAGATATCAAGAACTCAACTATAAAATTATCTCCCGGTAGTATAAAACCCCAGACATTCTCTACAAAATTGACAACTCCTTGTCACCACACTGCTGGAGATGTAATCAAATGACTGGCACCCCTTCACACATTTGGTATCATTGCCCAAAAATAGCAAAATATTGGGATTCCATTAAAATTCACATAGAAAATGCTCTCAAGACAAAACTCCCTTTCAACCCAAACTTTATTATCCTCAATCTAGATCCACAAAAGGAACACCTAAACAAACTCTCAATAATACCTCATCTCATAAATGCAGCAAAACTTCTAATAGCCAGACACTGGAAAGAAGGTGACGCACCGAGTCTAACCGAGTGGTTCAATGAATCAAATCTTATAAGCGTACATGAAAAAGCCCGATTGCATTACACTAGGAAAAATGCGAAGCTTTTAGAATCTTGGGACAAATGGGACAGATACCAAAAGCTAACTAAAATCTCTTGACAAATTTTCTCATCCACAGATAACACATTAGCTCAGAAACCGAATAGACAGTTAAGCAAAACAAACACGTTGTTCATACACACCTCTGAAAACAAAACCTTTTCATACTTTCATATATATAAATCCTAGTAACCAGACACCTTCTTAGAAATAGGTGGGAATCTCACCTTTTTCCCCTTCCCCTACCCTCTCTACATTCCCAACCCCTTGTCCTCTCTTTACTTTATACCAACCTCACGTCCCCATCTCTCCCTCTTTCCTTTCCTTTTCTCTTTCCTTTCATCTGAAAAATACATGTTTATGCTATTTGTTGTTGCAATTTCATTTCTGTAATATTAAGAAACATCTTAAATAAAGAATTTACAAAAAAAAAAAATAATTAAAACCAGCAAAAAAAAAAAAAGACGGCAAAAAATGTGTGAACCATGTGCATTGTTTTAATGGTTTTAATGAGTTTTGTTGACTTAAAAACATCAGCGAATAAAAAAAAAAAAGAAAAGTGAGTTAAAAATTGCAAATTAGGAATCGGGCTCTTTGTATTCATTTCTTTAGTATCGAGAAGTTTTTCACAATGACTTTTGTTCTCTTTACTTCCCGGTTGTTTATGCTGTAAATCAGAGGGTTTAACATTGGGGTGATAACAACGTAAAACACAGAGGCGTACTTCTCTCGGGTGGCCGAATCCTTGTCGGACTTTCCAAAGTAAGTGACTATTCCGGTACCAAAGTACAACGCTACCACCGTAATATGGGAGCTACACGTGGAGAAAGCCTTAGAGCTTCCGGTGGACTGAATCTTTAGGATAGAGCGTAAAATACAAATGTATGACGTCACAATAAAGACAAAAGGAGGAAATATAGTTATTAAACTAAGGGAAAATATCACAAGTTCTTTAATGCGAGTGTCGTCACATGAAACTTTCAGCAATGCCAGAATCTCACACATAAAGTGGTTGACCTGGTTAGGATAACATAGGAACAAGGGTAACGCAAAGGACGGCATAACAGAAGTCGTAAAACTAAATAACCATACAAAGGTAGTCAACCGGTAACACACGCTCCACCTCATCACTACAGGGTAATGCAGAGGGCGGCAGATGGCGACATACCGGTCATAAGCCATGACGGCCAGTAGGTTGCACTCTGTAGTCCCTATTAACACTATGGCTTTGACCTGGATGAGACAGGCCATAAGGGAGATGCTTCGGTAAGTAGAGAGGAGGTCTATCAGCAGCTTGGGTACAGCCGAGGAAGCATTACACAAGTCTATAAAAGACAGATTGACAAGAAAAAAGTACATGGGGGTCCGTAAGTGAGGATTGATGAACACCACGTACATTAGTAAACCATTTCCAAAAATTGTTACCGCGTAGACTATGGAAAATAAGAAAAACAGGCAAATGTTAATCTTCACGTCATTGGAAAAGCCCAAGAGAATCAGTTCTGTGGCGGTCGTGTTGTTTCTGCCGATCATTTTTGGGCAAACTTCACAAATTTAATCTTCTAGAATTTCAGGTTTCAAAACTCTATCAAACTTTTTTATGTACTTTTCAAAGTCGTTGACAAATATTTGAAACTTTCTAAAGTGGTCAACGTAAATTTAATGACTTTCGAAGAAAAAGAAATTGTCTGAGTAGCGAGGATAACACAAAACAAATTAATGTTGATATGAAGATTAAAATGGTTAAAAATCCCAATAGTTTGATCACTAGGAAAGATAAAGAAGTTGAGTTGTCTGACAAATTTACACATCTGACTTTTCACCATCAGTTTTCTTTTTATTTTTCCTTTACACATTTGTTGTATATTTTATCTTGTTCCTTTTTTTTCTTTACTTTTAGCTTTTTTTTGTTTGTTTATTACTATAATTTTTTTTATTGTCATTTGACATTTTACGTTTCCATGGTTTGATGAAGATAAAGCATTCATCTAGCCTTTTAAGACAATTTTTGCACACTGGAACCCAATCATTCGAAGCAATTTACAGGTACATACTGTATAAGTTCGGGTCTAATATATAAATATTTGTTTACAAATGGGAAAATAACTATATTAAAAGCTCAAACTTTGTAAATTGTGGAAATATTAGATATGTACTGTACATATTTTATATACTTTGGGCAAAAAAAGTAAAGAACCTGTCACTGATTTGCTAAGCAATTTTTCAGACTATAAGATGCTTTTTTCCCCTTCGAGTTTGGAGGGCGTAGGAGAAAGTGGGAAGTGTGCCTTATAGTTTGGATGTATCTGGCTTACTGGTGGGTGGGGGGGAAGTGGCAAAGCAATTGTCACAGGAGGTATGAGGAGATTATGGCAGTGTATGTGGTTAACATGTGTGGCTGCTATTAAGGAGAATGAATATTCACTTCCCCTCACACCCATAATCCCACCCACCTCTCTGCACTAAAGCCGGCGCCGTGAAGTAGAAGGGATTATGGACATGGGGAGCAGTGAAAAGTTGTTTTCTTTAATAGGGGGCACAGTGGTTTGCCCAAGTCACTGGCTTTCTGCAGCTGCTGGGGCTATCGTGTGCCCCCTATTAAAGAAAATTAATAATCACTGCTGCCCACACCCATAGTTCCAGCTGTTTACAAAGGAAGAATGGGCAAGAATTTAAGTCTCTCCATGTGCAAATCTGATACACACATACCCCAAGAGACTTGTGCTGTAATCGCAGCAGAAGGAGGCGCTACAAAGTATTAACTTAAAGGGGATGAATAATATTGCACGCCACAATTTTCAGTTATTCATTTTTTTATCAAAGTTTGAAATAAGCAATACATTTCCTTCATCTTCACAATTGTGTCACTTGTTGTTGATTCTTCACCAGAACATTAAATTTTTTATCTTTATGTTTGAAGCCTGAAATGTGGGAAAAGGTTGAAAAATTCAAGGGGGCCGAATACTTTCGCAAGGCACTGTAGCTCCTTCCAGGCATTTTCTATTGTATTCAGCTCTGGTGAACGGCTCAGCCATTCCAGCAGATTTATTTTCTCTCTCCTTGGCCGTGTGTTTGGGATCATTGTGTTGCTGAAATCCCCTCCCTCGTTTCATCTTCATCATCCTGGTAGATGGCAGCAGATTTTTTATCAGGAATGTCTCTCTATATTTGTCCAGTGAACCTTCCTTCAATTATATGAAGTTTGCCAGTGCCGTATGCTGAAAAATAGCCCCACACCATGATGTTCCCACCTCCACATGTCACTGTTGTTGGTGTTTTGAGGGTGATTTGCCTTTCGCCTTCAAACATGGTGTGTATTATGGCCTCCAAAGAGTTCAGTTTTGGTCCATCTGATCAGACTATATTCTCTAGTATTTCACAGACTTGTGTAAATGTTGTTGAGTAAACTTTAAACACACTTGAACCTGCTTTTTCTTCAGCAATGGAGTCCTGTATGGTGAGCGTGCATACAGGAGCGTGCATACAGGCCATGGAGGGGGAGTGATTACTTATTGTTTTCTTTGGAACATTTGTACCTGCTTATTATTATTATTTATATAGCTCCCCACAGATGTTCTTGGCTATTGGACAACTCTTCAGATAATTGTTTTCACTCCTGTGTATGAAATTTTGCAGCGCCTGGTCATGTTTGGTATAAGGTGAAATTAGGTTCTTTCTACAGTCAGATTATGGCCCTAACAGTGCTCAGTGGGACCTTCAGTAGTTTAGAAATACACATTTTAGAAAATTATGTAACTAATGCCATCAGTATATTTTGTAACAAGAAGGTTGGGAAGATCTTGAGACAGCTCACTGGTTTTACCCATCATGGGATGTTTCTTGTGTGGCACCTTGGTAATGAGACACCTTTTTATCGGCCATCAGATGAACCAGCTGATATTATTTGTCACTAAGTGGCAGGATTGCTTTCTTACTGATAGATTGCAGCGGGTGCCAGGACTTTCCATGGCTTTTTTTACTTCTCTTTCTTTATGTGTTCAATACTTTTTTCCTGTGTAAATTCTCATTTTTACACACAGGTTCATTTATGGACATCTTTGGTTTGATATCTTTGCCTGTGTGGATTGGATGGGTTGTTGGTGAGGAATTCATGTCAATAGCACCTTTAGAAATATATTTACTTAGAAAATTGGTGAGGTATTAATGTTTTTTTTATTTTAGATAAAATATTGTTTTTTCATATTTTCCTATTTTTCAAAATTATTTGTCATTTGTTTTATAGTTTTCTTAGGGAAGAAATCTATGTTACAGATTTGGCATTAGGACCCCAAAATGTCTAACATAGTAGAAATGTGAAATACAGGAATTTTTAGATGTAGCAGAGCTAAGTCTGTGCAGATTCTGCAGTTGTTTCCTTTCAGTCCTGCAGAAAAGAATATTAGAATATCACAATGATGGATTGTGCCAAATAACAAATTCACCTCTCTTCACATTTAGCATAATGGATTTGACCATGCTGAAAAAGCTGATGGAAAAAAAACTTAACATCAAATTCAGCTCTGCTACATCTGTGCATGTGATATTTTGCTACACACTTTATACATTAATGGTATTGGTTATAAGATAAGGATAAAATTGAAGTGTGTTTCATTGATGACAATTTATTACTATAATTCCTTAAAGCGTAAGGGATTTTTTTAAAATATATTTTAGGCGCTTTGCGTGTGAATCAGGGAGGGGTCTCAGCTCAGGACTCGCCCCGTTACTCATCTGCAAGCAATGAAGCTGCAGGGAAGGAATTTACTTTTCCAGGATGCAGCACTCCAGGAATTGTAATTATTTCTTTAGAGGTACGACGCCTCGTATTTTTCATGGCTCTTTTTCATGCACACATGGATAAGTTTGATGTATTTTTTGGTTTAAAGGGGCTCTCTAATCTAAAACAATGGATAACTTATCTCTGGACTGTGTGCTCTCTGGTGGCTTTCAAGCTCATCTTAGCTATTGCCTCTATGATAGGAAATATTGGCCAGAGCAGATCAAATCATCATTTTTTTGTCTCTAATTTCAAGATATTTTTTTTAAAAAAAATTATAGGAAAAGATTTAGAGCACCACTCCAGCGTTTAGTTTTTTTTTCAGTGCTGAAGTGGCAATTTACATGTGATTTCCTTGCCCTCAGTCTTACATTCACCATTTGGTGTTTTTACCTTTTTTTTTGGTGCCACACCGGTCCTGCAGCATTCATCTTGTGCTCGTAAGTTCAGAGTTGTTGGAAGTCAGCAGTTACATCAAAAACCCTCGTTAGACATAACAATGTCCACACATAGATTATATAAAACTCACAATATTTATTAACATAGTAGATAAAACAATTTCTCATAATGATATCGAACAGAACATGCATCCTGACGAAGATAGGACGAAACGCGCGTTGGGGCTGCAGAGGCATCTCTACACCATAGACACAATAATATTGAACAGAACACGCCTCCTGACGAAGATAGGATGAAACTCGAATTGGAGCGGTAGAGGCATCTCCACACCATAGACCACTTGTAAGTTTAAACTTATACATTATCTTTTACTATCTGGCTATTCCACTATGGGGAATTTGTACTCCATGTCTCTACAGGACTTATAGTGACAGTGCATATGACTATATAAATACTGCAATTATGTGGTCTATGTCATTTTGGATAAACATACTATTTGAGCTTAATAGGTACATCTATTGTGAGTCTGGTGTATTAGGTATGATGTCTCCTGCACTACCTAGCAGCACTTGTTGTGTTCAATATTATTATGATTAATTGTTTTATTTACTATGTTAATAAATATTATGGGTTTCATATGCTCTATGGGGGGACTTTTTGTATGTCCTATGCAGGTATAGTCTAAGGTTCTTCTTGAGTTGAGTCATATAATTTTGTACATATATATTGAAAGAAATAGCCTAAATTTATTGAGCTATAGCACAAGCTTTCAATTCTAGTCTATGAGAGCCAGAATGAGGCCAGAATGAGGCCAGAGCAAAGTCTAAAGGCAGCAAGAACAAGACTATAATGAGACCAAAATGAGACTATTACAAGACCAGAATGAAGCCAGGATGAGGCCAAAACAAGACCATTACAAAGTCATAATGAGGCCAGAATGAGACTATAATGGCGCCAGAACGAGGCCAGAATGAAGCCTGAAGGCAGCAAGAACAAGACTATGATGAGACCAAAATTAGACTATTATGAGGCCAGAATGAGGCCAGGATGAGGCCAAAACAAGACCATTACAAAGTCATAATGAGGCCAGAACGAGACTATAATGGGGCCAGAACGAGGACAGAATGAAGCCTGAAGGCAGCAAGAACGAGACTATAATGGGGCTAGAATGAGATTATTACAAGGCCAGGATGAGGCCAGAACGAGACCATAAAGGGCCAGAACGAGGCCAGATCGAAGCCTGAAGGCAGCAAGAACAAGACTATAATGAGACCAAAATGAGACTATTATGAGGCCAGGATGAGGCCAAAACAAGACCATTACAAAGTCATAATGAGACCAAAACGAGACTATAATGGGGCCAGAACGAGGACAGAACGAAGCCTGAAGGCAGCAAGAATGAGACTATAATGAGACCAAAATGAGACTATTATAAGGCCAGAATGAGGCCAGGATGAGGCCAAAACAAGACCATTACAAAGTCATAATGAGGCCAGAACGAGACTATAATGGGGCCAGAACGAGGACAGAATGAAACTTGAAGGCAGCAAGAACGAGACTATAATGAGACCAGAATAAGATTATTACGAGGCCAGAATGAGACCATAATGGGCCAGAATGAGGCCAGAACGAAGCCTGAAGGCAGCAAGAACGAGACTGTAATGAGATCAGAATGAAACTATTGCAAGGCCAGGATGAGGCCAGAACGAGACCATTACAAGTTCATAATGAGGCCAGAACGAAGCCTGAAGGCAGCAAGAATGAGACTATAATGAGACCAGAATAAGATTATTACGAGGCCAGAATGAGACCATAATGGGCCAGAATGAGGCCAGAACGAAGCCTGAAGGCAGCAAGAACGAGACTGTAATGAGATCAGAATGAAACTATTGCAAGGCCAGGATGAGGCCAGAACGAGACCATTACAAGTTCATAATGAGGCCAGAACGAAGCCTGAAGGCAGCAAGAATGAGACTATAATGAGACCAGAATGAGACTATTGCAAGGCCAGGATGAGGCCAGAAGAGACCATTACAAGGTCATAGTGAGGCCAGAACAAGACCATAATGAGGCCAGAACGAAGCCTGAAGGCAGCAAGAATGAGAATATGAGACCAGAATGAGACTATTGCAAGGCCAGAAGGAAACGAGGATCAGGCCAGAACAAAACCATAACAAAGTTATAATGAGGCCAAAACGAGACCATAATGAGGCCATAATAAGGCCACAGCAAAAGCAGAACTTGGAAAGAACAAGACTATAATGAGGTCATAACCAGATCATGTTGAGGTCGGAACAAGGCCACAACAAAGCCATGAAGAAGCCTTAATGAGGCCACACCGAGGCTCTCATAGATGTGTACTGAGTTGTGATTCTCGTCACACTCCACAAAATACTGGAGATGCCGGCAGGTCACAAATCGCCGACCGGTTTGGCAGAGCTAGAAGATAAAGCTACTGGAAGGTGAGTATACGACAGTGGTCAATAAGGAAAAACACTAGTGTGGTGCTTTATATAACGTGTAATTAATGAAATACAACGTCCTATAGGCAGGAATTAGCCTAAATCTGTTGGGGGCTTGTAATGAAATTTCCAAGAATGAAATCAATTGAATCCATCCTCCTCTTCGGTAGCCGGTGTGTGGTCCTCGTGTGTAATTTCAGGATGTGAGTCCTCTGGATAACACACAGGGCCCGAACCATCTACAATTCATGGAAGGGAAATTCCTCATGTCACGGTGTTTGGGGGACTGTCACTTACCTTTTTGGTTACACAAACACTATAGAAAATACAGAAATATAAATCAGACGTGAAATACAGTCCAAATCCAAAATACAAAAACACAAAGAGCGGAAAGAGCCTCACATCCATAGAAATCACAGGACAATTATAGGGCGACTTTATATAAGAGCCAACTCCAGCTGGGATTAATTATAGGTAACACTAATTACCAAATGGAGATTACACCACTATTTATACCTCCATTTAATATTGACAATCTGTGAAAAGTGCTAAATTCTCCCAAACATTTGCTCCTAAAATATAAAATTTAAACTGAAAAAACTTCCAGAAGCTGCAATAGACATAAACATCCCACAATTCTTATATCAGGACATTGAAGGACGAGATAGAAAAGAATAAAATGGGCTCCAGGCCTTGTCCTGTGACCACCAGCATTCATCTAGCCATTGTTCTCTCCACACCGATAAACCAAACAGCCACAGATAAATATTACCAAACAGCGCCAAACTATTACCAGCTATCATGTAAAGTAGTTAGATTCTTAAATTGCAAACATGTCCCTCTGCTGTATCTTGGGAAGTTCCCTGCACAAGAAAGAGTGAGACGAGGTACAAATCAGTATATTACCATAGTAATGACTAGTGATGAGCGGGCACTACCATGCTCGGGTGCTCAGTACTCGTAACTAGTGATAAGTGAGCACTACCATGCTCGGGGGCTCAGTACTGGTAACTAGTGATGAGCGGGCACTACCATGCTCGGGTGCTCAGTACTCGTAACTAGTGATAAGTGAGCACTACCATGCTCGGGGGCTCAGTACTGGTAACTAGTGATGAGCAGGCACTACCATGCTCGGGTGCTCAGTACTCGTAACTAGTGATAAGTGAGCACTACCATGCTCGGGTGCTCAATACTGGTAACTAGTGATGAGCGGGCACTACCATGCTCAGGTGCTCAGTACTGGTAACTAGTAATGAGCAGGCACTACCATGCTCGGGTGCTCAGTACTGGTATCTAGTGATGAGTGGACACTACCATGCTCAGGTGCTCAGTACTGGTAACTAGTGATGAGCGGGCACTACCATGCTCGGGTGCTCAGTACTGGTAACTAGTGATGAGTGGGCACTACCATGCTCAGGTGCTCAGTACTGGTAACTAGTAATGAGCGGGCACTACCATGCTCGGGTGCTCAGTACTGGTAACTAGTGATGAGTGGGCACTACCATGCTCAGGTGCTCAGTACTCGTAACTAGTGATAAGTGAGCACTACCATGCTCGGGTGCTCAGTACTGGTAACTAGTGATGAGCGGGCACTACCATGCTCGGGTGCTCAGTACTCGTAACTAGTGATAAGTGAGCACTACCATGCTCGGGTGCTCAGTACTGGTAACTAGTGATGAGCGGGCACTACCATGCTCAGGTGCTCAGTACTGGTAACTAGTAATGAGCGGGCACTACCATGCTCGGGTGCTCAGTACTGGTAACTAGTGATGAGTGGGCACTACCATGCTCAGGTGCTCAGTACTGGTAACTAGTGATGAGTGGGCACTACCATGCTCGGGTGCTCAGTATTGGTAACTAGTGATGAGCGGGCACTACCATGCTCAGGTGCTCGATACTGGTAACTAGTGATGAGCGGGCACTACCATGCTCAGGTGCTCAGTACTGGTAACTAGTGATGAGCGGGCACTACCATGCTCAGGTGCTCACTACTCGTAACTAGTGATGAGCGGGCACTACAATGCTCAGGTGCTCAGTACTCATAACTAGTGATTAGCGGGCTCTACCATGCTCAGGTGCTCAGTACTGGTAACTAGTGATGAGTGAGCACTACCATGCTCGGGTGCTCAGTACTGGTAACTAGTGATGAGCGGGCACTACCATGCTCGGGTGCTCAGTACTGGTAACTAGTGATGAGCAGGCACTACCACGCTCAGGTGCTCAGTACTCGTAACTAGTGATGAGCGGGCACTACCATGCTCGGGTGGTCAGTACTTGTAACTAGTGATGAGCGGGCACTACCATGCTCGGATGTTCTGTACTCGTAACTAGTGATGAGCGGCCACTACCATGCTCGGGTGCTCAGTACTCGTAACTAGTGATGAGCGGGCACTACCATGCTCGGGTGCTCAGTACTGGTAGCTACTGATGAGCGGGCACTATCATGCTCAGGTGCTCAGTACTTGTAACTAGTGATGAGTGAGCACTACGATGCTCGGGTGCTCTGTACTGGTAACTAGTGATGAGCGGGCACTACCATGCTCGGGTGTTCTGTACTCATAACTAGTGATGAGCGGGCACTACCATGCTCGGGTGCTCAGTACTGGTAACTACTGATCAGCGGGCACTATCATGCTCAGGTGCTCAGTACTGGTAACTAGTGATGAGCGAGCACTACCATGCTCGGGTGCTCTGTACTGGTAAGTAGTGATGAGCGGGCACTACCATGCTCGGGTGTTCTGTCGCGGGCGGGGAGGGGACGCTGCGCTCACCACGCTCGGGTCCGGCGCTGCTGCTTCGCTTGCTGCTCGGTGGTGGCTCGAGCGGTGGGCCGGATCCGGGGACTCGAGCGGCGTTCCTCGCCCGTGAGTGAAAAAGGGGAATGGTTTTGGGGAGTTATTGTCCGTGACGCCACCCACGGTTTTGGTGAGGTTGTGACACCACCGCTGCTCTGGACGGGGATCCCGGGAGCGATGACAGGGAGCAGCTTGGATGTTGTTTTTCCCCTCCGTGGGTAGGGGGGTTGGTTGTCCCGGGGCCCGGTGAGGGAGGAATGGCAGGTGGGTTACGGGACCCGGTGAGGTGCAGGGTCGCGGGGGCAGCGCGATTCCGCACGGCACGGTGGTACTCACTCAGCCAATGATGAATGCAAAGTCTCCAGTAAAACAAATGGCTGGATGGACGGGTCCCACAGACGGCTGCGGTGGTTTTTCTCTCGGTAGGTTGGCGGTGACTGCCTTTCCCTGCACCTGTGTTATGTTCTCGGTTCTGGTGGCTTCCCACCGGTAACCCGCTCCCCGGCTTGGATGGATGCGAGGGAGCCCCTTTTGCCCGCAGGCTCTGGCCCTGGGAACTGTAGCCTTGGCGGTGACTGTATTTCCCTTCACGGTTTGAGCAGTTGCCTTCAATCGGGTCTTGACTGCTGGGAAACCCTGGAGGTTCCCTTCGCTAATGGATTTGACCGGTTTTACGGCGACTCCAAGCCTGGTCGGGGTCCGTAGGCTCTGCCGAATGGTGCTGGCTTCTCTTCGCTCCCCGATCCGGTACCGGACGGGCCACCGCCCGTCCCCGGTCCTTACGGTTCACGTCAATCAGTCCCTCCTGCAGACGGTCACCACCGTCTGCCAACCTTGCTGTATGTGCCCGGGCCACGCAACCGGACACGGTCAGTCTGCTCCACTACCACTTCACTCTTCAACTCTCCAAACTGAAATCTCCACTCTCTAAACTCAACTGCCCTCCTTTTCCCACCTCCAGGACTGTAAACGCCTCTGTGGGTGGGGCCAACCACCTGGCTCCACCCCCTGGTGTGGACATCAGCCCCTGGAGGGAGGCAACAAGGATTTTTGTCTGACTTCGATGTGCCTAGCCGGGGTGTGGGGTGTGTTGTTGCAGTACCTGTGATGTCCTGGCTTGTCCAGGGCGTCACAGTTCTGTACTCATAACTAGTGATGAGCGGGCACTACCATGCTCGAGGACTCAGTACACGTAACTAATGATGAGTGGGCACTACCATGCTCGGGTGCTCAGTACTCGTAACTAGTGATGAACAGGCACTACCATGCTCGGGTGCTCAGTACTCGTAAGTGGTGATGAGCGGGCACTACTGTGATGCCCTGGCCTATCAGGTCATCACAGGGTATTGTGCACTCTGCCCTTCTGCACAGTATTCACTCCTCCTTGGTTACGGGTCCTGGTCCTTTGGTGTTGCTAACAGCTTAGCCAATGAAAATCCTAGAAACACTTTACACTGTACCCACCAGACACAACATTGGGTAACCTGAAGGGAATAGGGCCGCCCAGATGGGGGGTTGGTAGGGGAAGGTGAGAAAGTGACAGTGGAGCAAGGAAGGAGGAGAAGTGAACCAGCAGAGGAAGGAAAAGGAGGTGGAGGTGACTCTTTGAGAGGGAATAGGGAGAGGTCACTGGCCTGGAGCAGGGCTCCTGTAGCTACTAGGTGGCAGACGTTGGTCTGGGACTGGTAGGATCTGGAACCCCGGTCGCAGGAAATTGTGTCAAGGGGCACGGACTGCTGAGGAGGGCGGCCGGAGGCCTTGAGCTATCTCCGGGCAGGGGCCAGGGCACGACGGGGTACGTAGACGCTAGGCCAGGAAGTAGCTTCATGCGTTCCGGTAATTTACCCGACGGGGCTGAAGACTTCAAGATTCATCCCCAACCCGTTCCAAAATCAGGGTACTAGTGCACCGATGGGATAGAACGTTCCCAATACAGTCCAAAGAAATCCTACGCGTGAACCCTGAGAGCAAGCTCACTCCGTTAGCCATACGGGTGAGCAGGACCCGAAGAGTTTCACATTTGAGGGTCCAAATAGAGAAATGTGCCAAGGAAAGGGCCACAGATCAACAACACCAAGAGAGAGACTGCAAAATGCAACAAAGTACTTCAGATGATTGCAAGTCGACTGCTTGCACTCAAGATCTGTTAGAAGTTAAAGCTATCACCAGCACCGAGTAATAGAAAGTGAAAGTATATAAAGCCACCAGGTAAGTGCTGATGAAAAGCAGCTGAAAGACTGAGGAACTCTGCAGGCTCCTAAAGGGAATGGGATGAAAACCAAGCAGAAATAATAGAAGGTCATCAAGCAGTTTGCGCAGCCAAGCGCTGTGACCTTCTGTATCCAGACACCATAGGACCGTCTGTCACCCCGTGACACACCCACTATTAAAAGAACAGAAATAATTTCAATTTTCGTACCTATAACAACCTCGACAGCTAAAAAATATAAACACATTTGGTATTGCGTTCAGAAATGCCCGATCTATCAAACTATAAAATTAGTAAATCTAATCGGTAAACGGCATCGCAGCAAAAAAATGCCAAACGCCAAAATTATGTTTTTTGGTTGCCACAAATTTAGCGCAAAATGCAATAACAGGCGATCAAAACATAGCATCTGCACAAAAATGGTACAATTAAAAACGTCAGCTCGGGACGCAAAAAATAAGCCATCACTGAGCCCCGGATCCTGAAAAATGAGAACGCTATGGGTCGCGGAAAATGTCGCAAAATGTACACCACTATTTTTGGACAAACTTCTGATTTTTTTTAACTCCTTAGATAAAAGTAAACCTATTCATGTTTGGTGTCTACAAACTCGCACCGACCTGAGGCATCACAGCGACTCATCAGTTTTATCATAAAGTGAACACAGTGAATAAAATATCTCGAAAACTATTGTGCGATCACACTTGATTTGCTATTTTTCTGCATTTGGAATTTTATTATTGTTTTCCAGTACACTATATGGTAAAACTCATGATTTCATTTAAGCAGTAAAACTCATTCCGCAAAAAACAAACCCTCACATACCTACATTGATGGAAAAATTAAAAAGTTACGGCTCTCGGAAGAAGGGTGGTGAAAAAAAACAAAACGGAAATCGGCCAGTCGTGACGGGGTTAACAGAGCCCGTAACATTCCTTGAGTTTCCAGTTGCTGGGACATGTGAAGGCTGTGAACATTTACCAGAGTTTGCAGCCTCCAGGTTTCTCAACAGCTAGGATCTTCAAGAAACTTAGAGGCTGTGCCTGCAGCTGCAGCGGGCGGTAATGTTCTGTGCCTGTGTGACGCCCTGGCCTATCAGGTCGTCACAGAGTATTGTACAATCTGCCCTTCAGCACAGTATCCACCCTCCTTGGTTATAAGTCCTGGTCCTTTGGTGTTGCCAACAGCTGAGCTAATCGAAATCCAAGAGACACTTTACACTGTACCCACCAGACACACCATTGGGGGGCCTGAAGGGAATAGGGCTGCCCATATGGGGGGTTGGTAGGGGAGAGTGGAGAAAATAACAGTTGAGCAATTGAGCTGACAGAGTGAAGGAGAAGGAGATGCGGGTGGCTCTCCGAGAAGAAGTCACCGGTCGGGAGCAGGGCTCCTGTAGTACTAGGTGGCAGAACTTGGTCTGGGCCTGGTAGGAGCTGGAACACCGGTTTCAGGGGATAGTGTCAGGGGGCACGAACTGCCGAGGAGGGCAGCCGGCGGCCTTGAGCTATCACCGGGCAGGGGCCAGGGCACGACGGGGTACGTGGACCCTAGGCCGGAAAGTAGCTTCCGGTAATTTACCCGACGGGTATGAAGACTTCAAGTGTCATCCCCAACCCGCTCCAAAATCGGGGTACTAGCGCACCGATGGGATAAGACTTTCCCAATACAGTCCAAAGAAATCCTACACGTGAACCCTGAGAGCAAGCTCACTCTGTTAGCCATACGGGTGAGCGGGACCTGAAAAGTTTCAGACTTGAGGGTCCAAAAAGAAACAGAGGTGCCAAGGAAAGGGCCACAGACTAACCGCAACACCAAGGACATGGACCCAAGCGTGCTCCCTCTAGGCTGCAGTGGTGCTCAGAACTCTGGTTTACAAGCTGTCGGTGTGGTTATTGCTGGACTGAGTGAGTACACTGAAAACCCTTCTCCTATTCCCCGAACCCCAAATGCCAACTACCTCAACGGGCCCTGGGACACCAAACCCCCTACCCACGGAGGGGTTAAACATACTGCTGCCTCAACACCGTCACCGGGCTCCCCAACAGCAGGTAAAGTGCTGGGATTGTCGCATCAAATGGAGGCGACAATTGTGGGTGGCTGCGGGCTACTTTTTAAGACTGGGGGGCAATAACCATGGGCCTCCCCAGCCTAAAAATACCAGCTGCCAGCTGTCTCTTGGCTGGGTATCAAAATTGGGGGGGCATACGCCGTTTTTTTAAATTATTTATTTAAATAATTTAAAAAAAAAGCTGTGTGAGATCCCTTGTATTTTGATACACTGCCAAGATATGCACACGGCTGGGGGTAGCAGCCTGTTCACGACTGATTTATTGGTTCTGGGTATTAATATACGGGGGACCCTACTCCAATTTTTTTATTTATTTATTCATTTGTACATTCCATTAGGGGACCCAGACAGCTTATTGTATTCTAACTAATCACAGACGCTGTCACACAGGTTGAGGGCGTGGTCTGACTGCAACCAATAAGAGATGCTGGGACTGCCGGTTGGTGGGGGAAGCAGTTAATATTTATGAGGGTTAATGAGTGGCCCCGGAAGCAATGTGACAGCAGAGAGACTCAGAAAGTATAACTATCCTGCTTTATTCCTTATTTTATTTCTTTTGCACCCCCCCAGCCATTACTGATACCAGCCTCCCTAGCCCTTACTAACACATACATTTTGCCTCCCATTGAATTCAATGGTGTTTGGATATGTTCGTCGAGCTGTTCGGCGAACACTGGAAAAGTCGGCCAACATGAGCCGTGCCTTGACAGGTTCACTCATTTCTACTCACGAGTCTCCCAATTAATGGTACGATTGTGTTTAACCAAGCAGGACATACCCAACACAATTTTAGCTGGTACCGAACGAAACACCATGAATTAAGTCAATTTTGTGTTTAATACTCCCATTCTCATGCACTCATTGTCAACCTTAGAAGTAACATGACTTTGGGTAAGGGGGGAATTATTAATTGCGGATACTTTAATAGGATGACGAGAGTCGAAACTATGTACCCACACTCGATAGCCCCATCCCTCTGATCTAAGACGGAAACTCAATCAACAGATGCAGAGGTAGTTATAACTCCAGATTTGGTAATCAAAGGCACTTGTAAAAAGAAAACAGTGGTATGCACTTAAACCCTGTAGAACCTGTGTTCTTACATAGTAATGATTTTTTATTTTTCTCTGAAAATGAATGATTGGAAATAAGACACTGGGGGTTGCAGGCTTCTACCTTAATGTGGGGGAGTCTTCATTCAAATAAATATTTTTCCTGTGTTTTTATTGTTTGAATCACTGGGTTAGTAATGGGGTTTTCTTATAGACGCCGCTCCATTACTAATCCCTAAGCTTGATACCAGCTGGCATTACCCAACTGACACCAACCCCCAAAAATATTTCCCCGATTGCCTCCGCCTCAGTGCATTTCAGAAGAGCCAGGCAATCGTCAGTTGGCTGCAGGCTGATATTTTTAAGCTGGGAAGGAACAAATAACCATGGATCTTCCCAGCCTGATAATAGCTCCCAGCTGTCTACTTTGGTTGATTATCAAAAACGGGGGAACCCCACATCATCTTTTACATTTATTTAGTTCCCAGCAGCAACCTGGAAGTGAGAAATGTGTCCTGGCATCTTCCCCATTCTGTTCTTATTCCATTTGAGTGCTGTTTCCATCCACTTCAGCAATTTTCCAGCTTCCCAGCCTTTCGAAAAAGTGCTTGAGTTTCCCATTGACTTCCATTAAACTCGTTACTCGACTCGAGGCCATCCAAATGTCCAAACTACTTAATTCGAGTAACAAGCACTTGAGCGTTTCATCACTATCTATTATGTCTTTTACATTTTTGTATTGACATTTTTAATAAAAAAAAGTTCTTTGAATTTTATCCATTGATACTTTATGTTCTCTTGTTTTATATCTAATATTGATAAATGATCTGATTTTTTCTTTCATTTTAGCGTCATAATCATCTTTATGATGGTTTCCTTCACGTCTCTGTTGTTCAGGCTGTAAATGAAAGGATTTAACATTGGAGAAAAAATGACATAAACTATTGAGACGTATTTCTCCTGGTCTGAAGAAGCTTCTGTAGAAGGTCCTAAATATGTGACCATTCCGGAGCCAAAGTACAAGGCCACCACTGTGATGTGGGAGGTGCATGTCGAAAAAGCCTTGGACCGTCCGGCAGAGCTGATCTTCATTACAGAAGACATGATACAGATATAAGACACTAGAATGATTAGAAAGGGGAAGAGGAGAGAGATGAAACCAGAAAAAAATATATAAATCTCAGTGTCACGAGTATTGGTACAGGCCAGCTTCATCACCGATAGGGCCTCGCACAAGAAATGGTTGACCTTGTTAGGGTAACACAACGTAACCGGCATCGCTATTGATGGAAGAAAGACAATAAGAAAGCTAAAAATCCACACAAAAGCTGTAAGACGATAACAAACGTTCCAACTCATGGCAATGGGATAATGGAGGGGATGGCAGATGGCCACATATCGATCGTAGGCCATAGTGGCGAGAAGTAGACACTCATTGGCTCCCATCCATAGTAAGAGGAAAATTTGTAAACTACAAGCGATGGCAGAGATGGTTCTCTGGGTTGAGATAAGATCCATCAGTAACTTGGGTACAGCACAAGAAATGTTACATAAATCTATAAAAGACAAGTTAGTGAGGAAGAAATACATCGGGATGTGTAAGTGAGGATTGACGAGGATCATACATATTATGAGGCTATTTCCAAAAACTGTCACGACATAGATGATGAAGAAAATGAAAAACAACAAAATACTTATTTTCCTACTATCTGTAAAGCCAAGAAGAATTAGCTCATCGTCAATAGTTTGATTTGTTAAAGCCATCAAATAGTATAACTAAACCATGACTTAAGAGGGGAAAGAGTTAATTGTAGGGAAGAAGACAACTTAGTCACTAGTTTTGTACACTCTTTAACTGTAACGCTAGTCACTAACTTATGGATAGTATGGACAGAAGAGTAGTCAAGAAAGCCGGGGTCTGGTAACAGGTGGACACGTATGATCAAAAGGGGTAAACAGGGACGTAATCAGGTCACAATCCAAAGGTCAGAATATGAGAAAGGGAGAAAGCAGAGACATGGTCAAGTAATGGTTCGGAGTCAAAGACAGGAGATTATGATAGGAATGGGGAGCGGGCAGAGAGAAGTCAAAGAACAGTCCAGGGTCAGAAAGCCAAGATCTGAACACAAACCGACACACAAGCAACAGCAGCACAGCAGAACCAGAAAATACAACTGGCAAGGTTCAGGGGAAGCATGCTCAGTAAAGAAGCCTGAGCAATTACCAGGAAGGTGGAACAGCTGAGTACCCAGCACCAACCAGAAACAACCTGGACTCCAAGCTGCCAATTCAGTATCTAAGGAAGACGCCACAGAGCACCTCCAAAAACAAGATGGTCCGCACAGAGGAATAGTGTCATTGCCAAGTCTGTAAGCACCGCAGAGTATCTCCAAGTCTATAAGATGCTCTTTGCAGAGGAATCATGACATTAACTCTCATAATGGTCATCTCATCTTCCACTTAATGATGTCGCCTTGTGGCGGAGAGTTTTTGAGTTTATTTTGCTATTTCATGTTTGAGACTGAAATAAAAATACAGCAAAAACAATTCTCAAAACATAACACTGCACTTAACTCAGAAGTGTTGGTCAAAAACGAGCAAATTATATGAGTAATCATTGGTCAATCACTTGAACCCAACAAGTTTCGCCATCCTGACTTCCTCAGAAGGTAAAAAGACTCTCTGCTTAAATTTAGGACAATGCCATACAAGATAAGCAGGAGGGCAGATATGATTTTTTAATATTGAGGACTATGCTATACCAGATGAACAGATGAGTTTTGTTTATTTATTTTTTTTTAAATCCATCCACGTTACTCTTCAAATTAGAAAAATATAAAAAAATGGAGAAATAATTTCAATCAATCACCTGCACCCAACAAGTTTCGCCATCCTGACTTCCTCAGAAGCTAAAAAGACTTTCAGCTTAATTTTAGGACAATGCCATACAAGATGAGCAGGAGGGCAGATATGATTTTTTTAATATTGAGGACTATGATGAAACAGATGAACGGATGAGTTTTGTTTATTTTTTTTTTAATCCATCCAATTTATTTATCAAATTAGAAAAATATCAAAAAATAAAATGAAGAAAAAAATTTGAGAAAATAAATAAATTCCAAGGTGTCGCCATATGGAATAAGCTGAAGAATTAAAGATATTTACTAAGTTTAATTTCATCTACAGGGGAGCATTTTCCCTTTCCCATTAAATTTTAGATGAGGGATTTCACTAGAAACGGTGGTGACTATTGTTAGCGCCTTGTAGCATTTGTTATCCTCGGTGTGTTCCTAACTTCATATAATAAGAAGAAGATAATGGAAATATTCATAGGAATTTCTAGAATTTTTACGGTCAGTTTTTCTTCCTAAAAATTTGATGAAGAAGATGTATCATTGTATCCAAGATAAGAGATTTATGAATAATAAGAAGCAAAACTCTTGAAAATTGGGATCTAGGAAAAAAAAAAATCATAATTTTTTGCCTGCTTCTGTAATTATACATAATATAGTTTATAATTAGAGATGATCGAATACCTCAAATATTCGGCTTCGCAAATACTTTCCAAATAGGTCGCTGCTAGAGTTGAGCAGATTGGTCATAATCCGGGTCCTGCGGATCTGGATCGGGTTGCCGCGGAAGTCCGGATCCGATCCGGAATCCGCGGCCATATAAATCAATGGAGAGAGAGGAGAGAGAGAGAGGAGAGAGAGAGAGGAGAGAGAGAGAGGAGAGAGAGAGAGGAGAGAGAGAGGAGAGAGAGGAGAGAGAGAGGAGAGAGAGTAGAGGAGAGAGAGAGAGAGGGGGGAGAGAGAGAGGAGAGAGAGGAGAGAGAGAGGAGAGGAGAGAGAGGAGAGAGAGAGGAGAGAGAGAGAGGAGAGAGAGGAGAGAGAGAGGAGAGAGAGAGAGAGAGAGAGAGAGAGAGAGAGAGGAGAGAGAGAGGAGAGAGAGAGGAGAGAGAGAGAGTAGAGAGAGAGGAGAGAGAGAGAGGAGAGAGAGAGAGGAGAGAGAGAGAGGAGAGAGAGAGGAGAGAGAGAGAGGAGAGAGAGAGGAGAGAGAGAGAGGAGAGAGAGAGGAGAGAGAGAGAGGAGAGAGAGAGAGGAGAGAGAGGAGAGAGAGAGGAGAGAGAGGAGAGAGAGAGATAGAGAGGAGAGGGAGAGAGAGGAGAGAGGAGAGAGAGAGAGGAGAGAGAGAGGAGAGAGAGAGGAGAGAGAGAGAGAGAGAGAGAAAGAACCTTGCGGATCCGGATTTTTCAGATCTGGGTCCGCTCAACACTAGTCGCTGCTATTCGACTATTCGCGAATATTCGATGCACAAGGTAAGTCTATGAGAAACCCGAATAACAACTATTTGGAACTATTCGGGCTTCCCATAGACTTACATTGCGCATCAAATATTCGCATAGCCGCGACCTATTTGGAAAATATTTGCGAAGCCGAATATTTGAGGTATTCGATCATCCCTATTTATAATGTTATTAGGATTCCCTGTGAGTATCACTTGTACTAATATGTACTTTTACAGCCCATAGATCACTAGCAATATTTATCTACCAGGCTAGAGGGGCACAACATTTTTGATTGTTAATTTCTGATCAAAATTACCCATACAAATAAATGGGGCTGTGAAATTCACAGACAAAATAGCAATGACATCCGTGTGCTGCCTGTGACTAACACTGCAATTAATAGAAAAAGCACTAATGGTAAAAAGCTAATACACTGACCAAACACTGATGACACATGTTTAATATACTGATGATACTTGGACCTAAGGCCTAATCTAAGGGGCATCTTGCTAATTTCTGGGGGTTTGGAACACTATGGAGCAAGGTGCACATCGTAGGCCTCCACTCCTCTGTCTATGTGTAACACCTGCCTGGAGCCACAGACTAGACTGGATGTAAAGGGAGGCCAGAGGAAAGCCGCTCACAAAGCAAGACCCCGAGAACTCCGCCACCCTTTAACCCCTAATACAGGGATTTGGAATTACACAGAGCCCCAGAGATCACCACCTGTGGTACGCTGTAGTCAGTGGTAGTCAGGCAGGGTCAAAAACCAGGAAATGCAAAACAGTAACAGAATCAACAGGTAAGGGTGTAGTCAGGAGACAAAGCAGAGGTCAAATCCGGGACTGGCAGCAAGGTACATAAACGACAGGCAGAAGGGTAGTCAGAACACAAGCAAGGTCAGCTCACAGGAATCAAAATACAACAGCACAGGAACCAGGAATACAAAACTATCTCTGGCAGTGGTCAGCAGACAGGAGGAGGAATAAGAAGGGTGTGGTGTCTTCCCATTGGCTGTAGCTGAATGATGGTTAACTTCAGCTGGAAGACACACGCCACCTACAGTCAGCCAGTGGTACAGCAGGTCACATGGAAACCCAGCCTAGTGGATAAGTGGAGCCTGCGCCCACCAGTGCCGCTGGCATCGAGTCCTCTCCCATCCCCAGCACTATCCACGGTGGGAACACGGTGTCACCTGGTGATTGCAGCAGAAGTCGCAGAAGCGGACTCCGGGGGGACATGACACTATGTTGCGAATGGAAACAGTCAAGGGCTGAACTTATCAGTCCCTCAGACAATGAAGGGAGGAGAGGATGAATATGTGTTGTTCAGACAAAGTTTACTGCTACCTCACAGCCAATTATAGTCTATGGAGAGAGGAGAGTGGAGGACTGAGGAGCAAGGAGAGGAAACAGGCAGAGAGAGAAATAAAAAGATTGAGGTGAGCTTTCTAACAAGTCATTTACCTCACCTCAGAGCCAATTCTTATCTAGGCTGCTCAGCTCTGCTGTCTAATATCCTCCATGCTGCTGTAGCATGCACATCAAAGCTAAAAAGTTAATGAAAATCAGGAATATATACTTGCATACTGTGAAGAAAGTCTCCTCCCCAGCTCCCAAAAGATTGCAAATTAGACAAACAAAGCCTGCAGATGGCAAAACCCGTGAAACTTCATGATATGTCGTATAATGGCCAGATATAGTGTAATTCCTCATGTCTACACACAGAATCACTATTTTTGAAACGTTACTTTAAAGTGCGATTATCCTTTCACTAAAAAAATAACTTGATTATTTCCCATGTCCAGAGACTGCGTCTAAAGCTACGGAAGCGAGATACATGCAAAACTTATATAAGGTCTTGTATTGAAGATACTAGCAGCAGCAGAACTTTAGTACAGATGAAAGGATGATTTGCAGAGAGACAATCAATAAAAAAAAAATCAAAAATTTTGGAAAAAAAAAATTTAAAATAAATTTCCATTATGTAGGTCTCAGAATTTTTGTTTGATAATTTACAATGTGCAAATTGATAGCACAGGTCTCCGAGGTAACATTTTTGAAAAGTAAGAGGTGAATTTTCTATACTTTTGTGACGCCCTGGACTAGCCAGGTAGTCACAGATAGGCCCTTGCACAACACCTGTCCCCTAAAAAGGTGTCATCAGCCAACCTTAAAACCCTAGTCACCTCCCTCAGGGTTTGTTGGACACACCAGGGGGCGTACCCAGGTGGTTGGACATGCCCACCGAGGAGTACACAGGTCCTGAGGCAGGAAAACACAAGAGAGTTGAGTTTGGAGTTTCAAGGAGTGGAGAGTAGTGGAGTAAGGTCTGACAGGTGTCTGGGTCGTAGACCGTAGATCCTGGACACCTTTGGCTAGGAGGCAGATGGTGGCCTCAGCCTGCAGGAGCCGGGAAGACTGCTCGGTGGAACCGTAAGGGACCGGGGCAGGGTAGTGGCCCGCCGGTACCGAACCGGGAAACCAACTGGAAACCGGAGCACAAAGGGGGGTACTTAGACCCTGAAACGAGGTCCAGAAACTACTGGACTGAGTTAATTAACTGATTGAGGTCTGGACTTTAGGTCCTTTCCCACCCAAGTCCCGACTAAAGACAACAACTCACCGAGGGGGATAGAAAGCCACCGCTCAGGCATAGAGATCCCACGGGCCAGCATCTGCGGGCAAAGGGCTCTCCTGACATATACAAAGCTGGGGAGCGGACTCCCATTGCGGAAGCGTAGGCAGTCAACAGCTACACAACACGGTGCAGGAGAAAGGCAGAGACCACCAACCGGATGCGGGACCAGATGCAGCCGGCTGTGGGCACCGACCACCATCATCTTGGTTAACCACAGACTCGTGTGTGTCAATCATCATGCGTACAACAGTGCCCTCGGGCCGCGTACCGCTCTGCACCACCCCACACCAACACCTGCCTCCCCAACGGGTCCCGGGGCCATCACCCCTACCCACGGAGGGGTTAACACCTTGCTGCGCAACATCTCCCCCGGGTGCCCAGTAAACAGCAGCGGTGGTGCCCATCTTCACCCCAACCCGTGGGTGGCATCATGAACTTAACCGAACCACGGCCCCGGCCGTAAACCTACGTCCCCTCGAAAGCGCCAGTCGCCTTTCAGAGCGAAGTGACCCCGGGTCCGGATGCGCTCCGACGAGCCCGGATCCGAGCGGCTCAGCTGCAGCCGAGCTCGGGGCAGTACACATCGACTCTTCTGGCGTCATGAACAGGATACTTACCCATTCACTTACCTAGTGAAGTACGCCTTGAAGCTGAAGTCAGCGGTGACCCGTTGAAAAATGTCCGAGCGGCTCGGCTGCAGCCGAGCGTGGGGCGGTACACTTTCAATCTCTGAACTCAGTAAAAAGTATATAAAATATTCCATATTGCACATTTTTTCACAAACACTGACTCCATAGGCTTACAAAAGAAAAAAAATTCCACATGGAATTCCTTCTATACTTTTCTCAAGATGGTGTTCTACGGCATTGCAGGGATGTTCCTGGGCTGATGGAAGAATGTAACATTGAGTACAATGGCGACTCTTTATTAATTCATCTCAAAAATGTCTGAAATCTGCTCCTGTGCAATGGCAGCAAGTATGCTCCAGTGCCTGTAGGGTGTTCTCTGCATTTGAAGGCAAGCTATGAGAATTGAGACTTTATTCTCAAGAATCGTAACTACAAGGATCAAGGATGGTCAATATGTGGTGATCTGAAAGCTGCTCCTTGAGCAGCAAGGAGGATATACAAGGTACCCATGCTTTTTGTGTGGATGTGACAGTCGGGATAGGACTCATCACTGGAGCCAAAAAAGTTGGCCAATGAGAAGATCTTTGCAACCTGAACTCAAGAACATAGTTGCGGAATGTTCTAAAGTTTTCTTGCCACCACTCCTCGTTAAGCCTAGATTAACGAAGCAGTATGTGAAAGTTCTATCGAAAGGAGAGACTTTTAATTATCTGTGAACCAAGTTTCAGGGACTGCTTGAAGCAAAAGGAAAAATTTGAGGGTTTGGATACTCGGAAACTCATCAAAGCTGCTGATAAAAGGGCTTAATATTTCTACTTAATAACATACATCCTCCGAAATGTAAGTCCATTTTGGAGAACGTGCTGAAATGTTTAAAAGCCTCGGGTTGTCTGATGGATGTGAAATTACATAATTTACATTTCTATTAGGACTACATTCCGGAAAACCTCGGTGCTGTTAGCGAGGAGCAAGGAGAAAGATTTCATCAGGATATCAAGGAGATGCTACGATGGGACCAAGGTAGATGGAAAGTGAACCTAATGGAGGACAACTACTGGAGGCTTCACAGGGAAGATCTGCAGGCCTTCAATAAGAGAAACACCTCAAGAAAAGCTTTGAGAAGAAAAGGAAAAGATGCAATAATTAATTTCCAATAAAGTTGCGGAATGAATGTTCAATACATTTATATATACTGCTCAAAAAAACGGAACACTTAAACAACACAATGTAACTCCAAGTCAATCACACTTCTGTGAAATCCACCTGTCCAGTTGTGAAGCACCACTGATTGTGAACTCATTTCTCCTGCTGTCGTGCAATTGTAACAGAAATGCTAGGCAATTAGCAAGACACCCATATAAAGGAGCGGTTCTGCAGGTGGTGACCACTGAACATTTCTCTGTTTTCATCCTTTTTGGCTGTTGTTTTGGTCACTTTTGCATGTTGTCATTGCTCTCACCCTTAGAGGTAGCATGAGACAGTGTCCATAACCCACAGAAGTTGCTCTGATATTACAGATCATCCCGGAGGGCACATCAATGCGAGCTGTGGCAAGAAGGTTAGCTGTGTGTGTCAGCGCCATGTCCAGAGCATGGAGCAGATACCAGGAGACAGGCTAGTATACCAGGAGATGTGGAGAGGGCCGTAGGAGGGCAACAACCCAGCAGAAGGACTGCTGCCACCTCCTTTGTGCAAAAAGCATACGAAGAGCAGTGCCAGAACCCTGCAAAATCACCTCCAGCAGGTCAATAACACCCATGTGTATGCTCAAACTGTCAGAAACAGACTCCATGAGAGTGGTATGAGGGTATCACACGGACAAACATATGGTTCGCGCAGACACATGGCCCGTATGAAACGAGGAGCTGTAGGACACAATTCCAATGCCATTTGCATTTTCTGGCACTGCGATCTGGTGTGCAGTGGCGGTAGTAGATGTATCTCACTTCCGTAGCTTTAGACGCAGCCTCTGGACATGGGAATTAATCAAGTTATTTTTTTTAGTGAAAGGATAATGGCGTCCACAAGTGGGTATTGTGCTTACAGCCCAACACCATGCAGGGCGATTGACATTTGCCAGAGAACACCAAGATTAGCAGATTCGAAATTGGTGCCCTGTGCTCTTCATGGATGAAAGCAGGTTCACACTGAGCACATGACAGACGTGAAAGAGTCTGGAGACGCCGTGGAGAATGTTCTGCTGCATGCAACATCCTCCAAGATGACTAGTTTAGCAGTGAATCAGTAATGGTGTGGAGAGGCATTTCTTTGGAGGACCATACAGCCCTCCATGTACTAGCCAGAGGTACCCTGAATGCCATTTGGTAGCAGGATGAGATCCTTGGACCAATTGTTAGAGGTGGGCCCTCGGTACCTTCTGATGCATGATAATGCCAGGCCTGATATGGCTTAAGTGTGTCAGCAGTTCCTGCATGATGAAGGCATGCATACTATGGACTAGCCTGCCCATTTCACAGATCTGAATCCGATTTAGCACATCTGGGACATCATATCTCGTTCAATCCACTAATGCCACATTACACCACAGACTGTCCAGGAGTTGAGTGATGCTTTAATCCAGGTCTGGGAGGAGGTACCTCAAGAGAACATCTGTTACCTCATCAGGAGCATGCCCAGGCATTGTAGGGAGGTCATACAGGCACGTGGAGGCCACCACACCACTAAGCCTGATCAGGAGCATGCCCAGACATTGTCAGGAGGTCATACATTACTGAGCCTCATGAGGAGCATGCCCAGGCATTGTGGGGAGGTCATACAGGCACGTGGAGGCCACCACACCACTAAGCCTGATCAGGAGCATGCCCAGGCATTGCCGGGAGGTCATACATTACTGAGCCTCATGAGGAGCATGCCCAGGCATTGTGGGGAGGTCATACAGGCACGTGGAGACCACCACACCACTAAGCCAAATCAGGAGCATGACCAGGCATTGCCGGGAGGTCATACATTACTGAGCCTCATGAGGAGCATGCCCA